>NC_057838.1:18750000-19375000 GCF_910594005.1 Cervus elaphus | reverse complement strand
TTGGGGATCGAGGGATGAAGGAGAGAGTCGGCCTTTGGACAGATGTCCACCCTCCCCTTGCCCAGTTGCCAGCAGCTGAAATAAAGCAAACTTGGTAGCTCAGCTGGTAAAGAGTCTGCCTGCAATGCAGAAGACCTGGATTCAATCCCTGGGTTGGGAAGATCCCCTGGAGAAGGGAAAGGCTACCCACTCCAGTATCCTGGCCTGGAGAATTCCATGGACTGTATAGTCTATGGGGTTGCAAAGAGTCGGACATGACTGAGCGACTTTGACTTCTTTTCTTTCCTTTCCACCAACCTGGCCTGTTTATTGGCTTTTAAGCAGAAAGCAGCTGGACCCCACACATCTTTCAGTGACACCTTTGAACCCTGGAAATCACTGGTTTTGAAAGGAAAGACACCCAACATTTTTGCCACTTTTCCAAGTAGGTTGACAGAATGATTTCCACTCAGTTCTTCCTTTCTTCATATGTTTCAACTAAGTCTGGGTTCTAATAAAGACTAAACAGACATGTTTGTCTCTCTTGCTAGTGAGCAGTCAATATTTGCAGTATCTAAGGACTACATACTGCAGGAAAATGCCAGAGGCTTGGACCTACTTCAGACATGAGCAAAAGTCGGCCCATTTTAACTATCGCTGGCCCCTTGATCTCCCCGAGCCTTATTTGAGAGGCAGGAGTGTAGTCAGAAGCACAGATTCTGAAGCCAGAAGAACTGGCTTTGAATCCCAGATCTGCCATTTCTAGCTGTGTGACTTTTGGCAACTAACTTAAACTCTCTGTGCCCTGGATTCCTCATATATGTATACATACACACATAAACACACACACACACACACACACATATGTATAACTGAGGGCTTCCCAGGTGATGCTAGTGGTAAAGAACCCACCTGCCAATGCAGGTAGACATAAGAAACGCAGGTTTGATCCCTGGGTTGGGAAGATCCCTGGGAGGAGGGCACACCAACCCACTCCAGTATTCTGGCCTGGAGAATCCGATGGAGCCTGGCAGACTATAGTCCATGGGGTTGCAAAGAGTCGGACATGACTGAAGCGATTTAGCATGCATGCTTGTATAATCGAATCACCTTACTGTTACTTTGAAATACTGTAAATCCACTATACTTTAATAAAGTAAAAAGAAATCCCTGACCTCTGGAGCTGACATTCTAATGCTGTTGATTGTAGACTCAGAGGTAGAGTTATCATGAGGTCATGGCCACAAGCTCCTCTGTTGCACAGGCCCTTCCAAAAGCTCAGTGAGGGTCCCTACCAATGCCTTTACATTTCTTGCCTAATTTTGTATTCATCATTGTGTGTCTTCTTTTTTCAAGAGAACCCTCAAAACTGCAAAAGCCTGGGACTTCACTGCGGTGCAGTGGTTAAGATTCTGTGCTCCCAATGCAGGGGGCGCAGGTTCGATCCCGGGTCAGGGAACTAGATCCCACACACAGGCCAACTAAGAGTTTGCAAGCCACAACCAAAGATCCCTCACTCCCCAACAAAAACTGAATATCCTGCAGGCTGCAACTAAGACCTGTGCAGCCAAAAATAAGTAAATAAGTGTGAAAAAAGACGAGGACCTGAACCCAATATTCTTCTCTACAGTGGCTTGGATCCAGCATCCAAACCAGAGACAACCCATATTTGTCAAAATATCATGTAACAAGTATTCAGGTTTTTTATTTTTTTCTCTCACAATGTACCTACTACTCAGGTATCTGCAATACACATGCAAATATAATTTCTAACCTGCCCCCATGGAGTGGCCTGTTTGGAGGGCAAACAAGACTTTGCTCCAAGTGCCTCTGTACACAGAGCATGCGCAGCCCACCTCAGCCCCACCCCCACAGCTGATGTGGGAAAACACGTATTTGTCAATAGGCACAGCCATTAAAGACCCATGCAGAAAATTTACTTTATGGGTTCTAAGTCCTTCTAGAAAAATGTTTGCTTTTTCAACTGGGAATATCTCAGCAAGTACATTTTATTTTTAATGTGGACTGTTTTTTTTTTTTTTGAAAGAAGAATAAAGTTTATTAGAGTGGGGTGGGGGTGGGGAATCACTGAGAGTACAGCAAACTGGCTTCCTGATAATCGGGGAGAGGAACTCTGAATTGGGGGGGTCTTTGGTCTGTTTTGGTCTGGGACATTTTTAAAGTCTTCACTGACTTTGCAATATTGCTTCTGTTTCGTATTTTGGTTTTTTGGCCCTGAGGCATGTAGGATCTTAGCTCCCCGACGGCGGATCGAACCCGCACTTCCTGCACTAGAAGGTGAAGTCTTAACCACTGGACCACCAGGGAAATCACCTAAGCAGGTAGATTTTAAATAGTTGGTTTCATATCAGTTACCTTGTGCTATTTATTGCCATTATGGGGAAAAAAAAGTATAAAACAGAATTGCCTGTCATATAGATCTCTGGGGGGAATTACATGCAAAATTAATTTACTCTTTAAGCCAGACAGCATATATAATTACCTGCTGTTGTTAGGACTGCAGTTTTAAAAACTTCTGGGAATAGCAATGGGTGAAAAAGGAAGGATTTGGATGGGTGCTTTCAAATAATGACTCCATTGGCCTTGGTTTATTAACTCTGATATTAAACTACTATATAGATAGCATACTTGTTCCAGGAATCTTTAATTATATTTAACCTTCTCCATGTATCCAAATGCCCACACAACTTTCAAAAATTGTGCTGGGCAATCTTGCTTTTAAAAATGCCTTTCAAGTGTTGGGGACAAGTTTGGGACTGACATGCACACATTGCTATATTTAAAATAGATAACCCACGAGGATCTATTCTATAACACATGGATTCTGCTTAATGCTCTGTAATAACCTAAATGGGAAAAGAATAGATGCATGTATATGTTTAACTGAATCATTTTGCTATACACCTGAAACTAACAAAACATCATTAATCGACCTGGTCACCCTAATTCTACTGCAGGTCACGCTGGGTCTAGGTGTCTCCCAATAGAGACAGATGTTTACTGAAGGATTAACTACCAGTCACAAATGGACCAATATTTCCTACTGAGTTAGATTGACTAAGCCCATTGTTAAGGATTTCATTCTATTTACTGCATCATGCTGGAGCCCATTAGCTAATCAGCAACTGGCCATTAGTATGCTGCGAAAAAAATAAATGAGAGTTACAACCATATCCCAAGCAGAGGAAAACAAAGGAGATGAATGTGACCAAAAGCCAGGGAGTGTTCCAAGCACAGGAGTGATCCCAGGATCTGTTTTTATTTTTAACGTTGGCTGCACTGGCTCATCATTGCCCCTTTGGGCTTCTCTAGTTGCAGCACCCAGGCTTCATGGTCCTGACCGGGGATCAAACCCGGCACCCCTGTATTGGAAGGTGGACTCTTAACCACTGGACCACGAGGCAAGTCCTTGTTTTTTTAAATTGAATATAGTTGATTTACAATGTGGTGTTAGTTTCTGGTGTATAGCAAAGTGATTCAGATATACATACATATATGTATATCTGTACGTATAAAAGGAATATATGTATAATACACATATATATTATTTTCCATAATGGTTTACTACAGAATACTGAATATAGTTCCCTATGCTGTACAGTACTACCTTGTTATCTCAGAATCTCTTTATTTAACAAGATCTGCTACTGGGACTTCCCTGGTAGTCCAGTGGTTAAGACTCTGTGATTCTACTTCAGGGGGTGTGGGTCTGATCACTGGTTGGGGAACTAAGATCCCACATGCCAAGTGGTGCTGCCAAATAAATAAATAAGTAAAGTATACCTGGTGGCTCAGACAGTAAAGAATCTGCCTGTGATGCCGGAGACCTGGGTTCGATCCCTGGGTCAGGAAGACTCCCTGGAGAAGGGAATGGCTACCCACTCCAGTATTCTTGCTTGGAGAATTCCATGGACAGAGTAGCCTGGTGAATCACAGCCCATGGGGTCACAAAGACTTGGACACAACTGATTGACTAACACACTCTCCCACAAGCATGTCTGGATGTTAAAAAAATCCAACCACCAAAGTTTGGAAGAAATGCAGTCCACCCTACAGTCAAAAATTATTAAGCTCTTCCAATATTTTCAGTAATATCACAGCTGGAAACATAAAATTATTTATAGTGTATGACAGCTGTGACTGGAGAACGATATATTTTGATCTTGAAAAAATAAAAATGATGCTTTATGAAATTTTAATAACCATCTAATCCTTTATGAAAAAAATGTAGACCACTTGGGGAAAAGCATACGAAGATTCAGTTTTAATTCAGTAGTTTGCTTTTATTTATCAGAGTAGTAGAAATCATTTTGATGTATAAATTTATTCATGTGGAAATTATTCCCAAAACATAAATTATAGGGCCACTAAAAATGGAATAAGGTTTCCCTCTGATAATGAGGATTATTCAGGAACATTTTCATGGGGTAATTTGAGACTTAGAGCTGTTCAAGAAAAGTCTAAGGTTTCCTTCCCCAAATTATTAAAGCAATAAAAATTTATTGTATAATATTCTATCAATTAAAGAAATGACAGAAATGAAAATTAGTTCTTCCCTATTCTGCTCTCCAGAAGTAACCATCATTTTCACTTTCAAGTTAAGTGGGATTTTTTTAAAGTGGGATTTTTAAAAAACAAATCTTTAAAGCTTAAAGCATTATGCTTTGTGTACAAAAGTGAAAAAAATTAGTAACAGCAATGCAGAGATACTTTTTCCAAGGGGCAATTTCTCTTTTTCTTCTCAATGGCATAAAAGTCAATTTCCAATCAGAAAGCTAAGATATAGTGACCCCAAAAAAATCACTTCTTTTTTTAAATTTTTATTTTGAAATGATTATAGTCTTGTTATGGACTAAATATTTGTCTCGCCAAAAATTCATATATCAAAGCCATAATCCCCAATGTGATAGCTTTAGAAGGTAAGTTAGGTCATGAGACTAGAACCTTCACAGATGGGATTAGTGGCCTAAGAGGCCAGACAGCTGGCTTGCAGCCTTTCTGCTCCGTAAGGATACAACCCAGGGGAGGCCTCTCACAGATCCAGATCATGGCAGCCCTCTGATTTCAGAGTTCCAGCCTCCCAAGCTGTAAGAAATAAATTTCTGCTATATACAAGCCACCTGAACTAAGAAAAGTCTCAAAAGAAGTTGCAAAAATAGGAGAGAGAGGAACTCCCTTGGTGGTCCAGTGGTTAAGAATCTGCCTGCCAGCATAGGGGACACGAGTTCAATCCCTGGTTTGGGAAGATCCCACATGCCTCAGAGCAATTAAACCTATAAGCCTCTGCTCTAGAGCCCGCGCTCCGCAACAAGAAAAGCCACTGCAATGAGAAGCCCGTGCACAGCAAGTAGAGAGCAGCCCCCTTTCCCTGCAACTAGAGAAAGCCTGCGCACAGCAGTGAAGAGCCAGCATAGCCAAAAATAAATAAATAATTTAAAAAATAGCACAGAAGTACCAGGTACCCTTCCCCAAGACTACAAAGTTATATCTGACATAACTATGGTGTCCTATCCAAACCAGGAAATTGACTAGATCATTTCTTTTTGAAACACCAAGTATTTGGGGGGGAAATCCTGCCATAAATATGATGAGGCCTATTGGATTTTTTATATTCAAATAAGATTATTCTACAAGGTATCTATCCAGCAGAAGGACCCAGTAACCACCATCACTATTATATGTAACCTGAGATCAAGTCACTGTCCTAGATAGATGTCAAAACAGAATATTTCATGGGCTTTGATGGACTATGTATTGGTTTAAATATCATGTTTAAATAAGCTGAGGGCTTCCCCTGCAGTCCAGTGGTTAAGACTCCGTCTTCCAGTGCAGGCGGTGAGGGTTCAATCCCTGGTCAGGAAACTAAGGCCCCATATGCCTCAAGGTATGGCCAAAAATTAAAAAAATAAATAAGTTGACTTTAAAGTAACAAAATATACTGATGGAAATTTTCATTTATCCTTAGTGGTTATGAGACTGTAAATGCATTTTTCTTTAAAGTACTATTTAAATGCATCAAGTACACTTTGGAACTGCTTCAAATGGAAGTAAATAGCATACACAATCACAGAACTTACTGCACCAACATTTTAGCTATTAACAGAAAAGCCTGCCTCCCAGGCCACATTGAGCATTAGTTCCTCAAAAGCACTGTTTAAATTTACTTTGGAAACACCTACATTTGGTGCATCTTTTCCTTCATTCTTGAGGTTGCCTTTAGGAAAATCCAAGAACACAAATAATAAGTTAATGTGGGTATTCCCAAGTACAGTTTTATAGTTAGTAAGCAAATGGTTTGGGGCTTGGAAAACATAATGACAGTATATTTTTATATGCCAGAACTACTGAACAGGAGAACACAGCAGATCAAAGGACTTTTTAAGATTAAAAAAAAAATCAATTTATTTGTTCAAGAAATACTTACTGATGATCACCTGGTAGGCAGGCACAGGCCTGGGCATTGGATACACGATGCTAGATTAACGTTTTTTTTTAATTCACAAGTTTTTACATTGACCCCTCTGGTAGGATCTAAAAAAAGTGAAAGTATTAGTTGCTCAGTTGTGTCTGACTCTTTGTGACCACGCTGACTGTAGCCCACCAGGCTCCTCTGTCCATGGAATTCGCCAGGCAAGAATACTGGAGTGGGATGCTATCCTCTTCTCCAGGGGTTCTTCCCAACCCAGGGATCTAGAAAGCACCAAAATCAAAACTTGCAAAATGGGTGTGAGGTCACTGGAAAAAAATTCTAGAGATAAAAGTGGAGTACTTTCTAAAGAGATCCTGAATATATGATATTCTTCATATCTTAGAGAATACTATGTGGAAAAACATTCACATAAAGATTGTGGATGGACTGAAAAGTGGTTCAGAAGAATAAGACTACAAATGGAAATTTTATTACTCATATATATGTTATATCTACATGCATGGTATGTATATATGTGTAATATGTATCATATATACACATGATATATATGCATGAATCAATAAATATATTCTCCTACATAAATGCAAGAGGGATATATGCTAAAATCTATGTCTAAATAAGTTTATTAAAAAGGCCAAAGACATCCAGAAAGAAAAAAAAATCTTTTTCAACAAATGGTGTAGAAACAATGGACATCTATAAGAAAACAAAAATGAATCCCATCCCCTACTTCATACCACATACAAAAATTAATTGTATGGTTGAAAAATTTCAAAATAAAGTGATGGAAATAAAATATGTCTAAAACAGCTCCTGGAAGAAAAGTTATGACCAACCTAGACAGCATATTAAAAAGCAGAGACATTACTTTGCCAACAAAGGTCCGTCTAGTCAAGGCTATGGTTTTTCCAGTAGTCATGTATGGATGTGAGAGCTGGACTATAAAGAAAGCTGAGCACCGAAGAATTGATGCTTTTGAACTGTGGTGTTGGAGAAGACTCTTGAGAGTCCCATGGACTGCAAGGAGATCCAACCAGTCCATCCTAAAGGAGATCAGTCCTGGGTGTTCATTGGAAGGACTGATGCTGAAGCTGACACTCCGATACTTTGGCCACCTGATGTGAAGAACTAACACATTTGAAAAGACCCTGATGCTGGGAAAGATTGAAGGCAGGCAGAGAAGGGGATGACAAAGGATAAGATGGTTGGATGGCATCACCGACTCAATGGTCGTGAGTCTGAGTAAACTCCGGGAGTTGGTGATGGACAAGGAGGCCTGGCGTGCTGCAGTCCATGGGGTCGCAAAGAGTTGGACATGACTGAGTGACTGAACTGAACTGAACTGAAAACAGCTCAATCAATCAATATAAAATAAAAATTCCAAGTGGTAAGGAGTCAGTGTCTCCTAATTTAATTGACAGGGCTTTTTTTTTTTTTTTTCCTTTCTCAATTGTACATACGATAATAATGTACTTACAGTTCACAGAATTTCAGATTTGAAGAAATACGGTCGTTTTTAGGGTGGAGGAAAATGTACTCCTCTCTCACCCTGTGGGACATGAATCTTAGAGTGTGTGGTGTTAAGTGTTATAACATGGTGGGTGGTAGGAGAGCACCCCTAAAGTAAGCCTTACCTTTTAGCTTTACAGTTTGTATTAGGCATTCATATTATAGTTGCAATGAATTATAATTCCTTGTAATTTCTTAACCATCTTGCAAGTAGGTCACATGATTAGCCCAGTGTACATTAACGAATGAATGAAAGAATGAATGAACGCATAAAGTAGCTAGGGCCCACATCATTAAAAAGTCTACAAACAAGAAATGCTGGAGAGGGTGCAGAGAAAAGGGAACCCTCCCTACACTGTTGGTTAGAATGTAAGTTGGAGCAGCCACTATGGAGAAGAGTATGAAGGTTCCTCAAAAAACTACAAATAAAACTACCATATTATTCAGCAATACCACTCCTGGGCATATATTCAGACAAAACCTATAATTCAAAGAGATACACCCCTATGTTCATAGCAGTACTATTTACAGTAGCCAAGACACAGAAGCAACCTAAGTGTCCATCGACAGACGAATAGGTAGAGATGTGGTACATATACACAGTCGAGTATTACTCGGCCATAAATAAAATAAAATAATGCCATTTGCAGCACCATGGATGAACCCAAAGATGATCATTTTAAGTGAAGTAAGTCAGATAAAGACAAATATTACATAATGTCACTCATATGTGGAATCTAAAATATAATACAAAATGATACATCTACAAAACAAAAACAGACCCACAGATATAGAGAACAGACGTGTGCTTGCCAAGGTGGACGGGGGTAGGGGAGGGCAGGATTGAGAGTTTGAAGTCAGCAGAGGCAAACCCTTGTATACAAGATGGATAAACAACAAGGTCCTACTGTATAGCACAGGGAACTATATTCAATACCCCGTGACAAACCGTGATGGAAAAGAATATGAAAAGATATATTTTCTGTACAGTCACTTTGCTGTACAGAAAGAAACTAAACACAACATTACAAATCAACTATACTTTGATAACATTTTTAAAAAAGAAACCAGGGCCCAGAAAAATTAAGTTAACCTAAAATTAACCTAAGATCATCCAGCGAGTAAGGGCTCTAAGACTTGATTCTTCTGCCACCTCTTCCTCCTAAACCATTTATCTTTGATTGACTTCCCTAAAAGCAGAGCCTGAGCTGAGGATGTCCTGTGCATGTGATTTATTGAGGTTGCTATCTCAGGAAAAACCTGTAAGAGATGAAGGGAGGCAGGATAGGGCCAGGGACTGAAGGCCCATGAAGATGCGAGTTCAGCCAAAGTCCAGCCTCAGCCTGCTCACAGGAACCCTGGAGCAGAGCATCCACCTTGGCGCAGGGCGCGGGGCTTGTTTATTTAAACTCCTACATCAGCCTGTTCATGGCTTGTGGGGGGCACCCACCTTCTCATGCAGGGGGCAGGCATCTCTGAGCCAAAACTCAGCTGCAGCTAGAGAATGGGGGTGCCAGCCAGGAAAGGGAATTTGGCTCGGGCTACACAGCCTCCACCTACCGGTGGGAGGAGCATTCTCTTTAAGATTCAAAAGAATATGCAGTGGCCCAATGGAATACTGTGTGTGTGTTAGTCTCTCAGTTGTGTCTGAGTCTTTGCGACCCCACGGGCTGCAGCCTGCCAGGCTCCTCTGTCCGTGGAATTCTCCAGGCAAGAATACTGGAGTGGGTTACCATGCCCTTCTCCAACAATGGAATACGACTCCGCCATAAAAAAGAACACAATTCTGCCATTTGCACAACATGGATGGAACTAGAGATGATCATATGAAGTGAAGCAAGTCAGATGAAGAAAGACAAACACTGTGTGATACCACTTACATGTGGAATCTAAAAAATACAACAACCTAGTGGATGTAACAGAAAAGCAGCAGAGTCACAGATACAGAGAACACACATGGTTACCAGCTGGGGGGAGGGGTAATAAAGGCATGGGGGAGCAGGACATACAAGCCCTTGGGTATAAGTTAGGCTCAAGGATGTATTGTACAACACGGGGAATATAGCCAATATTTGTAATAACTGTAAATGGAGTGTGACCTTTAAACATGGAATTAAAAAAAAAGACTTGAGAAGAGGAGGCCTGATTTAGCCCGCTTGGGTTACCCTTGGCTTTGTACTTTGGTCATGAAGAGTTAAGACATGAGTTTGAGGGACTTTCTTGGTGGTCCAGTGGTTAAGACTCTGCACTTCCACTGCAGGGGGCAAAGGTTCAACCCCTGGTCAGGGACCTAAGATCCCGAATGCCATGAGATGTGGCCAAAAGGTTTAAAAAAAAAAAAGCTGAAGTCTGAGCCTGGCCAGTTCTGCTTCTTCCTTTAAAGGATGACAGCTACACAGGACCGTCAGTGCTCCCTAGACTGCCTCCTCTCCGTCCTCCCCTCTTCCTCCCCCTTCATCCTCCCCTCCTCCTCCCCCCTCCCTACTTCCGTCTCCCCTCCCCCTCCTCTTCTTCCTCTTCTCTGCCTTGTCTTTCTTCGTTTTAAATTACCAAGTGACTAAGAGCCAAGCACAACTAAATGAGGTGCTAAGAACGAATATCATCCCCTAGTTGGTGCTGCCCGCATTTTACATCCCTTGGGTTTCCTGACCACTTCCCTGCATACAAGCTCCCTAGTCTAATTCTCCTGGTGTCCTGTTCTCTGCCTGGCGGTTTACAGAGCTTCCCCAGGAGCCCTTAACCCCTGAGGCCCTGAGGCCACCGGGTCCCACCATCTACTTCCCCTGTGGGTTTCTCCTGGGAACACTTAACGAATACATAACTTTCACATGAATCCTACTCTTCGGGTCTATTTATGAGAAATCCAACCTAAAACATTCCTACTTTACAGTCAGGGAAACTGAGAAGTAAGTTGTCCAAGCTATTAATTTAAAAAAAAAAAAAAAAAGTGATAACACTGAGATTGAAACCTGGCCCTCTTCTGGTTCTCAAATCCACATACCAACCTTTATATCCAATGTGGCTTCGTGAACCCAGGTCCTCATTAACATCTAGATCTCTCTGGAGAAGGCCAGTTCTGGACAAAATGCTGCTAGGAAGGGGTCAGCCATGCCAAGCCAGTCACCTCTTTATCCACCATCCTAGGGTATGTTAAACTTAGTTCTTTAAAGTTTGTTTGTTAGTTGAATAGACTGTGCCATCTGTCCTCAACTCTGCTCCCCTCTGCCTGTAAAACCCAGAAAAGTTTCCAATATCCAGCTACCAATGTCCAAGTCCTGGCAATGATAAACTTTTCACTGGGCCATAATGAAAGGAGAAAAGGTCAATATGGCAGAAACCAACAAAACATTGTAAAAGCAATTATCCTTCAATTATAAATAAATACATCTAAAAAGAAAAAAACAAAAAAATGCCAATGTGGTAAATTTTGCTTGATGCCAAATATATTCACTTAAACCCCACCTCCCCCCCCCCTTTTTTTTTTCAATTTTTGGCCATACCTCGAAGCATGTGGGATCTTAGTTCCCTGACCAGGGATGAAACCCCTGCCCCCTGCAATGGAAGCACAGTGTCTTAACCACTGAACCACCAGGGAAGTCCCCAAATATAATCAATTTAAAAAACTCTATTCTGGGGTGATGTCTTTCCTTTATTTTGTGGGGTAGGAGGTGGGGAGGAGCCACTGGACCTGTGAGATCTTAGTTCCCCAACCAGGGATTGAACCCAGGCCCTTGGCAGTGAGAGCACGGAATCCTAACCATTTGACTGCAAGGAATTCCCTTCCGACATTTTTAATGTTCAAATATCTTCTTTTGTACAAGATAATAGTAAAAATAGATAGACGTTGATTTTTTTTTAAGTGGTCTAATGTAGCAAGCTTAAAGTTGGCAACTCTGTAACTGTAGATTTTTTTAAAGGTGATGGTGGGTGGGTTGGGGGGCAGTTTTCTTCATCTTGAAATCCAGTTGTCTGGAGGTTAGTACCGTGGGGAATGTACCAGGACCCGCGGGTGTCAGGAAACTTTCTTATTTCAGCAGAACCCTTTGTTAATCATGACCACCAGTGTTAACCACGATTCTCTTGATAGCAAGTGACAGAAACCCAATGATCTCAGATAACAGGGGATTTTGCAAGGCTTTCATTATTTCAAGAAGGTGCTAGTAGACTTTACAGATGTTGGAACTAAGTGCTCAAAAACCACTGTGACTAGGAGTTTGGGATTAACGGATACACACTACTATACTATATATAAAATAGGTAAATGACAAGGTCCTATTGTGTAGCACAGGGAACGCTACTCAATAGCATGTAGTAACCTAAGACAGAAAATATATGTACATACATACGTATGGATAACTGAATCAGTTTGCTGTGTACTTGAAACTAAACAATACTGTACATTAACTATACTTCAATTAAAAAAAAAATCTGCTGTGACTTCCCATGTTCCCGAGTATAACAGCTGTGTACTGTTACAAAACCAACCACCCCAAAAATCAGTAGATTAAATCAATAACAGTAGGACTTCCCTGGTGGTCCAGCGGTTAGGACACTGCACTCCCACTGGGGGGCACATGGGTTCTACCCTACCCTGGGGGACTAAGATCCCGAATGTCATGTGGTGCCGTCAAAAAATAGAAAAAAAAAAAAAAAAGATTAAAAATAAAGTAAAACCACAACAGTCACTTATTACACTCGTGAATCTGCCTGAGATAGAGTCTGGCAGAGAAAAGAGACATCATATCTGCTCCATGTGATGTCCGACTGGCGGCCTCAGCAAAGGGCTGGAACTCTGCTCCTAACTCAGGGCAACATGCTGTAAGCTGGTTCTGTCCGCTGGGCCGAGGGCCCCAGGGACGGGTGTCTCCATGTGGCTACTCACAGCATGAGAGCTGGATTCTGAGGGCAAGCGCAAGCGGGGGTGCTGGGGGGAGCTGTGTGGTGGGTCGCCTCCTATGAGCTGGCCTCAGAGTCAAGAGGGCACCTCTCCACCCTCCTCCATCAGGGAAGTCAGTGACAAAGTCTCACCCTATTTCAAGGGTTGGGGATAGTTATAAACTCCTGCTTTTTTTTCTTTTGGGGGGGGCACCTCGAAGCTTGTGGGATCCCAGTTCCCAGACCAGGGATGGAACTCGGGGCCCCTGCATTGGCAGGTGGATCCTTAACCACTGGACCATGGGGAAGTCCATAAACTCCCCCTCTTGCTGGGGAGTGGCCAGGCTCTGGAAAAGCATGTAGCATGAGACACATGACCTTGGCCACCTTCTGGAAACACGATCTGCCACACCTGGCAAGGTCTTCACTCTGCAGTGAATCGCTCCCACGCATGGACGGCGTGGCCATCCGTGATCTCAGGCGCTCATCTTCAGCTCCATCGTCTGAGAGGGGTGCACTCTTGCCTCTGGCCCAGTTTGGGGTGAATCTTGGTCCCAGCTATAGCGGGAAGAGGTTGAATAATGTGATTGGCTTATTTGGGGTCAGAGACCTGTGACTGTGGCCTACAGGATGAGATCTGAAACAACATGGGCTTGCTTCCCCGGTAGCTCAGACGGTGAGAAATCTCCCTACAGTATGACAAAACCCACTGAAATGTTGTGAAGTAATTAGCCTCCAACTAATAAAAAAAAAAAAAAAAAAGAAATCTCCCTACAATGCAGGAGACCCAGGTTCGATCCCTGGGTGGGGAAGATCCCCTGGAGAAGGGAATGGTTACCCACTCCAGTATTCTTACCTGGAGAATCCCACGGACAGAGGAGCCTGGCGGGCTGCAGTCCATGGGGTCACAAAGAGTCAGACAGGACTCAAGGACTAACACTTTGACTTTTCAAGCATGGGACCAGAGGCAGGATGGGACAAGCCACAGAACCAGCAAAGGGGAGGAATGCTTTCCTGAGGAGACAGGTCCATAGCTGTCCACGACAGGGCTTGCTCCTAAAGGCTCTTCCCTCCCTGGTGGGGTGACAAGGAATGCAACCAGGATCCCAGTGAACAGGCTCTCTGGTTACAACCCCAAGAGAGGACTTGTATTGCCTTATAGGTCCAATTCTGATAATACAACAGGTTTGGGTGGAAGTTGCGGAGAGTTACGTTTAAAGAAACAAACCAGACAGGCTTGGCAATAAATGGGACTCATTTCCTTCTGGAAGTTCCTGCCCTGAAGAGGTGCGATTGTTTCAAGCAATCTGATCCTGAGGGCTGAGAGCAACTCACAAATGTTTCTCAAAACAGCTTCTTTGGTTGAACACCTCAGCTTTTGGACGCCAACTTTGACCCCCAAAGTGCAAAAAACCACTTGAGTTCATCTGAGTAAAATCGAGATTCAGGGATTATCAAGACCTTCCACCACCTGGCTCCAGCTAAAAATCACAAGCCTCCATTTCCACTTCCAACATAAACTAGAAAAGGTAAAGTTTAAAATAATAGTTTTGAGAATTCCCTGGCTGTCCAGTGGTTAGAACTCTACACTGGTGAGGGCCTAGGTTCCATCCCTGGTCGGGGAATTAAGATCCCATAAGCGGTGCAGTATGGCCAAAATAAAACAAAAACACCCCATTTTAAAAAGCATTTCAAGAGACTTCCCTGGTAGTTCAGTGCTTAAGAATCTGCCTTTCCGCTGCAGGGTACACAGATTTGGTCCCTGGCTGCGGAACTAAGACCCACATACCCCCATAGTACAGCCAAAAAATAAATCAATAGAAATAAATTTAGGACTTCCCTGGTGGCGCAGTGGATAGGAATCCGCCTGCCAGGGGCAGGGATCACAGGTTTGATCCCTGATCCGGGAAGATTCCACATGCCTCAGGGCAACTAAGCCTGCGCTCTGGAGCCTGAGAGCCGCAACTACTGAACCCAGGAGCCTAGAGCCCGTGCTCTGCAACAAGAGAAGCCACCGCAATGAGAAGCCCGCACGCTGCAACTAGAGAAAGCCCATGCACAGCAATGAAGACCCACCGCAACCAAAATTAAATAAATTCATTCATTCATTCATTCAAAAATAACTTGAAACACTTTTCAAAAATTTTTCACCTGTGCTAGTTTCCTAGGTAGTGGATTAGGGACCTTTTTTGTTTTCTTCTTCATCCTTTTCTATATTTGAGGAAATCTAATAAGCATCACTGTAGGGGGAACAAAATTCTTCCCTGGGTAGAGGGGTCCTCTCAAATCTGCGGGTGAGGCTGGAGCTCTGCCATGGGGAACTGCTGAGCTGAGCTGCTTCCATCCGCAGCCAGCCATCCCTGTAAGAAGGTGATCACAGCAACCCCCAGCTTGCCTGTCCCCTGCCCGGGAGTGCAGGACTGGGCTCTGGAATAAGATGCACAATCCTCCCCCACCTTCCCAGCACTGCCCTCCGGGTATCTGAAGATCCTTATCCAGGTCAGCCCACACCTCAGCCGCAGCTCTGTCGCCAAGTTAACCAGACTCAGGATGGTGGACGGGAATGCCGCCTGCCCTTCTGGTCAACCAGGAATGCTGCCCGCTGTCAAGCCGTCAGCCACTGCAGCACCCCCTGATGGTGTTATGTCCAATTTACCTTCATTCCCAAGGGTCAAAAGAGTAAGTTTAAAAAATGTCTAATGTCAACTAAGGCATCTGCTGAACCATTCTGTTGGTCCCTTTGAAGCCCTGGATGACTCAGGAAGAGGCTATTTTTGTGCCCATTGTTGAGGGCGGCAGGCATCAACAGGAAAGGGAGCCCTGTGGAGTGACATCACGCCATCGCAGACCATGGAGGGGGCAGCACCACTGCAAAGCTGCTGGTTGAGCCTGGGAGCTAGGGCCCCCCCTCCCCTACTGAAGCGCTCCCCCGGTGCTCTAGAGGAGCTTTGCAGAGCAGAGGTCAGAGGCAGATCGAGGGGCCTGGGAACCCACCAGCCTCTGATTTGTGTGGGGTAAAGGGTCAGTGAGGGGAGACAGGGAAAGAGAGAGGGTTTCTGCTTCTGCTGACCCAGGCCGTGCCCTTGGTCTGGAGTGTATGAGCCTTTGTGTCTGTATGTGTGTGTACATGTCTGTCTGTGTGTATTTCTCTGTGTGTGTCTGGTATCTGTGTATGTTTGTGTAACCCTGAGTGTGTGTCTGTGTGTGTCTATGTTTGTGTCTCTGTATGCCTCTGTGTGTGTCAGTGTATCTGTGTGTGTGTCTGTGTATGCCGCTGTGTGCCTATGTATCTGTGTGTGTGTCTGTGTGTGTCTATGTGTGTGTCTCTGTATGCCTCTGTGTGTGTCAGTGTATGCCTGTGTGTGCCTATGTATCTGTGTGTGTGTCTGTGTATGTCTATGTTTGTGTCTCTGTATGCCTCTGTGTGTGTCTGTGTATCTGTGTGTGTGTTGTGTATGCCTCTGTGTGTGTCTGTGTATCTGTGTGTGTGTCTGTGTATGCCTCTGTGTGTGTCTGTGTATCTGTGTGTGTGTATCTGTCTGTGTATGCCTCTGTGTGTGTCTGTGTATCTCTGTGTGTGTATCTGTGTATCTGTGTGTGTGTCTGTGTATCTGTGTGTGTGTCTGTGTATCTGTGTGTGTGTCTGTGTATGCCTGTGTGTCTGTGTATGCCTGTGTGTGTGTCTGTGTATCTGTCTGTGTATGCCTCTGTGTGTGTCTGTGTATCTCTGTGTGTCTGTGTATCTGTGTGTGTGTCTGTGTATCTGTGTGTGTGTCTGTGTATGCCTCTGTGTGTGTCTGTGTATCTCTGTGTGTGTCTGTGTATGCCTCTGTGTGTGTCTCTGTATCTGTGTGTGTGTCTGTGTATCTGTGTGTGTGTCTGTGTATGCCTCTGTGTGTGTCTCTGTATCTGTGTGTGTGTCTGTGTATGCCTGTGTGTGTGTCTGTGTATCTCTGTGTGTATCTGTGTATCTGTGTGTGTGTCTGTGTATGCCTCTGTGTGTGTCTGTGTATCTCTGTGTGTGTGTCTGTGTATCTGTGTGTGTGTCTCTGTATGCCTCTGTGTGTGTCTGTGTATCTCTGTGTGTGTATCTGTGTATCTGTGTGTGTGTCTCTGTATGCCTGTGTGTGTGTCTGTGTATCTCTGTGTGTGTATCTGTGTATCTCTGTGTGTGTGTATATATATGTATATATATCTATATATATATATATCTCTACAGATGATCATACTAGGTGAAATAAGTCAGACAGAGAAAGACAAATATATGATATCACTTTTAGGTAGAATCTAAACATTGATACAAGTGAACTAATTTATAAAACATAAGCAGACTTCGAAAACAAACTTCTGGTTACCAGAGAGGGAAGGGGATGGGGAGGGACAGATTAGAAGTTCGGGATTAGCAGATACAAACTATTAAACACAAATAGATAAACAAAAAGGCCTACTGTATAGCATGTGTGCTAAATTGCTCCAGTTGTGTCTGACTCTTTGTCACCCCATGGACTGTAGCCCACCAGGCTCCTCTGTCCGTGGGATCCTCCAGGCAAGAATACTGGGGTGGGTCACCATGCCCTCCTCCATGGGGTCTTCCCACCCCAGGGATCAAACTCGAGTGTCCTATGTCTCCTGCATTGGCAGACGGGTTCTTTACCACTAGCGCCTACCTGAGAAGCCCCACTGTAAAGCACAGGTAACTATAGTAAATATCCTGTAATAAACCATAATGGAGAAGGAACGAAACTGTGCCATCTGCAGACACATGGATGGCCCCAGAGACTGTCATACAGAGTAAGGCAAGTCAGAAAGAGGGGCTTCCCTGGGGGGCCAGTGGCTAAGACCCCATGTTCCCGCATGGAGCCTGGGTTTGATCCCTATTCAGGGAACTAGATCCTGCATGCCACAACTAAAGATCCTGTGTGCCACAATTAGGACCTGGCACAGCCAAATAAACACATATTTAAAAATAAATATAAATGAAAATGAGCAAAGGATCTGAATATCAATTTCTCTAGGAAGATATACAAATGGGCAATAAGCACATGAAAAAATGCTCAACATCATTAGTCATCAGGGAAATGCAAACCAAAACCACAATGAGATACTACTTCACGTCCACTAGGTTGTCTCTAATCAAAAAAGCAGAAAATAACAATTGTTGGCAAGGATGTGGGGGACTTGGAACCTTTGTATTCTACTGGTGGGCACTTAAAATGATAGTTACTGTGAAAAACAGTATGGCAGTTCCTCAAAATGTTAAACGTAAAAGTTCCATACGACCTAGCAACTCCACTCCAAGGTGTATAGCCAAGAAAATTAAAAAACCTATGTCCACACAAGAACCTGTACACGAGAGTTCATAGCAGCATTACTCGCAATAGACAAAGAGTGGAAACAATCCAAATGTCCATCAAGTGATGAATGTGGAATATCCATACAATGGAATATTATCCAGCCATAGGAAGCAATAAAGCACTGATACCTGCTACAATATGAATAAACCTTAAAAACAATTACGCTAAATGAAATAAGCCAGACATAAAAGGCCACATATATGAAATATCTAGACTAGGCATATCCATAGACTTGGAGGGCTGCCCAGGTGGGACTAGTGGTAAAGAACCCGTCTGCCAATGGAGGAGACTTAAGAGATACAAGTTCGATCCCTGGGTGGGGGAAGATCCCCTGGAGGAGGGTGTGGTTACCCACTCCAGTATTCTTGCCTGGAGAATCCCATGGACAGAGGAGCCTGGTGGGCTACAGTCCATGGGGTTGCAAAGAGATGGACACAAATGAAGCAACTGAGTTCATACACACAGACATGGAAGGTAGATACAAGTGGTTGCCAGAAGCTGGGAGCAGGGCAAAGGGGAGGAATTGCTAGTGGGTTTCCATAGAGGGTTTGTCTGGGACTGAGGGATTTCCATGGTAGGTCTCTCAGGGCTAAGCTTGGATATTTCTAAGCAAACCCTGAAGAAGTGGTTTCCCTATTCCGTATCTGTAAACAAATGTGTTAGGTTGTCACTAAGGTCCCTTCTAGCTCACAAATTCTTTTGAGATTTTATTTGTGAGGAAGAAAAAAAACAAACAAGCAACAACACATGATCAAAGCCTCAAACCAGAAAAGCCTGTTTTTCTTTCCCCGTCTGGTAAATGATACGCCCTGGGGCCAGCTTGTTGTCCAGACCTCTTGGTCATTCCCAGGGTGTCATGGCTCCCCCTGAGTGTGGAAGAAGCAGCATGGGTCCCCTGTTTTCTAAAAAAGACCCCTGCTTAGTCTCTAATTCCAAGCCTGTGAAATCAGGACATCTGGGCGTGGGACCCAGGCCAGGAGGACTTTTTAAAGAGCTGGCCAGGGGATTCAGCTGTGCAGCCAGGTGTGAAAGCCAGGGGCTGTGCCATCTGACACCTGCTCTGCTCCTCCCTCCCAGGCCCTCCCAAGACTGGGCCAAGGGCTGCCAGGAAACAGCAGATGAGTCAGTCAGGCTCTCTCAGGAAGCCGAAATAAGACACTCTGGGGGACGCTTGAGAAAGGCAGCAGAGACCATAGTAGACCACAGGTGAGGGGGTGTGGGGCTGCGGGTGGCTGGGACGAGAGCAGAGGTCAAAAGAAATTGAGGAAGATCAAGAAAAACGAAGCACAGAGGCACCCAAGCAGAAGGAGGCCACAGACTAGCGATTGCTGGTCCCTCTAGGCTTCCTTTCCAGGGTTTTCCTAACTCTGTTTCTGTTTTTTCAAATTTATTAAAAAAATTTTTTTGGCCACATCACACAGCATGAGGGATCTCAGTTCCCCGACCAGGGATCGAACCCTTGCCCCCTGCACTGGATACTCAGCCTTAACCACTGGATCACCAAGGACGTCCCTCTGCTGGCTTTTATAGTAAATTCTCTTCTTCTTAGTAGCAGGAGATACTGTATTTTCTAAAGATGGCTACAACAGTGTCTTTAGCCCACAATGCTCTCCTCAAAGTGATCTCACCACTTCCCCATGGAAAGGTGGCAGGTAATTTCTGTCCCCTTGAATCTCGGGGTGACTTTATGTTGTAACCACCAAGACACAACACAAGTACTATATGCGACTTCCAAGGCTAGGTCAGAAAAGCCATGGAGGTTCCATCCTGATCTCCAGGCACCTTCTCTCAGGGAGCCCTGAGCCACCAGCTAAGAAATCTGACTGCCCGAAAACCACCATCACGTGTAGGCTCTCCAACTGACAGTCTCAGCTGAGCCCAGCCTTCCAGGCATCCCCACACTAAAAGTGCCATATTGGATACTCCAGACAAGCCCAGCCAGCAGCTAGCAGTACTGGGCAATCTCAATCAACATCATGAGAATTGCTCGGTTTGAGCCCTGCCCATGTTCCTGACCCACAGCATCTATGTGATGCAATAAGAAGGCTGTTCTTAAGCCACAAAATCTGGGGTAGTTTGTTACACAACAAAATTGAAACAGGTAGTCCAAGAAAATCTGTAATCCTTTTCATCAGAACATGATTGCCACACCAACCCCCTCCCAGGGTCTGTCACCGTCCCTAAGTCACCTTTGGTTTAGTTTTCATCAGGCCTCCAACCACTGACCTCCTAACACCAACAGGTGAAGCTTGCACTGTAGAAAGGAATTGCTGATACTTTTCACAATCAGAGTGGTTCCTAAAAGAACACAACACAATTATAAAGTATTAAAAGAAAATCGTTCTTGTTGCTGTTCAGTTGCTAAGTTCAGCTCTCTGCAACACCATGGACTGCGGGCCTCCAGGCTTCCCTGTCCTCCACTATCTCCCGGAGTTTGCTCAAGTTTATGTCCATTGAGTCACTGATGCTATCTAACCATCTCTTCCTCTGCTACCCGCATCTCTGTTTGCCTTCAATCTTTCCCAACATCAGGGTCTTTTCCAATGAGTTGGAAGTCGGCAAAAGAAAATATAAGCAACATATTTTTTCTTAAGTTGTAAAATATATATGAAATGAAAGTCATGTCTGACTTGTTGCGACCCCATGGACTATACAGTCCGTGAAATTCTCCAGGCCAGAATACTGGAATGGGTAGCCCTTCCCTTCTCCAAGGGATCTTCCCAATCCAGGGATCAAACCCAAGTCTCCCACATTGCAGGCAGATTCTTTACCAACTGAGCCACCAGGGAAGCCCTAAAATACACAAAAAACCATTTAAACCATTTCGAAGCGGCATTAAGTATATTCACATCATTGTGCAATCACTACCACCATACATCTCCAGAACTTTTTAATCTTGCAAGCCTGAACCCCACATCCACTAAACAACAACTTCCCATTTCCTTCTCCCCTTGGCCCTGGAAACCACCATTCTACTTTCTGTCTATGAACTGGATTACTTGAGGTACCTCATATAGATGGAATTATGCAGTATTTGTCCTTTCGTGTCTGGATTCTTTTACTCAGCATAATGTCTTCAAGTTTCATCCATGTGGTTGCAAATGGCAGAATTTCCTTCCTTTTTAAGCTCAATAATATTCCATTGCATGTATATACAGAAGTTTTTCTAGTCATTCATCCATTGATAGCCATTTGGGTTGCTTTCACCTTTTGGCTATTATAATAATGTTGCTATGAATCTGGGTGTACACATATTTGCTTTCAACTCCCTGAAGTGGAACTGCAGGATCATATGGTAATTCTTATTTAGTTTTCAGAGGAACTCCTGTTATTATTTTCCATAGTAATTGCACCATGTTTTCATTCCCATCAGCAGAGCACAAGGGTTCCAATTTCTGCACATTCTCACCAATTCTTCTTCTTATTTTTCAGATATCCATGGGATAATGTATGGGAAGTTGTATCTCACTGGAATTTTGATCTATATTTTTCTAATGACTAGTGACATTAAGCATCTATTCATGTGCTTTTCATATGCTTATCTTCTTTGGAGAAATGTCTGTTCAAGCCCTTTGCCCACATTTTAACTGTGTTGTTTGGTTTTTCATCGTCAAGATGTAGGAGTTTTTACCCCTTATCATTATTATTATTATTATTTTAATTTCATTTATTGATTTTTGGCCACACTGCTAGCTTTCATTTTCACTAGCTTGTAGGATCTCAATTTGCCCACCACGGATTGAACCCTGGCCTTGGTAATGAAAGCGCTGAGTCCTTACCATCGGACCGCTGGGCGACTCCCTTGACCGCTTGTTATATAAATGATTTGTAAATATGGTCTCCCATTTCATAGATTGCCTGTAAGCAATATTAAAAGAGCTAGGATGAACACAACACTGTAAATCAACTATACTTCAATTAAAGGGAAAAAAAGAGGATCTTCCCTTTGTGGTCCAGTGGATAGGACTCTGCTTCCACTGCAGGGGACACAGCATCGATCTTTGGCTGGGGAACCAATATCCCAAAAGCCACATGACCTGGCCAAAACACAGACCAAAAAAAGAGAGAGAGCATGAGTGAGCTGGGAAACAGCTGGGTACTTTCTAAGCATGATACCAATGCAGAAATAATAAAGGAAACAGTCAGTGGACTTGTGTACATAAAAATATGTTAGCCATGATTTAAAAACACCACAAACAAACATATCAAAAGTCAAGTGATGCAGAAAACAATTTTTTGCAATATGCAGCAATGTATTTTAAATATACCGCAAGTAAAATCCAAGAAGTCCAGTAAACAATAGCTAAACCCCAATAATATTAAACAGGGCAAAAGACACAATATACACTTACAAAAAAGAAATACACTATCCTTTTTACACATGAAAAGCCTTGTGGAAGCAAAGCTGACATGGTGCTTCCATGAAGTCGCAGGCTTAAGGGAAAACACACCTTCAGGCCTGTCAAATTCAGCCCCTCAAATCAATGGACTCCTGAGCATTGCCTATAAGGAGCTGCTACTTAATGTGAACAACTCTATCCCTGACTTTTGCAGTGCTGCTGTCTGAAGTCTGGCCACAAACCCCCTAGAAATGATAACCCTGTAAATTGCTGGGCTGTGGTCTGAACATACCAACTATAAGTTCAGTCGCCTTGGTAATTTTGCAGTGCTTGGCTTTAATGATCTGTTGCGTTTTTCATTTGAATAGCAGGTCCTTTTGGCTGTCTCGTGTTTCTTGTAGGTAAACTTCTTTTCTTACTGCTGTTATCTGAGTCTTCAATTCACCCAGAATCAATGAGATGCAGAGTAAAATATCAAGGTACCATTTTCAGCTATTAAATGGGCAAACTATTTTGCCAAGATATTGTTCAATGCCAGTTGGGTGGGCAGTAAGCTGGGCCCACCCACGTGATAGCTAACTTTGAAAATATACGCTTTAAATCCTGTAATTCTAGTACCTGCAATTCAACAATGGCTATCATTAGGTTGTACATCCTGAAATTAGAAACAAACAAACACTAAAGAATCATCAATTTACAGTCAAATACATTTTCTAAGAATATCTAAAACTCTGCAGAAATGCTCTTGATTTAATGTAAAATGAAAAAAGTGGGATGGGGTGGGATGAACTGGGTGATTGAGATTGACATATTAATACATACACTATTGATAATATGCGTAAAACAGATAACTAATGATAATTTACTTCACAACTCAATGCTCTGCAGTGACCGAGATGGGAAGGAAACCCAAAAGAGAGGGGATATATGTGTACGGATGGCTGATTCACTTCCCTCTACAGCAGAAACACACAACACAGTAAAGCAACTACACCGCAATAAAAATTAACTTAAAACCAAAGCGGAATCATACTGGATGATGGAAATTTGACGCTGAAGTATGATCAGAAAGCATTTAAGTTACCACCCTTTTCTTTAAGGAAAGAAAAAAATTATTTTAATCTGCTGCCATTTAATAACAGAGCACCCTAGAACTTCAATTAAGTTCTTAAGTTCAATTAAGGTAGAATTATATATAATGTTGTGTTTTAAGGTCAGTTAAGGTGGGTGGATGAGGGAAAGAATCAAGAGGGGGAGAAAAAGGGACCTGGCATAGTGTGGGGGGATGGGAGAGACAGACAGATCTAGAAACTCAGGCAGAACGATCAAATGAAATCAATTCATGGACACTGTTTCATATCCTCTCTCTGTCTCTGTCTCTCTCTCTCACACACACACTCCAGGCTGTTGTTTCAGGTTTTCTAGCAGAAACCAATGAAGAAAACAGCTTCTGAACAGCCAAGAACATAGGCTCTCCTGCAGGTAGGAGCAAGTGAAAGGATGTTCACATCAAATCCCTGTCAGACATGATCCTCTATATAGAAAACCCTAAAGACTCTACCAGAAAATTACTAGAGCTAATCAATGAATATAGTAAAGTTGCAGGATATAAAATTAACACACAGAAATCCCTTGCATTCCTATATACTAACAATGAAAAAACAGAAAGAGAAATTAAGGAAACAATACCATTCACCATTGCAACAAAAAGAATAAAATACTTAGGAGTATATCTACCTAAAGAAACAAAGGACCTATACATAGAAAACTATAAAACACTGATGTAAGAAATCAAAGAGGACACAAACAGATGGAGAAACATACCGTGTTCATGGATTGGAAGAATCAATATTGTCAAAATGGCTATACTACCCAAAGCAGTCTATAGATTCAATGCAATCCCTATCAAGCTACCAACGGTATTTTTCACAGAACTAGACCAAAGAATTTCACAGTTTGTATGGAAATACAAAAAACCTCGAATAGCCAAAATAATCTTGAGAAAGAAGAATGGAACTGGAGGAATCAACCTGCCTGACTTCAGACTCTACTACAAAGCCACAGTCATCAAGACAGTATGGTACTGGCACAAAGACAGAAATATAGATCAATGGAACAGAATAGAAAGCCCAGAGATAAATCCACGAACCTATGGACACCTTATCTTTGACAAAGGAAGCAAGGATATACAATGGAAAAAAGACAACCTCTTTAACAAGTGGTGCTGGGAAAACTGGTCAACCACTTGTAAAAGAATGAAACTAGAACACTTTCTAACACCATACACAAAAATAAACTCAAAATGGATTAAAGATCTAAATGTAAGACCAGAAACTATAAAACTCCTAGAGGAGAACATAGGCAAAACACTCTCCGACATAAATCACAGCAGGATCCTCTATGACCCACCTCCCAGAATATTGGAAATAAAAGCAAAACTAAACAAATGGGACCTAATGAAACTTAAAAGCTTTTGCACTACAAAGGAAACTATAAGTAAGGTGAAAAGACAGCCCTCAGATTGGGAGAAAATAATAGCAAATGAAGAAACAGACAAAGGATTAATCTCAAAAATATACAAGCAACTCCTGCAGCTCAATTCCAGAAAAATAAATGACCCAATCAAAAAATGGGCCAAAGAACTAAACAGACATTTCTCCAAAGAAGACATACAGATGGCTAACAAACACATGAAAAGATGCTCAACATCACTCATTATTAGAGAAATGCAAATCAAAACCACAATGAGGTACCATTACACGCCAGTCAGGATGGCTGCTATCCAAAAGTCTACAAGCAATAAATGCTGGAGAGGCTGTGGAGAAAAGGGAACCCTCTTACACTGTTGGTGGGAATGCAAACTAGTACAGCCGCTATGGAAAACAGTGTGGAGATTTCTTAAAAAACTGGAAATAAAACTGCCATATGACCCAGCAATCCCACTTCTGGGCATACACACTGAGGAAACCAGATCTGAAAGAGACACGTGCACCCCAATGTTCATCGCAGCACTGTTTATAATAGCCAGGACATGGAAGCAACCTAGATGCCCATCAGCAGATGAATGGATAAGGAAGCTGTGGTACATATACACCATGGAATATTACTCAGCCATTAAAAAGAATTCATTTGAACCAGTCCTAATGAGATGGATGAAGCTGGAGCCCATTATACAGAGTAAAGTAAGCCAGAAAGATAAAGAACATTACAGCATACTAACACATATATATGGAATTTAGAAAGGTGATAACGATAACCCTATATGCAAAACAGAAAAAGAGACACAGAAATACAGAACAGACTTTTGAACTTTGTGGGAGAATGTGAGGGTGGGATATTTCAAAAGAACAGCATGTATACTATCTATGGTGAAACAGATCACCAGCCCAGGTGGGATGCATGAGACAAGTGCTCCGGCCTGGTGCACTGGGAAGACCCAGAGGAATCGGGTGGAGAGGGAGGTGGGAGGGGGGATCGGGATTGGGAATACATGTAAATCCATGGCTGATTCATATCAATGTATGACAAAACCCACTGGAAAAAAAAAAAAAAAATCCCTGTCAGAACAGCAGGGCCAGGACTTTGCAAAGGACCTCAGAGGTGGCTCAGAAGTTGTGGGGGGCTGTGCACACACCCCCTCCTCTGGGAGGTGGGGACTCGGGCTCAGGTTACTGAATAATTTACCAGAGCCCTCATTTACAAGAAACCAGTTTAGACACATTAAAAGGGCTGGGTAGGGGAGTAAGCAAGCACCAGGCTGAAAGAAAAGAACAAGCTGTTATTTGCAAAGGACGCACACCCACAGGCGCATACCTGTCATGTGATCAGAGAAGCAGTGTACCAGCAAATTAAGCAAACGTCTTTTGCAAAGATCAAAAACAGGAGTAATTGCCCACAGCCAGCCCCAGTGTGAGCCGCTGAGCAAGCGATCCTGGCTTCTGTTGATACACAACTGGCTCCATGGAAAGAGCTTTGAAATGCTGGGTCAGGGACTTCCCTGGTGGTCCAGTGGTTAAGACTCCAAGCTTCCACTGCAGGTGATGAGTTCGACCCCTGGGCGGGGAACTAGATCCCACATGCCACAAGATGCAGCCAAAAGGAAAAGAAAAGAAAAGAAATCTGGGTTAGGCAAGGTCTGTCCTCCCTCAAAAGCAGACTCATACTTTGAATTGCCCAGGTTTGGGAACTCCTGACTGCATGAAAACGCTCCAAGGAGTCTGTTTTAAGTAACAGGGAGCATCTCAAAGCTGTAATTAGCAAAGTGTCACCAACACAAGAGATTTAGCACTGGCTGCCTGGAAAACAAAGCAGGGTTCCTTGGCGAAGTATGAGAGAAGCAGGTCAAGTTAGCAGCTTAGCAACTTAGTCACCCCTGGAGAGAACCCAAGAAGCGATCCGACACCCATGAGTGCCCTGCGGGGTGTATATTTCAGGCACCTTGGGGCCTTTGATTCTTGCGTGGTCACTCCTTCCAATAAGTCAAAGCAGCCCAAGCTCTCAGGTGGCTGAAAATAATGTAACAAGGTTCAAAAGGACCTCCCACAGGACTTGCCTGGAGGAACAGTGAGCTCCCAACACAGGGGACCCGGGTTTGATCCCTGGTCAGGGAACTAAGATCCCACATGTCACAGTGAGGATTCCTCATGCCACAGCTAAGACCTGGCACAGCCAAACAAATAAATATTTTCAAGGGGGAGGACCTTGCACAAGTTGTGGTACATATATAAGATGAAATATATTTTATATTGAACGCAACCAAAAAAGAACAAAATAATACCACTTGCAGCAACATGCATAAACACAGAGATAATACCACTAAAGTGAAGCAAGTCAGGAAGAGAAAGACAAATTTCACATGATATCACTTATGTTGTTGTTCAGTCACTAAGTCGTGTCCGATTCTCTGCGACCCCATGAACTGCAGCCCGCCAGGCTCCTCTGTCCATAGGATCTCCCAGACAAGAATACTGGAGTGGGTTGCCATTTCCTTCTCAAAGGAATCTGCCCAACCCAGGGATTGAACCCGCGTCTTTTGCATTGACAGGCAGATTCTTTACCACTGAGCCACCAGGGAAAGCCCTCTTGGTACACTGACATGGAGAATCTAAAATAGGACACAAATGAGCTCATCTATGGAACAGAAACAGACTCACGGATGTAGAGAATAGGCTGGTGGTTGCCATGGGGGAGGGGGTTGAGAGAGGGATGGAGCGGGGAGGTTCGCGTTAGCAGATGTAAACTTTTCTGTATAGAAAAGACAAACAACAAGGCCCTCCTGTATAGCACAGGGGACTATATTCAATATCCTGTGATCCACCATAATGGGAAAGCACATGTGTTGCTTTTTGTTTTCTGGCTGCACCTTGAGGCATGCAGGATCTTAGCTCCCCAACCTGGGATCGAGCCCATGCCCCCTGCACTGGAAGCGCAAAGGCTTAGCCACTGGTCCACCAGGGAATTCTCAGAAAAGAACATTTTCAAAAAGAATGTATATATATGACTTCCCTGCTGGTCCAGTGCTTAAGACTCCTCACTTCCAATGCAGGGGACTCGGTCAGGGAACTAAGATCCCGTATGCCACATGGAATAGCCAGAAAAAAAAACACAGGAAAAAAAAAATGTGTACATGTGTGTGGGTGTGGGTGTGGTGGGGGGGGGCTTCCCTGGTGGCTCAGACGGTAAAGATTCCTCCTGCAATGCGAGAGACCTGGGTTCAATCCCTGGGTTGGGAAGATCCCCTGGAGAAGGGCATGACAACCCACTCCAGTATTCTTGCCGGGAAAATCCCCATGGACAGAGGAGCCTGAAGGGCTACAGTCCATGGGGGTTGCAAAGAGTTGGACACGACTGAGTGACTAAGCACGCAGCACATGCACACACACACACACACACACACATATTAATATAAAACGGAGTGACTTTGCCATACAGCAGAATTAATGCATTATACACCAGCTACTTCAATTAAAAAAAATAAGAGGACGTCACGCACGCATCTGTGAGTTGGATAATGGCAGGATGCACAGGACAGAATTATCTTCCTTCCCCCTTCCCTCCTGTTTTCTTTAACTCAGAAAAGTGGCCCCAGCACCAGCACAGGCTGTGACCCTATCTGAGACAGATGTAGGGCAGGATTGCAAGTGACAACGAGATGTAGACTGCACCCAGGAAAGGGGTGAAGCCTCTTACCGACATGTAAAGTAGAGCTGTACCGCCTGCCTGGACCCAGGAGCCAGTCGGTCCCTGTAGCCATGAGATCATAACAATATGACAGGGCACATAAGCAGGACACACAGGAAGCCTGGGCATGGAAGGAAATCACAGAGAGAAGAAGCCGGGGAAACAGATGTGACAGCTTGTTGCTGCCGGAGCTTCCTCAGCAAAGATCAGGATTGGGCTTATTTTTAAAAGAGGCAAATCCTGGTATCTACCCAAGATGTTTGTTCCTATTGTCTTTAATCTGTTGGCAGGAGCAGGAAAGAAATCAGTTTGGGGTAAATACTGCTTCAAGCAGTAGCCGTCTGTAGAGCGAGTTTGGACACTGGATACTGAAAATGGACCAAGAAAAACCAGCACCTTGTCAGCACACCCAGCACAGGGGCTTCAGCGGCGTTTTCTCTTTTTTTGGCTGCACCGTGCTGCAGGCAGGATCTTCGTTCTTCAAACCGGGATGGAAACTGCGCCCCCTGCAGTGGAAGCGCGGATTCTTAACCACTGGACCGCCAGCGAAGTCTCATCCGCTGTGTGCTTAGAAACACAGACCATCTTTGTCAGCAGAGCTTTGAAACCCGCTAAGATGAGACCTCAGAGAGCAGAAGGTGAAACTGGCCATCTCACTCCAATTCCTTAGAAAATGGACACGCAAGTCCCTCCCTGAGAGCTGTCCAGGTGGTCTTGCTAAAGAGAACTGCAGACCCTTACGATGTGTACAACAGGGACTTCCCTGGTGCGTCAGCGGGTAAGAATCCGCCTGCCAATGCAGGGAACACGGATTCCAGCCCTGGTCCCAGAAGATCCCACGTGCCCAGGAGCAACTAAGGCCATGTGCCACAACTCCTGCAGCACGTGTGCTCTGAGAGCCCACGCTCTGCAACAAGAGAAGCCACTGCGATAAGAAGCCTGCGCACCGCAAGCAGGGTATCCCCTTCACCGCAACTAGAGAAATCCAGAGCACAGCAAAGAAGATCCGGCATAGCCACAAACCTTAAAAAGAAAAAAGATAAGTAGAACAAATCTTCCTCAATGAAAGTGGTTTCCAGAACAAAGTTGAGATTGCTCTTAAAAGACATCTGTATCAGGGCTTCGCAGGCTGGTGGTCACCAGAGTCACCGGGAGTCTGGGACGTGCTCGAGACCCGTGACTCTGAATCTCTCAAAATCAACTTTTGAAAAGCCTTCCAGGTGGTTTCAGTATGGACGCAGGGTGAGAAACAGGGGTGTGGAGGGACTTCCCTCGTGGTCCAGTGGCTAAGACTCCATGCTCCTAATGCAGGGGACCTGGGCTCAATCCCTGGCCTGGGAACTAAATGCCACATGCTGCAAGGAAGATAGAAGATCCCAGGCACCACAAGTAAGATCTGGCGCAGCCAAATAATAGATATTAGAAAGAAAGAAAGAAATAGCGGAGAGCCGTGATTTTCTAAATTCAGTGGGCATACACCTCACTGGAGATCTCCTGAGACGGGAGTTTCATTCTGGCAGGTCTGGGAGGAATGAGAGCCTGCATGTCTAATGAGCTTCAGAGATGGGGATGCTATGAACCCCGGGCTACACATAGGATACTAAGGGTCTCTAGAGCTACCTCGTCAATTATGGGCATTGAACTAAGACTTCTCATCAATAAAGGACAATTCAAAGCCACGGATCCTTTGCAACATTTTGGGCAAAACCACTTTCCTTATCTTGTGTGGGAGAAGATGGGGGTAAACAATCAGATCAGATTGGACAGAAATCAGAATTTTCCATATCAGTTGCATTTTTCGGTAAACATGACTTCAACTGATGAATCAGTAAACAAAATGTGGTATATCCTTACACTGGAATGTTATTTGGCCATAAAAAGGAATGAAATCTTGATACATACTACATGGATAACCCTTGAAAATATTATGCTGGGAATTCCCTGGTGGTCCAGTGGTTAGGACTCCATGTGTTCACTGCCCAGGGCATGGGTTCCATCCCTGGTCAGGAACTAGGATCCCACAAGCCACACAGTGCAGCAAAAAAAAAAAAAAAAGCTAGCAAAAGAAGTCAGTCACAAAAGACCACATATTAAATATTCTATTTACATGAAATGCTCAGAATTGGCATATTTATAGAGACAGAAAACAAAATGAGTGGTGGCTTAGGGCTGGAGGGATAGGGGGAAAGGAGAGCTAGCTGATGGGCATGGAGTTTCTTTATGAGGTCATGAAAATATTCTAAATATTTATGAAATATTCTACAATTGACTATACTAAAAAACCATTGACTTATACACTTTAAATGGGTGAATTGTATGATATGTGAACTCTCTCTCAATAAAGCGGTCAAGAAATTACTGAAAGAAGATCTCTGCAGTGCATATAAGCAACCAAACATACAAAAAGTATATTATTTATTATATATGACATATACTATTTTTTTCACATACAATCTTCATTATATAGATATATTCTATATAGAATATAAATACAAAGATGATATAAAGACTCAAAGGAGCAAGTCTATTAAAAAAAAAAAAAAAAGGCAAGCAATAACAGGAAAACAGAGGATGTGCAGACAATTTACAAAACAGGGAGCCAGAAGGCCAACATACACATGGAAAGATGGTCAACGTCTTTGGAAGTCAAGGAAATAAACACTAATATATCAAGTAGATATCAATTCAGACCCATTAATTTGGAAAAAGAACTGCAAAAATTAGTATGACGACACTGCATGTGTGTGCCAAATCGCTTTAGTCGTGTCCGACTCTGTGACCCTATGGACTGTATGTAGCCTGTCAAGCTATATTCTTCCATTATTTTCCATATTAGTAAAAAACTGCAACAACTTATATGCCACCAATAGAGGAACAGAACTTTATTGGGGTTTATTCATATAATGGAAAATTAGCACTTAAATGAATTTGAGCTACCATATGTAATATAATATGTAAAATGATTCACCACCGCAATGAGAAGCCCATGCACCACACTAGAGAAAAGCCTGTGCAGCAACGAAGACCCAACACAGCCAAAAATAAATGAATAAATAAAATTATTTTTAAAATAAATAAATAAATATGTTGATGTATGGCAGAAACCAACACAATATTGTAATTATCCTTCAATTTAAAATAAATTAAGAAAAAAATAAAAAATTCCTTCAACAAAAAAATACGATTCATGTTATCTCCTAAAAATAGTTGAAAGAGAGCAAAGGTACGGGGGAAAGTTAAGTTGGCAAAATTCGTATGTGGCTTGGCCCTGGCAGTCCATCACTACTGCTCTGTTACCTTGGTCAAGCCAGCCACAGGACAAGCCCCGTCTGCAGGGGCTGGAAAATTGGCTCATGGCCAAGGAGTCGGTCACAATGGAAAGAAAACAAAATGAAACATGGTGGACTCCCCCGGTGGTCCAGTGGTTAAGACTGTGCACTTCCAATGTCGGGGACATGGACTCAATCCCTGGTCAGGGAACTAAGATCCCGCATGCCACAGAGCCAAAAATTTAAAAAGAAAAAGAAACATGGCTTCTGTCCAGGTCTTACCCCAGGCACCTCAGTCTTATTTTGTGCTTCTTTGCCCCTGAATCCCTTTCCTCCTCACCTCACAGACCACCCTCCCAATATTTCAGCTTCACAAGGGCCTCACCCAACACCATTCTTGTTTTCCTGTCTCCTGGACGACTCCCAGCAGAAGGCCCCAAGCAATTCAAACCAAGGATGGATTTGTCTTTTCCTCCCCAGGTTCTTTCCTTCTTGAAGTTCCCTAATATGTTCAGGGGACTGTGAGAAGCAAGTTATACATGTGATTTGATTTCTCAAGAAACTTGACACTATCTGCAGACAAAGAAATGAACGCCGGGAGAAATTAAGTAACTTGGCCAGAGACCCATAGAGCCAGAACTTAAATCTCTATCCAAACTCGTAAGTCCCAGAAGCTATTTTTTTTTAAGATTTTTCTTTTTTTGATGTGGTCCATTTAAAAAGTCTTTATTGAATCTGTTACAATATTACTTCCATTTTGCTTTGGTCTTTCTGGCCACCAGGCATGTGAGATCCTAGCTACCTGACCAGGGATGGAACTGGTACCCCCTGCATTGGAAGGAGAAGTCTTAACCACTGGACCATAAGGGAAGTCCCAGGGGCTAGCTTTTAGAACTTGGTGATTTCTCTTTAAGAAAAAGAATACAGGGGACTTCCCAGAATAGGGGACTTTGGTGTGGTGGATAAGAATCTGCCTACAATTCAGGGGACACGGGTTTGATCCCTGGTCCAGGATGATTCCACATGCCACGGAGCATCTAAGCCCATGTGCCACAACTACTGAGCCCTCAAGCCACAGCTGATGGCTGTGTGCCTAGAGGCTGTGCTCTGCAACAAGAGAAGCCATCACAATGAGGAGCCCTTGAACCACAACGAAGAGCAGTCCCGGCTCACCACAACTAGAGGAAGCCCCTGGGTAGCAATGAAGACCCAGTACAACCAAAAATACATAAGTAAATAAATTAAAAAGAAAAAGAATACAGGGACTTCCCTGGCGGTCCAGTGGTTAGGGCTCTACACTTTTTCTGCCAAGGACCCAGGTTCAATTCCTGGTCGGGAAACTAAAATCCCACAAACCTTGCAGGGAGACCAAAAAAAAAAAAAAAAAAAAAGAATACAAAGTTAAGAAAACAAACTTAGGTAGAAGGCACTTGTACAAATAAGGATCTTGAAGCTTAAATTTTATTCACTTCTTGATAAAACAGCTTCTAAATGGAAATCACACAATCTCCAAAGATAATGAACCAGCAAACCACGGGGAAGATTAGAATGCAAAGAGGTTTTTTTTTTTTTTTTTTTCCTTCTGCTATGTACCACCCTCCTTGTTGAAACTTCTCTAAAGCACGGAATGTCCATCCTCCAGAAGTATTTCCGCAAATATGTTCCTAGAGTCTTTCCTGAGAACAAAAGGCAGGTATTTTTGCTTTTGCTGGAATATCAATGTCAGAATGAGATGGAGAAGAAATCAGACATTTAATGAAGACGGACTAAGTGGGAGCCCAATGTCGGGGAAGGAAAAGAAATCCAGAAGCAACAAAATCCAGTCAGGTGTTTAAGCGGATACAGGACAGAGTCAAAAGGAAAACACGCCAACTTACGGTCTGTTTTGAGTTACAACATCAGAATGAAACCTAGAAACGGGACAGTTGTGCAGCATAAACTCAGCTCAGCTCGTAAGAAAAGCGTGACCTTCTCAACACCTGACCAAAGAGCCACTGGAACAATAATGCTATTTTTTTTTTTATAGGCTGCCAACTGCCTGGGGCAAACTCATTTCCAAAGAGTGACCCCTGGTGGACAGGAGGGTCATTGTTCACTGGAACCGGGAATTTCCTGACAAGCGTGGTAAACCCATTTCAACTTGCTTTTTACAAGAGTCTTCTGGGGGGTTGTTTCAACAGTGAATTTGTGATGTTTAAAATTTTTGTCATTAATGTTTCTTGTTTCAATAATCCTCATAAACAGGCCACTCACAAGACATATTTTGCGTGCTTATATAAACTTTCAGCACCACTGACTATTACAACTGCTAGTAAACAGTTCTTTTAACAAAATTGTAGTTTTGAATAACAGAACCGATTCTGGGCAGCTGAGAGCGCGGCGCGAGCGTCACGCCAGCGAGCGGCCCGTGCGCGTCCTCCTCGGCGCCCGTCGCCGCCTCCGGGAGCCTCTTCGCGCCCTCGCGCGCCAGGCCCGCGGCCGCCGGGACCCACGGTCCACAGCGTGTCCTCCTCGGGCACAGCTGCGGAGGGAGAGGCAGCCCCCGCCCAGCCCGCGTCCGAAAAAGAGCCCGACATGCCCGGCCCGAGAGAGGAAAGTGAAGAGGAGGACGAGGACGACGAGGAGGAGGAGGAGGAAGAAGAGAAAGAAAAGAGCCTCATTGTGGAAGGCAAGAGGGAGAAGAAGAAAGTAGAGAGGTTGACGATGCAAGTCTCTTCCTTACAAAGAGAGCCGTTTACAATCGCACAAGGAAAAGGGCAGAAACTTTGTGAAATTGAAAGGATACATTTCTTTTTGAGTAAGAAGAAAACAGATGAACTTAGAAATCTCCATAAACTGCTTTACAACAGACCAGGAACAGTGTCCTCATTAAAGAAGAATGTGGGTCAGTTCAGTGGCTTTCCATTTGAAAAAGGAAGTATCCAATATAAAAAGAAGGAAGAAATGTTGAAAAAATTTAGAAATGCCATGTTAAAGAACATCTGCGAGGTTCTTGACTTGGAGAGATCGGGTGTAAATAGTGAACTGGTGAAAAGGATCTTGAATTTTTTAATGCATCCAAAGCCTTCTGGCAAACCGTTGCCAAAATCTAAGAAAAGTTCTAGCAAAGGGAACAAAAAGGAACGGAACAGTTCTGGGATGGCCAGGAAAGCTAAGCGAACCAAATGTCCTGAAATCCTGTCAGATGAATCTAGCAGTGATGAAGAGGAAAAGAAAAACAAAGAAGAGTCCTCAGAGGATGAAGATAAAGAGAGTGAAGAGGAGCCACCAAAAAAGACATCCAAAAGAGAAAAGCCCAAACAGAAAGCCACTCCTAAAAGTAAAAAATCTGCAAAAAGTGCTAATGTTAAGAAGGTAGATAGCAGTACCACCAAGAAGAATCAAAATAGTTCCAAAAAAGAAAGTGAATCTGAGGATAGTTCGGATGATGAACCTTTAATTAAAAAATTGAAGAAACCTCCTACAGATGAAGAGTTAAAGGAAACTGTAAAGAAATTATTGGCCAGCGCTAACTTGGAGGAAGTCACAATGAAGCAGATTTGCAAAGAGGTATATGAAAATTACCCTGCTTATGACTTAACTGAAAGAAAAGAGTTCATAAAAACAACTGTTAAAGAGCTGATTTCCTGAGAAAGAGGACAGAGACAGATGACCTGTGCCCATGGAGCTAAAGATCTGACTTATATACCATTATACCAGCAAAGAGAATGTATTTCCTTTTCTAAATCTTTGCAAGCATTGTTGGTAGAACTTCCTGCTGACCTTTTTATCTTGAGTGTTAGGTGAATTTGCGTTTGCCATTTTAAATTGCATTTTTATGCAGTTTTTAGTTTAAATTTTTGCATGGCTACAGTAATTGTCCCTTGCTTTTATAGTTGTATTTTGCACATTTTGGATTTCTTTATATAAGACTAGATTCTTGAACTGTTGTAGTTTTTAGTGTACGTGCGTACCATTAGCTTAAGTCATACTTTTAATCAAGTAGAACAGAAACTATGGTAATTGGCATTTATACATGCAGAGACTGTTGCAGTATTTAGTAGATGAAATATTTTGAATACACATCTGTCAGTGTTAAAACCAGTGGCGGTGTGTTCATCATGTTAAAAATATATGAGCTTCAGCTGCCCAGATGACTAAATTGGAACTTTTCTCCTGCATGTATATATATGTCAAATTGTCAGCATGACAAGAGTGACAGATGTTATTTTTGTATTTTTAAAAACGAATTTGTTGTATATAAAGTTTTTTTATTTCTTTTGTGCAGATCAATTTTTAAACTCATATAAGTAGGTATCTTTACAGTTACAAACTATGAAATGACAGTGTTCAGCCAGATGGTGTGACGGGGCAGTGAAAGTCAGAGTTCAGTGAAGAAAACACTGAAGCAATAGATAGTTCTCTGCTTTGCCTTGAAGTGTCATCAGTTTATAGTTTCAGTGTTAACTCTGCAAGTGTCTGTAGATACATTTTATATGAAGGGTAGACCAAAATCAACACATCAAAACTTCAAAAATTGGGGGGATCTGGATCAAGTAGAAGCACATTTGGCTTCAAATAAATATACTGATTTTTATTATTAACTGCTTTTGCCCACATAAAAAGCTGGTATTTACAGGAACCCTGGCCACCTTTGTAATTATGGTTGAAAGTATCAACTGTAATGCCAGAAGATAATAATGCATAGACAGTAGTGGGTATCTGACAAAGTATTTTTCAAAAGTGATGGACTTATTTCTAACATTAAAGAAAGGTAACATATTCACAGAATCAGGGGTGTTAAGTTTTGGCCAATCAGGATTCTAGGTGATCAACATATGGACCACTCCTGAAGGAGACTAATTTTGTCTTTTGGTTGTCTTAATCAGTTTATTAAATAATCTCTGAATTTTAAAACTGCTGCTTATGTGAGAATTAGGCCTTTGATGAACCAATGAGTGTTTAAAATATCTTTGCATCATAGTACAGAAATATATAAAAATATGTTGACTGCTAACAGGTATTTTCACAGGTTTGACTTGTTTCTTGATAAAGTTATTAAGATATTAAAGAAAGGTATACTTAATACAAATGAGTGAAATAAACAACTAAATGAGACTTGAAAAAAAAAAATGAATAACAAAACCGGTAGGAGACACTTCTAAACTCTTTTTTTTTTTCTTTTTTGGTCACAGCATGTAGCTTGTGGGATCTTAGTTCCCCAACCAGGGATTGAACCGGGGTCCCAGCAGTGGAAGCGTAGAGTCCTAACCACTGGACTGCCAGGAATTCCCTAAATTCTTGATAAATACAACACTGTGCTTTTATCAGATTTATTGGTTCTATTTAATTCTCTATTATAAAAGAATCACAAATAGTGGTTATAAAAGTAATCAGGAAATGAAAATGAGGTCAGAACCATAAATTGCAGCCTTCCTTTTGAAGACTAACTTGGCAGGGTCTATTAAAATACAAAACACAAATCTTTGTGCCAATCATTCCACTTCTAGGATGTTATTCTCTAGATTTACTTACATAAATCAACAGAGATACACAGTGAGGATACTTACTGTGGCAATTATCATAATTAAAGAAAACAATCTAAATATTCATCTATAATAAATTATGGAATAGTCATATAATTAAACATATGCAGATATTTAAAGGCTATGGGAAATCCATATTTTTTATTATTAAGACTTTAAAAGGAAACTTTAGAACAGCATTATGTTTTAAAATTCAATACATGCATGAACAAGGGCTTCCCAGGTGGCGCTAGTGGTAAAGAACCTGCCTGCCAAAGCAGGAGATGCAGGAGACTCAGGTTCAATTCCTGGGTTGGGAAGATTCCCTGGAGTAGGTGGTGGCAACCCACTCTAGGATTCTTGCCTGGAAGATTCCATGGACAGAGGAGCCTGGTGGGCTATAGTAGTTCACGGGGCCGCAAAGAGTCAGACACAACTAAGTTACTGAACACAGCACACACACATGCATGAACATAGTATATTTATGCAAATTTGCAGAAATAATTGTTGAGTGATTGCACCTTTGATCTTTCCAATCACTGATTTTGCTTCACTGTGAACAGCCATTACTGAAAGGAGATGACATCATCTTAAAGTTAAGAACACAAACTCTGGGGACTTCTCTGCTGGTCCAGTGGGTTAAGACTCCACATTCTCAATGGAGGAGGCACAGGTTTGATCCCTGATCAGGGAAGTAAGATCACTTGCCCCTTGATACAACAACAACAAAAAACACACACAAACTCTGAAGGCAACCTGCCTGAGTTAAAATCCTGGTTTTATCAACTACAGTCTATTAGGTAAGTTCTTTAGCTTCTTTGTGCCTTAGCTTTCCCATCCGTATATGGGCTGATAAATGTTAAGGATTAAATTAATTCATATATACAAAGCTCAGGCTTCCCAGGTGGCGCTAGTAGTAGAAAAATAAAATAAAATAAAATCCTTCTGCCAAAGCAGGAAACACAAGAAACCTGGGTTCAGTCCCTGGGTTGGGAAGATCCCCTGGAGTGGGAAATGGCAACCGACTCCAGTATTCTTGCCTGGAACATTCCATGGACAGAAGAGCCTGCTGGCTATAATCCATGGGGTTGCAAAGACTCAGACACGACTGAGTGGGCACACACAGTGCTCAAATACAAAGTACCAGAGTAGTAAAGTTAAAAGTACTTTATCACTAGTATTTTAACGTACAGTTTTTAAAATTAAGTGTTCAAACATTCAGGGAAATTGGGTGGTCCTAAGAATTTTCTGTACTATCTTTGCAACATCCTGTGAATCTGTTGATAAAATTATTTCAAAGTAAAAGTTTTTAAAAAGTTGCTTAAAAAAAGTAACTGATGTAAAAGATGGTCAAGACAATGTTAACTGAAAAAAAACCAAAATGCATAGCAATCCTTATTTTGTGTAGAAAAATGGGAAGGGGAATAAGTATATATTTGCTTATGTAAAATGAAATTCTAGAAGAGCACATTAGGAATAAATAACAGTGGCTACTAGGGAAGTGGGCAAATGGACTTTAATTTGAAACGAAGCGACCGTTTCCCAAAGATTATTTTAAAATAAGAGCAGTAACAATAAAGAATCACAAATAACACATCTATCAAAGCATAAAAGCATTTCCATTTGCAACAAGTTGAATAACACCAACTTGACAAATTACAAGCATAATGATGAAGTGTTCTTCCAATGGGCTCATTTGCACTCAACATGTTAACATTCAAAGATTCTTAGTTTTTTTCCTTGGTTTCAGGAGGTTTTTTTATTATTAATTTTTACTGGAGTGTAGTTGCCTTACAATGTTCTTAGTTTCTCTGTACAGCAAAGTGAATCAGCTGTATGTTCGATCCCCTTTTTTGGATTTCCTTCCCACTTAGGTCACTACTGATGCATGAGGAGAGTTCCCTGAACTATACAGTAGGTTCTCATTAGCTATTTTATACACAGTATCAATCATTCCTTACTTTTTGAAGGGAGTTAAAGTCATTCTTTTGGCTTCAGCTACACAAGGGCTTTGGAGTTGACAGTTGGCATGTAGACTTGGTGAAAATCTAATGACACTTCTAATTGGAAGCTTCTGAATCAAGGAAGATCGCTTAAGGAGACTCTAGCGTGAGGAGCACATGTTAAAGACTTCCCTAGGTGGCCCAGTGGTAGGACTTCGGCTTTCACTTCAGGGGGCCCAGGTTCAGTCCCTGGTCGGGGGAACTAAGATCTTGCAAGCCATGAGGCACAGCCAAAAAAGAAAAAAAAAAAAAAAATAGAAGTAACAGCCAATGTTATCAATCCTGGGCCTTGACGGAATTATTTCTAGAGAAGGGACAATTACATACAAAGTCTGGACTTAGCTAGCTAGTGGCTTCCCTGATAGCTCTGTTGGTAAAGAATCCATCTGCAATGCAGGAGACCCTGCTTCGATTCTGGGTTGAAAGTTCTGCTGGAGAAGGAATAGGCTACCCACTCCAGTTTTCTTGGGTTTCTCTTGTGGCTCAGCTGGTAAAGAATCCGTCTGCAATGCGGGAGACCGGGATTTGATCCCTGGGTTGGGAAGATCCCCTGGAGAAGGGAAAGGCTACCCACTCCAATATTTTGGCCTGGAGAATTCCACGGACTATACAGCCCATGGGGTCGCAAAGAGTAGGACAAGACTGAGTGACTTTCAACTTTCGACTTTCACTCTCCGGAAGAGGAGAGGAATATACAGACATATCTACAGGTGTACCCATCCACATTCCAGCACAGCCTCTATATCCCAACAAGGGATGCCAAACTAGATAGTAGGATGCTGTAGGGACCAGTGAATAAATTCTCCAAAACTCTTGATATTTCTGTAAGTTCCATCTCATCTTAACTCCGTAAATGTCTTTTTAGCAACTTAAGGAAAATTATGCTAGATGCTATGATAAATAACACTTACATCTCAGTGGCATAAAGAAGATTTTTTTAACTATCACAGTTCAACGTGAACTGAAGGTTGGGGGAAACTTTTCCACAAAGTCATGCAGGAATCCAGGCTCTTATTTTAAAACTTTTATTTCTTTGGTTGCACAGGATCTTAATTGTGGCAAGCAGGATCTTCCATCTTTGTTGTGGCTTGCAGGATCTAGTTCCCCACCAGGAATTGAACTCAGGTCCCCTGCATTGGGAGTGCAATCTTTAGCCACTGGTCCACCCGTAAAGTCCCAGAATCCAGGCTTTAAGAGCCAACATATGACTTCCAGGTCATTCTGGAAATTGATATCCAATCAGCACACGGGAAACGAGTGGAGACTCAAATCGAATGTAACCCCAGCAAGAGGTTTTTTTGAAATTGGGAGTTATGTTTTACTTGGTGGGAATTTTTAGGACTTTAAGCCAGGGAGACAGCATCTCAAGTGACGCTGAGAGAACTGCTCCAAGGAGGAGAGGGGAGGAGCCAGGTTATACAGAAGTTTTTTGACAAAGGGCAGGTAGTCTGAACATCAAAAGGTAGTTAGGTTTAGTCACTCAGTCATGTCTGACTCTGCGACTCCAAGGACTGTAGCCCACCAGGCTCCTCTGTCCATGGGATTTCCAGGCAAGAATACTGGCATGGGCTGCCATTTCCTCCTCCAAAGAGGTATTTTTCTCTTCCCTATGTCACTGGCCAGAATTCAATCACCTAGCTGCAGGGGAGGCTGGGAAATGTAGTTTAACTGTACATCTCAGAAAAAAAATTTTTTTAATAATTTAGTGAGTATATATCATTATCTCTGCACAAGCAGCTACTAGTATCATATTCTCCTCCTTTAAAGCTATCATTTCCTGTTTCTCACTGACCTTCACAGTAATCCTTGAGTTGCATGGATATTATTCCCAATCAATGAGGAAAATGCACTTCAAAGAAGACTTGGCTGACCTGACTAAATGGATACCAAGGCAATAAAGCAGAATCCGAAACCCAAGTCTTCCCACAGTGCCACACCTCCCATCCAAACCAAAGGAGACACAACTTGCTCCAGTACTCAGATCCATCAGACCTTCAGTAAATTAGTAGCTTATGCTTATAGCTTTCTTATATAGCTTATTTCAAAAAAAAAAAAAGTTCATCATCAACTTATTTTACAAGCAGTCATAAAGTTATAAGGTATATGTGATAAAATTTTAATGGAGAAAAATTTTAATGGAAATATATTTGGGAGAATAACAAAACTGATTGTATACAATTAACCTCTGGACAAATTTCAGACATTATTTTTTTCAAAAATCGCCTCTCCCTCTTCTTTCTTCTGGAACTCCAATCAGATGTATATTGAATTTTATCCTATCCTCTACTTAGCTCTTAAATTCTCAGGTATTTTCTTTGCTACTTTCTGTTAATATCTTCATATATATTTTCCACTTTGTTAATTCCATCTGCGGCTCTTGTCAAATCTACTCTTTAATCTGTCCAATGACATAATTTATATTCGTGTCTAGATGTTCAAATAGGTTTGTTTACAAGTCTCCTTCTTGATGGTTTAATCTTTTTTTTTTTTCATTTATTTTTATTAGTTGGAGGCTAATTACTTTACAATATTGTACTGGGTTTTGTCATACACTGACATGAATCAGCCATGGATGGTTTAATCTTCTTTGTATGACCTTTTTTTTCTTTTTTTTGACATTTGAGTCATTTCCTGCTCATTGTGTGAATAGGCCCCGGGCTGGTGAATGTGATATTTCTGTGCTCATTTGTCTTCACACCTGTCACTGAGTGAGCCTCCAGGAGAGTGGTGGGACCCTTGGAAATTTGGGGCCTTTAATCCAGGAACCATTGCCCAGGCCAGTGGGTCTACATGTACACCTCTTCCTAAAAGTACCTTTCAAAGCATCTCTCATTTTGCTCAAATAAATATCTGGAACCTTGGGCATTTATTTCTTCTGTTTAAAAAAAAAAATCTACTGACCTGCACTCATAATGAACTATTTTGTGATTATAATTTTAAAAGTACACACTCACCCTGGAGAAGGAAATGGCAACCCACTCCAGTATTCTTGCCTGGAAAAGTCCGTGGACAGAGGAGCCTGGCGGGCTGCAGTCCATGGGGTTACATGACTGAGCATGTGTACATGAAGGTGGAGGGAGATGGGTTGGTAGCAATAAACTGGTAGAACTAAAAAAAATATATAAATAAATAAAAGTACATAGTCAATGGAGAATACTTACGGGAAGTGCATATTTACGGGAAGCCTTGCAGCCGGGACCCAGGGAGCTTTCTGCGATGTTGCTGATCTTTGCTTCTGTCAGTTACTGGCCTCACTGGCCCAAGTTCCGATTTTTATGTGAACTTTTTGCTTGTGACTCCTGGAAGTAAAAATTCAAACCCAAAGCCTGTTTGTGGTGCTGGCATGATTACGAGTGTTCAGCAGAGACCTTTTTCTCTACCTGGTGCCCAGCTTTCTTGCTTGTGCCCATACCTCTGCTTTCTTAGCCCATTTTTACCCTGGACCGTGTGCCCTTGGAGGGCTGGAGCATAAACCTTCCAGCCCAGACCCCTAGGGACACGGTGAGCACTCCCACCCCCTCTCCCGCAGTCGCAGAGCCTCATCCAAGTCTGACTGCTCTGGCCATCAGCGCCCCCATTTGTTTCAGGATTCTGGGCATTCCCCTTGAGAGAGTCAGTTCCTAGGCAGGCTGATAAGAAGTCCAGGGGTCCCCAAGGAGACAGGGGTCTGGAATTCTCAAGGAGGAGGAAAGGACAAACGTTTTTTTCCCCTCTACATTCCTTAGGATTATATAACAATAATGTATCCTGCTTGAGGACAGTTTCTGGAAAAAAACTTCTGGTTAATGCTGTTATCTTAAAATGTACATTATGGGAGTGGGTCTAGTAAGGTCTTGACAACCTCCAGACATTCTTTTGATTCACTGTAATAAGTAATTAAAAAGTATATAACTCCATTGCTAACACTAGCGAGGGGGTACTCTTTCTGCCCCTTCTGATGTCTATGTCAGAAGCTTTCTCTATCTCTTTTATACTTCAATAAAACTCTATTACACAAAAGCTCTGAGCGATCAAGCCTCACTTCTGGCCCCGGATTGAATTCTTCTCCTCTGGAGGCCAAGAATCCCGGCGTCTTCCGTGGTTCAGCAACAACCTTTCACCCTCACATTTAATCCACTGAATGGGTGGAAGGAGAAGGCCTCCATCCTATGCTTGTAATTCTATAAAAATATCAGCAAGCCATGGAAAGGAACACCCACCGGCAAATGGAAGCAGATGTGTTTTTGAGGAACGCATTAGAGATGAAGCCCTTCTTTTAAAATTTGCGTTTTTATTGTTGTCAAGGTAACACAACTCGGGGAGAGAAATAAAAGAGACTACCTAAACAAATAAAACTATTACATAAGCTGATTTAAAAAAATAGGATCAGTAGCACAGGTTTGGGGGGATTCGATTTTTATTAAATCAAGCTTTGAAATCATATCCACCTACAGTCTGTAAACAAACACAGTACATGTGTAGGTAAAAGGCTCTTAGATTAGAGCTAGTGGGAAGAAATGGAAGATTCCTTGGTACAGTGGCATCTCACTACTCCCTGGGCTGATGCCATGGGGCCACATGATAGCTAAGACTTAAATAAAAAACCAGGAGTTTAGCTCAATTCCACCTGCTAGGATGGGTTTCAAGACGGACATTGTTCCACATTATAGTAGGCTGGATTATCGCAAGGCAACAGTGTCGTTTTTACATTCACAGATTTGGCTGAAACAGTATAAATTAAGCTTCTTTTCTAGATGTCTCCCTCCCCAATTACCATAATTAGTAGTAAGAAAGGTGAATTAAAATAAATGATGGACCACAGGTGGTTATAAAAATAGATAACTCGTAGAGTAATAAATATCTACAGTTAGCAAAGCATAAACTTATATAAAATTTACCTTTTTCTATATGTGCAGAATATCATAAGTATGTTCAAAAGGTACAGTCAGAAGACTTCAGAAGGGTGAGAAGGCATTTATAAAGGAAAAAAACACTCAAGTACAAAACCCAGAGATGGAAGCTGAATGCAGACGAAGAATATACACAAGACAAAAATCCGAATCCTCACATCTGATGACGCTATTTGACAGACACCACAATTAGCTTACAGCCCTTTATGTATCTTAAAAAGTAACTTTGTTACTTATGTACAAACTCTTAAAAAGATTAATTATGAGACAAGCAAAAATTGATTAACAGTGGCACTAAAATCGATGAAACATAGCATTTTGTGTGCTTTCATATTCTTCTATATAGGAGTTTTTAAAATTCCCACAAAAAATCTAGTTTACAATCATTCCGGGTATAGAAGGGAAAAAAAAATCCCAAGCTGGAAAATAAAAAAGTCAAAATCTCAAAGTGACTGAAAATCCATGAATATGTAAGAGACATTCACACGTTTCCTTAACACTCATCCGCTAGTATGTAAGGTAACCGCAGCGCTCTCTTGAAACCAATCACATTTACAAAGATACAGTCATTTCCGTTCTAATTCTAGAATTAAAAGCACTTAGTCCACACAGTGTGCGTTTCAGCGAAGTTGACATCCACTTGGCTGTACCTGACAGTGTCGCCTTAAAGCTTCAGCAAAGATTGTGGCAGACCTGAACTTTACATAAAGGTGCGGAATGAACAATACCACAGGCAGCCATTCATTCTCATTTCTTGCAGAGAGTGAAGTATACTTGTGCTGTCCTACGGGTGCCTCAGCCTGGAATAGTGTTCCTTGGAAACTCTGGTAAGTTTCCTTGCCAAAAAAAAAAAAAAAAATCTCCATAATCTGTCTGGGACTTGCTGGGTTAAATAAGCACGTTCCATGAACACACAGTCCATCCCTTCAGGAGGGGTGTACGGACACGGCTTTTCCCAAACTCACTGGATCTTGCCAGGGAACAGCAGGACCACTACTGGATCCTGGGACACTGGCTTCCTATGGAACATGGTTTGAGAAATGCTAATCTAAATAATACATTTTCTACAGTAGTGGTTCTCAGACAGTAGTGAGCATTGAAACACATGGAAGGTATGTCAAAGCAGAGATACAAGACCCCACTTCAGGGGCTGGGGTCGGGGAGGGACCTGGGAACCTATGTTTCTAAGAGACTCCAAGTGGAGCGAATGGAGTGAGGTCCACACTGAGTGACATCCTCCTAGACAAGGACCCATGCAAGCCTCAACTGCAGAAAGCTGCCCAGACCTCAAGAAAGCCTGGGGACAGCATTTGCTACGACCAATCAGCGGGAGTTCAAAGGCCAGTGACGACCGAGAGCCTCTGGATCTGGCCCTTCTCGTCAGATGACCAGGCACAGAGGCTGGACCTTAGAAGAGGAGTAACAGCTGCCCCCTTTCAGGGGATCTGTGAGGCTTACAGGAAAGGTGTGAACGGAAGTACAACCTGACAAAAAGCATCATACAATGGTCGCTAATCAGAAGAACACAGCAGGAAGATTCCAGGTGGGTTTTCTGCCTTCTGCCACTGCTATGCCTTTGCCAAAGTACATTCTGGTAGCTAACGAAGAGAAAAGAGGCTAAAAGTGCAGAAAACTGCAATGAGTGGAATATACAGATGAGTGGATTACCTAATTAAAATATGTAATTACTTAAAAAAAAAGATCAACCCACAATTGAAGTAGATAATTACGCTGGCTCTCAGATAGTGCTTAAGTTACGGTAAGTTGATCTTTGAACCCCCTCACTCCTCTACTCTGCCATGTTAATGCTTGTTACGTTTTAACCTTGAGAATGAGAAAAAAAAAAAATCCTTCAGTGAAACTCAAAACTTTTAGCTATGATAGTTCCACATCTTGTAAGCTACCACGGTGGGAAAATTTCCAAAGTGATTTTTTAAAAAGGGCCTTTAATTTTGGTTCATAGAAACATCCATACAATGAGAAAGGAACACACACTCACATGGTCACATATGTGCGTCTAGATGTTGCCCAGTAACATCTGAGCCAATGAACTTCATCTTGCAATTCAAAAGTGGACCTGGTAAGAATTCATACTCATCCATGATGGGATGACAGTCAAGCATACATCTCTGTTGCCAAGTCCTGCTTTCCACCCATCTAAATGTCTGATACGAAAGGCAGACCGTTTCCTGATAGGTTGCATGATTCACTCTATATATGCTCTGGATGGCTCTGGAGACAAGACAACATCTCTTGAACGGGCCGGCCTTCATAGCAGATCTGGTACACGGCAGTGAACAACGGGAACCTGGTTGGGGGAGGGGGGATGGGAAAAGACAAGTTAAGCCATCTGGTCTACCTCATAGACCCAACCAGTCTTTCTGTCCTGCCTAACAGACTGCAGACTAACATGCTACTAATGGAAAACAAAGCGCCCTCCTTCACATCCCTTCCTTATGTGGTCTGCAGGGAGCCTCTACACCGTGGCTGTAAGAACCTGGTACAACCCAAACCATCCTCTGGTTCCTTGGAGTGTGCTGTCTACAGACCCGCCCCGGGGTACTCTTTACAGGGTGATCTGTGGTCACCAACATCAAGAGTTGTGGCTCAGGCTCTTGGCCAAATCTGGAAGGGATTCAGGTTTATGTCACTATTTTAAAAGGTTGGAGAATAAATTTTAAATTGTAGGGAGGCACTGCTCTCGCTTCTCTGAAACGAATCATCCAAGGATGAAGATGAGGCAGCCCACACAGCACCACAGATAATGGAGGCCTGGAACACTCCCACAAGAATCAACAAGGGGACTCACAATTAGCAAAATGCTGATCTCATGTGGGAAGCGGAATTTATTCTGCTGCTGCTTCTAAGATGCGAACACAGGTATAAATGACAGTTTGAAATGGATGAGGGAATGAAGGAGTGGGCTACTAACCCACTATTAAAAAAGGTGACATTATCCCAGGGTACTGCTAGCTCACTCAGTAAGTATTTATTTTCTTAATGCAGAAATCACTAAGGAAATAACTAAGTAATGTCAACCAGCTTTCAAACCCATACACATTGCCTAAAGTGAGCTTGAAAGAATCACAAGAATCTTAAAAACCATTCTGAAAGTTATCTAGTTAAGCATTCTACAGTGATAACATGACTTAAGAACAGGAAACAATGCTGATAGGTTACATGTCTTTATGACAGTCTGTCATTGTGGTTTTTTTTTTTTTTTTTTTTTAAAAGCATTAGTCTTTAATTTTTGTTGGTTTTAAGAAACAAATGGTAAAATATATACACCGTGGAGTCTGAATAGTCCCATCACAGAGCATGAATGATGGTCCGGTTGCGAAGCTCCTGGATGTACTCTTTGGCGTGGGTTACTGCTGTCTTTGGTGCCTCAGGTGGAGGTGGAGGGCCTTCCACCAACTTCACAAAATAATGACAAAAAACCTTCTCCATAATCCCAAAGCGACCTCTGCCGTGGTATTGGATGCGTTTCAGCTATTGGCCTCGCCCTGAGGTGGACTCAGCTATATATAAATTGGATCTGAATTCCACATTGTGGTCTCTTATTGCCATATCTTGTGCTTCTAAGAGAACCTCTTTAATTATCTGGGCTCCTTTTTTGTCACTGAATTCCAACTGAGCCAGAGCCTGGTCAATTGACATTCCTCGTATCAATTTCGCCAAATACCACATCTTGTCTTTGCTGTACTTTATTTGTCTTCGACAATGGTATATTTCAGCTGGTCTCCGAGGTTCTCCAGGCAGTTGTGGAGGATAAACAATTTTATTCTTCTTCTCCCATTTTCGAGATATTTCAAGAGAAGCACTTGTGTGGATATGTGATTGAGGTAAAATGCTGTGAGATGAAAAAAGCCCCAAGGCCAGCTTCCCCCTGAGATTCTGCACCCATAACGCACCCAAACGTTCCAGCATAACTGCCGCCATCTTTCTCCCTCTCATTGTGGGTTTTTTAAGGTGCAGAAAGTTCTAGCATTTTTCAGAGTCAGCTAGACTTAATAAAATCTGATTTCACAGCCTATTAACTTTGGGCAAGCTTCACAACCCCTCTGTCCCTTTGCTCATCTGCAGATTGGAATGGACACTCAGGATTGTTGTATTAAGTGACTTAATGTGTGAGGTAGAAAATAGGACACTTGATATATGATGTATGTAATAAATAGCAGCTTGTAAATGCAGCCACATCGCAGCCAAGGGTTCTAGACTATCCGAGAGGACAGGGCCCAAGCCTAGTTTTGCTCACGTCTGCATCAAAACGGCCTGGCCCAGTGCAGGCACGAGGCAGGTGCTTAGTGAGTGAGTGTCGAATGAATTCTTGTGAATGGGAGTTAATACCAGGAGACTTTAACTCCTTCCTTTGTCTTTCCATGACTTATTTTTCCTGTTCCTATGATGAGAACAATTTGTATGTTCCTCAAGCGGAGTGGCACGTGATGAGTGCCACCCAAAGCCATTCCCAACCCCTTTCTCTCCTTACTGAGGTTGGAAATACCCTATCTCAGCCTTTCTTTCACACCAGAATTGGCCAAGTAAGCAAATTCTAGCCGGCAAGACAGAATACATCTGCGAGGGTTTCTGCAAAAGATCTTTCTCTCCTTGAGAGGCACTGGACAAAAATATCTGCTAGACTGTCCTTGCTCCATGCTGCTGAGTACAGTTGTCAGTATGTGATGCCTGGAGCTGCTGCAGCCATGTTGAGGCTTTAAGGAAAGGCCAACAGGATCACTAAGATTCTAACCCAGAGACACTGAGACAACGCCAATAATCCACCTCTGGAATCTGTTATGTGAGAAAAATAACCGTATTTTTCAAGGTGTTTTAATTGGCTGTTACTCGTGAAGCCAAAAGTACTCCCAATTTTCACAACTAGTGTTTTCAAAATGTGTTCTGCAGATGAGATGATGACAAGTGATACAGGGTGGGGGGGGGGAACATTTCTATTGACAAGTAACTTGTTTAACCCTCACAACCACACTATAAGGTAGATAATATTATCCCTATTCTATGTACGAAACTGAGGCACAGTTTCTGACTTTTGTAGCTAACACTAAACCGCTAGGCTATAATGCCCATCTAAATGCTATTTTCTATTGTTTAAAATGTTATGGGCTTTCCTGGTGGTCCAGTGGTTAAGAATCTAGCTCGCAGTGTAAGGGACACCAGTTCAATCCCTGGTCTGGAAGGATCCCACGTGCTGTGGAACGACTAAGCCTGTGCCCCACAACTCTGGAGCCAGCACTCCAGAGCCCTTGAGTGACAACTACCGAGCCCAAGTGCTACAACTACTGATGCCCGTGCACCTAAAGCCTGTGCTCTGCAACAAGAGACGCCACCGCAATGACCAGCCCAGTACCCCAACGAAGAGTAGCCCCTGTCTGCAACAACTAGAAAAAGGCTGCATGTAGCAGTGAAGCCCCACCGCAGCTCAAAAATAGAATCTTTCTTGTAAAAAAGGACTTATTTCAGGACCACATGACATCCAAAAATAAAAGACCATAAAGCCAATTAGATCAGTTTGAGGAACTCTCTAAAGAAGGTGAAAAAGTGACAGGAGGACATGGAAACCATTAGCAGAATGAAGACAGCCTACCGGATGGGAGAACATATTTGCAAATGAAATGACTAGCTCGTACAACTCACCATCAAGAAACAAACAACACGATTAAAAAACGGGCATAAGAACAGAATAGATATTCTTCCAAAGAGGAAATCCAGATGGCCAACAGGCACAGGAAAAGATGTTCAACATCACTAATCATCAGAGAAATGCAAGTCAAAAGGAACATAACCTCTTAGTTGTCGGAATGGCCATCATGAAAAAGAACACAAATAACAAATGTCGGCAAGAATGTGGAGACAAGGGAACCTTAGTACACCGTTAGTGGGAATGTAAACTGGTGTAGCTACTGTGGAAAACAGTACGGAGGTTTCTCAAAACACTAAAAATAGAACTGCCTTATGACCCAGCAATCCCACTCCTGGGCACATATCTGAAAAAAACAAAAGCACTCATTTGAAAAGGTACGTGCACCCCAATATTCACAACAGCATTATTTACAATTGCTAAAATATGAAAGCAACCTGAATAGTCATCAACAGATGAATGGACAAAGAAGATTTGGTACACATAAACAATGGAATACTACTCAGCCGTAAAAAAGAATATTAATGAACATAACGAAAGAGTTGCAGACTCACATATAGAGAAGAAATTAGTGGTTACCAGTGGGGAGCGGGAAGCAGGAGGGGCAAGACAGAGGTAGAAGAACGGGGTGTGCAAACTGTTATGAAATCAATAAGCTACATGGATATATTTTACAACATGAGAAATACAGCCAGTATTTTATAATAACTGTAAATGGAATATAAACTTTAAAAGTTGTTAATCACTATATTGTATATGTGTAACATACAATGTTGCACAGCAACTGTACTTTCAAAAAATAAACTAGTTTAAAAAAAAAAAGTGAAGGTCTTTCCTAGTGGTCCAGGGGTTAAGACGCCACACTCCTAATGCAAGCGGCCTGGGTTCAAAACCTGGTCAGGTAACTAGATCCCACATGCTGCAACTAAAGACCTAAAGCTCCCACATGCTGCAACTAAGATCTGGCACAGCTAAACAAAAAAATAAATTTTAAAATAAAAAAAAGCGAAAGGAGGACAAAAGACAATGTTCCATTAAAAAATGGACATAAACCTATCAACCAACTACCCCACTAATGGAGCCTGAGGGCTTAGATGTGTCAGGCCTCGATGTCAGGGCAGGGATGTATGTGTTAGTGTTAGTCGCTCAGTCGTGTCTGACTCTTTGCGACCCCATGGACCGTCAGGCTCCTCTGTCCACAGAATTCTCCAGGCAAAAATACTGCATTGGGTTGCCATTTATTTCTCCAGGGGATCTTCCAGACCCAGGGATTGAACCTGGGTCTTCCGCAATGCAGGCAGATTCTTTACCATCTGAAACATCCTTAAGGCACAGAGATGTATAGTATTATATATAAATGAGGCCCCAGCCCTTTATAGCACTGTTACAAGCTGATTGTACCCCAGCCCCCTCAATTCACTCAAAGCCCCAGCACCTCAGAATGAGAGAATATTTAGAGATAGTGCACTTAAAGAGGAAATTAAGTGAAAAGGGTTCATTAAGATGGGCCCTAAACCAATATGGCTGGTGTCCTTATAAGGAGACTGGGACAGACACCACAAGACAAGGGGGTAAGACCGCCATCTGCAGGTCAAGGAGATACTTCAGAGAGGTCAATCCTGCAGATAGATATCTTTGACTTCCGGCCTCCAGAATTGGGAGAAGAAATTTCTGTTGTGTGAGCCGCTCTGTCTGCGGTATTTTGCCTGGGCAGCCTGAGCAGACAAATACCCAATACTCACACGTGGTCATAAAGACAGGCAGAAGGACGTTGAAGAAAGCAAATTTCATGACAGCATTAAAACCCAGACAACTTTAACATTTATCAAGGGGAGACTGGTTAATAAACAAACCGAGGTTCTCCCACACTGTGGAATGTTCTGCAGACATTAAACGAGACCTCTAGGTGCAGATGCTGAACAATCTTGCAAACACACCCTGAAGTGAAGAAAAGGGGCAGAGCGGACTGTGGAGTTTGTCACCGTCACACAAATGAAAGCGCCATGTGGGAAGTTCAACAAGCCCTGAGAGAGCTGCTTCTGTCTGTGGTGGGGATCAGGGCCCACTTTTCCTTGTGCGCCTTTTTGTATGGTTTCAATGTTTTCTTCTCCCAGAAGCGTGGTCCCCCTCCCAGACTTGAAAAATCAAAGTAAAACTGTAACTTTAGCAGCAACACATTAGCAGCAATAGTGCCTAAACCAGGGATGTGGCAAACCACGGCCTGAAACACAAGTCTTGCCTGTGACCTGTTTTTGCCCCACCTGCAAGCTAAGAATGATTTTTACATTTTTAAAGGGCTATAAAAGGAAACAGACTATATAGGCAGAGGCCTGTGTGTGGTCTACAAAGGCGAAATTTTGTTATGTGATTCTCTGCACAAAAAGTTGGCTGACCACTGCTCTAAACAGTAATTTCAAAGCACGGGAAGTGATGTAAGTCTACAGGATATGGAAAAGGTTCTCTGAGGACATACCCAGGCTGCCTCATGGGCCATGATAGTTGAGATGCTCATGAAGGGGGTGTCCAGGCAGGTCAAACTGCCAGGCAAAGGCACACAGGAGTCTGAGAAAGAGGCGCTTGGGGCAAGGGAGGTCCACTTCCACTAAACAGGGCTCACAGGACATGCTGTTAGAAGCCAAGGTGTTAAGTGGACTGAGACACCAACCTAAGGCCTGTGGACCTCATTCTCAAAGAACAGGAGGTCTCTGAGTTAGAGGTAACCATGGCAGTCATCTGGTCTACTACCAGTTTGAGTTTGTAGATAAAAGGGCATAGAACAACTAAAAACATGACCTGCCCAAGATCACATAGCTGGCGAGCCACAAGGCCACTGGCCTCCCCTTCAGTACTCTTTCTACAGCAGGAAAGGGAGGAGGAAATGAAGGAAGACCAGGGTGATGATGGCTGGAACGGCAGAGAAAGAAATCCGGGTAAGAGGTGGCGCCAAGTGAGAATGGCAGGACGTCAGCTCTGCCTGAACCACTGAGGGACTCAACATGCAGCCTGCGAGAAAGGCAGGGACCCCAACCCAGCTGCAACCTCATTCAACACAGGCACGACACGGTCCACTTCTCAGTTCAGTTCAGTTGCTCAGTCGTGTCCGACTCTTTGCGACCCCATGAACCGCAGCACGCCAGGCCTCCCTGTCCATCACCAACTTCTAATCAGTTAGAAGGTCCACTTCTAATCAGAAGGAAATGGGACATGATTAGGGAGACGCAGGTTTCTCCTGCTTGGCTACATGTGCTTTTAAACAGGCAGGCACTGATCCTAGAACAGCTGGGATCCTGTACCCCCCTGCAGTCAGAGGGCCCACACAGACTCACACTGGCCAACAAGTCAATTCGGAATCCTAGCAAAGGACTGGACCCGAGCCTATCCGTGTGCGATCCTGGGGTCCTAGGGTTCGGTCTTGGTTGCACACAGATGGTACTTTTTTTTTTTAAGCAGAGTATGGAGGGGTACACCTGAAAGGCGAGGAGACTCCAAGGTTCCTCATCACACCTAAACACAGGGCACCTCCAGTGCTAGAGTCCTTCCTTTTTTCCTGAATTGCTTGACATTTCATTAACCAGAGTTATCTTTTTATCAAAAGGACAAAATAACCTTTTTTTTTTTAAATTTTTAATTAAAAATATATGACACACTGCTTTAACTCATGTTAAGTCATGCTTTAAGTCATGCCGACCCTTTTGAGACTCCATGGACTGTAGCTCGCCAGGCTTCTCTGTCCATTCTTTCCTGGCAAGAATACTGGAGCGGGTTGCCATTTCCTACTCCAGGGGATCTTCCCCACCCAGGGATCGAACCAGGTCTCCTGCTTGGCAGCCGGATTCTTTACCACTGAGCCACCTGGAAAGCCCGTGTAACTCTTACCAAATACTCCACAGGGCAAGCCAGAATCTCAAACTCCTATTTTGTCTTGGGTTGGCCAAAATGTTCGCTGGGGAAAATCCGAGTGAACATTTTGGCCAACCTGATAGCGTGCCTAACAGGGCTCATTTCCCCTCCCTCATTTCGGATTTTGGGTAGATGCTCGTTTTCAGGGCAGGCAGATGTTTCCTGCTGTAGACCCTCACACAGACGACGGACGGCACTGTTCTGCTAACTTCTGCCCATGCCTAGCAGACGCCTGAGTCAAGCACTGCCCGTGCTCACCAGCAAGCGCAAGGCCAGCTGATCCTCTGGCCTCGTGGAAAACGGGCACTTACTTGTCGAGCAGCCCCTTCTGTTTGAGGATGCGGTACACCTCGGCTGAAGTCTGAGGTCCTTGCAGCTTCTGTCCATTCAGCATCTCCTTCTCCAGTTCTTCGATGGTCTTAAAAACATAGGATGAACATAATCTCCTGTAACATCTAGAGCATCACTTAAAAAATTTTTTTTTTGCGGTGCTGCATGGCATGTGGCATCTTAGTTCCCCAACCAGAGATCTACCCCAAGCCCTCTGCAGTGGACGCTGGAGTCTTAACCACTGGAATGTCGGGAAAGGCCCTAAGGCGTCTTTATTTTAAAAGCAGGGGAGCGGGAGGGGAGCAGCAGGCCAACGAAGGGTAAGAACACGCAAGGTAGAGGTGGTAGGCCCGAAGCGCTGGTGAGTGAAGGCAGGTGGCGGTGGGCAGGACCAGCCCCGCACACACAGCCTCCATGCCCTGGACAGCGGCTCTTCCCTAGCCCGGGACACCCCCCTCCCCTCCCCGACCCCGGGATTACCTTGCCGGTCCTGGCGAAGGCCTCGGCCACCTTGCGGTTCCGGCCCCCGTAGCAGGTGGTGATGAGATCGGCCACGCCGCAGCTCTCCAGGAACGTGGCCGTAGACACCTGGCCTTTGCAGAAGATCCGGGCGAAGGCGATCATCTCCATGAGCCCCAGGCGGATGACGGCGGCTTTCGTGTTATCGCCGCAGAGGAGGCCGTCACAGAACCCGGCGCCCACGGCCACGATGTTCTGGGGAGGAGGCAAGAAGCCTGGAGATGCGGTCCTTCACACGCACACCGCGGGAAAGTGTGCGGGGGAGGCGGGGCGGAGCAGAGGCAGGGAGGCTGGCCGGCTTCTCCCATCCCGTAGAACCCAGGGTTCTACTCTGATCCTCTGAGAGAGAGAAGGAAGGAGGGACCAGCTCCCATTCATGGGGCAAACAGCCCAGAGGACTCTGGAACCTGGACTCAGAGGGAAGCATCCGCCAGAGAAAGGGCACGGCGCAGAGGCATCTCCACTTAAATACTGTCTGTACAGACTTTTTTTTTTTTTTAATAAATCAAAAGCTTTATCCAACTATAACACTGACAGAACAGTGGTCAAGTCATAAGTGCAGGACTTGATGAAGTTTCACAAATGACACTCTCATGTAACCAGCACCCTGATCAAGGAACAGAAGGTAACAGGTGCCCCAGAAAGCCCCTTTCAGCACCCCCCACCCAGTCACCCCGGCACCAAAGGTTACTGCTCTCCTGACCTCTAATGGCACACATTTACTTTCCCTGTCTTAACACTATGTGAGTAGAATCATATAGGATATAATCCTTTGTGTCATCTTCTCTGTCTCGATCCCCCATCACATCTGTGAGATTCAGCTGTACTTTAACGCGGGACACGTTTATTTCCATTGCCGCACTGTATCCCACTGTGCAAAAACAATGCAATTCACCCCTTCAGGTGGTTGGCACTGGGTTAGTTTCCAGTTTGGAGCCACTGCAAATAACTCTGCTGTGACACTAGGTAGGTGGCCTCTGGTGACCCCAGGCCGGCACTTCTGTTGTGAGCATCCTTGGGGTAGAAGTGCTGGGTAATGATGGATGCATTTGTGTAGATCAAGTTTCTGCCTTTTGTTTCATTTGATAATCTCTAAATTAGCATTCGCGAAGCGCTGGCTTATTGTGTGGCTCTCTGCTGGACACCAGGCAGCTCGGACACAGACCTGCCTCTTCAGGAGCTGATCGCCTAGTTTGGGGACCAGCAAATTAGGGCCAAATGACTGCTTTTGTAAGTCGCACTGTGCTGGAAAATCGGCACCCCGTTCAGTAACGTATTGTCTGTGGCTGCCTTTCTGCTGCCAACGGATTTGAGTAGTTGTGCAGAGACCCATAACGTCTGCAAGATCCATACATTTTCTATGAGGCTCTTCTGGAAAAAGTTAACCACTCCGACTTAACAGGAAAATAAAATGTGTGCACAAATCACCGTGACGCTCAGCAGAAAGTGATATTCCATGACAGGTAATGAAGGTGAGGTTTCAGTTCAGCTCATCTGTACTCAGCAAGGGCTGTGGGAAGCCCCGCTGGGCCCTGGAGGGGTGGAGAGTGCCCTGGGCTGGGGGTGGAGTGGGGAAGCCGAAAAGACAGACACAGAGCTTGCTCTCAAGGAGTTGACAGTATCATTGGGAAAAGACACAGAAAAGCACATCAAGAGACAGAAGGATTGGAGTATGTGGAGAAGCTTCGTTACAAAGCAGGGAAGCCTGCGCAGAGGAGGCGGCACCGGAGCTGGGTCTCAGATCCGGACAATCACACAGGACAAGTAACGCCTGCATGGCAGTGGGGGACACTCCTTTCGGACACCGGGCGAGCCCTCAGGTTTCTGGCCCTTTCTAGATTACCAGTTTCCTCTTCAAAACACGCAGTGCAGGAAAGACCCAAGTATTTTATCTCCATCTAGCCACATAAGCATTTTTTTCCATAATGCCTGATGCCTGAATATGGATTTGTGCCTTAAGAGATCTTAAAATATGAATCCAGTTAGTAGCAAATGGGAAATAAGCTAAAAGAAAATAAGCCCATTCCTCCTCCCTTCACCTGTCTGGGCCCAGCCCTGGGTGTTCCCGGGCTTCTGGTCTCTGCCCAGGGTCCCATCTAAAAGGTCCGGCTGTTCCCTCTCAATTTGGCGGTGCTGAGGAGCAGATCCTAGTTTGCTAGGAGCATCTCTCCGTGTCCTCCACTCTGCCCCTCTTCTCACCTCTGCACACAATCCTGCCCGATGCCAAGCAGGCCCCGCCAGGGGTCAGCCTCCCCACCCATGGCTGCACACGCAGCGGGTGCGGGGCTGAAAGCTGCCGCCAGGGAGCGGCTGTGCCCCTCAGACTCACCCTTCCCGCCACAGCAGCCCGATGGAGGAAGCCACAGTGAGACGGGAGAGGCACCCACATGAGGTTCTCAGTCTGCTTGGCTGCTGTGTGACCCTGGGGTAATCACTCCACCTCTCTGAGCCTTCTTGGCCTCGGTTGTTAAATTCAGGGCTTGGATAAGATCTCTCAAGGCTCTTCTGGTGCTGGCATTCCTCCAGGGAAGCTGGCTCAGTTGTGGCCCTGCCCTGGGGCTGCAGACAGCAGGAAGGCCCTGGGGCAGCCGAGAAACCTAAGGATGCGCAGGGGGACTGACCACAGAGGCCACGAGGCCAGCTGCTGGGAGAGCCCACCCAATGGTTGTCTGGACGTTACCATGGCAACGTGCCCAGGACTAGGGTCCAGATGGCTGGACTGCTACGATGGCTCTCTGATGCCTCCTGGGCTGTGCCCCTGATGTCCCCCCTTTCCTCATGACACAACCCGTCCTGGGGGTCACTTGACAAACCCGCCCCAGCCAACGTCTGTGGACTGGAGGGGAGACAGCAGGGACTTCCTTTCAACAAGGGGTTCCTGTACTCAGAGGAGAGAAAGCCTATTTACAAAGTGCCTGCAGTGAGCCCACCACCCGCTGCCCACGTGGTCTCATCTGAATTCTCGTTGGCAACCCCAGCAAGTGTGTGTCTGCCCCCTTAGCTGGTTCAGATGGGAAAGGATCCACCTGCAACGCAGGAGAGATGGGTCTGATCCCTAGGTTGGGATGATCCCCTAGAGAAGGGAATGGCAACCCACTCCAGTAGTCTTGCCTGGAGAATCCCACGGACAGAGGAGCCTGGTGGGCTGCAGCCCACAGGGTTGCAAAGAGTCTGACACAACTGAGTGACTAACACTTCACTTTAGCTAGTTCACAGACAGGGTCAACGGCTTGCCAAGAACATCCCTCTGGTGACTGACATAGTCGGGACATGCCCCCAGGACCTGGCTGCACAAGCCCACTGTTCCCCCTACTCTGCTCCTTCCATGGTGCGGCCACCGTGGCCTGGCCATTCCCACCCATCGTGGGGTCCGAGAGACCTTCCTGAGACACCCCTGCAATCAGATATCAAAGAGAACTCCCCCTGGGAATTCCCTGACGGTCCCGTGGTCAGGACTTGGTGCTGTCCCTGCTGGGGCCTGGGTTCAATTCCCGGCTGGAGAACTAAGATCTTGCATGCTGTGTGGCAGGACTGAAAAAAAAAAAAAAAGTATTAAAAAAAAAAAGAGGACTGCCTCCCAGGCCTGCAGAGAGACTTGGGAGGTAAAAGGGGGAGGCCTGGGAGGACAAAAGATTTATGGGAAAGAATAGTAAAAATAACAACAGCTTCCCTTACTGAACTGTTTCTAAGTGCTTCCTACATTATTAACTCATTTAATCTTCACAACATTCCTACCAGGCAGGTTCTGTTACTATGTATAGCGTGAGGGGAGGACCCTTGGGCATGTGGGGTAAGTAGCTTGCCCAAGGTCCCACAGTCAGGAGCTGGGTTTCAAACCCTGACAGCCTGGCTCCATCACATCTCCTGGGAGCAGATCACACAAGGCTGCTCCAGCCAGTGAGTGGAACACAAAGAGGGGCTGGGACAGCAAGACCTGAACTTTCTAACAGGAAGGGCTGACCCCAATCAACAGAGAATACTGAGGCGAAGAGGTGAGCTCTTGGTCACTGGAGGCATCCAAGGAGCCGTAGGGATGAGCCCTTAGCTGCCAAGCAGTGCTTCTGACCTGTGTCACTGCTCCGAGAAAAGGCAGAGGAGAGTACCCCCCCACCGTGGTCTGGGGGCACACAGGTAGCGAACAGTTCCCAGTTTCCCCGGACATCTGACCTCCCCACCTCGGGGAGCAGTGGGCCACTGCAGACTCAACCCCACCCTCCTCAGGGGACCCAGGGCCAGTTTAATCATCTTGAAATCTTCCCCCTCTCCCCTCCCACTTATCACTGTCAAAAGAAAAATAAACACACTGAGGCAGTCAGATCGTGTGTGAATAGCACCCAAGCAGATGTCCTCTGAGATCGCTCAGCTGTGAAATTTATCATTATCCGCCATGCATTCAAATCTGCTTTAAACTATTCTGGAGCTAAAAATACCATGACTTTCAGAAGAGAGACGTGCTAAAGCCCTGGCCCATTTCCCGGGTGGTGGCAAGACTCAGAGACACCCTTCCCGACGTGTTGTCTTTGCAATCCTGCATCACAGCGAGTCGATGGGGCTCACGGTCTTTCGTTCCCACCCAAACTGTAAAACTGGAGGAGCAGCCCATGCTACCTGCAGGTTATGCAAACACTCCCACTGCCTTGGAAGAACTGGCCCACTGAAACCCAAGTCAGACTTTTCTGAATGCATCTGACTCTTCCCAAGGCCACCTTCAAGTGCATCCAACCTAGAGGAAACCTGCAGAGTGGAGGCTACCTAACTGCAGGCAAGGTACCACCTGTGGTTTGTAGGTCAAGCCCTGAGGTCACCCATCTGAGATGTCCAGGAGGTCCAAGGTCAAGTCCACACTCAGCCCCACAGGTTGGGCACCCTGTTGAGATGTACACGTTTGATATCTGCTTGTCCAACAGAGTGGCCACTAGATTTTGAGACTCACAAAAGACTCGTGACTACTGAGTCTGAAATGGTGCTACTGTGACTCTGAAACGGAATTTTGAATTTTTAAAAAAAGTTTTAAATAACTTGCATGTAAATGAAAACGGACACATATGCTACTGGGTTCTAGCTGGAGCCCTGGCTAAAGACTAGGTACCAGACTGTGACCCACAGCACATTCATCACAGCCACATCACATTCCTGGCCTGGAGGATACCCACACAGCCTACAACTAGGGTGGCAAGCCTCAGCACAGACAGCCCTGCAGAGAACAACATGCATCCGTGGCAGAGGTGATGGCTGTCTCTCCCCAAATACTCTCCTCTTCTAGAGCCTGAGTCCCTGATTTTCACGCAGGTATATTTTTCCCAGGGGGGTGGAAAAATTCTCAACCTCCCTTGCAGCAGGGAGTACAATTAAGTATTAACTGCCTATTAAGATGAAGCCAGGGACTTCCCTGGCAGTCAGTGGTTATTAGGACTCCGTCTTCCTTTGCAGGGGGTGTGGGTTCAATCCCTGGTCAGGGAGCTAAGATTCCACATGCCACAGGGTATGGCCAAAAAAATTAAAAATAAAGACAAATGTTACACTGCAACTCCCCAGAATGCCTTAAAAGACAGCTGCCACATACCCTTTGTCTTTCTTTTTTTCATCCTGTTGCCTGGAAGGCAGATGTGATGGTTGGAGCCCTGGTCACCATCTTAGAATATGAGGACAAGGGTCATCTCTCATGAGCTGGAGGGAGCCTGGGTCCCTGAGAATTTTGTGGAGTGGAATTTTCATATGGAATTAGGATTTCTGCACAAGAAAGAAAGTTCTGCCTTGTTCAGCTCCTATTATTTTGGGTCTCTGTTAATGAAACAATCTTGATAAACCATTTATTAAAAATAACAGGTTGAGCTAAATACTTATATGACTTTTATACTTTTCTGTATGAAGAACATCTTAAAATTTACATTAAAAAATACACCCAAGGGAAAGAAGCCAGACACAGAGGAGTACATACTGCATACATGTATTATAAACATTCTACAGTGAACAAAAGCAGATGGGTGGCTGCTGGTTTGGGAGGAAGGAGTAAAGTGTAAAGATTTACAGAGTTGCCTGGGGTGATGGAAATGTTCTGTATTGGAGTGATGATGTCCAGGGTGTATATACCCAACTGTTAAAATCTATTGTATCATATATTTAATCAACACAGGACATAGATTATGCTTAAATAAATTCAGTTCAGTCATGTCTGACTCTTTGCGACCCCATGGACTGCAGGACGCCAGGGCTCCCTAAATAAAGGTGATATTTAAAAAAGAATACTCACTCACTGATTAAGAGATTAATGTAGCTAAGAGATGAAGGACATTCTGAAGGGTGTAAGATGCACTGGTAGGAAATGATTTTGTATAATTCCTTTGACTGTTTCTTTTCTTTCAACATTGTAGGGAGCTGTTAACTTTCTTTCTCCCCCTCCCCCACCTGCCACCTCGCCCTTTTTTTTTTTTCCTTTTTTGGTAACTCAAATGCCCTCATGTTTTTGAGCATGAAAAAAGTGTACTTGAAAAGCTTTTTAGAATAGAGAAGATGACTAAAGATTGTTAATGTGAAAAAAGTAAAACATCCAAAAAAGAATGATTATATGTGTATAACTGACTCACTTTGCTGTTTGGTAGAAATAAACACAACACTGTAAACCATCTATACTTCAAAAAAAATTTTTCAAAGGTAAAGCATAAACTACTTGAACAGTAAGATGCACTTTTTGTTTTAGAAAGGGGGACATGCACATACTTGTGCTTGCTAAAAGCCTAGAAGGGTAGACAACAAGCATTAACAGTGATTATCTCAGGATGCAGAGATCATCAGTCATTTTCACTTTCTTCTCTACACCTCTCTGCAGTATGAAGCTACCTTTTATAATCATGAAGAAAACAAAACTATCAATTATGTAATCAAGGAAAAATAGGCCCATTTGCCCTTGCTGGGCAGGCTGTAGCAAGAGAGGACTTCATTTCATTCAACCGCCTGGACACCAGCGAGAAAAGTCAGGTCATCCAGAGTAAGAACCCCGGACAGACTCTTCAAACCCGCGTTCACATTCTGAGCGAGCTAGTATTTGCTACGTTTGAGTCATTCACTCTTTGGTGCTCTGTCTCCTTATTGGTCCGATGGGATGGTTAGCCTCAGTTACTGCCCAAGAACCTGCCTCTCAGTTTTTAAAGCTCCCAGCTCTGATGCAGGCTGGCAGGAATGATGGTAACCACTCCTGGTTGAAAGGAAAGCCAGGGGCAGGATGATAAATGGTTCTCAGTCCCCATCTACCTCTGCCCCCAACGAACCGCTCTGTCATGGTAGCTGGAGGCTTCTTGCCAACAGAACTGAAAAGCCAGTTCAGCTCAGAAGCAGGGTCAGCACATACCTGGTTCCATCCGCAGAAGCTTCTCCAGGGCCCTCAATCTAGACGCTTTCTTCTCTCCCACCCCCTTCCCCTGCCCCTTTGTCCTGGGTGGGTTTTTTCACAGCTTCTCCATCCACCACCAAAAATACCCCAATCACTTCATGACAGTTTTGGGAGCACATGGGCCGTGCTGAGCAGTGAGACCTCCCAGTGGTTTAATGAAGGACTATTAAAAACGCATAAAAATCTCACCCAACAATAATAAAGAACGCAGCCAAAGCCAGCATCTTCAGCGTATAAAAGGCTGTGTGCAGTGGGAGAATTCCCTGCCAGCATTCGGAAAGATGAATGTGGGCTGCCTGGGGGCTTAAGGCTTTCGTTGGCTCCAATTTTTAAAACTCTCATTGTATGGAGACGTGACTACACATACACACGTGACATTAAGTGGTTTTAAATTATGACTAGAAGAAAAGACGTACAATTTGCAGAGAGCATTAGAAGGTGCCCTGTGGACGGGTCTCCCGCATTCTTTTGATCTTTGTAATTCTCACCTGACAAAGTAAGGCGAACGTCAGATTAATTTCCTTCCTTGGGTGTTCAAATTCCTGAAAAGTAGCTTCTGCTACAAAAGAAATGACTCAAAAGTGACTCAAAGGGGTTATTAATTCACAGGGAAGCTCTGTATTTTTCCTTTTTTTTTTTTTTTTGAGATGGCAGCTAAGGGTAGGACGTTCACAAGTTACAGCCCTGTTGGCTATTGTCCATTCTCAGGACAGAGAGGAACCCCAACCATGATTTTCTTCTAAGATTTTTTTTTAAAATGTGGACCATTTTTAAAGTTTTTATTGCATTTGTTACAATATTGCTCCTGTTATTTATGTTCTGGTTTTTTGGCTGCAAGGCATGCGGGATCTTAGCTCTCTGACCAGGGGACGAACCTGTACCCCTCTGCAGTAGAAGGAGAAATCTTAACCACTGGACCACTAGGAAAGTCCCCTGATGACAACTTTTAAAGGCGGAGGGTTACAAGTCAGGAGCCCAAGTCCAAACATGGAAATGTCTCTTGACTCTCTCAAGTCACTAGCCAACACAAGCTGCCTCTTTAATCTGAGCTTTTCCCTTTATAGGCAAAGATTAAGCTATTCTTAGCAAAACCTGCCAGCAGCAGATGGCTTTTTTCTTCTTTAAAAACAACAACCAACCATCAAACCAAGAGATCATCCAGAGCAACCAAGTTCCTCTTCTTGCTCAAGATAACACATAGGAGAAAAGTAGGAATTACAGAATACTTGGCTCCCAGGTAAGACTCTACAATCAGAGTCTGCCCCTGGCTTTCCAAATGTTCATGCCGTCCACTTCCCAGAGAACAAACTAGCACACTGCTCCCAGATTTACAAACAGAAGCGCACCATGACTGCGAGAGGAAATCTAACCACCCAGGAAAGGCTGGGGCCGAGCAGGAACTGACAAACAAGGCTGCCAATTGACTATTCTCCCCAGAAGTATGAGCGCAGAACACAGAGCTCATTCTTAGAATGGGATGCAATGACGCTGGCAAGTGGCCCTGCGTGAGGACTCCTCCCGTAAGCAGAAACGACAGGGCTTTACCTTCAGAGCACCACAAAGTTCAACTGTGTCTGCGTCATCCACCACTGTGATTCGAAAATTAGGAGTCTGCAGAAGTTCTTTGAAGAGAAGGCCGTTCTCCATGATCTTGCTGCCTATTGAAAGGTTAGGGAAAAAAGGAAATTAGCAATGGCCTCTCATCTTAACTTTCACATCTAACACAGTTTAAAATGAGTTTTGGACTTCCCTGGCGGTCCTGTGTTAAGACTCCATGCACTCAATGCAGGGGGCACGGCTCCATTCCTGCTTGGGGAACTAAGATCCCCCCATGCCCTGGGGTGTGACCCAAAATGAAAAAAAAATTTTTTTTAAGCCAATAAAAAATCTTTTTAAAAAGACCTTTTTCACATTCCAAAAGTGACATACATTCCTGATAGGAAAGTTCATAAAGTCACAGGACTAGAAACAAGATAGTTAAAATATTCCACAATCCCACCACAGATAAAAGCAACAATTTGGCATGTATCTTTAACTTACCAAAACTGAAATATACATAGTTTTTCTAATTGAGAACACAACATGGATTTCACAATCAGCTTTCCCCCATTTATGGCAGGAATAATTTTCAGTGATACCCTATATTTTCTACATTACTTTATTAATAAATGGCCATTTTGTATTTTATCGCATACACGCATTATATTTTATCTAAGTGTCTTTCTGTTGTTTGAGATCTAAAATTGTTGCAACTTTTTGCTACCATAAACACAGGCTCCCTCCACAGGAAGCCAGCTCCCTTTTCACCAATACTAGGCCTAACCTCGGGACATGCCTGGACTCAGTGGGTGAGACAATTTCCCCACCCCTGGGCTCAGTCACGTGCCTGGCTTTGGTCAAAGTGCAAGTGTTAGCTGCCCAGTCGTGTGGATTCTTTGCAATCCATGGACTCAGCCTGCCAGGCCCCTCTGTTCATGGAATTCTCCAGGCAAGAATGCTGGAGTGGGTAGCCATCCCCTCCCCCAGGGGATTTCCCTGACCCAGGGATCGAACTTGAGTCTTCTGCATTGTGGACGGATTCTTGACCACCTGAGCCAGTGACGTGACTGGCTTTGGCTAATGGGACCAGACCTGACTCAGCAGAATTTGAAGCCCGTTTGTGCAACAGCAGGGCGGGTTCCCATGTCCATCTGCCTTCACTGTGGGAACACACCCCAGCTGGCCTGCTGGACCCCACAGGAAGAGAAGATAGCACCGCCTCCCAGTGGACCCACAGATGTATCAGCTGTGCTTATTTTGGATGCCACTAAGAATTCAGGATTATTTGTTACTTAGCATCACTATGGCAACAGAGAACTGATACAACATCAACAAACATGTTCAGTGACTCAATTGGTGGAAGATGGAAATGCATTCAAAGGCTCCTTATATCTACTTCCCATTGGGACCATGCCTGGAATGATGTGGAGGATCAGTACTTTTCACATGTTACTTTCCTATTTATAGAGACTTTCAGTTCAAAACAAAACTAAAACTTAACACCATAGAGCCTGATGTGAGATCTGCTCTGGTTGGTGGGGTGTGGGGTGGCGCTCAGCTCTGGAGATCAGGACGATAAAATTCGCCAGCTCAGTCCTGGCTCCCACACAGAGCTGGCAGAAAGCTCCCCCGGGGACCATGGCACTTCGGCGCTTCCAGCCTTGAGTTTCCTGAGCCTGTTTCCCAAGTTTGTCTGCACAAGACAATCACCGGGAGATCTTTAAAAACACCAAAGTCCAGCCACACCCTAGCATCCATTAAATCACAAGCTCTGGGGTCAAGCAGGCATCACTAATTTCTGATGCTCTCCTGGTGACTTCAATGGGCAGACAAGTTTGAAAACCTCTGATGTGATCTCTAACCTCATGAGGTGTGCAAACTGCCTATTAGTTACAACAAGCACTCAAAGGTCTATATAATCACAATGGGACAGTGATATTTACATGCCTATGACTGATTTGCCCCACTGACACACAAGAGGCCCCAAAGAGGTTTACTGAGTTGCCCTTGGTCACACAGCTAGTAAGAGGCAGAGCCCAAATTCTAACCCAGGTGCTCTGGCTCCAGGACCTATATGACCTCTATGCTGTGTTCCACTCAGGGGCAAGAAGAAAGAAGTAATAAACAGACATTACAATCAGAGCCATAGTCTTCCACTGCAGGGAAAAAAAACCAGGATGTTCAACAAAATTATACTCAGAAGTAATATAATATCAAAATGATCCAGGGGAGGCCTTCCCCATTGGTCCAGTGGTTAAAATTCCACCTTTCCAATGGACGGGGTGTGGGTTTGATTCATGGTTGGGGAACTAAGATCCTGCATGACAAAAAATAAACAAACCAAAAAACAAGTTCAGACACGAGTAGAGAGAGGGTGGGAAACAGATGAATGAGGCTAGCCAGCAGTTAATCATTACTAAAGATGGGCCGTGTGGGGTCCTAATACAGTTCTCTCTACTTTTGTTTGGTTTAAGGACATTTTCCATCATAAAATGTTTAGGACAGCTACGCCAGATACTTAGAAACATTTTCTATTCTACAGGCATTGCTATGATGTCATTTAGCTGAATGCTCATTCGTCCAAATATTACAACTCCCTCTGTGTGAGCAAACTGTCCTCTTCCTTTTATAAACAGTCCTCCAGACGAGCAGCACTGTTTCATCACCTGGGTTGGGTAAACCAGGCCCAGATCCACACCACGATGTAGTTATTGTCTTTCTCTTCTGTCCCTCTCCATGGGCCAGGGGCCTGCAACACGAAGGGAGCTCACGAGCAGCACAGACAGGCCCCCACTCCCTCCACTAAGCTATTGTGATCGAGCCAGCAGCAGCTGTGAGTAACTGGACATGTGGAAGGAGACAAGCGTTCTCCATCTGCCACCGATACAAGGCGGCGTCTGCTGGAGTCTCTGTGCTGCAAATTACGCACAGGGTTCATTAGCGAGGTGAGCTCGATTTAAAGGAGTCTTACATTTTCTCAAACGCACCTTTTAATTATTTTATTCTTTTCCATTATGGTTTATTATAGGATATTGACTCTAGTTCCCCGTGCTATATAGTAGGACCTTGTTGTTTACCAATTTTAAATAATAGTGTGTATATGCTGATCCCAAACTAATTTATCCCTTCCCCACCCCTTTTCCCTTTGGTAACCATTGTTTTCTATGTCTGTGAGTCTGTTTCCATTTTATAAATAAGTTCACCTGTGTCATATTTTAGACTCTACATGTAAGTGATATCAAATGATATTTCTCTTTCTCTGTCCAACTTACTTCATTTAGTATGATCATCTCTCGGTCCAATCATGTTGCTGCAAATGGCATCAAATGTTTACCCTTTGAATTTTTAAGTCTTCTTTACTTTAAGTCTTGGATAAGAAAGCATTGATCGTATTATTATTACCAGTCTTAAGCAGTGATGAGGCAAGAAGGGACCCAGGACATGTGATCCAGAACAGGGAACGCCCATCAGCCATGTGGAAGGGCTTGTCAAACTGAAAATGAATCAAAAGAGAGGAAAATCCCCCTTCTCTTCCACACCAAATTTTGGAGATAATCAACCTATTTACATAAGACTCCTTCACATCCCACATCTCAGTCCATAATTCTCTACTTTTGTGTACTAAGAAGCTCCTTCCACAAAGAAGGGGCTTATGTATCCTGACATTTAGCGCCACAACTTATATAGAACAGACTTTGGACAGGATCTGCAGGCTGAGCAGACATCTCGGACACGGTGAAGTCATTCCTGCAAAGGGCGCTCTCACCACCAGGGGGCACCACGGCTCACAGTGGCTGTTTGACCCACGGCCCCAGGTTGGTTTCATGGCAGCCGGGATCCAGCCCAGGATCCTGGACTGCACGTCGTGGCCAGGTCCCTCTAGATTTCTCCTGGAGACTTGCAATGTCTCCTACGACACTGACATTCTTCAAGAGTGTGGGCCAGTTGTGGGACTTCCCTGGCGGTCAGGTGGTTAAGACTCTGGGCTTCCAATGCAGGGGGCGAGGATTTGATCCTTGGCTGGGAAACCAAGATCTCATATGTCACACGGTGCTGCCCCCCCAAAAAAGTGTGGGCCACTTGTTTTGTACCATATCCCTTCCTTTGGCCTTGTCTACTATTTCCTGTTGATTAAGTGCAGGTTATATAAGAAAATTTAGAAAATGTCACTTTCCTGTTCTATCTCACTTTGAGTATTTTATCTAATTTAAATCAGATCACTCTTGCCAGTCATGGTCCAACCCACAGAAGGCAGCAGAAGCAATGTGTAAACAGAAGCCAGAGAAACAGATGTGACTTCTGTGCGTGTGTCTGTCTTTACAAAGTAAAGAAGCTTGATGCACCCAAATGGGAGCTTTCCTATAACAAGGCTAACAGGCAGGTAGAAATCCTAGCCAAAATCTATCAGTTTAAATTTGGAGATGAAGTCTGTCTCAACCCTACAGAATGACTGGGGTTAATGGGTCAATCCCAACCAAATAACTAGCAAATTGACTACTGGCAAATAGGATTAAGCTGGAAAAAGTAGCTAATAATTAGTTTTGAAAAATTAAAGTGATTACATAACAGTTTCACAGGCTACATTAAAATCATAGATGAATAAAGATGAATAAAAGAACTGAAAAGAATAAAACCTAAGTACAGCCTAGCATACATATGCAATTTTTTTTTTTTTAAGGGAAGGATACTTAGTAACTATCAACAATGATTTCCTTTGAGAAGAGGGAGGAGGTCTTAATTCTAATTTCATACTTTCTTGTACTGTTTGAATTTTCTTGCATGCTAAGTTGCTTCAGTAGTGTCCAACTCTTTTGCAACCCCGTAGACTGTAACCCGCCAGACGCCTCTGTCCGTGGGATTCTCCCGGCAAGAATACTGGAGTGGGTTGCCCTGCCCTCCTCCAGGGGATGTGCCTGACCCAGGGATGGAATCCATGTCTCCTGAGTCTCCTGCATTGGTAGGTGGGTTATTCACCACTAGTGCCACCTGGGAAGCCCCTGAATTTTCTTAGCTGTGCTTATTGCTTTTATAAATATCAACCTGGGTAATGTTATTATACGTAATTTTGTTTCCTTCCTTTTATCATTTGTGATACCTCTGCTCTTCAAAATTATTATTTCTCACACACACCCACACACCCACCCCTAAGTGCCCAGATATATGGGACTGTCAATGGAATGCTATGCAGCTATAATGATGTATGCTGGTCGAAATAAATGAAGCAATTATCAAAAGAGTATATTAACAACTACAACCACAGTTCATCACAAGTAGAAAAAAATAACGAAAATTAAATGAAACCTGAAATGGTTTTCCTAAATCAGAGAAAGACAAATATCATATGGTATCACTTATATATGGAATCTAAAAAAAGAATACAAACAAACTTATTTACAAAACAGAAACAGAGTCACAGATATAGAAAACAAAGCAATGGTGTGTGGGGGGATAAATCAGGTGACTGAGTTGGGCCTAGACACACTATTACATATATAATAGGTAACGGATAAGAACCTATTATATAGCACAAGGAACACTACTCAATACTCTGTAACGACCTATATGGAAAAAGAATCTAAAGAAGAGTGGATATAAATAAGTGATTTACTCTGCTGAACAGCAGAGATTAACACAACATTGTAAATCAATTACACTCAAATAAAAATTAAAAATCAATGTTCTGTGCTAAGTTGCTCAGTCGTGTCCCACTCTTTGTGACCCTATGGACTGTAGCTCGCCAGACTGCTCTGTCCATGGAGTTCTCCAGGCAAGAATACTGGAGTGGGTTGCCATGCCCTCCTCCAGGGGATCTTCCCAACCCAAGGATCGAACCCACGTCTCTTACACCTCCTGCATTGGCAGGTGGGTTCTTTACCACTAGCGCCACCTGAGAAGCCCCCAAAATAATCAAGTTTTAAGAAACGGCTTTCTTTTGATTATCTCTATGTCCCACGGTAATCAGGTAATGCCTGTACAATTAAAAATAAAAGAGAAAAAAAATTTAAAATGTCCTAACTTACAGGCATGCATAAAAACCTTTTCCCATCCATCCCATCTTACTCAAGAGAGCCTGATCTCTTCCAGAGCTTCCTTTCATGAAGCTGCCAAGGAGAAATGATTCCCATCACTGGTGCATTTGATAAGAGTGGAAATAAGTCCTGGAGTGGTAGATAAACTTAAATATACCCTGAAAAGTATTCTATGAGCCCTATAACATGATATGTGGGCACTTAGGAATTCTGAAGCCCTTTTTTAAAAGAAATAGACATGTTCACAACACTGATGTGTAAGAATAGAAAGGGATTTCTGTTTCAGGAACCAGGAGACCCAAGTTCATGTCTGAATTCTATATTAGCTGTGTGCTCTTGGGGCAGGGAGCTTACTCTCTGAGCCTCAGCTTATTCCTTTGGAAACCGGGGATCACTCCCATCAATTTCTAGATCTCTGAGGCATCCAATGAGGCTCCAGATACTGGCATTTATGAGTAAAGAAAAGCTAGGTTTCCCTTGGACTGCATGGAGATCAAACCAGTCAATCATAAAGGAAATCAACCCTGAATATTCATTGGAAGGACTGATGTTGAAGCTCCAAAACTTTGGCTACCTGATGCGAAGAGCCAATTCATTGGAAAAGCTCCTGGTTCCGGGAAAGACTGAAGGCAAAAGGAGAAGGGGGCGGCAAAGGATGACATGGTTAGATAGCATCACTGACTCAATGGACATGAATTTGAGCAAACTCTAGGAGATACTGGAGGACAGAGGAGCCTGGTGTGCTGCAGTCTAAGGAGTCACAAAGTTGGACATGACTTGCTTTCCCTGACCCCTACATCCTTCATGCAAGGAGGCAGCTGTCTGCAAGCCAAGAAGGGAGCCCTCACCATAGAAAAGGGCTGGCTCAATCCTGATCTTGAACCAGCCTTCAGAACTGCAAGAAATAAATTCCGGTTGTTTAAATAAAAAGAAAAGCTGGGTTTCTAAGGCCAAGGGCACTCCCCCATGGACACAACCATCTGCTTCTTGGTACAAGCAAGCACCCTTGCATTTTTGTGAATAACCTCGATGATGCATTACTGGATCGTGGCGGGCCACATGGTCTCCTTGGCTTTACTTTCACTCCAGAGTTTGTAGAAACGCTCCACATGCCCCCAGAATAGCCTCCTAACATAAAATTTCCACCCCACTGAATGTCCACCCCAGGAATGTTATGGGAGCAGGGAAGACTTCATTACAGAAAATTCCAGAAATGGAATATGTGCCTGTTAAGACACACAGTGTAACGTCCCTCTGCCCAGTGGCCCTCACCGATGGTGGTCTCGCAGAACTTGCCGGCGGCCACCTCGTTGGCAATGTTAGCTCCCATCAGCACGCTGATGTCAATGCCCATCTTCTCTCGGATGATGTCAGAAATGAGCTTCAGCCCCTCAGGACCCTCGTCTATGCCCTGCAAGGACGTCAGTGGGTTAGAGGAAAAGAAACCCCCAAGGCCAAGAGGCTGGAGACCGTTGCTTTACAAGTCATCTAGATTCAGACCTCCAATGGCATAGGCGGCTGAAAAATCTCGTTTCTAAGAGTAAACAGACATAGTGTGTATGTACCATTTAGAGAGTAACGATAAAGTGAAAACGAACAACGTCACCATCCAGGTTAAGAAAAAGAACTTGATGGGCACCACTGAAGTCCCCTGGGTCTATTCCCAAGTTCGTCCTTCTCCTCACTAGTGTTTCCTGGTGCCCGCCAGGGTGAACCCCTATCCTCAACGTCACTTATGCCCTGTTTGCTTGTTTTTCTTGTTCATTTTATCACATGAAACTACCCCTAAACAGTGTGTTATATCACTATGCCTGTTTTTGAAAGCCTATAAATGAAACTGTGCCTCTCACCTGTGATGTGCTGCTTTGTGCTATATTATTATTTGGGAGACTCACCCATGTGGCCACATGAATATTCTGGTTCCCTCCTGTGTAGTTTCCCATCATTCATTTGTCCATCCTATCGACGACTGACATTTGAAGTGTGCTTGCTTTCATAAACATTCACCTACAAACACAGTCTCTCAAGAGGGTTCTTAACCTTTTTGACAACACAGACCTGCCCCTGGCAGTCTGGTGAAGTTTATGGATTCATTCTCAGACTCCATATGCATAAAGCAAAATACAAGATTACCTAGCAAGGCAATTATTTTGAAATACAGTTATCAAATGTTAAAAAAAAACAACCAACCTACATTTGTGACAAAGTAATATATATATTTTCTTACTGCAATTATAAAAAGGTGCCATAGCAGGTCTAACTACTATAATTCCCAAGTAGTTGGGAATAAATGATACCTTGAGATATCTGAAGCCATTGTAAAGTAAAATGAAAATACCTATAATTTGTATCAACCACAGGGTCAAGGTCCTGCTAACATATTGTCACTGAAACTCTGGGTTTTGGCCTACATTCGTAAGTGAAGGAGAGGCTCATTTCAGTTAGAGGTTAAAATAAATAAAAATGCAATTCCACCCCCACATTTAGGTCCATGAACCTCTTGAATTCTGACTGTGGGCCTCTGGGGATGGTTTGTGGACTTCCAGTTAAAAACACCCTCTCCAGGGAATAAATCCAGGAGTGGGAAATTAAAGATGATTAACTTCCCAGCAAATGTAAAATACGTGAGATTTCCAGGGCAAGGGCGGAGCCCCGTGTGATAGACAGGAAGATCTTTTCCTGCGGGACCCCAGCACTGGGAAACCCCTCCAGATAGGAAGCAGCCCCTCCAAAACGTGAGTAAAGCGAGGCTCAGGAGGGGACGCGTGGTTTTGATTCCCTTCCAGATATCCTTAAAAAACAAACCCAAACCAGCCATCCCCTCCCCTCAGCTCCTTTTCCCCAGCAGATGAAAGAGGTAGGCAAGTTCCCCGGAGCCCGCGCGTGGCGAGGGGCCGCCTCACCTTGATGAGGGTGATGCCCAGAGCGTCCTTCGGCACCCTCCCCGTGATCTCGTCGCAGATCCGGTGGATGAACTGGTGGGGGATGACAAACACCAGCAGGTCTGCGTCCTGCACGGCCTCGCCGAGGTTCGCTACAGCCACCTGCCAGGGCGAGGGTGAGGCGGTTACTTCCGGCCTGAAACACCCCTGTGCAAGCCACGCGCGCGCTGACCGGGCATCAGCCGCGGCCACGTGCTCGGGAACAGTCGGGTCAGTGCGGGGGCCGTGCCACCTCCCCACTCTGCAACCCAGGCCGGCAGCGCCCTCCCCTCCCCCCGCCGCCGTTCCCCTTTCCTTAAAATGGGGTTGCAACCATCCTGCGCAGTGGCTCTCTGTTGCTCCCCAAGCCCCCATCCACTCCAGCCCTTCTCCGTCCCCGGGAGGCTGCGCTCTGGGCGCTGCTTCCCCGGCGCCCTGCCCTCTGCCTTCCAGGTGGCTGCAGCCCAAGGCTGGCAGTGCCCGGAGCTCCAAGGTGCGAGGAGAGACAGGTCAGGGTGTGGACCTGCGCCTGGGGCCACTCCTGCCTGGCTCGCGGTGCTGGCCTGGGCTCCCGTCTAGAGCCCCACATCCTGACCTGGGCTGCGTCAGCCCCCCTTCCACACCTCTAAGCGCGGCTCTGTCCCCTTGCCCTTTCAGGGGTGGCCGTGGCTTCCTCCTGCTGCTAATCTCTGGCCACTTCCCTGAGCCCTTCTGGTCCCCTCAACTCTACCTAAGCCTGTCGACAGTCCCACACTAAGCGTTTCTACGTGAGTACTTTGAGAGCACTGTTGTGAAGCATAAAGGACACAGAACAGAGTCTGTCACTTGACAGGCACTGAATAAATGTCAGCTATTCCGATCATTTTCCTTCCGAGAAGTACGAAGGTGGGTTTTAAAATTTCACATGGGCAGGACTTCCCTGGTGGTCCAGTGGTTAAGACTCTGTGCTCCCAATGCAGGGGACGAGGGCATGGGTTTGATCTCTGGTGGGGAAAATCCCATATGCAGTGTGGCAAAGCCCAGCCCACCCCCACCAGAAAAAAAAATTAACATGGGCAGAGAAACACAGGCAGAAGAGAGGGCACCGATCGTGGACATGGGGGGATATGATCTCTAGCAGAGACTGCCCCTTGCTGCCCAATGTCTGTTCTCCCCTTCTTTCTCAGCAAGAGAACCCCAGCTTGGGGGAAGGCTCATACCTGCCAGGAAAGAAAGCTACACTTCAAGCTTCCCTTGCAGCTAGGTGCCTTGTGTGATCAAGTTCTGACCAATGGTGTAAATGTGCTTGTGGTTTCTGGGAAATGTCCCTGAATTCCTCTTTTGGCCAGAAAAATGCTGAAGAGATGGCTGGAGTTTGGGCAGCCATCTTGGACTAAGAAGGAAACCAAATGCTGAGATAGTGGAACAGAGTCCCTGTCACCATGATGAATCGTTAATTATGATAAACATACTTTACATAAGAGAAATAAAGTGCAAGTGTTTACTTTGCTTAGGTTATTGCTATCTTAGGTTTTCTGTCATATGCAATTGAACCTAACTGTAACTGACATAGTTGCGATTAAACATTCCTGGTTCCCAAAATGCAGGAAATTGGATGTGGGTTCTTCTTTGAGGAAGTGCTATCTGCCACAGGAATGTCATTCAGAATGGATAAGCTCCTAGGAAATCTACTGTGGGAGTTGTGATGGAGGTGCCAACTCCTCGATAAAATTTCTTCTCCCCTTTCTCCATAACTACAGAGCTGCAAGCTGATCACTGGTCACCTAGCATGCAGGCCTGCATTTCCCAGCAGCCTTGCAGATATGCAAGGTCAAGGACGAAGCTCCCATCAGTGGAATGAGAGATGGAACCGTGCATACCACTTAAGACCCAGAGTCCTTCAAACAGCGGCTGCTTCCTCTACACTTTCCCTTCCCCACTTTTGTGCTAGTTGAAAACCCACGTGGGACCAAGAATAATGGTGTGAAGCAAAGCTGCTGGGCTGCTGTCATGTGAGAAGGAAATAAATCTTTGTTTTTTACATTCCATTATTGTCTTTTTTTACAGCTTAAGTCTAGTCTCTTAACTAATGCATGTGCAAGAGTTACTACCTCACCCAAGAATTCCCCAGGAAAATCTACCTGGCATTATTTCACTCGCCCCTTCCTTTGGCTGGTATGGAAGACCTATAATTTACCACCTAGCCTCCATTCTCTTTCTTTCTGGCAAAAATGCCTCTAAATTTCATTTCAAAAGCTACTGTTTCACCACTTTAACTATGCAGTTTGGGTGGAAATGCCCGCCCCACCCCCTGCATGAATGGTCTTTAAGTTATTCAGGTCAATGGACAAATAAAACAATGAGAACCAATGTTTGCTGGGGTTTCTGAGAAACAGTTGCTTCTTTACTCCTCTGCACCAGCTATTTCCTTGAACAGTATGGAATAATGGTGCAAGGTCTGGAACAGCTGCAGCCATTTTACAAACGTGAGGGGCAGCACCTAGACCTGCCAAGGGGCTCCAGTGTGAGTGAAGGCAGAGTAGACAAACAGGAAAAAAAACAGGGCCTTGTTGATATTACTTAATCCACTGTTGTAGGCTGCACCTGAAACCGGCCATACCTGAATTTTTAGTCATATGACCCAAAACATCAGCTTAAGCTGACTTGAATGGCAATAAAGAGAGTCTCCCCATAGAATGACTAAGCTTATAACCCGAAGCTTAGCAGTTCTCCCTCTTTATTCACACACCCAAGGCTGAGGGAAACTGGCCCTCCTCTTCAGAGGGGCTTTTCCGGTTTGGTAACCTAGGCTAGGTAGTAAGGACTTCCTTGGCATCTGGATATTTCGTCTCCTCCAAAAAAGCAGTTTTTTATTCGAATCCATCAGCCTTGATGCCGAACCACAGCTGCTGTCTGCCTCTTGTTGACAAGGCTCATTATGCTCTTACACATTTGCCTGTGGTCCCAAACAGTCTCCGCCCCCCCAGCCTTCATTAGAACTCTGACCCCCCCACTCCCTCTGGCGTTACTGGCCTCACTTAGGCAGGGACTTCTGTTCTTGACCCCCTTCTCAGACAGAGCCTGGCAGCCTGAATTTTAATGAAAACCTTTCTTCTCTAGACCTATTGTTTTTCCACTTCCCCATCCACCTCCCTGCTCCCCCCCACCCCCCAGAAAATACACACCCTTTCTCTCTTCAGGGCATTTCCTGACCTAGTAAGATGTAAAAGACACCAGAACCAGAGAAAAGATGGAAAAGATGTACGTCTGGGTCCCATGTCAGCAACTGATCGGCCATGGGACCGGCACAGACGACTCCTATTCACTAAGCACAGTCACCCTGGCTACAGAACGGGGATAACAATCACTTTTCTGTGACTTCCCGGTAGTACAGTGGTTAAGAATCTGCTTCCAGTGCAGGGGACCCGGGTCTGATCCCTGGTCAGGGAACTGAGATCCCACATGCTGTAGAGCAACTAAAGATCCTTCATGTCTAAACTAAGACCCAACACTGCCAAGTAAATACTTTAAAAAAAAAAAAAAAATCACCTTTCCTGGGGTGAGATGGGGAGGGAGGTGGGAGGTAGGTACAAGAGGGACGGTTTATATGTATACCTATGGCTGATTCATGTTGATGTATGGTAGAAACTGTAGCGCAATTATCTTCAATTAAAAATAAAGTTAATTATAAAAAATAAACCATCGTAATATTGTAACTATCCTCCAATTAAAAATAAAACATTTTTAAAAATCACCTTTCCTACCAGCTACTTCACAGACCACTTTCAAATTAATATAGATAATAGCACTCTGCAGTGATATGAAATAAGCGAGAGAGATTACTGATCAGAAAAATCCACTGGCCTCCTATCAATTCTTAACCTTTAAGGCAATCAGCCCATGCTATGTCCCCTGTGATGAAACACTCCCATGGAAGCTGCCAGCTGGCCTGGGATTTCTTCCCATCTTTCCTGTTTCCTTTTTCAACAAACCAAAGAGGACTGCAGCTGGTTGGGTATGTCGCGGATCTCTGGGACAATGCGCCTGGGACTCCCTCAGCACACACAGATGTCCTTCCATTGTCCTTGCCGGAGCGCTAAGGGTTAACCCACAGAAGCAACATGTGACCCGAGCTGCATTTGTACGGTGCACACAGCCGTCATTCCTGCTACACAGGATCCAAATAAACTGAATACCCTCTTTCAGAATGACAGCTTTAGCTAAGCCTCTACCCTATCTTTTCCTCTGAGCCAAATCAGGACACTGCTTTGGAAATGCTGACCTATTTCATGGGCCTCCTGCCAAAGTCTTCCTGAGGGTGTCCACCACTAAAGGTTCTCGAAATGCTTTGAGAAAGACTATTCAGGGCAAACGGGCTTGCCTGTCATTGGCCAGGAGGACAGAAAATCCAATTAGAATGAAGCCATCACGGCTGGTCCATCTGATGCCCAGTCTTTCAGGAATCCATGGCTCTTGGTTCACGTTAATAAAAAATTAAAAAAAAAAAACTAATAACAAATAAAATAAAGTCATTTAGAACAGAGCCAATAAGGGCTTCCCTGGTGGTCTGGGGGTTAAGAATTTGCCTGCCAATGCCAGGGACGTGAGTTTGGTTCTGGGTCCAGGAAGATCTACAGGCCACAGAGCAACTAAGCCCGTGCGCCAGAGCTGCTGAGTCCACACTGTGGAGCCCGAGGGCACCAATCACTGAAGCCACACGCCCAGAGCCTGTGCCCTGCAACAGAAGCCCCTGCTCTCCGCAGCTAAGCCCCGGCACAACCAAACATAAAAGCAAACAGATAAACCTTGAAGGCAGAGCCAGTCAAGTCTATGGGCCAAGCCTGAAGGTTCTTCTCTTTCCCCCTGGGTTAGCTATCACAGTGCAGTCCGTGGGCATCTTGACCCAGTTCCACCACCAGTTAAGTAACTGGGCACCCCAGGCAACTCGCCTACGTTGTTGAGGGGATGGGCATTTAGCTTCAGCACAACAGCATGAGTAATGTAGATAGCAAAGTAGAGCTGCCACACAGCAGAGGCTCAAAAACATTGTGGTTTACTCCTGTTCTCCTAAGCTCAGCTTAGGCCAAGATGAAGTGAGGTTCACATCCTTGGCTCCAGAATGACGGCGCGCCATCCTTGGCGTCAGAAAAATGATCCTCAAGTGTAGGCAACTTGATCTGAGGATTCTTTTTTGTTGTTGTTTGTTTAAAGACTTTTGATGTGGACCATTTTCCCAGTATTGTTTTTGTTACAATATTGTTTCTGTTTTATAGTCTGGATTTTTGGCTGTGAGTCATGTGGGATCTTATCTCCCCTAACCAGGGATCAAACCTGCACCCCCTTCAAAGGAAGGCTGAGTCTTATCCAATGGACCACCAGGGAAGCCCCTCTGAAGATTCTTATACAAACATACCACTTTAGTAAGTGAGGTTGCCTCTGGAAGAAAAAAATAAAAAGCTGTTTATTATGTAGATCAGCAGGGCCCAAGGTGTGGTTCCTGAACCAACAGCAACCCCACCACCCAGCATCCCCACCACCCAGCATCCCCATCACCTGGCATCCCCACCACCCAGCATCCCCATCACCCGGAACTTGTTAAAAATGCAAATACCTGGACCTCCCCTGAGACCCAGTGACTCAGAAACTCCATAGGTGGATCCAGTGATCCCTGGTAAACTCTCCAAGTAGTTCTGAGGAACACTTAAGTTTGAGAAACACCAATGAAGATGAATCCCCTAAGGAAAATAAAAAAGCTAAACCCAGGGAGGAAAGAGTTGATGCTGATGCTCCTACTAAACTGATATTCTAATCTTCAGAAGCCTTAAAGCTAAAATTAACAGGCAAAATTACAACCGTATTACCCAAAAGTCAATCATCATTTTTTTAAAAAGTATCTTGGCCGAACCTTCTATCCCATGGGACACCAGCTAAACCACTGAAAGGAAACTCCCCAGTCTGGTTGGGTCTCCCGCTCCACATGCACTGTCCCTGGCACTCAATCAGACCACAAATCACACCTGGCACCATTCCAGGAGCTGAAGACATATCAATGAATGCAGGTCTATGCAAGGAACAAATCCAGCAAGTTAGTAACAAAGAAAAATATCTCAGTTGGATTTCAAAGCTTAAAATGTTTATGCTTCAAAGGATACCATCAGGAAAGTGAAAACTCAGAGAATGAGAATACACTCCCACACTATATACTTGAAAATGGATTTGTATCTAATAAACACTCCTTGCAACTCAATAATAAAAAGACAACCCAATTTTTAAAAAAGGGCTTTAAAAAAAAAAAAAACATTTCCCCAAGGAAGATATAAAAAAGTCTAATAAGCACATGAAAAGATGACTAATATGGTAAGCCATCAGGCAAATGAAAATCAAAACCACAACGAGATACCACCTCAACCTAACTCTAACCCAAAAAGTTAGTTAGCTAAGGGGCTTCCCTGGTGGTCTAGTAACTAAGACTCTGCACTCTCAATGCAGGCAGCTGAGTTCAATTTAGTCAGGGAACTGGATCCCACATGCTGTAACTAAGAATTCACATGCCACAACTAAAGATCCCACATGCTTCAACTGAGACCCTGCAGAGCCAAAAAAATAAAGTATTTTAAAAAGATGTTAGATAATAACAAGAGTTGGTGAGGATGTGGAGAAATTGGAACCCTCGTACAACGCACTGGTGCAACCACTTTGAAAAAGTCTGCCAAGAGTTCCTCAAAAAGTTAAACAGTTTCTATATGACCCAGCAACTGTACTCCTAGGTATTAAGCTCTAAAGAACCAAAAACATGTTCACACAAAACACTTCACACACTTAACAGCAATTCTATTCATATTAGCCAAAAAGTGGAAACAATTCAAATGTCCACCAATCAATGAGTAAATAGGCAAAATATGGTACATCCATAAAGACTGAACATCAGTCAGCCATAGAAAGGAGTGAAGTACTGATTCAGGACACAACATGCATAACCTTGAAGGCATGATGCCAAGTGAAAGAAGCCAGTCACAGACGGTGAGGTATTTATGGTGACATTTACATGAAAAGTCCAGAACCAGCAAATGCGGAGACAGGAAGTAGATTAGTGGTTGTTTAGGGCTGGGGATAGGAGGAAGTGGGAGATGACTGCTAAAAGATATAAGGTTTCTCTTTAAGGTGATGAAATAGTCTAAAATTAATTGCAACAATGGTTGCCCAATTCTGTGAATATACATAGAAAGCACTGAATTGGAACATTTGTGTAAAGTGTTTTGTGTGAACATGTTTTCCCTTCTTCTGAGTATAAACCTAGAGGACAGTCGCTGGGTCATATGATAGCTTTAACTTCTTAAATCGTACACTTTAAGGGGCAAACTGTATGCCTGAGAATTATATCTCAGTAAAGCTGTTTTTGAAAAAGAACTGGTGAGGTTTAGAAGACAAAAGAGGAGCGCCATGACAACCACAGTTCACAGAAGACGCGGCAATGCTCAATCCTGGTGTCACACTGAGGTTGGTTAAAGCTGGACCGAGGCGGAAGAGTTCTCTACCTGGGTGAGCTCTAGGCACAGGCCCTGGAAAGCCGGCTCTGACAAAGGACCGACAGTTTATCCTGCAGTGACAGGAAGAAAGAAATGTTCCTCCATGCAAGTCTAAGGGGAAATCACAAACCCAGTCGGCTCCAGCTTTTAGTGAGACTTTGATGACCTGGTGAGGTCACTGCTACAGAAGGTTCCCCTGTAGAGGGGTCACATGATGAGCCTGGAGAAGGATCAGGCAGGCAGCAGTCTAGGGCCCCCAGCAAGGAAGACCCCTGGTCTCAATCTGCGCAAGTGGCAGGCGTCATAAATAACACTCCCGTGTGGATGATATGCAGCAAGTCTCTCCGGCTTGAATCCACAAGACAGAAGTGAGTAAAACTGGCTTTTAGCTCTGGATGGACATTCATCGAGTCAATTAATCTTATGTCTGACGTTTTACCTGAAAAAATGATAACAACCATTGGTCTTGTCTAACATTAGTTTATGTTTTAAATGGCCCAATGAGGTATTTGAAAAACTCCAAAAAAACACAAAATTTTTAAAGACCCGGTAGAAACAAAGTCATAGTTTTGTAACAGATTCTCAACACTCAACAATTTATGTGGATCATCTCATTCACTCCTTACAACAGCCCATCCTCCCAGGAGAAGCAGGGCTGCCCAGACTCATTCAGAGTCGGCCCTCAACTTCATCACTGCTCAACTTTTAAAATCACTCATTATGAGACATTTTGTGTGTGTGCGTGCATGCTCTGTCGTGTCCAACTCTCTGGGACCCTACAGACTGTGTAGCCCACCAGGAGCCTCTGTCCATGGGATTCCCCAGGCAAGAATACTACAGTGGGCTGCCATGCCTTCCTCCAAGGAATCTTCCCCACCCAGGGATCGAACCCGAGTCTCCCACATCTCCTGCATTGGCAGGTGGATTCTTTCCCACTGTGCCGCCTGGGAATCCCACATCATAAGACATTTCATATATACAAATGCTGGGATCTAGAAAGCCTAAACAAGAGACAAAGAAGCAAATGCCAGTGTACCTTTGGCCAGCTTAAGAAATAACACTTTGCAATAACCTCTGTGTCCTGCACCAAGGGCCAGCAAGGGTGTGGAAGGATGTGAGTTCTCAGACCCTGTTGGGGGCGTGGAGAGGAAGGGAGGAAGCGGGCAGGGCACAGCCTTTAAAAGAAGGACAAAGCTGTTATGGATACAACACAAACTGGTGAGAACTGACTAACACCAAGGTCCAAGATGAAGGAAGATTCCACTTCTGGGAGACCCTAGCCTCATTACGCACTCATCCTAACACACTGCTGCTGCTAAGTCACGTCAGTCGTGTCCAACTCTGTGTGACCCCACAGACGCCAGCCCACCAGGCTCCCGTCCCCGGGATTCTCCAGGCAAGAACACTGGAGTGGGTCTAACACATGAGCACATGCTAAATAACATGCCCATGGACACCTAACAGCCCTGATGTGTTCAGTTGTTCAGGCGTGTCTGACCCTTAGTGACCCCACGGACGCCAGCCCGCTGTGTCCACAGGATTCTCCAGGCAGGAATACTGGAGTGGGTTTCTGTTTCCCCGCCAGGGGCTCTTCCTGACACAGGGATGGAACCTGCATCTCCTGACTCCTGCATTGACAGGGAGATTTTTTTTTACCACTGCCCCACAGTCCTGAGGCTGCCCATAAAAGGCCCCAAACTGGGCAGGGCCCCAATTCCTAGACATCCCTGCCCCTTCTCCCCCAAAGTGCTAGAATAATCCTTCTACTCATTAGCTTATGAAATTACCCAGCCCATAAAAACTAACCACCCCCGCACTTCGGGGCCATTTGCCTCCTGAGAAGGCCCAGATGGCCCACACTCAGCCTGTGGAGTGGGTGTCTCTCTAAATACATCCCCTTCTTATCTATCCCTTTGTCTCTCACTGAATTCTTTCTGCACCGAGATATAAAGAATCTGAACTTCAGTAAGTCCTGAGAGCAGGTATATGATCTTAATTAAAGGACAGAGGGTTCAATCCCAACCTGGGTTTCGGCTAGGTTCGAGTCCTCATCTGAGTTGTGTGGTTTCACACCCACGCTGGAAACCAGTGGTGTGACCTGGAAGATTATAGGCTGCATTCCCTGTGACCTTGTGATACACACCTCAGACATGAATAAGGCCATTCCCGGGAGCACTGTCTGCAACAGCAAAGCAAACGACACAGACATAGACATGTCCAGTCCATGGACCAGATACACTCACTGTCACGAGGCTACAACCTTCTAGGAGCAGAGAGGTCCTCCCTCGTCCACACCTGGGCACACGGGCTAGGCTTTGGGGGACGTGGGTTTTGACTCCCGCTCTGCCTCCTGCCCCCCTGTTCTCCATGCAGACAGTGAACATTTGCAGATTCATCTCCCACTGTGTTTGCTGAGCACCTCGCCGGGAATCATGGGAGAACGAAACCCCGGCAGGTGGGGTACAGAGGATGCAGAAGGAGCTGGCTCAGAGCACAGTGGAAGAGCTCGCTAAGGATGCGTGTGGTCCACAGAAGGGAAGGAACAGTAGATCCTGGCGTGGATGAGAAGGGACGCTCAGAGGACCAGTCTGCCCCAAGCAAGGTTAAACGCAACCTCAGAGGCCTTCCAGGGCCGTGGGAACAGTGGCCCGTTTACTCTCGTCATCAAATAGTTGGGCAACTTCACTGCTCAGCTCGGAACCCTTGGGAACCGTCCTCTCCCCACCCACAGCACGAGGAGTAACCACAGGGAAACGCTGCCCGTGCAGTGACACAGGGAAATCATCAAGTCACCACTGTCCAGAAGCCATGACTCAGCAGGCGCAAGTCTGCCAGCCGACAGCTCTGTGATCTGGGCCAAGTTCATTAACCTCTCTGAGCTCCGGTTTCTTCCCCTGTAAATTCAGAAGTATCATCATCATAAGAAAACTAAGAGCACCATCCTAAGAGGGTCACTGAGAACATTCAGTGAGACTGTAAGGAGATAGCGTAGGAAGTCCCCACCAAAGGAAAACCAGGCCTGGCTTTCTTGACAGAAGAGAAGCCATCTCTGGCCTAAGCCATTCTGGGACCTAAGCCTGGCTTGCCTATGAACCGTAATAAAGGATCTTAACGGAACGAAAAGACCAACTTATCAGACAAGAGAAGTAACAACAGCAAAGATACCAAATCAGTTGTAATGACTCTCGTTAGAATAGCCTAAAGCTCTGTCTTAAGTGTTTTGAAGTATTTAAACCCACCTTGGGCACGCCACCTCCAGATCAACTAGAACCTAAGGAATGATGAAGTTGACCTTTTCTGACCTTCATGATTTCATTCCACTGAAGCTTGGACTCACTCTGTGTAACACCCAAGCCCCTGGGTGAATATGTATGTTCTCTTAGATTATAAGGTCCACAGTTTTGCTGTTGGGGAGGCTCTGCTTTGGGAAAGACCGCTGAGGTTCTCCTTACTTGATGCAAATAATAAATCCTTCCTTGGCAATGGCACCCCACTCCAGTACTCTTGTCTGGAAAATCCCATGGACGGAGGAGCCTGGTAGGCTGCAGTCCATGGGGTCGCTAAGAGTCGGACACGACTCAGAGACTTTACTTTCACTTTCACTTTTCTCCCTTGACACCTACCAAGAGGTGATCTCAGTTTTCAGGTAATGATATGATAAACGTGAACTACTTCCCAGAGCGCTTGACGCCAAGGAACTCTGTAGCCAAAGCCAATCGGCAATCCTTAGATGAGAAGGACTGTATCTCCAAACTTGCTGGCATTCATCAGCCTACAAATCAGTCTCCCCTGCCAGGAGTCAGACAGCCATGTGGGCTGGTTTTCATTTTCTTTCTTTCTTTTTTGGGTCTGCAGCTTATGGCATCCAGGATCCTAGTTCCTGGACCAGGGATCGAACCTGTGCCCCCTGCAATGGAAGTGGAGAGTCCTAACCACTGGATCACCAAGGAAGTCCCCGGGCTGGTTTTCTAACAGACTCTTCCAAAAAGCCACCCAGGGGTGACTTTGGAACAGAAGTTTATGAATTCTAGGCTCCCTGGAGGTCCAGTGGTTAAGAATTCGCCTTGCAATGCAGGGGACGCTGGCTTGATCCCTGGCGCGGGAAGACCCCACGTGCTGTGTGGCAGCTGAGCTGTGCGCCACAGCTCCTGAAACTTGAGCCCCTGGAGCCTGCGCTCGGCAACAAGAAGCCCACGCACCGCAACGAAGACCCAGAGCAGCCAAAAATAAACACCGAAATATTAAAAAAAAAAAAGTTCACGAACCCTACTCACACCAGTAACCGGGTCGGCACTTTCATTCTCATCTCATTTCTTCCTTCCTCCACAAGTCACTGGAATGAGGCCAGGCAATAGCCTAGATTTTTCTGCTCAAGCCTAATAAGTTGGAATTTTAAACTATCATTCTTCCAATTTTCTATTTCCTCCAATCCCCTTCAGTGATTTAGGTCTTAACCTTGATTTTAATTAAAGACCAGTCCATTAGCTGGCCTAGGGATGGCCCAAAGTCTATCAACGTAAGAAAGGGTATGTGAAATAAAACCCATGTTTTATGGCAAGACAAGAAAAATTTAAATTTAAAAAAAATTTTTTTTTTTTCTCTGCCCTTTGGTCTGCTGTCTCCCCTCCCCTGGGGACTTCCCAGGTGGCTCAGGGGTAAACAAGCTGCCTGCCAAGCCAGAGACATGGATTTGATCCCTGAGTTGGAAAGATCTGCTGGAGAAGGAAATAGCAACCCACTCCAGCACTCTTGCCTGGGAAATCCCATGGACAGAGGAGCCTGGCAGGCTACAGTCATGGGGCTTCAGAGAGTCAGATTCGACTGAGCGACTAAACAACTCCCCTCTATTGGGCTTTGCGTATCTGCATTGTACAGGGACCACACCTTCCCTGTAGGTGGAAATACCTGCTCTCAACCATAGAGTAACACTCTCCCATCATCAAGGAAGCAGTTCCTTAAAGATAACATTCCTTCTAGATCTTGGAGGGGATCACGGTGACTCACCACTGAAACCAAAGAGGACCCTGTGGGGCTTCTGGGCACTGAAGTCTTTTTTTTGTCCCCTCTTTCTTGTAGGGAAGACTCCAGCCTCCATGACCTTCCCTGAGTTTCAAAAGGCAAATTAGTTGCTCATCAAGGGAGGAGCAGACAAGAAAACACCTGAGGCAAGATGAAAGGGACTAAAGAAGCTCAGCAAGATTAGGAGGTGACCCCCCGAGAAAAGCTACGACCAACCTAGACAGCATATTAAAAAGCAGAGCACGTTACGTTACTGACAAATGTCCATTTAATCAAAGCTATAGTTTTCCAGTAGTCATGTATGGATGTGAGAGTTAGACCATAAAGAAGGCTGAGCACCAAAGAATTGATGCTTTAGAACTGTGGTGTTGGAGAAGACTCTTAAGAGTCCCTTGGACTGCAAGGAGATCCAAGCAGTCCATCCTAAAGGAGATCAGTCCTGGGTGTTCATTGGAAGGACTGATGTTGAAGTTGAAACTCCAATACTTTGCCCACCCAATTTTAAGAACTGACTCATTGAAAAAGACCCTGATGCTGAGAAAGATTGAAGGCAGGAGGAGAAGGGGATGGCAGAGGATGAGATGGTTGGATGGCATCACTGACTTGATGGACACGACTTTGAGCAAGCTCCAGGAGTTGGTGATGGACAGGGAAGCCTGGTGTGCTGCAGTCCATGGGGTCGCAGAGTTGGACATGACTGAGTGACTATACTGACCTGAGATCTAGCACATACCCCCAACCTGTCAGCAACCCCACTCTGGAGGTATTGTTATAAAACTCCTCAGCAAGTTCACCTGGATTGGGAATCATGGTTTTCCAGGACAGGAACCCACTGTGTCCCCCTTTGCCTGACAAAGCAATAAAGCTATTCTTTTCTAGTTCACCCAAAACTCTGTCTCTGAGATTTGATTCAACACCACTATACAGAGAAGCCGAGCTTCCGGCATCCCCGCTTTGTACCTACAGGTTTGGATAGGCACAACTGTCGGTATCACATCATTCAATACACAGCTCCCTCAAAAAACTTATATAACTCTGCCTTGACTTCTAGCAGAAGAGTTCTTGGTGCTAAGATGCTGTTCCCGGGTTATAATCCTCCACTTAGCTCAAATAAAATTTCCATTTCTTCCTTGTTGTTGTTCAGTCGCTCGGTCTTGTCCAACTCTTTGTGACCACATGGACTGCAGCATGTCAGTCTTCCCTGTCCTTCACTATCTCCTGGAGTTTGCTCAAACTCAGTGTCCATCGAGTTGGTGATGCCATCCAATCATCTCGTTCTCTGTCATCCCCTTCTCCTCCTGCCTTCAATCTCTCCCAGCTTCAGGGTCTTTTCCAATGAGTCGGCTCTTCGCATCAGGTAGCCAAAGTACTGGAGCTTCAGCTTCAGCATCAGTCCTTCCAAAGAATATTCAGGGTTAATTTCCTTTAGGATGGACTGGTTTGATCTCCTTGCAGTCCAAGGCACTCTCAAGAATCTTCTCCAGCACCACAATTTGGAAGCATCAATTCTTCAGCACCTAGTCTTCTTTACGGTCCAACTCTCACATCCATACATTACTACTGGAAAAACCACAGCTTTGACTATATGGACCTTTGTTGGCAAAGTGATTTCTCTGCTTAAAATGCTGTCTAGGTTTGTCACAGTTTTTCCTCCAAGGAGCAAGTGTCAGGTACCAACATGAAAAGCAAAATTCTTAGTTCCAGCTTTGATGTGATCAGCACCCTGAATGCCAAGAAGGTAGACTGTGATGGTCCACAATGTGTCCGCCCCCGCCCCAGATTCATGTGTCCTAACTCTAGTCCCCCAGAATGTGACTGTATTGGGAGGCAGGGTCTTTAAAGGGAATTACGTTAAAATGAGATCACTGGGTGAGCCCGAACCCAATGTGACTGGTGTCTCTGTAGAGATGATTAGGAAGAAGGACCACGTGGAGACACGGGAAGGAGAGGCCAGGAGAGGCCTCGGAAGAAGCCAACCCTGTCAACACCTTGCTGATGGGCTTTTTAGCAGAGCAGATTTTGCCGCCTTAAAATATGCCTCTTAGGCATGCTGGGGGAACAAACTGAGTGAAACGACACACCCTGGCCAGGTACCAGAGTAATCATTTGCATGAGTTATTTCATGACAGGAGGTCCTGGGAAGGAACAGGGACTAATATGCCACCACCAACTGGAAGAGTTCGGGAAAAGTCAAAAGGAGACACCACGTGTCCAACCGCCCCCCAGAATCCTTCTCGCTGGCATCTATCTTGGCTGACTAATGTGTGCGCCACCAGGAAGGACTCTTGAGTCAGACTGACTGGCCAAAGACATCCCAGAAACTAATCCCATCACCATTAAACCTGAGACTGCAGAGCCAGTGGCAGAGCAGTCCTCCTGGGTTCCTTTATCCTACTGTTCTCTGCCCAGGCATCCCTTCCCAGTAAAGTCTCTTGCTCTGCCAGTTTGTGTGTCTCCTGGGACAATTCATTTCTGAGTATTAGACAAGAGGCCCCTTTCAGGCCCTGGAGGTTGTCCCCCTTCCTGCAGTGGGCATATTAATTATTATTATTTATAAAGTTATTTTATTTATGTATTATTGGCTGCAGCCTGCAGCTTTCCCCACCAAAGACCCTGCATTGACGTGTGGAGTTTTACCACTGGACCACTAAGGAAGTTCAGCATATTTTAAGGTGCTGGGAAAGATCTAGGGCAGGAGGAGAAGGGGGTGACAGAGGATGAGATGGCTGGATGGCATCACTGACTCAATGAAAACCAAATAGGACTTGCCCTTATGTAAAAATATTTACATTTATAAGGGAAATCTCTATTTGTAAGTGGGGTCTCCCTCCAAGGGAAGAAGAGAAGGACCAGATCTCTACAAACTCTCAAACTGGGAAGGTATGATTAAATCTGCATAACAACTTCACCTTTGTTTCCTGTGCCTTCCTGCTCACCTCCCATAATTGGCTCTCCCCACCCTCAACATCCTTCTTTTTCTTGCTTTGTAGCCATGCCCTGAGGCATGTGGGATGATCCTAGTTCCCTGGTGAGGGATCAAACCCACGTCCCTGCATTGGAACCTCAGAGTCTTAACCACTGGACAAGACCCCCCATCCCCCTTTTTTCTTTAGCTGAGGATTACCTAAGGTAAGGGCTTCTATCTTTTTGGTTACAAAGTTTTCCTGGATCTCTCCTATGCATTTTTTTTTTTTAATTGCTCAGAGGTTATCTGACTCTTTGCGACCCCATGGAGTGGAGCCCATCAGGCTCCTCTGTCCAAGGAATTCTCCAGGCAAGAATGCAGGAGTGGACTGCCATTCCCTTCTCCAGGGGATCTTCCTGACCGAGGGATCGAACCCATTTCTCCTGCACTGGAGGTAGATTCTTTACTACATGTTATTCTGACTTATGTCAACTTAATTTCTAGGCCAGACAGTAGAACCTAGAAGGGGAAAGAAAAATTACTTCCTCCAGACAACTTGAAGTCTCTTGAATCATGAGAAAATTCATTCCTGTTGTTTAAGACACCCAGTCTATTTTACTTTGTCATGGCAGCCCTAGCAAGGCCCAAAGCAAGGCCCACATTCACAATAAAAAAAGTGAGTCGCTCAGTCGTGTCCAACTCTTTGCAACCCCATGGGCTGTAGCTCGCCAGGCTCTTCCATTCATGGGATTTTCCAGGCAAGAGTACTGGAGTGGGTTGCCATTTTCTTCTCCAGAGGATCTTCCCGACCCAGGGATCAAACCCGGGTCTCCCGCAATATAGGCAGATACTTTACCATCTGAGGCACCAGGGAGGAAAACCAAAACAGATCAAGCAATGAGCTTGGTGGTAGAAAGGAACAGGAGACTAGGGAAGCAGTGTTCCCATCCCCCCAAGTCCTAGGTGCTAACTCAGTCAAGCCTAACTCTCAGAATGAACCAAATGAATTGGGTGGGCCAAAAGGTTCATTCTGGTTTTTCCATAAGATGTAGTGTAAAAATCTGAGTGAATTTTTTTTGTCAATCCCAATACTTTTACCCCCAAATCTTACCACATTTTCTGGCAGCTTGTGTCCGGGGAGATATTTCACATTTTCATGGTCATTATTTATGATGTCTGTCAGTTTTCTCCCATTAACTGTTTCTTCAAAGACCCACATCTTGACCGTGGAGGCAAACTTCTGAAGTTTCTTGACATTATTACCAATTATTTTTGCGACAGCTGAACCCCTGCAAAAGAAATGGTGGAAAAGAAAACGATTAAAAAATAATAAAAATTTTTTCAAAAAGAGAGAAAATGATAAATTCCCTTGAGCAGAAGAGAAAAAGCACCAGATTATAATTCAGAAGACTTGAGTTCTTATTCAAGCACTGAGCTCAGAACTCAAGATATGGTATTGCCTCAGCTGAAGCTTAGTTGTTTTCACTTGGAAATACTGCCCTGTGGTCAGGAAAGCCTCAGAATTTGGTACAAGGTCAAAAAGTACCTCCCCTTGAGACTAGAAGGCATCAACCTTTCTTGGAAGAGACTATCACAGGTAGAAGAGAAACCCACCTGAAAGATGCATAAAAATAACACTTCAGGGCTTCCCCTGAAGGGCTCAGTGATTAAGAATCCACCTGGCAATGCAGGGGACACAGGTTCAATCCCTGCTCCGGGAAGATCCCACATGCAGTGAGGCAACCAGGCCTGTGCAACTCACAGGCAGGAGAGCACCTCCTGAAGCCCATGTGTCTTACGGCCTGGGCTTCGCAATAAGAGAAGCCTCCGCAACAAGAAGCCCGACCACCGCAACTAGAGAGTAGCCCCCTGCTCACCTCAGCTAGGGAAAGCAAAGGAGACCCAGAGCAGCCAAAAATTAAAAAGAAATCTTGAAAACAAAAAGGCAAAAAAACACTTCAAGGGTTCCCAAAGTCTCCAAGGCCATTGGGCTATATTTCAAATCCATCAAAAGAAGATTACTATGCAGTTACTGTAGAATAAGCTGTGTTCTGGTGAATTCCACCAGGGTCCAGGTGGAGTCATAAAGGAAGACCCAGGTGGATTCAAGAAAAAAGAGCAGAGCAACGGCTCCAGGTCTGGTCTCCCCATCAGACACCCAGCGACCTCTAAAAGCTCCCTTTTTTCTGCATCTCTATTCACCAAACATATCCTGGTAATGAATCAGTCACCCACAGGCTTTCCCCCGAGGGAAGAGAAGATGCCAGTTAATGCTAGTTAATGCCAGTCCTCTGCACAAGAGCCGTGGTGTGCAGCTGGTCCCCACGGCAGAGATGCTGCTGGTCAGCTTGGGCACTTGTGCCCGTTTCAGGGATGTGCTGGGTGCAGCAATTTGGACCAGGGGTGGTACCTAATCCTGGCTAAGCCAATCGGTTTCTTTTTCAGGACTTTGAATGGAAAAACAGTTTGTTTCTTAGACAACCTTCCTGGTGTGAGGAGCAAAGGAAAGAAAGGCCTGGAACCCCTGGAGAATTCACACGTCAGGGCATTCATTACTTTTCCTAATGATTATTCTTAAGACAGTTTGGAAAATGAGGAAGGGGTAATGACAGAAAGGGGGCAGGACCAAACTGATACAGAAGAGATGAGAGGGTTATCCTTGGAGAGGCTCTCCCTGTGAAATCCTTATTCTATGCCAGCAGGACAGTTTATTAGCTAAATATCCATTAATCCAATTCTCCTCTGACACTTGATAGAAGAAAAGGCCAAGAATCTCCCCACCATCACTACCACCTTTATCCTAATGTTTATCCTGACAATCCACACAAGGTCAAAGAGACCAAGTGTGATTCTGATGAACTCAGCAAACCGAGAGGGGTGGGGATCTCTAAGACACTAGGAATCCAAGTCTAGTAAAGCCAGTGGGAAAATAAACTAGAATCACAAGCGCCCTCCCCATGGTCCGGTCTTACTGGAATACACCTCCTTCTCCCTTCACAGTCGCCTCCTGGAAAAGTCAAGCATTTGCAACCAGGGACAAACCTACTGTAGTGTCTGCTGAAAAGTTAGTTAAGAAAACTTAAATAACAATTGGAACTATTAAGAGCTAAGCCCACCAGACAGACCTTGTCCTATGGTGCTCAAAGGGGCTTAGGACAGAAAAAAAATGAGAACTCCAGGTATATTGTTCACTCCTGTAAGCTCATCAGGACTTCATTCTACCTTCTCCTTAGTTTCATCGACGTCTTCATTCAGTCTTTCATTCATGCATTGATCTCGGCTGCAAAAAATGTCCTGAACACCTACTGTGTTTAATGCATTTGGCTAGAAGCTGGCAATACAAAGGAATGCTCTCAAAAGCTTCCCAACCACTTTGGGACTTCACTGGTGATCCAGTGGCTAAGACGCCACGCTTCCAATACAGGGAGCCCAGGTTCAATCCCTGGTCAGGGAACTAGATTCCCACATACCACAACTAGGACCTGGTACAGCCAAATTAAATAAATGACTATTTAAAGGAAAAAAAAGCTTCCCACATGAGGCAGGAGGTAGACGGCCTCCCAAGGTAAAGCAATTCGAGATTCATTCCCTTTGGACCAAAACTCCAAGATGAGGATAGCAGGATAATTAAAGGAGGAAGCTGGACCCTGCCCAGACCACATATTTCCCATTCTCGAAGTCAGGAGACCTTCCCGACCACACGTGTGCAGAGAGGCCCCTTGGAGGCTACAGGGGCATGATGCCAAGGGATGTTCCCTACCCATAGGCCTTTTTGGTATAATCCATCCAGGCTTAGAGATGTACACGCACATGTGCGAGGACCCTGAGATACATCAAATATGGACTGTGAACGCAAACCAAAATTATCGGCCAAAGGAAAACCATTAAGAAATGCCCCATAAAACTAATTCAAACTGCCAGGAGAGCGCGACTCAGGGACTCTCCCTCCGAGTCTCCCGTGTGTCTATCCACACACACTGTACTCGAAATTCCTCTTGATAAATGCTTCACTACTTTCCGTCTTTGTGGAAGTTCTTTTCTGCAGAGCTGAAGGGCCAGGGCTCCTGTCACTGATCACTGGTCTAGTGGCTAGGATCTGGTTGACCTTGATCTGGACTCAATCTCCAGCTGAGAACCCAAGCCCTGCTCCAAGCCCTTGCGGGCAGAGGCCACCCGAGATCACACCCACTTAGGAGAGAACAAGGTAAAAGGAACTCAACAGTCCTGTGTGTGATAAGATGTGAAGGGGAATGAGGGACACATGATCAGAAGGGTCAATTGCGACAGACTTTCAACACAAAGGACTCAGATGCAACCCAGTTCATCCACGAGAAGTCTCGCACACCCAGCATTCAGCTGAGAAAAACGATGGACAGCCCTGGTGGGGGGTGGGGAGGGTGGTCCGGGGAGAAGACATGGGCACAGTCCCTATGTCTACGGAGAAGTAAAGGGGCTTCATACCCTAGGGATGGGAAGAATCGGCAAAGCAGAGCTTCTAGCCAACACTGAGTGAACTGCAGACACGTGAGGAGTGAGGCCAAGCCAAGAACTAACCGGCTGATTCAGAGATGCACAAGCAACAACACGTGCATGTTATTTTCAGCACTGCGTTGGGGGAGAGTGGGCTATTTTGCATCAGGAGCAAAGGGATGTATCAGATACGCAGCTAGAGGTAACTCCAGGTGATTCTGGGCCAAGCCGTTGGCTCTGTCACACATGGACGGGGTGGGGGAGGCACAGGAAGAGATGCGGGTGGGGAAGAAGCAAGAAATTCAATTCACTGAAGAATCTAGGGAGATGAACAAAAACAGTAATACTTAAGGCCTAGTCTTGTTCTGTCTAAATAACAAACTTTTTCTGGGGGGGATGGTAAGCAGAGATCAGAAATGAAAACACTCTATTTTCATCTTTCAGTACAATCTCCATTTGAACCAAGTATTTTGTTTGCTGTCCACCATTTCTGTGTTGTTTATAAAACCTCAAATGTATATAATTAGCCTCAGCATAATAAAGGCAATATATTCTGTATGACAAGAATATATATTTACCACCAAAACTGGAGGTAGGGGTCTGGAGAAAACTCTTGGAGGTGATGGATGTTTATTATCTTGATTGTGGTGACCATTTCACGGGTATATGCGTTATCTCCAAACCCATCAAATGTTAATTATGTCTCACTCAGTTTTCTGTGTCTCCAGTATACCTGGATAAAGCTGGGCTTTTTGTTTAAGTATAATCCACACCCAAAAACTCTTCTGTGGCTCTGAAATGGTACTAAATATGTTTGGAGGTGGGGAGATGAATTGGGAAATTGGGATTGATGTATATACACTACTATATATAAAATAGCTAACTAATGAGAACCTACACAGGGGAGTCTACTCAGTGTTCTGTGGTGACTTGAAAAGGAAGAAAATCCAAAAAAGAGGGGATATATGTACATTGCAGCTAATTCATGATGATGGAAAGCAGAAGCTAATACAACACTGTAAAGCAACGATGCGTGCATGCTAAGCTACTTCAGTCGTTTCTGACTCTGTGCAACCCTATGGACCACAGCCCATCAGACTGCTCTGTCCACGGGATTCTCCAGGCAAGAATACTGGAGTGGGTGGCCATGCCCTCCTCCAGGGGACCTTCCTGACCCAGGGATCGAATGTGAGTCTGACGGCTCCAGCATTGGCAGGTGGGTTCTTTACCACTAGCGCCACCTGGGAAGCCCTAAACTGTAGTAAAAACTAATTTAAAATTTATTTAAAAAGAAATGTGTTTCTCACATTTGTGTAAGGAACAGGATCAAATAGCAAAGGGAGTGTCTTGCAGAAACCTGTGTGTTTTGAAAGGAAATGGAACCCACGTATAAGTGACAACCTTGTCCTAAAAATGTGCCTGGCCTACAGAGGACCAGTCCAAAAACATGCACGGATCCATTAGAACTGAAAGCTTGAAATTAAAAAAATAAAATAAAATAAAATACACTGCCTACAGCCCAGTCCATGGAGGCGGGCGGTGGGTGGCTTGGCCGCAGTGGGAGTTGGGGTCCCACAGCCACGGTGGTGGAGTCTGCATGTTTCAGGCCTGTCCTGTCACTGCCCTAGTCCGGTCAGGCATGGATCATTAACACAGCTGGGTCAAGGTCACAAGCAGCGGTCACTCCACACGCCCACTCTTCTGTCTGCTAAACCCAGGTCTGTGATGGAGTGCGGTGCTTCCCAGCGTAAGGAACGGGGGCCTGCGGGAGTCCCATCAGCCTAGAGCCGCCCAGACACACAGAGTCCTTTTCCCACGTGAGTCCTTTCCACTCGCCCGGCCGCCCCGAGGGAGCTGCAGCAAGGCTCATGTGAGCGCCATCCTGTTCTCCACCTCCCTGGCCTCTGCGAATTTCCCTCCGCAAAGTATGAGGCTGCCTAGATGATCGACCTAGATGATCGATTTGTTTCCATTCTACAGGGGGCTGTTATCTTCTACTTGTGGTATTTGGAGTGCTGTTACAAAATTTTCTTTTTCAGTCAACTTTCAAAGAGAGTGCAAGTGAATAAGCAGGGCAAAAGTGACTGGGGAGGTTTAAGGGAGGTTTAAAGTCCATCTCAACCTCCACGTGGCAGATTAAGACACAACCCGGGAGGCTCAGTCACTCTGACCTTGGGTCCCTGGACCAGGTAGTGGCAGCGGAATCATGAATTATCTTAAGTCTTGGGTCTCAAGATACAGACTAACTTGCAACCTCAGCAATGTTACGCTCATGAAACTGAAAAGGGACTTGGGTGGGGGCACTTCCCTGGTGGTCCAGTGGCTAAGGCTTTGCCTTCCAATGCTGGGGGTGATAGGGGTTTGACCCCTGGTCAGGGAGCTAAGATCACACATGTCTCAGGGCCCAAAACACAGAACATAAGCAACAGAAGCAATACTGTAACAAATTCAATAAAGACTTTAAAAAATTTCCCAAAAAAAAGCAACAATAAAGGGACGTGGGCAGGAAAAGATGCTCCGTGCCAGCTGCGTGCACACTGAGTCTGTGACACAGAGCTCATCGCATCTTCTCAGCAGCCACATTATCCCCATTTTACAGATAAGGAAGTCGAGGCTCGGAGAGAGTAAGTTACCCGGTTGTGCTGTCCATCTGGAGCCAGCAGTTCTAACCAGATCTGTTTCCAAAGCCCACACTGATTCCCATTTGCTGAGGGGGAGAGTAGAATCACCTGTTGAGAATATACATTGAGTACCTACGCCATGCAGACACCATGCCGGGTACAGAGAAGACAAATGGGATAAAGCCGGTAAGTCCAAGGTTGGGGTGGGGTGGGGGGTGGGTTTCCAGGTAGATGGAAGGCCCCCTGGAGCAAGCATGTGGGAACCGGAGGGGCACGGAGGCTGTCCTGCGCTTTTACCCAGAGCCCACACGTGTTGCAGGGTGGGGGAGGTTAATGGGGGGAAGGAGGTGGTAAAGTGGGGGAGGAAAGGGGAAGAGGAGAGAGAGGCAGGTAGGGACGTGCTGACCACCAGGTGTCAGGCACTGCTGTTTGTCTGCTCTTTGTTTTTTGATTGACACATAATTGACAAATAACATTGTATAAACTCAAGGCATACAAGTTGGTCTGATACATTTGTACACTGCAATCTGATTACCACTAGAACAGTTTTCAATACCTCACCCACTTTATCTGTTTCAAGCCTCAGCAACCCTCTGAGGCAGGCACTATCATGATCCCCGTTTCTCAGTGAAGACACCGGACCCCAAGGATCAAACAGGCAGGTGGTCAGCGGAGGAGGAGAGATCCGCAACCCAGCCATGTCTTCACCGGGCTTCCCTGGTGGCTCAGCGGGTAAAGAATCTGCCTGCAATGAGGGAGGCCTGGGTTTGATCCCTGTGTTGGAAAGATCCCCTGGAGAAGGCTACCCACTTCAGTATCCTGGCCTGGAGAATTCCATGGACTATATACCCCACGGGGTCGCAAAGAGTCGGCCATGACTGAGCAACTTTCACTTCACATGTCTTCACCTCTCTGCTCTCTCTCCCTGGGTCCCAGATGGATGGACACTCACCTGCTGGAGGTCCTAACCTCCACTAGGCAACACCCCCCAGCCCCTTGGCACTGGCTCCTCTCTTCCTCTCCAAAAGAAGTGATATTTTAATCAGCCGAGGGATAAGATGCCTATCCAGGCAGGCTGACAATTCCCAGAACTGCACGGTGCAGAAGCTTTCTGGTCCAGAAAGGACCCCACAAGACCATCCGTCTTTAACCAAGGAGCAAACTGTCCAGGGAGAACAAACAAGGGTTCAGCTAGACTCTTCCCATCCCATGCCCAGAGTTGATCCAGCCTGTGTATCCAAGGGAAGAGAATGGTCAATTTTGGTTTGTGAGTCATGTCTAACTCCTAGCGACCCCATGGACTGTAGCCCGCCAGGCTCCTCTTCCCATGGGATTCTCCACGCAAGAATACTGGAGTGGGTTGCCATTTCCTTTTCCACAATTTTGGTTTAAATAACATCTGCTTTCTTATTCCTACAAGCTATTCATGAAAGATGAAAAAAAACAATTATAAATAACTCACCACCAGAGAGAACCACTGTTAACATTTTGCGTAATTCTTTGCAGCTAAGGGCTTTTAGAGTACAATCAAATGCCAGAGTATTTAGATGCAAATGTGAAAAACAAAGTATTTTAAAAATAGATTCAATTTGGTGAATGCTTATTTGATCTCTGGATAGGGAAGCTTCCTAAGTTTAAAATCAAAGCTAGCAACCACAGAGGAAAAAAGATCAATGTGAACAACTTCACACAGAAAAAGGAGAGGGAGAAGCAGATGAAAAAAAGGCCTGTCTATCAAAATCTAAACTGCAGGGGAAAAGCCTAAGATAGAATGCTACATTTAACAGAAAACAGGATGCAAAGTGTACCTAACATATGATCATATGCAATTAACAAAATATATACTACCTCACACCTGTCAGGGTGGCTACTATACCAAAACAAAACGAAAAAACAAGTGTTAGTGAGAATGTGCAGAAATTGGAACCCTTGGGCTCTGCTGGTGGGAATGTAAAATGGTACAACTGCTATGAAAACCAATACAGTGGTTCCTCAAAAAACTAAAAATAGAATTACCATCTGATCCAGCAATTCCCCTTCTGGGCATACACCCAAAAGACTTGAAAGCAGAATCTTGAAAAGGTGTTTGTACACCAATGTTCATAGCAGAATTATACACGAGAGCCAAAAGATAGAGGCAACCCAAGTGTCCACTGATGGACAAAGAGAAGGTGGTATATATCTACAATCATTCAGCCCTAAAAAGGAAGGAAATTTTGGTACATGCTACAAGTAAAACATGAGGACATTATACTAAATGAAATAAGCCAGTTACAAAAAAAAAAAAAAATCACTGTATAATTCCACGTTATGTGAGGAATTCATATGAATTCTTTCTGGAAGTTGGAACCCAGTCACCGCATGGAAGAGCCCAAGCTTGCCTGCTGCAGACACAGGAACATGTGGCTTGTCATCCCCATCAGCCTGGCCAAAGCCCACCCCTGTGAAAGGGGGTGTGGAGGACCAAGAACCCCAGCCCACTCCCCACCCGACTGCTGCCTTAACAGTGAGCCCAGAAGAGACCAGCACAGATCCACCCAGCTTAGCTCAAACTGTTTGAAGTCAGTAAGTCTCCGGGGGAGATAGCTGGGCAGCAGCAGATAACTGATGAAGTCCTGGCACCCAACTGTGGAAGGAACCCCAGAGGACAGAAGGAGGGCAAAGCGCCACTAGGAGAACCCCAGAGGAGCTGGAGGAAAGTCAGGCTTAGTTCCTGATGTCATCAAGCCCTGGGAGTCAGGGATGAGGGGAAGAAGAAAGATCTGGAGGTGAGGCGCCTGACACAACTCCCCATCGGCAACCGCGGAGAAACCTGGAGACACTATACGGAGAAGATCTGGTGGATACATGACTCTCTAAACAATGGGACATGTCTTCAAAAAGTGTGGGCTCACCTGGCCACTGCTCTGAGACTAATGGGTGGAAGTTAGAGGTGATGGATTTCCCTCTCAAATACAAGACTTTTCTAATGATTAATTTTCTAGATTAATTTTAAGATCAGGTACCTTATTAACGGGGCTTCCTTGGTGGCTCAGTGGTAAAGAATCTGTCTGGGATGCAGGAGACACAGGAGATGCAGGTTGGATCCCTGGGTGGGGAAGATCCCCTGGAGGAGGGCATGGCAACCCACTCCAGTATCCTTGCCTGGAGAATCCCATGGACAGAGGAGCCTGGTGGGCTACAGTCCATGGCGCTGCAGTGTCAGACATGACTGAAGCGACTGAGCCGCACCTTATAAACAGTAAATTGTAATCGTGTCTGAACTGCAGGAGAAGGGATGCCCGCTGTGGAAGGAAACTGAACAGGATCTTTTTTTTTTCAAGACTTTTGCCACCAAGGAAGTCCCTCCAGGACGATTTTTAAGACCTCACTTCAATTTGATTTTCCTTAAATGGAATATTGTTATACAAGACTTTTTTAGGGAGGGTAAGATATTCAATTTTTTTGTGCAGATGGGATTTGTTCAGATAAAAGTATGCTTCTCACTAAAAATGGTTAAGAATTAGGAATTTCCCTGGCAGTCCAGGGGTTAAGACTCCACATTTCCATGGCAGGACACGTGGGTTCGATCCCTAGTCTGAGAACAAAGATCTCACATTCTGCTTGGTCATGGCCAAAAAATTAAATAAAAATGATAAGAATTTCTAGAAATACGCACTGTGAAGTTAGAGGGATCTGCATTTCAATTCTACTGTATTAACCACTGACCTTGAAAAGTTTTCCAATCTCAATTTCATCATCTAAAATAGGGATAGTAATAGTACCGCATAGGCTTATTGTTAGATACACATGAAATAGCACATATCCCAGACACAGAAAATGCCTGTAAGTGGTAACTGCTATAATGATTATTCCCTTAAAGATGGGGAGGAAATGAAGAATGACGAAAGAGGTGAAAGAGGGCTCAGCTAGGAAAACTGGACTCACCCCCAGAATAGCTGTGATGTTTTTACTGCACAGAAACAGAAACAGGTGTATCAGCCTAGAAGGTGTTCTCAGCCTGGCTCCTCGGGGAAATGGGTCTCCTCCCAGGTCGCCCCGACCCATCACTACCCACCCCCGCTTCCAGAGCGGAGGTGTCAGTTCCGCTGCTGCGGACAGGGCAAGGGTCATTTTTGACCGCAGAGGAGCTCACACACCGAAGCTCAAGTCGGTTCACGCTCTCCATGGCAGGATACAGCAAGAATCATCACGGAGCCCGAGTAGCCCAGACAAAAAAGGATGACACGGGGGATGACTAGCCATCCAGGCTGCATTCAGACGCTTCCAGCAGGACAAAAAGAGTCACCCAGATGACCAGCTTCGGCCATCAGTGCAAAGTGGGCCAAAGCTCTCCTGACCTTCAGTCCCAGGCGTCAGTCCAGCTGTAAGGTGACGGTGTAAACAAGGGCAAAAGATAACTTCTGGAAACACCTCCTGCTCTCTGATCTTTTCCCCTCCTCTGTCCCTGTTCCTTGGCCTTTTGTGATGAGCACTGGCTCTCAGGTGGAAGTATGCTTCTCACTGAAAATGATAAGAATTTATAGAGACATGAACATCGGAGTTAGAAGGATCTGCGTCCCCACTCCACCTTATTCAACACTGGCCTCGAAAAGATCCATTGTGTGACTTAATAATGGTGCTGGTCAAAGATGACCCAACTAATGAAAATAACATTTTTTCACTAGCTGACATTTACTGAGTGCTAGTTACTCTGCACGCTCCTGAAAAAGTAAAAGTCGCTCAGTCCTGTCCAACTCTTTGGGACCCCAAGGAATGGAATTCTCCAGCCCGGAATACTGGAGTGGGTAGCCTTTCCCTTCTCCAGGGAATCTTCCCAACCCAGGGATTGAACCTAGGTCGCTCCTGGATCACATCATTTCATCCTAACCATGATCCTAAACAGCAGGTACCAATGTCAGAGCCTGAGCCTTGGAGAGAAGCAGTTTGCTCAAGGACCTAGGCTGACAGGGTAAGAAGCCAGGAGGGGATCAGGGTGGAATCCTATTACTGCTGCCTCCTGCCCCACCCGGCCTCCCAAGGAGGTTTGGGGTGTTTCTGGACTAAGCTCCCAGGCACAGAGGTGAGGCTGCAAATACAAGTGAAACAGAGTGGGACCCTGTGGGGCTCCCCGGCACAGAGGCCTTTCTGGTAGGCAAGACTCCAGCCATTATGACCTTCCCTGAGTTCCAAAGGGAGGATTCGAACAGTTGGCTAATCAACCAAGAAACCACCTAAGGCAAGATTAGAGGGACTAGAGCAGCTCATCAAGATTAGAAGACCAACCACCTGAGACCCAGCATACTCCCTGATCTTGTCAGCAAGCCCATCTTTGACCCACTGTTATAAAAACCCTCATCAAGTTCTCTGGAAAAAGAGACATAGCTTTTCCAGGCAGAAGCCTGGTGTGCCCCCCTTTGCCTGGCCAGGTAATAAAGCTGTCCTTCTCTGCTTCACCCACAGCTCTGGTCCCGCATCGGTGCCCAGGGAGACTGAGCTCTCACCAACACAACCCTGACGTTTTAGTTCTCAAACTGCATCTTAGCACTGATTCTGGGTGGCCGTCCCAAGGGGAGATCTCCTGGAGATCTTTTTGCTGAAGGAACTTTGTTTCATCTTTGCAGGAACTTAGGAGGCTTTTGGTTTTTCCTTTCAGTTGCTTTTATGAGTCCCTGGGACCAGGCCCATGAAACGCGGTGCCGGTTAGGAAGCACCTCCCTGCAACCCCGCAGCGGGCAGCCCAGCAGGGCTCAGTGAGGTGCCCCAGCGTCCACCATCACCAGCTCTAAGTGCTGGAGGGCGGGACAGGGCCTGTCATTCTTCAGGTATCTGCATAGTCAGATGATCATTTACACTGCAGGATGAATTTAATGGAAGCCACCTTACAGCTACAGATGTAACACCTTTATTTACCTAAGCATTCTGAGCAACTTCAAGTTCCCAAGTGTAAACACTGCTTAGGCAACTTCCTATTCCTGAGAATCTGGAAGGGTCTGTCTTTCAGTAATCTGTTTTAAAATTAGAAGACTGGGTTCAGTGTTTGTGCAAAAGATTGTGGCTCAGTGTTTAAGACCCTGTGCTTCTAATGCAGGGGGTATGGGCTTGATCCCTGGACTGGCAACTGGAACTAAGATCCCACATGCCTTGTGAAAGTGAAGTCACTCAGTTGTGTCCAACTCTTCGTGACCCCCATGGACTGCAGACCACCAGGCTCCTCCATCCATGGGATTTTCCAGGCAAGAATACTGGAGTGGGTTGCCATTTCCTTCTCCAGGAGATCTTCCCAACCCAGGGATTGAACCCGAGTCTCCCACATTGTAGGCAGACGCTTTACCATCTGAGCATGCCTTGTGGCAAGGCCAAAAAAAAAAAAAAAAGTGAGCAGAAGGCTAAAGTCCCTGAAGGGAAAAAAATCTGCCCTGCCCTCAGGGAATGTGATTCAGCAAGTCCAGATTCCTTGGTACTAACTGTGGTTCAGATGGTAAAGAATCTGCCTGCAATGCAGATCTGGGTTCAATCCCTGGGTTGGGAAGACCCCCCCTGGAGAAGGAAATGGCAACCCAACCCAGTATTCTTGCTTGGAGAATTCTATGGACAGAGGAGCCTGGAGGGCTATAGTCCATGTGGTCACAAAGAGTCTGACATGACTGAGCGACCAATACATACACACAATTCTGATGCAAGTGGTCTTTGGACCATGTTTTAACAAACACTATTAAAAACACTGGATTCCACTCTGCTGACAGAGGTCTATGTAGTCAAAGCTACGGTTTTTCCAATAGTCATGTATGGATTTGAGAGCTGGACCAAAAAGAAAGCTGAGCACCAAAGAACTGATGTTTTCAAACTGCGGTGCTGAAGAAGACTCTTGAGAGTGCCTTGGACAGCAAGGAAAAGAAACCAGTCAATTCTAAATGAAATCAACCCTGAATATTCATTGGAAGGGCTGATACTGAAGCTCCAATCCTTTGGCTACCTGATATGAAGAGCCAATCCTTTGGAAAAGACTGTGATGCTGGGAAAGACTGAAGGCAGGAGAAGGGGATGACAGAGGATGAGATGGTTGGATGGCATCACTGACTCAATGGACATGAGTTTGAACAAATTCTGGGAGGCAGTGAAGGACAGGGAAGCCTGGCGTGCTGCAGTCCATGAGGTTGCAGTCAGACACGACTTAGCAACTGAACAACAACATTAAAAACACTATTAAAACATCTAATCTTGGGACTTCCCTGGCAGTCCAGGGGTTAAGATTCCATGTTTCCACTGCAGGGGCACGGGTTTCATCCCTGGTCGGGGAAATAGGATCCCACAAGCCACAGGATGAAAATAAACCTAAAACGTCTAATCTTGAGGCAGATATTTCATTCCACTTTGTATTTCTTTTGAACATAACCTTCCAAGTCCTTATCTATCTGTGACCTGAAGGCAGAGACAGTGTCCATTGCATTCCTACCTCTGGAAAGACCACTATATCTGCATGGAGCAGACAGGCAAATGTCTATGACCAGAGTTGAACACTCAGTGAACCCCTGGGCAGCATCCCTGTGTCATTTTCTGTTCCTAAGTTCCTGAACCTCTCTGGTGAGGTCGTGAACCTCTCTCTAGGGCTGGCGTGGCTCTGTACCCAGGACAGTGCCTGGGAAGCCAATGACTGTTCCCATCTGATCCCATCATTAATGGAGCCTGGCAGCCAGGCCAAACCATCGGTGCATTTCTCAATTGCTCAGCTCCAGTGTCACTAGCCAAGTTCTACTCCATTTCCTTGATCCGGAGCAAGCCAAGAAAAACAGTCAAGTACATCAGAGTTAAGCTGCGGGAAGGCAGCCAAAGTCAGAGATGGGGGCAGGAGGGTCATTTCACGACTCTAGCTCCAGGCCCAAATCCCGAGTGGCCCAGCCATTCCATTTCTCCTGCACCTTGCAAAGGAGGAAAAGGTGCTGTCATCTGTGGTCCTGGGGCCTTTTTCAGGAGAGGAAATCAGTGTTAAAGAACACAGGATGAATGGGCATGTTTCCAGGCTCACAGTCCATGAGGCAGCTGACATTTCACTCAAGTGCCTGGGGGTAAGAACTGGTAAAGTCAGCAGCAAGTCCAAACGAAGCTCCGCAGTGGATAGGTACGGATTCAATTAAATGTAGGACAGAACATTTTGTTGTTGGTTGAAAAAAGTTTACAGAAAAGTGCAAAATATCCTAGTATTTGCAGGGATGTGAGATAAAACACTACTTGTAAACATTCTCTTGCATCTGATGGAATTCTTCCAGAAAGAACAGAACAAACTGATAACACTGGTTTTCCTCCAGGAGGTACTCTGGGAGACAACAGTGGGTTGTCTTGGAACTTAGCCAAGATAATTTTTTTTTTGGTGAGTTCTGGGGTACCTTTCAAACAATGTGAAATTTTGCCAAATTGTGTATAATTACATTTCTTCATTAAAAAATGAGTTTGGGTGACTTCCCCAGTGGTCCAGTAGCTAAGTCTTCATGCTGCCAATACACCGCGGGGGTGGGGGCGGGGTGCAGGTCGTGGCGGCAGGGGGCGGGGAGGGTTGGATCCCTGATTGTGGAACTAAGATTCCACGTGCAGCTCAGTATGGCCAAAAGATTTTTCTTTTAACTTAGTTTGTGTTTATTCATTTAGTATTTACTAAGTACATGCCTAGCTCTTGCTGTTCTCCAGAGCTGGAAGGGGAGGAGTGGAAACAGATAATCAAATAAGTTATCACCTGTGACAGATGGTAGCAACAGGGCACCGGGAGCCGCTCCTGGCCTCGCCGGGATGGAAAAGTGGCGAATCAGAAAAGGTTTCCTCCAAAAAGTACTTTCTGGGCCAAGTCTTAAAGAGGAAGACCGAGAAACTAGTACCAATTTCTGTAGGGCTGCTACAAGCGTGAACCGTGATGAGTGTGCGGCCACAGGACTTAAAGGACATCACTCTTTTAACTATTCTTATACCAGTCCCTTGAATGTGGGAAAAATAGCGGGCAGCCATGGAAAAAGATTGAAAACACCAGATGCTATACCATATTCCGCCTCCTCGCCCCCAGCCCACTTTCCTCTACAGTCACCCAAACACACCAAATAATCCAACAGTGTTAGGTCTGAGAAAGTGAACTGACGTTTAAAGTGCTTACGAGAACGCCTGGCACAGCGGAGACGCAAAGCTTCGCAAACACCGCCCCCACCCCCCCCGCCCCGCTCCCCGCCCCGTCCCCCAGGTAAAAATTCCCAAAGCCTTTGAGCTACTGGGCGAGCCCGGGCTGTAGGGAACTTGGATTTTCTTCCCGATATGTTACTAAGATACTAGACTTGGCAGAAGCCTGGAGCCGGACCTGCACTTGGAAGAGCAGAGCCGGTCCGCCCTCGACCTGCACGGCAGGCACCCTTCATCCCCCTCTGCCTCGGTTTGCTTGACACGGAAACCCCAGCAAGAACGCTCGAGCCTCCTACAACTCCTCTACCCAGGCGATCTGCCCAGGAGAATGGAGAACATCCTGAGGATGTTGCGCAAACCCCCCGGGCGTGGCGAGCAGGTGGCCCCCGTGCGTCCGCTGCCTGGTGCCGCGAGCGCAGACAGGTGCCCGCGGGCACGCCGCCCCCTCTCCCCGCGCCGCCTCCAGGAGCACGCGGGCTCTGGGCCTCCCCAGCTGGTGCCTCGGCGCGGCCTCCCCGGGCGCGCTGTGCCCAGCCGGGCCGCGACGCTGCCCGCCCCGCCTCCCCACGCGCGGTGCCGGGTGTCCTCGCCGCGGCGGGGACGCGCGCCCTCGCTCGCCCCGGAGAGGGGCTTCCTGGAGGCGGAGTCCGCGCCGCCCGCCAGCTGACGCTCACCAGTTCCCAGAGCCCACGATGCACACTTTCAGGGGCGCCGCTGCCATGGTTCAGGCCGAACGCTGCAGACCGGCGCGCGCCTACCGGGTCGGCTGCCCGCCTCCGCCCGCTCGGCATGAACCCGCTGCGGCGCACGGCGGCCCCGCCCCGTCGCCTCTCGGCCAATGGCCGCGACCACCCCCGCCCGGGCGCCCGGGGCCACAGCTGACAGCCCGGAGGGCCCGCCCCGCCGCTCCCGAGAGCCACTGCGCACGCCCGGCCCTGCGAGGCCCCGCCCAGTCCAGCGCGAGGCCTTTTGGGACTTGTAGTCCGCCTGCCCAGACCGCCTCTCCCGCCGCGCCACGTGCAGCTGTGGCTGCGCCGAGACTCGCGCTCGGGCCGCAGGGGACGCGCCGCCTTCCCCGCGGAGCAGGCTTGCTTAGGTGACCCCCGCTCCACCTGTCTCGGGAGGCGCTGCCGGGCTGCAATTTGAAGCCAAGAGAGGACTCTGGACTCTAAAGTTAACCCGGCTTGGGCCAGAGCCCCAAGAGGCCACTTAAGTTTCTTCAGACTCTGCCTCACCTGTGGAAACAAGAAACCGCCTGGCACCGCCGAACTTCGCGGTGGCGGTGTATCTTCAGAGGCCTTTGATAATTGACCGGAGAGTACCTGCTCTCCATGGTGGGGACTTTCTAGAGTCAGGGCAGGGGGGAGAGACCTGGGCACGGGGGCGTCGCCCTCACCACTGGCTTGGCAGGACTTGGCTCCTCAGTGGTCTTCGCCCCAGGGCACCTCAAGGGTTTGAGGTTCCGAGACCTCGCTTCCTTCCTTTCTGAGAAACTGAACGTTCGGTATCCATTCTGAGCATCACTTTCCACCGGGCGCCGCGCTGGACCCTGAGGAGGAAACGAAGTGGTGTGAACCAGAACTTCTCAACTCCACTGCAGCTGTGAGTCTCTGGAACTTTTCAAAACCCCCACGCAAAGGCATCACCTCAGACCGATTGCATCAGAATCTCCCGGAAGACGATACAAACATCCGAATTTTTTATGTTCAGGGGGATGACTACAAAAGGACTCAAGATTGAGAACCAGAGAACTAAAATATCAGAGACTGGCGGAGGAAACAAATACTCTAGTACCTAGAAAAATATTAGGCCTGTTAGTTTGATGCCCAGAGGATTAACTGTTATTTTTGTTACATCTACATTATATGAAAATTTTACTTCTATTACTTATGGTACTAACTCAAGAAACTCCCTAGAGAGAGTGGGTGAGACAAAGCATGCTTTGCACCCCTCACTGGTAGTTTGCTTTCAGTTCTTTGCCAGGAAAGATGCCAAAGCAGGAATAACTCGAAAGGTGGACTATCTACGCTTTATTCATTTTTATCCCCTTGCATTTGTGTTATTAAATACATTTGCATTTAATACAATGATGAACTCGTACTTGAGGCAGCATACATTGCCAAGATTTATGCCAAGTGATCAGTTCATGTTTAACCTTTGCCTAAAAGATTTATACCTCATGTGGACACTCGGTTTCCCCGATGTTGCAACTGCGCCTGCGTGAAAGTGAGTGGTCTGGCTGTTCTGTGAACTCATCTTGCACTGCATCATCATAGAGGGTTTATTGGCCACCCGAAATACACAGTACGTTGTGCCAGGATGGACATAGTGAGTAGCCATTTATTTTATAGACCTGTTGCAAAGATCAAAACCAAAACCACAGAGGTGAAACCCATGGGTAGAATGTTGAGAGAATAAAGCAAACTGCAAGAGATTGCACACGGTAGAATTCTAGTTCTGTCGGTTCAGAAACAAGCAAAATTACAGGTATCACTGTAGATATATACATACCTACTATAACTGTAAAGGAAAAGAAGGGAAACAAACCCAAAATGCAGGGGTTGTGGTTCTAGTGGAGAGGAGGGTTGGTTATTCTTTATATTATTGTGTATATGTTAGAAACACGTTTATATATCGACCTAACGAAGAGCATGGGGGAGGGGAGAAGGTCTAGCGCGGAGATTTCTGGTTCTCTGCCAGTCCGCCTCCTGGTCTGCTAAGATGGCAGTCTGCCAGTTGGCCTTCTATGGGTCGCCTTCCCCAGGAGGGATGAACAACCCAGAGGACAACACGTTAGTCAGTCTCATTGGACAAGCCGACTCTTGAGGGACCTGGAGAAGTCCCAGGATGTTTACGACTCAGTGCATGGTGCATGGAGACAGCAGGACTGGATTATGCATGTATCTTGATGGAAACTCATCAGGCAGCTAGGAGAAGCCAGGAAGCCCTTTAGAAACAGCTCAGCTGTCTCCTTCACCAGGTCACTGAGTTCCTGAAGCACAGTTCTGATTTTCTGCCTTGCAGGAGAGGATGGCAACAGGATTGGCACGCTCTCATCTGTAACTGGAGACTCCTTTCCTCTCTTAGGCCCTCACCTCCAGCCTTCCACCCTGTCTCTGACACCCTCCCTGGGCCTTTGGACGCCTGCCTGCTGCCGGGTCCCAAAGCCAATGATGCAAGTTAGGCAGCAACACTCCACTTCCAGGGCTCAACAACCCCCTGGTTATTTCTTGTTGCTTAACAGAGCATCCCAAGGTTAGGTCTCCAGACCACCACATTCATTTATTTAGCTCTAGAATCAGAGGGGACAGCTCTCTGCACATGGGGTACATGATTAAAGTGAGTTGGAGGCTTCACTTCCAAGGTGATTCATTGGCTGCTAAGACCAGGTGCAGCCAAATAAAAAAAAAAAAATTTTTTTTTTTTTTAAAGAAAAAAGGTGCAGTCAGCAAGATGATGGGCTGGGAGGGGACCCAAAGGAGCTCTTCTAGGCAGAGGGACTAGTATTGGCTAAGATTCAGAGATTACGAACAGATGACATGTTCAGGAACTAAATGGAACTCAGTAAGGATGGAAGGGAGAACAAATAAGGGGAAGAGTGTGAAGGGCAGGGGAAATGAAGAGAAATGAAAGCTGGGAGGTAGAGGAGGTGTCTGGTCATGATGGACCTTGTAAACCGTACCAGAGAATTAGAACTGAAATCCTAAGGGCAGAAGAAGCCATTGTAGACTTTCAGGTCAGGGCCAGGAGGCAGAGGCCAGGTGGGAGCCTGTTTATTTGTTTCTAATTAATTTTTATTGGAGTAAAGTTGATTTACATTGTTGTGTTAGTTTCAGGTATACAGCATATGCATACATGTTGTATATATGCATATTTTTGTTCTTTTTTAGATTCCATTCCCATATAGATCATTACAGAGTATTGAGTAGAGTTCTCTGTACTATAACTAATAAGTTCCCTTGTCTACGGCCATACCACCCTGAATGCGCCCGATCTCGTCTGATCTCGGAAGCTAAGCAGGGTCGGGCCTGGTTAGTACTTGGATGGGAGAAGTTCTCTTATTAGTTATTTTTTATTTTAATTTTTTTTTCCACATCATGCGGCATGTGGCAGTCTTAGTTCCCCAACTAGGGATTGAACCTGGGCCCTAGGCAGTGAAAGCACAGAATCTTGTGAAGTACAAATCGGCACTTGCCATCTGCCTCTACAAGGATTACATCACTTGCTGCTGCAGCTGCTGACTTTCAACACCCACTGTAAGGATTTCAGGGTGGAAAGCAGACACGAGGCACCCTGTGCTCTGGGAAAAACTGGCAGAACAGGGCTTCAGATAGTTAAATATTTTCAGGAGCTGATTTTATGAGCCCAATTCTTGTATCTCCTCATTATCTAGAAAAGCACTAAAATCCTTCATGATGACAACTACTCCTCGTGACTAGTAGAAACCTGCAAAAAAATACATGCTTCACAGCATGTACCTCTCTTCACCAAAATCACGTGTATACTGACCTTGCACCCTACCTCTTTGAAGCAGGTTCTCAGAGCTGTCTCCCAGGCTAGAGTGTACTTCATGCATGTGTGCTAAGTTGCTTCAGTCATGTCTGACTCTTAGCGACCCTGTGGACTGTACCCCACAGGCTCCTCTGTCCGTGGGATTCTCCAGGCAAGAATACTGGAGTGGGTTGCCAGGCCCTCCTCCAGGGGATCTTCCCAATCCAGGAATTGAACCTGCATCTCTGGTGTCTCCTGCATTGACAGGCAGGTTCTTTACCACTGGTGCCACCTGGGAAGCTCCCATAGTATTCCTCATTTTGTCCCAAATAAAACTTAACTCTCAACTTTCATGTTGTGCATTTTTCTTTTTAATTTGGCAGTCCTAACCTCTGGACTGCCAGGGAAGACCCCACTTATCTATTCTTTATATAGTAGTGCATATATATGTATATGTCAGTTCCAATCTTCCAATTATCTTTCCTTCGTCGTGTGCCTTGGTAACCATAAGTTTGTTTTCCACAGCTGTGATGCAGTGTTTATTCTACATGGGAAGTGATACCGGATACATAGGATGGAGGTCAGTGTGGTGGTGACAGCGATGGGAAGATGTGGGTGAAACTGAGACATGCCTAGGAAGTAGAAAAATAAGACTTCCTGCTTTTGGGGGTCAGAGAAATGAGAGTCTAGGATGTCTCCAGCTTTCAGGCTTGGGTGATTGAATAAGCATCATTTGCTAAAACAGGAAGAGGAATCGATATGAAGAGAGGGGTGATGAGCTCAGATCTGGAGAAGTTGAGGAATCCATTTGGTTTCCATGTATAGATTTCAGGAAGGCAGTTAGGGAGACATGTCTGTAGATCATCAGTATGAACTCAAGGGCTCAGTGCTTAGAACACTGCCAGTCATGGAGTGGATACTCTGTAAGTGTTGAGTGAAAGGGATTGAGACTGCTCACACAGACAGGTCAGGTAACAAGGGAAGACAAAGCAGGGGGGCAGGACTCTGAAATGGAGTCAACATTTAAGGGCCTGGGAGAACGAGGAAGGAGCAGAAGGACTACAGAGTGTGGTGTTGTGGTCGTCAAGGAAGACCACATTTCCAGAAGGAGTTATAGTCACAGGGGAATTTGAGAGTGGTCAGATGAGACCAGAGTACATCTTTCAGGCTAACAGAAGGCTGCTGGCAAAGTATGGTTGTACAGGTAACACACTGCACAAGGCCAGTGGGCACCATGCCTGTTGTGTACATTGTAGATACGTGTGTTTGAGAGGACCTTTTTCTGACAGATGGAAACAAGTGCCCTGACGGAGGAAGACTTTTTTCCAGTCCATACTGGAAAGGTCTGGTACAGGTAGCCACCTCCCTGGTTGTTGGTGGGCCTGGTCAGAAGATTTCAGTTTTGGTTCTGAGCAGAGCTTGAAGTAGATGGAGGCTTAAATGGAAAACAAAGAAATGGCACTTGAGAGAGTGTAGAAACTGCTTCCCAAAAGTTTGGCTGTCAGCAGCAGACGAGGGCTGGGGCCATGTGGGGAGGGATGACAAAACCTAAGGGGAAAGGGAAGAATTTGAAGGGTTTTTTTTCCCCCTTTAAATCATGTGGAAGAGGCTAGAACATGTTGGACAATTCCTAGGAAGTAACCAGTAGAGAGGGAGAAAACCCAGAAGAGAGAATGAGAGGGACAGGAGGAGAGGGAGAGAGAGGCTAGCCTTAAATTAGGAGAGACACCTGAGAGAATCAAAGGAGCCAGCCCTCCAGGAAGAGGAAGTAGCCAGTGCAAAGGCCCTGGGGCAGAAAATAAATAGCCTCTGTGTTTAAGGAACAACAGAAGGAGCTATAGAATAGTGAACAAATGTGAGAGAGGGGAGAATTGTGGTCCGAGAGGCAGAATTTAGGCAGACTAAATTGTAGGGCCTTGTGGTCTATGGTTTAAAAGGAAAGAAAAAAAAACAAAAGGATTTCCCAGGAGCCAAATCTGGGTCAACACAATCATTAAAGTAAATAATGATAAACAATGAGGATTTACTCTATAGCACTAGAAACTACATTCAATATCTTATTATATCCTAAAAAGGGAAAAGAATCTGGAGAAGAATATACATATATGTGTGTAACTGGGCTTTCCAGGTGGCTCAACTGGTAAAGAACATGCCTGCCAATGCAGCAGACGCGAGATGAGGGTTCGATCCCTGGGTCAGGAAGATCCCCTGGAGAGGGAAATGGCAACCCACTCCTGTATTCTTGCCTTGAGAATCCCATGGACAGAGGAGCCTGACGGGCTACAGTCCATTGAGTCGCAAAGAGGTGACCATGGTCGAGCACACACACAGACATGTGTAACTGAATCAGTCTGCTGTATAACTGAAACGAACAAAATGTTGTAAATCAGTGTACTTCAACTAAAAAAAAAAGTAGCTAAAAATAAAGTAAATAATGATAGTAACAGGCTTTGAATGAACTGATAAGTCATGGGTCTATGGTGATTTAGAGAAATAAGTAAACAACAGAAGAGACAGTCTTGCTTGCAATAGCATGCCAACAAATAAACACAAAGTTCCACAGTCAACAGTGGTTGCCAGAATAGTGGTGGAAGTTTGAAGAGGGACAAGATACTTGGCCTCGAAATCTCCACGTAAATTTCTTACAAGAGATAAAAGAGCAACCTCACAGTAGAGAAAACTGGCTGTCACCAATTTAACCTATTGGGCACCACAGACATTACCCGAGATGGGACACGCACGCCTTCTTTAGCTGTCGTGAGAAAGCATTTAGTTAATATAGGCTTGTCAGAAAAATATTGTGAAACAGTTCCTAGGTCTTGGGATTTTATAGATTAAACACATTTTTCTTGTCTGATGTGGAATTACCAATTTTTTTTTTTTCCAAGTAAGGACTTAAGCCATTCGCCATGTGTGCTCAGCTGCTCAGTCATGTCCTGCTCTTTTGCAACCCCACAGACTGTAGCCCGCCAGGCTCCTCTGTCCATGGGATTCTCCAGGCAAGAATGCTGGAGTGGGTTGCCATTTCCTTCTCCAGAGGATCTTCCCAACCCAGGGAACCAACCCTCATCTCCTGCTTTGCAGGCAGATTCTTTACCATTGAGTCATGGGGGAAGCCATGGAAAGGCTGTATAGTGAAATTCTCTCTCCCTCCCTTTTCTTTTTTTGATGTTGACTATTTTTTCAGTCTTTATTGAATTTGTTAAACAATATTCCTTCTGTTTTATATTTTTGTTTTTTTGGTTATGAGGCATGTAGGATCTTAGCTGCCCGACCAGAGATGGAACCCGCACCCCTTGCATTGGAAGCCAGAGTCTTAACCACTGGTCCACCAGGGAAGTTCCTCTCCCTCCTTTTTCCAGCCCCCATTTCCCTCTCTTGATGAAACCTTGTTACCAGTTTCTTGCATGGACACATTATTCTGTTATTTGTGTCCCCACTTAACATTATTTCATATCACAAACGTCAGTCATTCTCAAAAAAATGAATTCACATAATGAAAACTTAAAATGAAGAGTGAAAAGAATTAAGGAGACTCCTTAGAAAACTCTTCCTCTCACAAAATCTTTCTTTTTCTCATTTCTCTGTGGCACTGAAAATGTTTTCACAGGCTGATATTGGTTAAATTCATCCCTCTAATTCTAGGGAAGACATAAACTCGGGCCACACTCAAGAAACATTTCATCTACTCCGTCCCCCAGTACACGTGTCACCTCTCTGCTTCCTAATTACACGCCGTACAGCCCCTGGTGGTAGCATTTGTTCTCGGTACAAGCTTCAGATAAAATTGCCCATCTTCAATATTGCTACTGACAGTCTAATGAGAAAGTACAGATTTTTGGCTAAAAAAACAATGCCTCATTCTGGAAATTTATATGGGCTTTTATCTCACTTCCTTGGGGAAGAGAAACAAGAGTAGATAAAAGGCAGATTTCACTGCTTGAAAGAACCAAGTAGAGTTCCAGATACTTAACAGTAGCCACTGTCAATTTCAATCTGTTCATATTAAAGTTTATTAAATTATCAAGCAAGGTTTGTGCATCAGGTTGTATCCACCAGCTGTACTTCAGCACCAGCCCTTTAGATTGGGGATCTGTTGGTTCTTCTAAAGATCACACTACTGAAAAAATTAAAAAATCACACTACTAAAACCTACCTTTATTTAGAAACCAGCTCTTAGCCAAGCACTGGATATTATTATTGATTACATCTGGGTTGCCGCCACCTTGGATGACTTGGAGAACTTGGGAGTTTTAAAGATGAAATGATCAGATTCAGCATTGTACCCAACCTGAGAGAGGCAGAGAGATTTACTCAGTTTCTGCTTGATTAAAAATCAAATGTTAACCTAGTCTTGGCTCTAGGTGAGTCTTGTTCATCTGCTTATTCGACACTGGACTCCGACCTTGTGCCAGGAACTGAGGATACAATGTTGAAAAAGAGAGACAAAGTTTACAGTCTGGAAAGGAGGTCAAATAAAAACAAGTATCTTTCATAGAGGGGCTTACCTGATGGCTCAGTGGGTAATCTACCTGCAATGCAGGAGACCTGGGTTTGATCCCAAGGTCAGGAAGTTCCCCTGGAGGAGGATATGGCAAAACACTCCAATATTAGCAACACATTTCAGTATTCTTGCCTGCAAAATCCAATGGACAGAGGAGCTTGACGGGCCTGCAAAATCCAATGGACAGAGGAGCCTGGCAGGTTACAGTCCGTGGGATCACAAGTCAGACACTACTTAGCGACTAAACCATCACCACCATCTTCCATAGAGTCTAGCCTGATGTTGCTCCGATAGGAAACGGGTCAATCTGGGGACAGATGGGAGTGGTACCCAGGGGGCCCCGGGGGCCAGGTAAGCCTTTCTAATTGGAGGATGTCTGAGCTGAAGGACGTGTAGGAATTAAATGGGAGAAGAGTGTTTGTGGCAGAGAGAACAACCTGTCTGAAGGCTTGGAGGCAAAAGAGAAGTAGTCCTTGGTTCCTTTGAGATCTGAAAGTTAAGCAAGTTGGAGGATTGATCAAGAGGTAAAGACGGATGAGGCAGACAGCGGATGGGGACCAGACAGCAGAGGGTTCTCTTGTAGGGGTTTGGTTTTATTTTGAAGGTGGAGGGGGAATATTGAAGCAGTTAGGCTGCTAAGTGATGTGCTCATATTTATCTTTTAGATGATCACTCTGGCTGCATTTGAAGGGATGGGAGGAGGGGAAGAGTTAAGGATGACTTGCAGATTTTTGACTTGGCCCACCAGTTGGGTGACTGGTGGACGGGAATGTTGGACCTAATAATTGCCTTGGGTTTTTTTGCTCACATGTTTTTCTTCTCCTGTTCCTTAAGGTTTTATCATTTGCTCTGTTGGATCAAGTGTATTCCTATCAGTAATTTTCCCCAAATGATCAAACGTGTTGGCTATTTTATTGATTCCATTTTTTCCTGGAGATTTCTTTCCCACTATCATCGGTCTCTTATACCATCCTGACCTACTTGTTCTCCAAGCCTGCTTCTTGGATCCCATGTCTTTCTTCTTGGACTACTCCTTAGTTAAGTATAGCACATCAATCAGGAACTTCTTAAACATTCTGTTTCTAGGTCTTTAATGGGCTTTGTTCTGACCTCACCTTGATACTGGACTAATATGACATCCTAGGGTAAAGATCATTTTCTCTCAAATTATGGAGACATTATTCATTGGCCACTAGTGTCCAATGATGTGTGAAGTAATACAATCCAGAGCAGATTCTTTTTGTCCTCCAGAATCCATTCTTCCTTTTTCCTTTTATAAAAAGGAGATCACATCTCCTAGCCTTTCTTGCAGTGCTCTATGAACAGGTGACTAAGCTCTGGCCAGTAGTTCCAGGTTGTAACCTGGAAGGAATTAGCGTCCAAAGTCCTTGCACTTTGCCCTTTTCCCTGAGGAGGGATGCAGACGTGATGGAGGGACCGAGGCTCACGCCCTAAACTCAGAACTAGCATCTGGACTGTGAGGATTCCTGACATGCCCTTCCAGCTCTGGGCTCCTCCTCTGAGCTACGGCAGGAGCTGGGAATAAATTTCTATTTTGATTACCATGCTCCATTTTCTGTGTCTCTGTTTTAAAGCCACCTAGTCTATTCCTTGGAGAAGGAAATGGCAACCCACTCCAGTGTTCTTGCCTGGAGAATCCCAGGGACAGAGGAGCCTGGTGGGCTTCTGTCTGTGGGGTCGCACAGGGTCGGACACGACTGAAGCGACTTAGCAGCAGCAGCAGGCTATTCCCTACTACACTGTTCCTTTCTATATGACCTGTTTTTCTTTTTTGAAAGTTTTAGGATCCTCTTTTTATCCTCAGGGTCCTGAAAGTTCATGATGATAGTCCTGTCCTGGGTCTGTCTAAATTCAGTGATGAACTTTCCATTGGAATTATTATGTTTTTCAATGCTGTGAAGACTTCTTGTCTCATTTCTTCAAGAACTAGCTCTTATCCATTTTCTCTGGAGCTTATGCCTGAAACTTTTATCATTTAGCACTTGTCTCCTTCTCCAAAGTCTTTTCTTTCCTCATTTCTGCTTGCCTGCTCCCGTGCTACCCCCCACCCCCCAATTTTCTGGGTCCTATATTTCAACTCTTTCGGTTCTTCTTCTTTTTTAAAAGGCTTTGTTAGTGGTTTCAGTTTCCAGGAGTTCTTTCTCATTATTATTTTTTTTATCTCTTTGAACTTAAGTATAGGTTTTCCCCCTTCGTTTTCTTTTGTTTTTGCATTATCCTGTGAGTGTTATCTGTCAGGGCAGAGGCTTTCTCAGATGTTTGGTCTTGTGAGCCGTTCATAGTTAAGAGTGAGGCACCGCTAGGTGCGTTGGGCAGGCTTGTCAACAGAGAGGGGCTGGGTGGGTAACAGCAGGTCTTCTACGTGAGGCACTCCCAAATGTCATTATCCTAACCACTGTTTTCCAGAGCAGGTCAGTTTCTCAAAGGGAGAGTTCTGTGGTTCCCTGGCAGGGTGAAGGCCGAATGCCTCACTGTCAAAGGTGAAGGGAGAAGAGATCACATGTATACTCCAAACTCACTTTCATATATAAAGATACTATTGATTTTTTTTAATTTATTTTTTTATTTGGCTGCATTGGGTCTTGGTTGCAGCACGCAGGCTCCAGAATTCTTGGGCTCTGTAGTTGTGGCGGGCACAGAATCTTAGTTCCCTGACCAGGGATGTAATACACGTCCCCTGCATTGGAAGGTGGATTCTCAACCACTGTACTACGGGGGAAGTTCCTGCTTTTTATTTTTTTTTAATGATTTCTTTTTCTTTTTTTTTTTAATTGGGAGTGGGCTGGGCAGGGAGCAGTTTTTTGGTTTTTATTTTTGGGCTGTGTTGGGTCTTCACTGCTGTGTGTCTGTGTGTGGACTTCTCTTGTTGTGGCACAGGCTCTAGAGGGTGCGGGCTCAGTACTGAGGTGTGTGGCCTCTCTAGTTGCCACATGTGGGATCTTTGTTCCCAAGCAGGGATCAAACCCACGTCCCCTGCATTGGAAGGCAGAACCTTAACCAGTGGACCACCGAGGAAGTCCCAAAGATATTACTGATTCACTTTAGCGAGCTGGGGATGATAACACAGGCATATTATAGCACGTGTGTTTATTCACTTAACAGCTATTTGTAATGAGTCCCTCCTCGGTGTGTGTATTTATGGAGCTGGGAAGGCAAAACTGAAAGAAACGCTGTCTCTGCTTTGGTTGGTAGCAGCTGTGATCAAAGTACATGTTCAGACAGTGACTGCTGTTATGGGGGTGGTGTATTTCAGCATATTTTTCACCTGTATTTTGTGGGGAAGCGGGGAGAGTGGGTGGAGGAGGGACTGCATTCCCTTCTGCTCATTTTATAGATACGGAGTTTCCCTTCCTGCTTGTCCTCTCTCCTGCCCCCTCCCCCGCAAAAACCCAGGTCTACAAATAATGTTAGTCCTCAATCATGTCCCTGCCAGGAAACCACAGAACTCTCCCTTTGAGAAATGAACCTGCTCTGGAAAACAGTCATTAGGATAATGACATTTGGGAATGCCTCGTGTAAAGGAGAGACGTGCCATCCAGTCCAAGCTCCCCTCTTGATGGAGGTCGAGCGAAAGACACAGCTGAGCCAAAGATCGAGAGAAGGGAGGATTTAATATTTGCAGCAAGTAAGGAGAATACTGGGGATCTTCCCCAAAGCAGTCCTCCGGAAAAGCAAAATGGGGAAGTTTTAAGCTAAGAGAACATACATACTAATGAAGGGGCTTGCGCAGAGGAGTCGGCTTAGAATGGGGGCAAAGGTTGACAGAGTCCAAGTTTCAGTTGATTGAAGCCACAGTGTCTGTCAGAAGAGGTCAACATCATCATCCCTTTGGTTTCAGTTGACCAGGGGTTGAGTCCCCAGTGGAAGTTTAAAATCTGCAAAACAGTGCAATAAATTTCTTCAGGCAAATCTTTACCATGAAATAGAACTGGGAGTTTACAACTAATTTGTTATCTTTGTTACTGTTACTTTTCTTTCTTTCTTCCTTCCTTTCTTTGACCATGCTGGGAGACAAGTGGGATTAGTTCCCCAACCAGGGATCAAACCTGGGCCCCCTGCGCTGGAAGCAGTTTTAACCCCTGAACCACCAAGGAAGTCCCTACTGTTACTTTTGTTGCCTGATGCCAGTGGTTTGTTCTTTTGTTCCCTTAAGATAAAAACTGTTGAGGCCCATTTAAGGGGAAGGATTGTGATCAGGCTTAGAAAGCAAAATTGTTGTCTAGTGACTGAGTTGTTTCTGACTCTTTTGCAGCCCCATGGACTATAGCCCACCAGGCTCCTCTCTTCATGGGTTTTCCCAGGCAAGGATACTGAAGTGGGTTGCCATTTCCTTCTCCAGGGGATCTTCCTGACCTAGGGATCTAATCCAACAAGTCTCCTCCATTGGCAGGCAGATTCTTTTCCACCAGGGAAGCCCACTAGATCACAAATAGCTTAGGCCAAAAATGGCTTCTCTTCTGTCAAGAAAGACATCAGGGGACCCCTCACCTTTTCTGGGTCAGTTCAGTTCAGTCACTTAGTCGTGTCTGACTCTTTGCGACCCCATGAATTGCAGCACGCCAGGCCTTCCTGTCCATCACAAACTCCCGGAGTTTACTCAAACTCATGCCCATCGAGTCGGTGATGCCATTCAGCCATCTCATCCTCTGTCGTCCCCTTCTCCTCCTGCTCCCAATCCCTCCCAGCATCAGGGTCTTTTCCAGTGAGTCAACTCTTTGCATGAGGTGGCCAAAATATTGGAGTTTCAGCTTCAGCATCAGTCCTTCCAGTGAATATCCAGGACTTACCTCCTTCAGAATGGACTGGTTGGATCTCCTTGCAGTCCAAGGGACTCTCAAGAGTCTTCTCCAACACCACAGTTCAAAAGCATCAATTCTTTGGCACTCAGCTTTCTTCACAGTCCAACTCTCACATCCATACATGACCACTGGAAAAACCATAGCCTTGACCAGATGGACCTTTGTTGGCAAAGTAATATCTCTGCTTTTTAATATGCTGTCTAGGTTGGTCATAACTTTCCTTCCAAGGAGTAAGCGTCTTTTAATTTCATGGCTGCAGTCACCATCTGGTTATAAGAGCAGAAATTGAAATGGCTAGATGGGACTTCCCTGGTGGTCCACTGGTTAAGACTCCACGCCTCTGCTGCAGAAGGCACAGTTTCAATCCCTGGTCAGGGAACTAAGATCTCCCATGTTACGTTGCACCACCCTCCCCACCCCCCCACCCCCTCAAAAAGAAAGAAAGAATGAAAGAGCTGGATACAGAGCAAGAAGGGAAAAGGGAGCAAGTCAAAACCAGGCAGCCTTCAGAACTCAGGTCTCACTCTTAGGCACAGGGAGGATTGTAAAGTCTTCTTTGTAAACTGTCACTTTCTTTCCAAGTGTCCCATCAGTGAATCCGAGAAGTTTAAATTCAAACAGATTCAGGACAGAATTCAATAGACAGGAATGTCTGAAGATAGTTGAAACTCAGCAAGGTGTTTTCGTGGTTTTGTTTTTTAAAAAAGAGACTATTGGACACGACTGATGCGCTTTAGTACGTGTGCCCTGGGCACGGGCAAGTGCAGGCGGGCAGGCTGCACCCAAATACCGTAGCTTCTCATGGCAGCCCTCAAAGAGTGTGTCCCCTGGGCTAGAGTACGTGGTTCTCACCATGGCCACGCACCGGGCTCATGCCTGGGACTCAGAAAAGACAGACAGACATGCACACAACACACACTGACCCCAGGCCCGGAGTCAGAACATCTGAGGGTGCATGCATCACCCAGGTGTCTCTAGTGAGCAGTGCCCTCCCGCCGTCAGACCTGCTCTCTGCATCCAGCTCTGGAGAGCCCTGAGCAGCTGAAATGAGCACGAATCTGTGCCGCTCGTGATGCTGTTCTGAATACAGGTGGGCACTGGTCAAAGGTCCCCAGCTCAGTCTCCAGCAGCCAGCCAGCCTCTGCTTATCCTCAAAATAGATAACTCCTCTGGCATCAGGGCCATAGCCATCTCAGCTGCTAACAGGCCTCTGGAAAGCGGGGGCCAGGACTCTGCCGGTGATCCCCTGCCAGGAACAAGCCCTGCGCTCTGTGGGCCTCACCCTCTCTCTATCCATCACCAGATACTCTGAGCATGAAGGTGTGTGGTACAGAAGACATTGTACTGTTAGAGGTCTATTCTCTGAGCCCTTTCTCGCCCATGAATAGCTAAATTGATGTGGAGACTTAGAGTGTTTTTAAAATAATAATAATTTTTTAAAAAGCCATAAAAAAAAAAAAAAAGAGACTAAACAATTCCATTACAGAGGGTGGAGTGAGCTTACAGGAAGCTTGGAGGCCTTCCAGGTGGGACACTCCTGGGGTAGCATTAAGGGGTCTGAAATGAAGAAGGAAGCCTTTGACGGTGTGGGAGGGATGTAGAGAGCATGAGTGTGTCTGTTTGGAAGGGTAACTTCTGCTGCTTTAGCTAAGATCTTAGGGATCTCCCCCTTTCCTACATCTGCAAACCACCCTGGGTGGCCTTGGCTCCACTCCATGCAGTACTGGGCAAGTTGAAAAGCTAATCACATCCAGCTGAATCGAAAGGAACTCCACCCAGTCCTCTGGGACGAGTTTATCCATTTAGAAACCCTCTTGCACTGTCCCTGGTCTCTTTGTTTTGCCTTCTGTGACTTGAGTCTTTGTTCTCAGCTTTTCCTTCCGTCTTCTGAAGGAAGTCCTTCCGTCTTCTCCCTACTTGCCCCAGGTTTTATGGTGTTGATTCCCCCATGCTCCCAAGATCCACCTTTGTGGGCATTTCCTGAGTGCATACCTTCCTTTATTCCAATAGGATCCAGACCCTTCACCTCTCTTGCTGGTTAAACCTCAGGAAATTGTATAAAATATGGAACAGATTAATGATGACTATCCTAATATATAAAGAGCTCTTATAACTTACTAGAGAGAAAACTGAATATCCTAGCAGAAAAAATGAGCACAAGGCATGCAAAGAGAATGTGTAGCAGCAGAAACACAGATGACCAGTAAAGATATAAAAAGATTCAGGATAAGAGGTAACATTCAGATGATGAAGACAACAGGTAACCTTTTTCAAATTTATCTATCTTCTAAATTGTCTATAACAGATACGCATTACCTCTATATGAAAGAACAAGAATAAAATATTTTCAAAGCAACTGGGATTCAAGTCCTGCTTTGTTCATCTTGGCTGAGAAGTTTGTAAAGGATAGAACAGGTCTTATATATTCCCCATTCAAAAAACTATTACTGGGATTCACTGGTGGCTCAGCTGGTAAAGAACCCGTCTACAATGCAGGAGACCTGGGTTCAATCCCTGGGTTGGGAAGATCCATAGGAGAACGGAACGGCTACCCACTCCAGTATTCTGGCCTGGAGAATTCCATGGACTGTATAGTCCATAGGGTCGCAAAGACTCAGACACGACTGAGCAACTTTCATTTTCACTCCTTAATGGTCCAGTGGTTAAAGAATCTGCCTGTAATGCAGGAGACCCAGGTTCAGTCCCTGGGTTGGGAAGATCCCCTGGAGAAAGGAATGGTTACCCACTCCAGTATTCTTGCCTGGAGAATCCTATGGACAGAGGAGTCTGGCGAGCTACAGTCCATGAGGGTTGCAAACAGTCAGACATGACTGAGTGACTAAACACTTTCACTTTTTGCCTTTGTAGAAAGTGCTCTGTCACTTAGTCATGTCCGACTCCTTGAGACCCCATGGACTGTAGCCCACCAGGCTCCTTGTCCATGGGATTCTCCAGGCAAGAATAGTGGAGCAGGTGGGTTGCCATGCCGTCCTCCAGAGGATCTTCCCAGCCCAGGAATTGAACCAGTGTCTCCTGCATTGCAGGCAGATTCTTTAGCAGCTAAGCTACCAGGGAAGCCCCCTTCTCTGCATCCTATACAGCTATTTCCATTCCCGGACAGATAAAACAGAGGGAACAATTATTATTATCTTTTTTTCTGGTTTTGTCAGATACAGAATCTCTATTCCCAAACGGGAATGGTAGGAATTTCTGATCCTGCTTGAGAGAGGAGATAAGAGATTTCTGAGCAGGCCTCTGATATTTTAGATCCTGCTTTGAGGGGCAGCTGCCTTCAGAGGGAGCTGATAAGGACTCAGCGCTGATGGTTTCCTTGTCAGTTGGTTCTTGGAAGGGAAGCCAGTCTTGGGGTGAATATGATTTGTGGGAGACACGGGGAGAGGACCAGGCAGAGACAGAATAGGCCCCGTGGGAAGAGGGAATCTTAGCACAGGGGTCTCAGAGCAGAGCCTTGATGACTCTTCGTAGGAGAAGGAAATCTGCTAGCGGGGCCCATCCTTGGTGGATCAGGCCCCTTAAGGCTGCTTTTCTACTCTTGACATTCTGTGACTCTATTTATCAATGCAACTGTGCCTAAAGACCCACTGAAAAGACCAAGCTCAGTTTATTGTGCCCACTTTTTAAAAAAATGCACAATGTGAGAGTCCCAAGTTAAATTTTATTGGGCACAGATTAAGGACTGTAGCCTGGGAGACAGCACCTCAGATAGATCTGAGAGACTGCTTCAAAGAGGCGGTGGGGAGGTGGGGGGAAGATCAGTATAGAGGTGATTTTGGTGAAGGGGGAGTACATGCAGTCAAGCACATGTTTTTTACAGAAGCTTTCTGTTAGTCACAAGGAGCGGTCGTCACCATGAAAGATTTTAGTGCTTTTCTAGATATGAGGAGAGATAAGAATTGGGCTCATAAAATTGGCTCCTGAAAGTATCTAACTACCCTAAGACCTGTTTTCCCCAGGGCACAGAGTGCCTCCTTTCTTTCGGGGAGGGTGGGTGGGTTGAAAATCAACAGCCACAGCAGCACGTGATTTAGTCCCTGTCGCGGTAGATGCCAAGTGCCAATTTGTAGTTGACGGTCACTTGCTGCACACTGCCTGCATGGTGCGTGGGCAGTGGCTCCAAGGGGAAGGCAAGGTGGAAAGGGATTAGAATGTGGAGTTCAGTTTATGCCCTCGATCAGGACTGGATAAGGATCAGGAGGCAACTATCCAGGACTGGCGAGGAATTTGAGGGATTTGAAGAATCTTAAGGGGCAGAGTATCTGTTGATGGCTTCCACTGAAGGGCATGAATCTTTCAGGAAGTTCTTGTTCTGAACAATCTAGCCTTTTGTCTGGGCAGAGTCTTTTGGAATGGCAAAGTCATGCTAATGCGGGCGGTGGAATTCTAAAGTTAGATCAAGGAAGTCTCTAAAGGAGATGTGGGGGTCAGGTGGTTTCAGTCCTCAGGGCCCCAGCTGGGTGTTGGGGAAAATGGTTTGTGTTCTCCTTTAATTCCCAGATGGTGCTAGTGGTAAAGAACCCATCTGCCAATGTAGGAGACATAGAGATGGTGGGTTCCATCCCTGGGTCGGGAAGATCCCCTGGAGGAGGGCATGGCAACCCACTCCAGTATTCTTGCCTGGAGAATCCCATGGACAGAGGAGCCTGGTGGGCTATAGTTCATGGGGTCGCAAAGAATCGGACATGACTGAAGTGACTGAGCACACACACACACACCCCCAATGTTGAATCTAACAGAAGAGTGCTCCTTTTTGTACATTTTTACTCACCTAGCTTTCCCAGGCTGGCTCCTTTACTGAGAGGAGGACACGGTAACTATCAATCAGTTCACCTGCATTTAGATTTCTTCTTCCAGGTGAGGCCTTATACAGATCAGCCCCATGTTGTCCTGTGTCCCAAACTCTTTATGTAAACCATTCAGTTCATGTGTCTTCTTTTACTGTTCACCATCAGGCAGGCTATTTGTTAAGCGTTTCACATTCATCCTTCATGTATTTATTCATTCAACAGTTTCTCAGTGAGCACCTATTTGAAGTCAAGCAGAGAACTAGGTGCCAAATACACAATTGTGACCAGCTTCTGTTATTCCTCTAGGAATCTCATCTCCAAAGCAGTTCTAAGGGAAATTGTGTTTATGTCCTTTATGGAGGAGGGTACAGGGGTGCAGAGTGCTCACATGATTTGTCCATGTCTTCCCGGTAGCACATGGTGAGTGTGCAGCAACCCTGGTTAATCTAACTCTGACGACCCCGCCCTTAACCTCTGGCGTTGGTCTGTTTACCTGGGGTCTGGTCACTCTGATGGTAAGGCCCAGAGATCCCAAGCTGTGGAGCTGTTAGGGAAACCCTACTGACTGGAACTGGCCAGGCACCACAGTAACCATTTTCATGAGTTATTTTACGATAGGAAGTCCTGGTAAGGAACACAGAACTAACACGCCATCACCAACCAGAAGAGTTCGGGAAAGGTCAAAAGGAGATGCCACATGTCCTTCCACTTCCAGGAATCTTTCTTGCTGGCATCCATCTTGGCTGGGTGTCACCAGGAAGGAGCCAGAGTCAGAGTGATTGGCCAAAGACAACCTGGAAACTAATCCCATCACCATAAAACCTGAGACTGTGAGCCATGTGGCAGGACAGTTCTCCTGGTTCCCTTACCCTCCTGCTCTCCGCCAGGGCGCCCTTTTCCAATAGAGTCTCTTGCTTTGTCAGCATGTGTGTCTCCTTGCGTAATTCATTTCTGAGTGTTAGACAAGAGTCCCCTCTCGGGCCCTGGAAGGGGTCCCCCTTCCTGCAACAGAGCTGAGACCCTAAACTTCTCCTTGGGTCCTTGTCTTCACGTGGCTCTAAACCCTTTGCTGCCTCAGCAGCCTCCAGCCCAGTACAAGATTAAATGGGGAACTAACTGGTCACTCTGGTTCTAAAAATAGTCAGCAGCCACTTCGTGGGAGATATTTCAGATCAATATCACGCCTCACTTCCTCCAGAGGGAATGCAATGCTCTGTTGTTCTACCCTTGAAACCTACCCAAGTTGACTCAGCAACCAAGAAACAGAATTGAACTAGAAATGGGGACTTCCCTGGCAGTCCAGTGTGCTAGGCCCTTGCACTGCTGAGGGCGGGCTCCCTCCCCGGTTGGGAAACTAAGATTCCCACAAGCCACATGACATGGCCAAAAAAAAAGAAAGAAAGAAACCTAGAAATGATTTAGGGCTACAATCCAAGTTTTATGACATCCCACTGCATGGTTTTTTGAAAGACTGCTATTGTGCCCATTAAGACTAAGGAATACATAAGTATTTTTAGTACATAAACTGCTGTGAATCGAGGTTATCCAAGATCTGTGACTAACTTTAGGGTCTGTGTTCTGGCAGAATATTCAAAGTAAGATATACTGGAAAAAGACAGACTTTATTTGAAATGCCAAAGAATCGATGCTTTTGAACTGTGGTGTTGGAGAAGACTTTTGAGAATCCCTTGGTCTGCAAGAGCAAACCAATCATTCCTAAAGGAAATCAACCCTGGATATTCATTGGAAGGACTGATACTGAAGTTGAAGCTCCAATACTTTGGCCACCTGATGCAAAGAGCCGACTTACTGGAAAAGACCCTGATGCTGGGAAAGATTGAGGGCAGGAGGAAAAGGGGACAACAGAGGATGAGATGGTTGGAGGGCATCACTGATTCAATTAACATGAGTTTGAGCAAACTCCGGGTGATGGTGAAGAACAGGGAAGCCTGGCATGCTGCTATCTATGGGGCCTGAAGGAGTCGGACCTGACTAAGTACACAAGATGAAACTCATAATAGCAAGTCTTGGGACTTCCCTGGTGGTCCAGTGGTTAAGACTTCCACTGCAGGAGACATGGGTTCAATCCCTGGTCGGGGAACTAAGATCCCACAAGCTACGTGGCAAAAAACAAAAAAATAAGTAATAGCAAGTCTTTCATTGTGCCAACTGAAAAAACAAAAACAAAAACACGCACAACCTAAAAGTTGAGAATTATGTTTTATTTGGTGCATAAACCTGAGGACTTAAGCTGAGGATACAGTTTCTCTGATTCTCTGAGGGACTGCTCTGAAGGCCTAAGGGAGGAGCCAGGGTATATCCGGGGGTTTTTTTGAAACAGAAACCAGCTAGTCAGAACATCAAAAGATTGCTGTTAGCCAAAGAAAACCAGACATCTCAAGTTAATTAATTTGGCATTTTTCCCTGTATGGAAAGATGCAAAAATCTGAGATAATTGAAATCACCCCTTTGATATGCACCTTCGCTGACTAGGCCCAGGGTCCTGTTTGGGTCCGTCCTGAAGCCCCTTGGGGCCCAGCGGGTGGTGACTTCAGGGGCAACCATCTGGCTGCACGCTGAGTTCCCTCAGGGCCCCAGGGGGAGGATGGAGGTGGCTGTCCTAGATGGTGGCTGCATCGTTTGTTTACTGATGCTGCAGATGACAATTTTCATTCGCAGCTGGGAGTTAAGTGCAGGTCCTGAAGGCAGCCCCCACACCAGCCTTTCTCTCCCGTTTCCAGTCCTGCATCCTGGGACAAGTTTCCCTATCTTCACTCAAGAATGTTTGTCTGGGCCAACCTGAAAGAACTTTCTAGATCCTTAAAGGCAATGTGTATCCTGCAAACATCAGCTATTGTGATTGAAAACAGCTGAAGTCCTACAGGACAATTAGAACCAGATTAAAACATAGATTAGGTTAGAGAGCCTAGTAAGAAAATAAGTACTTAGCCTAAGTCAGCACTGTTACGTGGATCTGGCCGAGATCCTGAAGGTTGTTGTCGTTCAGTCGCTCAGTCGCGTCCGACTCTGATCCCATGGACGGCAGCACATCAGGCTTCCCTGTCCTTCACCATCTCCCGGAGTTTGCTCAAATTCATGTTCATTGAATCGGTGATGCCATCCAACCATCTCACCCTCTGTCATCCCCTTCTCCTCCTGCCCTCAATCTTTCCCAGCATCAGGGTCTTTCCCAATGAGTCAGCTCTTCACATCAAGTGGCCAGAGTACTGGGGCTTCAGCTTCAGCATCAGTCCTTCCAATGAATATTCAGGGTTGATTTCCTTTAGTGTTGACTGGTTTGCTCTCCTTGCAGTCCAAGGGACTCTCCAGAGTCTTCTCCAACACCACAGTTCAAAAGGATCAATTCTTTGGCGCTCAGCCTTCTTTATGGTCCAGCTCTCACATCCGTACATGATTACTGGAAAAATCATAGCTTTGACTATACAGATCTTTGTAGGTAAAGTAATTAATGTCTCTGCTTTTTTAATATACTGTTTAGGTTTATCATAGCTTTTCTTCCAAGGAGCAAGCATCTTTTAATTTCATGGCTGCAGTCACCATCTGCAATGATTTTGGAGCACAAGAAAATAAAGTTTGTCACTGTTTCCATTGTTTTCCCATTTATTTCCCATGAAGTGATGGGCCTGGATGCCATTATCTTAGTTTTTTGAATGTTGAGTTTTAAGCCAGATTTTTCATTCTCCTTTCACCTTCATCAAGAGGCTCTTTAGTTCCTCTTCACTTTCTGCCATAAGGATGGTGTCATCTGCATATCTGAGGTTATTGATATTTCTCCCAGCAATCTTGATTCCAGCTTATGCTTCATCCAGCCCAGCATTTCGCACAATGTACTCTGCATATAAGTTAAATAAGTGGGGTGACAATATACAGTCTTGATGTACTCCTTTCCCAATTTGGAACCAGTCCTTAAGGTGAAAAGGGTTTAATTTGTCCAAGTTCTTTCGTTTTGTCTTTTGAGAAGAGTGTTGTCATTGAACATTGGCATTTACAAAAGTTCTAAACTATTAGTAAGTGCTGTCTTTGTGAAACCATTCATTTTGCATGCAGGGAACCTGTGGCCCAGGGAGACTGAGTGGTCTGATGAAGGCTACACAGTAGGTTTGGGTCAAGCTGGTCAAAAATCGATGCCCCCAGCACAGCCAGTGATCCTTGTAGCTCCTCTGTCTGCATTGTCTCCCTCCTCATTTTTTAAAAACTATTTTATTATAATTAATTAATTTGCTCGCTGCATCCCGGTCTTAGATTCCTCACATCAGGCCTTGTGTTGAGGCACCCAGACTCTCTAGTTCTGGCGTGAGCCTCAGTACGGCAGCACTCAGGCATAGTTGTCCCCTGACATGTGGGATCTTAGTTTTCTGACCAGCAATTGAACCCAAGCACCCTGTATTATAAGGTGGATTCTTAACACTGGATCACCAGGGAAGTCCTCCCCTCCTTGTTTCTGATGCGGGGTGTCCAGAGCACCCCGGATTTCTGCCCTGGTTTCGCTTCGTGATGCATTTCCTCCAGGGTCACTCCTGCTCACGCCGCCTAGTCCTGCCCGGGCTCTGTTCTCTGGCGCCCAGCCAGGCTGAATCTCACTTATTGACTCTCTGGCCTCAAACTAGCCGTCTGCTTTCTTCCTAAGTAGGCTTAGTTGCTCTCCAGCTGTGCAAGTCCAGCGACTTGTACAAGACCTGCCCCCTCTGTTGGCCTGGGAGGAGACCTGAGACCTGATTGGAGGGAGAATGCATTCCTGAAAGGGTTTTAGGCTGTAAGGACCTCAGGTTTTCCTCCACAAGTGACTTTGCCTCAGACAGTGATAGCTAAGTAACTTCAGTTTTTTCTGCGGCTATTTAAAAAGCATTTCTTTGGTACTCATTTATGATTTCACTTACCTAACAAATGTTTTCTGTGCCAGGCCTGGGGCTGAGTCCTGGAAATAGAGTGGTTCAAGGGCAGACACCATCATTGTACCCACAGTACTTAATAGTTAGTCTGGAAGACAGATATTAAACCAACACTCGGGACTTCCCTGGTGACCCGGTGGTCAGGACTCAGCACTCTCACTGCTCTGCGTGCGTGCGTGCTCAGTTGTGTCTGACTGTTTGCGACCCCGTGGACTGTAGCCCGCCAGGCTCCTCTGTCCAGGGGAATCTCCAGGCGGGAATACTGGAATACGCTGCCATGCCCTCTCCAGGGGATCTTCCCGACCCAGGGGTGGAACCAGTGTCTCTAACGTCTCCTGCACTGGACGCGGGTTCTTGACCACTAGTGCTGCCTCATGTGCCTTCTCCCACGACGATGGCTTCTAGAACCTTAGATTAACCTTACCTGTTTTTAAAATTTATGTAAATGGAATCATACAGCATATCATCTTTTGTGTTGCCTTATCTTTTTAAATGACTGTTTTATTCCATGTATCATGGAGTGGATGTGTGTATCCATGTATATGGATGTATCATAATTTATTTAACCAGTCCCCTTCAAATGGTACTTCATTTCATTTCAGTTTAGTCGCTTAGTCTGACTCTTTGCAACCCCATGAATTGCAGAATGCCAGGCCTCCCTGTCCATCACCAACTCCTAGAGTCTACCCAAACTCATGTCCATTGAGTCAGTGATGCCATCCAGCCATCTCATCCTCTGTCGTCCCCTTCTCCTCCTGCCCCCAATCTCTCCCAGCATCAGGGTCTTTACCAAATGGTACTTAGGTTGTATCTAATCATTTACCAACATGAACAATGCTGCAATAAATCCTTCATCAATAACCTCAACATTAAAAATAATAATAATAATAACCTCAACATAGTACCAGTATATGAGGGATGTCATTTAGCTGCAACCACTAGCACCACCTGGGAAGCCCACAAGTATCATAAGAACTAACTAAATGCTGCCTAGACAGTAAGGATGTTGTTTATCATACTTAGAAGTCTGGAAGCAAGCAGTCCCAGCAAGGATGAAGGTCAAGGCTGGTTTTGTCCCCTTTCTGCTCTGCCATCCACAGGGTTTATCTTTATCCCCTGGACTGGGTCCCCTCTAGCTCCCAAGATAGCTGCCTTTTGGATTCCTTGTCCTATGAATATTCTGTTCATATGTTTTGTTAACTTGTCTATTAGGTTGTTGTTTTTTTCCCTTAAATTTTAACTTTTAAAGCTGTTTCATTATTGAGTCCTTTCTCTTTCCAGCATTCATGGGCTACTCCAAGTTGTCTCCTTGTCATTTCAGTCACATTTGTTCCACTTGAAACTCAGGGGCTGTTTTGACCAGATCACTGCTCTTTTTAATACAGTTCACCTACTTTTTAGTGTCCTTAATTTACTCTTAGTGTCAGTTTCACCTTATTTCAGAATGTCTTTCTTTCCTGTCTTCCTTTAATGTGTTTGAATTGTCCTGATACATTTTTTAAGATGTCAAACAGATTGTCTGCTTGACCAGATATCATGCTGCCTGAAGCTGAGAGTGCAATATTATTATTATTTTTAGAATATTTATTTATTTGGCTGCACCGGGTCTTAATTGCAGCACCAGGGATGAAGCTGAGAGTGTAATAATATTATTATTATCTTTAGAATATTTATTTATTTGGCTGCGCCAGGTCTTAATTGCAGCACCAAGGATCTCTTTTAGTTGCAGCATTCTATTAATAACTCTTAGTTGTGGCAGGCAGGATCCAGTTCCTGACTAGGGATCAAACCCAGGCCCTCTGTGCTGCTGGAAGCTCAGAGTCCCAGCCACTGGATCACCAGGGAAGTCCCAAGAGTATAATATTATAATCAAATAGCCCAATGAGTTCATTTGATGCATGCTTACTGACTGAGAACCTGTTAAAACACATAGAAGTAGTCAGAACTCAAAAAAACCCATACTTTCCCATAGTCAAAACACATTTTTAGTATTTTTTCTTCTCAACTTGTTAGTTATCTATTATTATGTCAGTGCTTTTGTCTGGACATCTCATTATGAAAACTGTCAAACATATAAAAAAGTTGAAAGGATTTTTACAGAGACCATCAGTATAACACCCATATATAACACCAGGTTAGATTCTATAACTGACAACATTTTGTTAAAGGTGCTTTAGCACATACTTATCCCGTTAACCATCATCAATTTATTTGATTTTTAATGCATTTCAAAGTTGTAAACATTGGGACAGTTCCATGCATATCATTAATTAGAGTTCAAGGTTTGTTTACAAATTTTTTTTTTTTGAGGTAAAATTTATGTGCAGTGAAATGCACAGATCTTGAGAGTACTATTAGATGACTTTTGAATGTCAGTGGTTTCCTGATAACATCGTGGATTATCAATCCTTTGAATGATTCCTATCATCGTACCCACACAAGTGTCAGTGACAGTCGCTCAGTCGTATCCAACTCTTTGCGATCCCATGAACTACACAGTCTGTGGAATTGTCCAGGCCAGAATACTGGAGTGGGTAGCCTTTCCCTTCTCCAGGGGATCTTCCCAACCCAGAGACTGAACCCAGGTCTCCCTCATTGCAGGCGGATTCTTTACCAGCTGAGCCACAAGGGAAGCCCAAACCTGGAATAATCGCATTTATTCTTAGACTTGATCTGCTCACTGCTAGTTGATACTCTTACAAGTCCTGTCTGAGATTTTGTTTCATGCTGCTGAGTCAGCCCCGTGGGGGAGGGACAGAGGAGGATGCTGAGTCATTCCCCCCCTCCACCACCGCCCCAGTTTCACTTAGGGAAGCTGGTGTGGGAAATCTAAGAGGCTGATGGAGTTCTCAATGTGCAGAGCCAACATCGCCTTTAAAAATGCTTGTCAGGACTTCCCTGCTGGTTCAGACACTAAGGCTCTTCGCTCCCAATGCAGGGGGCCGGGGTTTGATCCCCAGTCAGCGAACTAGATCCCACACACAGCAATTAAGACCCAGCTCAGAAAAAAAAAAAAAAAGCTGTGACCTCTGACTGCAAGCTAAATGCTGTCCGTTTTCGACATCTGCCCCACCCCGCCTCCCCTGGGTGGAAAGCCAAGCTGGCAGCCCTTCCCTTGTTGACCTTGCCTCCGATGCCCAAGGACTCTGCTGTGTCCACAGAGCTCACCTTCTGCACCCCTGCGCAGGCTCTTTCCCAGCCGTCTCTGCCAGCTCTTTGCAGATGGATCTGTGAGCATTAACGCTATTATCAGTTTACTCTTATCGCAATCACCACAGCAGCTCTCACTGAAATTTACTTTTATGATAGACATGAATGGAATCTGGCTCCTAAGTGACTCACAAGTGTTTCCCTGCCTCCCGAAAAAGCCCAGTGCAGGGGGAGTTGGAATGTTCACTGGCAGGAACCACACTCTGAAATGCCTTTAGGAAACCACTCAGGGCTCCGCCTAGACTTCTTACTCACGTGAGCTCCAGGCTCCTACCCTGTGTCATCTCAAAAGGCAAGGCCTCTTTTATTTTGTAAACTTGTAACTATGACCAAGAAAAAAAAATGCAGGTTAAAGGAAATAAAATGTAGGTTATCTCAGACTGCAAATTAGTTAATTAATTATTATTTAAAAGTGAAGTGAAGTCACTCAGTTGTGTCCGACTCTTTGCGACCCCATGGACTATATAGCTTACCAGGCTCCTCCGTCCACGGGATTCTCCAGGCAAGAATACTGGAGTGGGTTACCATTTCCTTCTCCAATTATTTTTGTTTTAAATTGGAGGTTAATTGCTTTGCAGTGTTGTGCTGGTCTCATACAACAACGTGAATCAGTCATAATTATATATATATCCCATCTCTCTTGAGACTCTCTCCCTCCCCTACCCCCTCTAGGTCGTCACAGGGCAACTGAGCTGAGCGCCCTCCTACTAACAGCAGCTTCCCACTAGCTGTCGTAGTGTTTACACATGGGCTCCCCCGGTAGCTCAGCTGGTAAAGAATCTGCCTGCAATGCAGGAGACCCCGGTTCAATTCCTGGGTTGGTAAGACCCCCTGAAGAAAGGATAGGCTACCCATTCCAGTATTCTTGGACTTCCCTGGTGGCTCAATCAGTAAAGAACCCGATTGCAAGGCGGGAGACCTAGGTTTGATCCCTGGGTTGGAAAGATCCCCTGGAGGAGTGTGTGGCAACCCACTCCACTGTGCTTGCCTGGAGAATCCCATGAACAGAGGAGCCTGGTGGGCTACGGTCCATGAGGTTGCAAAGAGTCGGACATGACTGAGTGACTAACAAAAACAACCATGTTCCAGTTACTACTACTGCATAATCAGCGGCCCTAAAACTTAGTAACCAAAATGATCATTTTGTTATGCTCATGGACGCTCTGTATCAGGAATTGAACAAGAGTGCAATGGAGACACCATATCTGGATTCCCCAGCTAGAAACGCTTCAAGGCTGCAGGTGACCCCACTGCTGGGGCTGGAAGTATCTGGAAGCGTCTCCACTCCCATGTCCGGTGGTTGGTGTTGGCTACTGGATGTGACCTTTGTGGGGTTGTCAGAAGGATACCTGGCCTAGGCTTCTGTGTGCTGGGGTCTTCCTCACAGCATGGCGGCGGGACTCAGGATGTGAAACTGATAGGTGTGTCTCCGGGGCTCCAAAGAACTCTGGTGCCGTGATCCTTTCTGTCTCAACGCAGAAGGGAGTTCAGTGAGAGGCCAAGAGACAGATCAGAAGTGATTTACTAGAATAGGATGCTTGTGCTTTCAAGTGCTCAGTAGATTACATTTTTATGATCGAAGAAAGAGGGGGAGGGCAAGAGGATCTCTTTTGTCTTTCTTGAGTAGACCTCACATTTCCATCATCAGTTCCTCCCCCAGGTTGGGCAGGGAGGTTTTCTTGTCCCTGTGTGGTCAGGCCAGGACTGCCGTAGCACTTTGGAAAAATATTTTCACGTCTCAGTACACTGAGGGTCTTTCATTTTGAAAAATCGCCTTTCCATAAATGATTGTTTTTTGTGTGTGCACAGAGCGTATTTTGGGGGTCATTATCTTGATGACACTGCTGGGCAGGCTGTAGGCCTTATTCTCTGCTGTTGTTTTATTGTTTGGGGGCACTGTGCAAAGAACATGTCCTAGGGGCCAAAGAGCATGTTTTGAGAGTTATTAACTCACTGAGCTCACTGAGCAGGATGTAGGTCTTATGACACAATTATTTTATTGTTTTGGGGCATGCCTTATGCTTCTGTTGCGTGGTTTTGTTGTTAAGCAAGCTAGCTTGATTTTATTGTTAAGCCAGCCAATTTGGCTTTGATGCCTACTGACTTGTTTTTGCTTTATGAGTCAGGCAAGCCCACATTATTTCAGAATTTTTCCATTACTTTCTTGAGGGATCATTCTTATTGTGATCTCCCAAAGCCCTCATGAAGCTTCTTGTCTATCTATAATTTCCTAATAGGGTTTCTAAGCTAATAATTTGATTATCCTACTCTATCCCTGTCAGATGTTTCTAACTTGGTGGCTCAGGGCTTCAAAAATGAGTGCTTCTGGAGAACCAGGCAGAAGCCACATGAAGTTTTCCAACCTAGCTTTGAAAGTCACGGGGTATCACTTCCACTTCATTCTGTGGGCTACAGAAGAGCCACAAAGGTGTAAAAGACATAGACCCTCACCCCTTCGTGGGAGGCAATGGCCGTTTAAACACTTGTCACCGGTGAGCTGAGAAAGTAGGAGGGCTCGTGGAGTGGTCTGTGTGCTGGAGTTTCTGGTGTGGAGCAGAAACAGGCAGGAAATGGGGCTGTGGATGTAGACGGGGGCCCTGGTGTGAGAACCCTTTACTGCCTTGGTGGCAGGCAGCATCTCTGAAGCTATGTGTCACAGGAGAAACAGAGCCTCGTTTTTCTGTGAGTCAGTCTGCTTTTTCTTTTGAGAAATTCCATCAGGGCGCGGAGACTTAATCTTAGTTCTGGAAGATTACTCTGGATCACTGCAGCTCCCTTCTCTGGGGCATATGCACTGGGGAGGGAGCCGGGTCAGGGTGAACTTCCGTCCCACCTGGCATCTGCCCAGATGTGAGTGCCCCACTTTGTCCAGGAATGTGATTCACCGTGTTGTCCCTTACTGCTGCTCTTCTGCTTTTGGATATTTATTTATTCATTATTTTTGCCTTCCTTGCTGCCTGTGGCTTTTCTCTAGTTGTGGCGAGCAGGGGCTACTCTCCAGTGGCAGCGCATGGGCTGCTCATTGGGGTGGCTTCTCTTGTTGCAGAGCCTGGGCTCTAGAATGCACAGACTGAGTTGCCCCTCAGCGTGTGGAATCTTCTGGGACCAGGGCTCGAGTCTTCTGTATTAGCACGTGGATCCTTAACCACTGGACCACCAGAGAGGCCCTGCTGGGCTTGTTGAGATCGATTCTAGTTCACCCAGAACTGCCTGTTCCCTGGACGTGGGGGTGGGGTGGTAGAAAGGGGATTTGACTGCTCTCCTGCACCACCCTGGGGCTGCAGGGAACTCTGGAGGTGCTCTGCTGTCTTCTCTGACTACCGACTGCCATTCCCTCCTGATCCGGCCAGTTGCACAGAGACACAGAGGTGACAACCAGGCTCCTTCCCGCGGTTGTTGTGGTTCAGTTGCTCAGTTGTGCCTGATTCTTTGCCACCCCGTGAACTGCAGCGTACCAGGCTTCCCTGTCCTTCACCGTCTCCCAGAGTTTGCTCAAACTCATGTCATTGAATCGGTGATGTCATCCAACCATCTCATCCTCTGTCTTCCCCTTCTCCTCCTGCCCTCAATCTTTCCCAGCGTCAGGGTCTTATCCAACGAGTTGGCTCTTCACATCAGATGACCAAAGTATTGGAGCTTCAACTTCAGCATCAGTCCTTCCAATGAATATTCAGGATTGATTGCCTTTAGGATTGACTGGTTTGGTCTCCTTGCAGTCCAAGGGACTCTCGAGTCTTCTCCAACACCATAGTTCAAAAGCATCAATTCTTCAGCGCTCAGCCTTCTTTATGGCCAGCTCTCACATCTGTACATGACCACTGGAAAAACCGTAGCTTTGACTGGATGGATCTTTGTTGGCAAAGTGATGTCTCTGCTTTTTAATATGCTGTCTAGGTTGGCCGTAGCTTTTTCTTCCAAGGAGCCAGCATCTTTTAATTTTGTGGCTGCAGTCACCATCCACAGTGATTTTGGAGCCCAAGAAAATAAAGTCTGTCACTATTTCCATTGTTCCCCATCTATTTGCCATGAGGTGATGACACCAGATGCCATGATCTTCATTTTTTGAATGTTGAGTTTTAAGCCAGCTGTAGAAGCCAGACTTCCCCTCTAGATCCTCCGAATCTATCTGGCATCTCTCCCTCACTCCCTTGCCTCATAAAAATCCAAGTTCCCTCCCCTGCCAGTTTCAAGTAGAAGCTGCATTGAATTGCTATTTCAAATAAAATTGAGAGATATCATTCTTTGAGCAAATAATTTTACCACTTTCCCTTATCTTTTTTCCGTCCCAAGCAAGGCTTCCTTAAATTCTAACCCAACGTTAAACCCTTGAGGCTGGGAATTTGACCACATCCTTCCAAAACCTTTTATATTCATGCCCAGAGGACCTCACTTTTCCAAACTCAAATGTAAAGATAGGACTCAGGTCCTGGAGTCACCCCATCCCTGAGGCAGGGCAGAGGGAAGGACAGCTTCTCCTGAAAGAGCAGGTCCAGGGAGTGGGAGTGAAGAGAGAGAGAGCAGTGATCATCTCATAAAAAACTCCCATGACTAACCTGGTGAGGAAGATGCAGAGGCCACTCAGAGCCCCCTTCAAGGAAGCTCTGCAAAGTACATTTGTCTGGCAGCTTCCAGCTTCTACAGGGTCTGCCTCCACTTTTTTTTTTTAATTGTGGTAAAATACACATAACATAAAATTTACCATCAGTATATTTAGTACATTCACAATATTATGCAGCCATCACCCCTAACTGGGCCCAGAACATCTCTGCCCCAAAGGAAACCCCAAATGCATTGAGGTAATCAGTCTCGCTCCCTCCCCCCAGCTCCTGTCAACTTGTGATCTTCTTTCTATCTCTATGGATTTGTCTTCTCTGGACATTTCATATACATGGAAGATAAGGCCTTTGGAGCTGGTTTCCTTCACCTAACACATTTATAGGGTTCCTCCACTGGCCATTGTGAACAATACTGCTGTGAGTATTTGTGGGTAAGTTTTCATTTGAACACCTGTTTGAGTTATTTTGGGTATGTTTACTTATGAATGGCATTTCAGGGTCACATGGTAGTTTTATGTTTAACTTACTGAGGAACCACCAAACTGTCTTCCACACTGGCTACACCGTTTTACATTTCCATCAGCAATGTTTAAGGCTTCCAATTTTTCCACATCCTCACCAGCACTTGTTCTGTTGTTCTGATCATAGCCATCTTAGTGGATGGGCAGTGGTATCTCATTGTGTGTGTTCTATTAAAAAAAAAGGATTTCTTTGGCTGAGTCATGGCACACGGGGCCTTTTGTTGTGGCACACAGATTCTCTCGTCGTGGTGCTCAGGCTCAGAAGTTAAGATGCGAGAACCTCCTTACTCCATCGCGTGTGGGATCCTAGTTCTCCTACTAGGGATCTAACCCACGCACCTTGCATTGCAAGGTGGATTCTTAACCCTTGGACCACTAGGGAAGTCCCTCATTGTAGTTTTGATTTGCATTTCTCTAATGATTAATAACTTCCCTGGTGGCTCAGACGGTAAAGCGTCTGCCTACAGTGCGGGAGACCTGGGTTCGATCCCTGGGTTGGGAAGATCCTCTGGAAAAGGAAATGGCAATCCACTCCAGTACTCTTGCCTGAAAGATCCCATGGACGGAGGGGCCTGGTAGGCTACAGTCCATGGAGTCACAAGGAGTCTGACATGACTGAGTGACTTCACTTAATGATTAATGACCTGCCTCTTGAGAAACCTATATGCAGGTCAGGAAGCAACAGTTAGAACTGGACATGGAACAACAGACTGGTTCCAAATAGGAAAAGGAGTACATCAAGGCCGTATATTGTCACCCTGCTTATTTAACTTATATGCAGAGTACATCATGGGAAACGCTGGGCTAGAAGAAGCACAAGCTGGAATCAAGATTGCCGGGAAAAATATCAATAACCTCAGATATGCAGATGACACCACCCTTATGGCGGAAAGTGAAGAGGAACTAAAAAGCCTCTTGATGAAAGTGAAAGAGGAGAGTGAAAAAGTTGGCTTAAAGCTTAACATTCAGAAAACTAAGATCATGGCATCTGGTCCCATCACCTTGTGGAAAATAGATGGGGAGACAGTGGAAACAGTGTCAGACTTTATTTTTGGGGGCTCCAGAATCACAGCAGATGGTGACTGCAGCCATGAAATTAAAAAACGCTTACTCCTTGGAAGGAAAGTGATGACCAACCTAGACAGCATATTAAAAAGCAGAGACATTACTTTGCCAACAAAGGTCCATCTGGTCAAGGCTATGGTTTTCCAGTGGTCATGTATGGATGTTAGAGTTGGACTGTGAAGAAAGCTGAGTGCTGAAGAATTGATGCTTTTGAATTGTGGTGTTGGAGAAGACTCTTGAGAGTCCCTTGGACTGCAAGGAGATCCAACCAGTCCATCCTAAAGGAGGTCAGTCCTGGGTGTTCATTGGAAGGACTGATGCTGAAGCTGAAACTCCAATACTTTGGCCACCTCATGTGAAGACTTGACTCATTGGAAAAGACCCTGATGCTGGGAGGGATTGGGGGCAGGAGGAGAAGGGGACGACAGAGGATGAGATGGCTGGATGGCATCACTGACTCAATGGACATGAGTTCGAGTAAACTCCAGGAGTTGGTGATGGACAGGGAGGCCTGGCGTGCTGCGATTCCTGGGGTTGCAAAGAGTCGAACACGACTGAGAGACTGAACTGAACTGAATGATTAATAACAGTGAAGACCTTTTCATTTGTCCCTTAGCCATTTGTATATCTTTGGAAAAATGTCTATTCAAATTCTTTGCCCCTACTTTTTTTAGTTTTTTTGGGGGGGATGGTGGTGAGAGGGGCCACACCTGGTGGCTGGTGGGTTCTTAGTTCTTCCACCAGGGATAGAACCGCCCTGGCAGTGAAAGTCCTGAGTCCTAACCGCTGGGCCTGAAATGCCTGTTTATTTTCTTTAAATTGAAGCATAGTTGATTTACAAGGTTGTGTTAGTTTCAAGTGTACGACAAAGTGATTAAGTTTTGTATATGTATATATACATATCCTTTTTCAGATTTTTTTTCCTTTATAGGTTGTTATGAAATAGTGAATGTAATTCATTCCCTGTCCTGTATGCTAGGTCCTTGCTGCGTATTGTTTCTTCTTAAAGCAATCTGGGTAATTTTTCCAGGAGGAGCCGCACGCCACAGCTTGAGAAATTTCCCCAAGCAGGGATCAAATGCAATCCCCCTTCAGTGGAAGCTTGGAGTCTTAACCATTGGACCACCTGTAAAGTCTTGGGTAGTTTGTATTTTCTGCAAGTTCACCAATTTCACTTAAGTTTTCAAATTCATTACTTATAAACATGCTCACATATAATTGAATTTTATAATCAAAGTTGTGTTGTATAGGAAATTTAGAAAAGAAAAGAGAAAATAAAAACCACTTGTAATTAATTTAAAGAGAGACTATCACTCTTAACATTTAGGAGTATTTCCTCTATTTTCTTTTAAGTTAAAAACAAATCCTACATCTTCATTTTTATACCTCTGTTAAAATACAGTGCAACAGGGCCAAAATGGAGTCAGTTATGCTATACCTCATAAATACCCAAAAGTCTTAATTACAATTTCATCCTCTCCCAGAAATGGAATCGACATTTTTTGTTTTTTTAGCTGCACTGCATGGCTTGTGGCATCTTTGCTCCCTGACCAGGGATTGAACCCCAGGCCCTCCACAGTGCAAGGGCAGAGTCCTGACCACTGGACCACCAGGGAACTCCAGGAATCTTAAACCAGTCAATCTGAAATGACCTGATCAACAGTCAGGCAATCTGCCTGATAGACCACTGTAGTCCCCTAAGGGAAAGTGACTTTACAATTACCAACCCACTTTTTTGCCGAGTACAGTTTCCTTATTCCTGCTCCCCTCTGGCTACAAAAATCTTTCCTTTTATTGCTCTGCCATAATAATGAATGGAATCTTGCTATTTGAAACAACATGGATGGACCTAGAGGGCATTGTGCAAAGTGAAATAAGTCAGATAAAGACAAATACAGCATCACTTCGCTTATAGGCAGACTCTAAACATCAAAGCAAATGAACAAAGAGAATAAAACAGAAGAATATTCATAGATACAGAAAAGAAACTGGTGATTGCCAAGGGAAAGGTTGAGGGATGCATGAAGTAAGTGAGGGAAATTAAGAAGTACAAGCTTCCAGTTATAAAATAAGCAACTCACAGGTATGTAATGTATAGAATGGGGAATATTGTCAATAATATTGTAATAATATTGCAAATGTATGGGTAACAGATGGTAGCTGGACTTAGCTTGGTGACCATTTTATAGGGTATACAAATATTGAATGACTGTGTTGTACATCTGAAACTAATATTGTAATTCAATCGTTCTTTATTAAAAAAAAAGTCTTCCATTCTGTGTAGCACCTCAGAGCTCCTTTCCGTCTGCTAGATTAGATGCTGCCTGGTTTGAATCCATTTTTGCTCAAGCTCAAAAAATTCAATAAGCCTCAGTTTATTTTTATACATCTCCTTTGGAATTTTTCTTTTCTTTTTTTTTTAATAAATTTTTAATGAAAGCTCTTTTTATCAATTCTTTAATAACTCCTAAAATTTTTATATTAATCGTATTCTTTTCTAGTTAGTTAATTAATAATTATTTTATTTAAATTTACCTTTGTAGTTTACTTGGAGTAGTCTTTCAGTTTATCTTTACTTTTAGATAAGGCTTTTCGTCCATTTATTTTATTCTTCTGGTCTCGGATGTGGTTTTGTTTTATTTTGTTTTTAACAGCTTTGTGTGTGTGTGTGTGTGAGAGTGAGTGTGCTTAGTCGCTCAGTCGTGTCTGACTCTGTGACCCCATGGACTGTAGTCCGAGAGGCTCCTCTGTCCCTGAGATTTCCCGGGCAAGAATACTGAAGTGGATTGTCATTTTTTCTTCCAGGGGATCTTCACAACCCATATCTCCTGCATTGGCAGGTGAATTCTTTACCACTGCACCACCTGGGAATCTTGAACAGCTTTACTGAATTATAAATTTAAGTATCATAAAATTCATCCATGGTTAGGTGGACAATTCAGTGATTTTTAGTAAATGTACTGAGTTGTGCAACCATCATCACAATTCATTTTAACACATTTCTATTATGCCATTTTATACCTCGTGGCTGTTTTTTGTTTTTAATATTTATTTGTTTATTTATTTGGCTGCATTGGGTCTTAGTTGTGGCACATGGGATCGTCACTGCGTCATGTGGGATCTTTTCGTTGGGGTGCATGGGCTCTCTCATTGTGGCACGAGGACTCCAGGCTACCCAGGCTCAGTAGTTGTGGCATGCGGGCTGTGGCATATGGGATCTTCTTCAACCAGGGATCAAACTTGTGTTCCCTGCATTGGTGGGTGGATTCTCAACCACTGGACCACCAGGGACGTCCCAGTAACTCATGGCTGTTTGCAGTCAGCCCTCCTCGCCACCTCCAGCCCCAGGCAACCCTTCATCTGCTTTCTGTATCTGTAGCTTTGCCCTTTCTGGACTCTTCATGTAATGGAATCATATAATATCCAGTCTTTCCTGCCTGGCTTCTTTCACTAACCATAATGTTTCTGAGGCCCACCCATAGATCAGTTGTGGCTTCCCAGGTGGCACTTGTGGTAAAGAACCTGCCTGCCAACACAGGAGACGTAAGAGATGTGGGTTTGATCCCTGGGCCTGGAAGATCCCCGGGAGAAGCAAATGGCAACCCACTCCAGTATTCTTGCCTAGAAAATCCCATGGACTGAGGAGCCTGGCGGGCTACAGTCCATGGGGTTGCAGAGTCAGACACAACTGAGGGAACTTAGCACATTACATGTGTCAGTACTTCTGACTTTTTAGGTTTATTCACTACTCGTTTCTGGTGGTTTTCCCCTAGACTCAGGCAGAAATCAGCATGTTGCCAAGGTCTCCAGAGGACCTTTTGCAAATCTCTGGGACTTTCTCTCAGCACAACTCCCTGACTCCTGGTTCATTACTCCAGATTTTTTTTTGAGTAATTTTATCTATTCGTTGATTTATGACCGTGCTGGGTCTTCGTTGCTGTGTGGGCTTTTCTCTAGTTGCAGCAAGCAGGGACTATTCTCTAGTTTCGGTGAGCAGGCTTCTCACTGCAGGGACTTCTCTTGTTGTGGAGCACAGCTTCCAGGGCACAAAGGCTTCAGTAGTTGAGCTACACGGTCTCAGCAGCTGCAGCTCCCCGACTTTCCCTCCACAGTAATTGTGGTTCACCGGCTTATTTGCTCTGCTGCTGCCCTCCATGTGGGATCTTCCTGGGCCAGGGATCGAACCTTTGTCTCCTGCATTGGCAGACAGATTCCTAACCACTGAGCCACCAGGGAAGCCCCAGATCCTTCAGCTATTTTATAAACTCTTAAATTTTGGCAACAGTGTTTTTCGTCCAACCCCCGCACCTCCCCCGCCAGAGTCCTCAGAACAATGCTCTTTTACCTTTAAAAGCTGCAAAATCTCTTCTAGGATGTACAGATTCTCCCCCTCTGTGAAGGAGGAGATGGTCAGCAGGCAGGTGACTGAACTGTCCTTACCCCCTCATTGAGGCAGATGTCAGATTTCTGATGGAGAACCGAACTGCACTGTCTTCCAGAACAGTTTCTGGGGGCCTATGCGGCTTTCCTCTGACAGAATGAAGACTGTTTTCCAGCTGCAGAACCAGTCCAGGAAGCTGCCCACAGTGCAGTGAGAAGGCTGTCTGCCTCCTGCTTGCTGGGCCCAGCCCTCCTAGGGAGCCGGGAGGCCCAGTCACTGTCAGCTGGGGTGCGTGGGGAGCCCTTTCTTCCAGCTCTTACTGTTGGGGGTGCTGCCTGAGAGGATGCTCAGTGCCCAGGACGCAGTGGGTGCATCAAAAATGGTAGATACTGTCATTGAATAGGGCCGGCGCCAGGCAGTGAGGCCCAACTTTGGTTTAGACTAGCTTAGATCAAACTAGCTTGCCAAAACTAGTCAGACTTCCACGTAACTCTTTGATCAGAATGGGGATACAGGCGTTTACTTTTTGGCTCTCCACAGTGCAGAGAGCCGAGCGGATACTGCCACCAGCATGTTTTGCAATCAAAGGCTGCATTTAGCGGAAAGGTCTCTTAGACTTTGCTGTGTGACCTCCGTGTGACCTTCTTGTCTCTCTGTGTCATTCTGAGGATCTGCATCTTAGCAAGTCGGGAAGCTGGTGGTTTACCCTCTGTTAGCCTTGAGGCAGTCTAAGGATTTTGTATTTGATGGTATGCGTGCACTCACTCAGTTGTGTCCAACTCTTTGCGACCCCATGAGACCCTGCAACCCTCCAGGTTTCTTTATCCATGAAAATTTCCAGGCAAGAATACTGGAGTGGGTTGCCATTTCCTCCTACTAGAGATCTTCCTGACCCAAGAATTGACCCCATGTCTCCTGTGTCCCCTGCATTGGCTGGCAGATTCTTTACCACTGAGCCACCTGCCCATTTGATTGTGTGGAAATTAATTTGAAAATCCTTGACAGTTCCAGAATGGAAGCGGAGAGGTGAGTGGGTCCCAGGTCAGATTCATGACAGGGATGCAGACTAGTTATGGAGTTCCTGCTGTTCATCTTCCTGCATAAGATGAAACAGTGGCCTGGCCAGGACTGGGCAACTGATATGGAAAGGAGGGAAAAGTTTCTTATTTTTTCCTTAAATTTTTTTTATTGTGGTAAAATATACATAACATAATGAGGTACGTGGAGTAGTCAGATATGTAGAGACAGAAAGTAGAGTGATGGTTAATTAGTAGAGGTGTGGGGAGGGAGAATGAGAAGGTAGTGTTTAATGGGCACAGAGTTTCAGTTTTACAAGATGAGGAACCTCCCTGGCAGTCCGGTGGCTAAGACTCCAAGCTTCCAATGCAGGGAGTCCCAGGTCCATCCCTGGTCAGGGAACTAGATCCCACACACTGCAACTAAAAGTTCACATGCCACAACGAAGATCGAAGATCCCCAAACTAATTATCCCAGCACAGCCAAATAAATAAGTAATAAATTAAAAAATCTTTGCAACCTCAGGGACTGTAGCCCACCAGGCTCCTCTGTCCATGGAATTCTTCAGGCAAAAATACTGGAGTGGGTAACCATTCCCTTCTCCAGGGGAACTTCTCAACCCAGGGATTGAACCCAGGTCTCCTGCATTATGGGCAGATTCTTTACCATCTTAGCCACCAGGGAAGCCTAATAAATAAAATAAATATTAAATGAAAAGGTTACAAGACAGATTGTGGCAAGGGTTACATGGCAATGTGAATGTACTTGATGCCACTGGACTGTACACTTAGATATGCTCAAGGTGGTAAATTTTTTAACATAGACTTTTAACCTCTGTTTTCTGTCTCTATGGATTTGCCTCTTTTTTTTTTTTTTGCTTGTTAAATCTGTGAACATAGCTTTAGTTCTTTTCCTGCTAGAAGATTGAAGGACAGAATGAATGGATATGCTCTTAAGGGCTCTTGCAAGCATTCTTTTTCTCAATATTTTTATTCATTAAAAAAGAACATCAGTATCTGTTCCTTTTGTATAGATGACACATCTGTTGTGAGTTTTTGTTGTGACGTATTTTTTCCTTTTCTTAAATTTATCTATAATTAATTTACATGGGCTTCCCAGGTGGCGCAGTGGTAAAGAATCTGCCTGCCAATGCAGGAGATGCAAGAGACGCAGGTTTGATCCCTGGGTCAGGAAGATCCCCTGGAGGAGGGCATGAAAACCCACACCAGTGTTCTTGTCCATGGAGAATCCCATGGACAGAGGAGCCTGGAGGGCTGTGGTCCTTGGGGTCGCAAAGAGTCGGACACGACTGAGCCACTCAACACTTATACATACAAACTTGATTTACGATACTGTGTTAGCTTCAGGTATTCAGCTGAAAGTGATTCAGATACACACACACACACACACATATACATGCATGTGTGCATGCACACACAGACACACACATATATATGTAAAATCTTTTTCAGATTCTTTACCATTATAGGTTATTACAAGGTACTGAATGGAGTTCCCTGTGCTGTATGCTAGCTTCTTGTTGTTAATCTAGTTTGTGTATAGTGGTTTGTATCTGTTGGTCCCGTATTCCTAATTTATCTCTCCCCTTCTCACCCCTTCGGTAACCATATGTTTGTTTTCTATGTCTGTGGGTCTATTTCTGTTTTGTTTATAGACTTATTTATATTATTTTTTATATCCCACATATAAGTGATATCATATAATACTTGTTTTTAACTTACTTCACTTAGTATGATACTTAACATATTTTTTCTATAAAATAGCCTCTATGGTATCTTGCCTCCTCACTTTCCCATCTCAAGGGTCTCTCTGGGTGGGGGGATGAGGGGGGTGGCTGTGTACTTGATGAAACTGACTGTAGACACTGCTGTTTCTGTAAAACAACCTCAGTGATAGGAGAGGACCTGTCGATCACGTATTAAAGTACTTCACAGGGCTTCCCTGATGGTCCAGTGGCCAAGACTCTGTGCTCCCGATGCAAGGGCCCCAGGTTCGATCCCTGGTCAGGGAACTAGATACCACATGCCACAGCTAAGACTTGGTACAGCCAAATAAATAAATATTAAAAAAAAAAATACTTCACATTTACCAGCATTATCACTCTGTAAATTTATATATATGTATATGTGGACTTCTTTTTCTTAGACTGTGGAATAGTTGTATGCACTATACTTATTTTGATGTGTTTTGTGGATTTTTGTAGTTTGAAATTGACTCACCATGCTCTGATGAATACTGATTCTCATAACAACTGTTTGATGTAGTATGAATAGATGTGCGCTCAAGGACACTGAAGCCGTGGACTGAGCCTGGAACTGTTGCCTCTTGGCCAGCAGTGTCTTGACCAAGGTTGACTGAATGCATACGGCATTGTAGGTACTGCCCTGAAGACCAACGCAAGTCTCCCACTGTGTGGACCGGGAGCAGTACAGGTATTTGTTGTCCCTGAAATAACTACAGTAAGCGTCATCCTTTTTTAAAAAAAAAATTATTTATTTAGCTGTGCCAGGTCTCATTTGCAGTGCTCAGGATCTTCCATCTTCACTGGGGCAGGTGGGATCTTTAGTTGAGGCATGTGGGATCTAGTTCCCTGACCAAGGATTGAGCTTGGGACCCCTTGATTGGGAGTGCAGAGTCTTAGCCTCTGGACCACCAGGGAAGTCCCAAGCTTCATTTTCTTTACTGAGGGGAATCTTGGTGTTGCATTTTCATCAGTTTCAGAGCTTGTGATTGACTGGACTCTTAACTATTGATTAGTTTTCTTTGAGGAAGCCTCGGAGCTTTTGGAGAGGAGGACATTTGTGCTCGATATGAAGCCTTATTTCTCACCTTACTGCTCCTCTTTCTTGGCACTCAAGACAGAGTAAGAAAGTCTTATAATAACAAAGGCTCTTATTGCCTTCCCATCTTGAGGGCAGCTCATCTTCTCACTCTGGGCTAAATGCCCTGTAACCCCATCATAAAGGGTATGAATAGCTTTACTGGAATCTTGTCTTTTTTTTTTTTTTTGCCTTCTGTGGAAGTTGATGTCACTTGTAGCTGACAATGAAATGTGAATCTGAAGATTCTTAGGTATTTTCTTTTTTTTTTTTTTTAGGTATTTTCTTATACAGCATTCTTTGGCTGCATTTCAGACCTTGCTACCCTTTGCCCAACAGGGAGGTATTCCTTTGCCTCATTCACTGCATCTACAGATATTCCTTGAGTGCCTTTTAGATGCCAGGTATTTTATGATTGGGCTTCCCTGGTGGCTCAGTGGTAAAGAATCTGCCTGCGAAGTAGGAGACGTGGGTTCGATCCCTGTGTCAGGAAGATCCCCTGGAGAAGGAAATGGCAACCCACTCCAGCATTCTTGTCTGGGAAATTCCATGGACAGAGGAGCCTGGCGGGCCACACACCATGGGATCGAAAAGGGTTGGATATGACTTAGCGACCGAGCACATTTTGTCATTAAATTTCTAACCTGAGGACTGGTGTCCATGGTTTGCTAGATTTTAAATTCTACCGGATAACTAGGTTTCAAGTTAATTAATTCTGCTACTGCTACTCCTAAGTCACGTCAGTCGTGTCCAACTCTGTGTGACCCCATAGACGGAAGCCCACCAGTCTCCCGTCCCTGGAATTCTCCAGGCAAGAACACTGGAGTGGGTTGCCATTTCCTTCTCCAGTGCATAAAAGTGAAAAGTGAAAGTGAAGTCGCTCAGTCGTGTCCGACTCTTCGCGACCCCATGGACTGTAGCCTACCAGGCTCCTCCGTCCATGGGATTTTCCAGGCAAGAATACTGGAGTGGGGTGCCATTGCCTTCTACTAATTAATTCTAGGTGCTAAAAAATAATACTTCCTATTAAGATGAAAATTAATCTTATAAGATTAATACCAATAATTGAAAGCCTTCCTATATCTGAAACAGCTCTTAAGATCCTCAAATTTTGACAAGTTGGGCCAAAATTTTTCTACCAAAACAAACAAAGAAAAATCCAACCAACCCCTATGATCTTTAATACACATTGCAAATTGATTTATGGTATTGGAAATTACAGAAGTGTTCACATAACTTGTAAAATCTAAGTGCACTTTTTAGGAGATCCATCAAATTGTGGTTTGACAAGCCCTTAAATATTACTACTGACCACAGGCATTAGTAATTCAGAAGACTGTTTTTTTTTAACGTTATCACTAGAAGTATATGGGATATTCTTGAGTAAAGACATGAATTTTTATTCAATGAAACTCCACAAACAGCAAATCTTATTTTTTGCAATTCTGTGCTAATGGTGAGTTCATTTGGGAATGTGCCAGAGGTTAACTTTTCCTATTGCTTTTCCTGGGCTTCCCTGATAGCTCAGTTGGTAAAGAATCTGCCTGCAATGCAGGAGACCCCGGTTCGATTCCTGGGTTGGGAGGATCCCCTGAAGAAGGGATAGGCTACCCACTCCAGTATTCTTGGGCTTCCTTGTGGCTCAGCTTGTAAAGAATCTGCCTGCAATGTGGGAGACCTGGGTTCAATCCCTGGGTTGGGAAGATTCCCTGGAGAAGGAAAAGGCTACCCACTCCAGTATTCTGGCTTGGAGAGTTTCATGGATTGCTTCTCCTGTTCTATTAAAAGGAATCTGAAACATAGTTCCATTGGGTTGAAGGTTAGCTTGCAATTCTATGCTGCACTGGATTCTGAAATATGCTAATATTTCCAGTTCATTTTTCCATTGTATTCCTATTTCCTATTTTTCATTGTTTGCTTTTACATATATGCTTTTCCTGTATCAGTTTTTTCCCAGTCCATCTCCAAATAGTCATTTTAAAAGTCATTTAAATATCATTAAATCAGCTATACTTCAATTTAAAAAAATACATTTAAAATAATTAAATTAGTTGGAGAAGGAAATGGCAACCCACTCCAGTACTCTTGCCTGGAAAATCCCACGGACAGAGGAGCCTGGTAGGCTACAGTCCATGGGGTCGCAAAGAGTCGGACTCAACTGAGCGACTTTACTTACTTACTTACTTACTGGCTATCTCTAAAATAGAAAAATGCATAATAATCCTTGTTTTGTTCTCTCAAAAATAAAGTTCTCCATTGCAGTTTAAATAAAATAAAATAAAATAATTAAATTAGTAAACAATTTGTAAAAGCTACTAACATTAGAATTTTATGGACTCTTTCAGTGTATTCAAAGCTTTTCTGATTAAATAATGGAAGACAATCTAAAAAACTTTCATTTTTTTAAAGATGTTAACTTCTGGCCCAAATCACATCTGTTAAAAAAGTTATGTTCATTATATGAAAAATTAAAAGTTCTAAATACCAATGACCTTGGCTTCATCTGTGAGCTTATGGTATATCAGACAGGACAAACCCTGCTGCTCTCCCTGAAATTCTATAATTGTGAAGTGTTTTGTAAATTTTTGGTAGGTGAAGTTCACTTTAGTTCTCCTCGATTATTTTCATTCTTTCCCTTGTTAAAATAGTTCGTGTTAATTATCACCCCCTTGAGATAAAGAAGTACTTTTGGACAAAATGTGATTCCAGCCAGAGAATATTTTATGTAACTTAAGGGTTAGTAAAATTTTATTACTTGCTTCCTCAAGAAAATCTAGATACTATCAATTTAGCCTCTAACCTTCTTTGACATAATCCTCACTCTCACTTTATGATAGTCTCTTCTGTTTTATTTAATGGTTTAATAGAATCATGTTTGGAACTGGCTGGAAAGCAATTGCAAGAAATGGTTTACAGACTACTTTTAATGGGCAGTGTTAGAGGATTTATGGCTCTCAGCTCTAACATTATTATTGTTATTAAAAATTATTTGTTGATTGCTGGTGGTTGTGCTTGGAGTCATATGAGACATAAAGAAGCTGTAATCATTGCCCTACGCTCCATTATCCGGCAAATAAAAGTGATGTGTCTCCATATGGTCTCTCTGACTCTATCTGAGCTATATCCCCCTATAGGGAATGGATATTGCTTAGTGTGAGATGATGCCTTTTCACCTTATTTTCACTGACTTTCTTCCTACAAGTATTAGATTCCATGACAGTCCAGTTGAACTCCCTAAGAGAAAGCACTGGAGTGTCAAGGTGTACCATTGACCTCTGCCTGCAGGTCACGTTGCTTCCTGATGCCAAGACGAGCCTTAGGCTGCCCTTGCCCATGTCAGAGAGCGACTGTTGGAGATAACCACAGAGGTCAGAGTCATTCAAAACTTACTGGAAGAGACATTTCCCCACAGAGGTGAGATAAAGGGATTTCTTCCCTCACACTGGCAAGGATACTTGAAAAACTCTGCTTGTGCCCAGGTTGATAAGAGTTGTCTCTTTTTTTATTTTTTAAATTTTTTGGCCATGCATGTGGGATGTGGGATCCCAGCATGTGGGATCTAGTTCCTGGACCAGGGATTGAACCCTCTCCCCTTGCACTGGAAGAGTGGAGTCTTAACCACTGCATCCCCTGGGAGGTCCCATTGTCTCTCTTAGGCTTGTTTATGCTTGCAGTAGATTTTATTCTCTGCAGGCCTGTTGACTGGGGCAGGTGCCATGGGGGGGATGCTCTTGGCACCAAAGGCCCTGCCCCTTTTGACTCCAGCTGAAAACAGAATTTCTTTTTTTGTTTGTTTGTTTTGTTTTGAAAACAGAATTTCTAAAGCACACTTCTCCAGCTCGCTAAGGAAGAGAGGAAGGAGGAAGGGAGAAAGGGATGGAAGCATAGAAAAAAGGAAGGAACAGAGGAGGGAAGGCAGGCAGTTAGAATTAGGCAGTCACTCATAAGATTTGTTGTTTATTTATTTATATTGAAGTATAGTTGATTTACAATGCTGTGTTAATTTCTACTGTACAGCAAATGATTCAGTTATACATATATACATATGCATTTTTAAATATTCTTTTCCATTATGATTTATCATAGGATATTGAATATAGTTCCCTGTGCTATCCAGTAGGACTTTGTTGGTTATCCATTCTATATATAGGCGCTTACATCTGCTAACCCTAAATTCCCACTCCATCCTTCCCCCAACCCCCTCCCCCTTAGTAACCTCTAGTCTGTTCTTTATGTCCATGATTCTATTTCATAGATAGGTTCATTTTTCATTTTGTGTAATATTTTAGATTCCATATATAAGTGAAAGCATATGGTATTTGTCTTTCTCTTTCTGACTTACTTCACTTAATATGATAATCTCTAATTGCATCCATGTTTCTGTCAATGACTTTGTTTCATTTTTTGTGGCTGAGTAATATTCCATTATCTGTATGTACCACATCTTCTTTATCCATTCATCTGTCCATGGGCATTGAAGTTGCTTCCATGTCTTGGCTTATGTAAGTAGTGACGCCATGAACACAGGGGTGCTTGTGTCTTTTTGACTTAGAGTTCCATCAGGGTATATTGCAGGACCACATAGCAACTTCCTTTTTAGTTTTCTAAGGACCTCCATATTGTTCTCCCCCGCAGCTGCACCAACTTACATTTCCACCAAACGGTGTAGGAGAGTTCCCTTGAAAAGATTTTTGTGAGGGACTGCGCTAGGCTCTCTGGTGGTAAGGCAGGGTTGGGGGGGTGGTGTGGGAAACACAGGTAAAATATAGAAGGAACCTTCCCCAACCAGAGTATAGATAATTAGAAAGGGTAAAACATGTGTTCCATACCCACAGCACAATGTCAAAAGTAGGAAGTGGCACAGAGGATCCAGATGGAGCACTAGAGAATCCAGGGAACAGAGCAGACTTCTAGCTGGTCTTCACTCTATCAACAGGGACACAGCAGACTAAAGACGCATCATTGCTGTTGTTTAGTCACTAAGTCGTGTCCAGTTCTTTGTCACCCTATGGACCATAGCCTGCCAGACTCTTCTGTCCGTGGGATTCTCCAGGCAAGAATACTGGAGTGGGTTGCCATCTCCTTCTCCAGGAGATCTTCCCAACCAAGGATTGAACCGAGTCTCCTGCATTGGCAGGCGGATTCTTTACCACTGAGCTATCAGGGAAGCCCACAAACGCACCCTACTTTCCACAATCTCTCTTTCCTCCTACTTTCCGTCAATTATTTCTTGTAAAAAGAGCATATTTCTTAGCAGTGGAAAAGGAAAGGCAACTGTATGAAGAGGATATCAAACATTTAACAATGCAGAAGAGGAGAGAAAGAATCTTGGAGCTCTGAATGTTTGTTTCCAGCCACCTTAAAGAGGATTAAAATATAAAAACCACACCGTTGTAACAGTCCTTCCTTTTCAAGAGAAAGGAAGAAATACATTTAATTTGCAGTGCAGTGTGCATATTATGTGTGTGGACATGCATGTCTGTGTCCAAGACACAAGTTTTACAAACCAGTACTTGCAGTGCAAATGTTGTCTATCACCTAATCTGTAGCTGGTGGCTGGGATGTAGAGGGTAAGAGAAGACAGCCCCCTGGTCTTTGGTTGAAGCACTTGGATTGGATGCTGGTGTCATTTACTGAGATGGAGAAAATGGGGGAGGGAAATTTTCAGACGTTTAGAGAGAAGAAAATGAATGAGATGAAGATTTCTGATGTTTGTGTTACATGTTACGTTTGTGTTGCTTAGGATAGTGGCACTCGGACATTTTGGCCATGACCCACAGTTAGACAGACATTTGAAGTCAAGACCAAGCTGACCCCCTCCCCCGCCATCTACATGTGTGAGCATGTGTGTGTATGAGAGGGCATCAGTATTTCCCCCTTCCTGAGCAGGACCACATGAGCTCTAGGCTGAGAGTTGGGTTGAAAGATACTAGCTAAAGAGATGACTGGGTGAAGCGGTGGGGCCATCAGGAATGGGGAGGAAGATTCTCAAGTGTTTTCCCTCATCCCAGGCTGAGTGCGCATCCACGTTCAGGACCCACTTCTGGAACCCAGGACTAGGTATTTTCTGACTGCCGAGGTGGTGAAGGATGGAAGATGCTCTCCGTTCTTCCCCTTGCTACACGTGGACCAGAATGGAAGGACGAAACTCTAGGTCTTGTCTTGCGGTGTTGCTATTTTTGTTCAGGGGCTCAGTCGTGTCCGACTCTTTGTGACCCCCATGGACTGCAGCACGCCAGGCTTCCTTCCCTGTCCTTCACCATCTCCCAGAGCTTGCTCAAACTCATGTCCATTGAGTCGGTGATGCCATCCAACCATCTCGTCCTCTGTTGTCCCCTTCTCCTCCTGCCTTCAATCTTTCCCAGCATCAGGTGGCCAAAGTATTGGAGCTTCAGCTTCAGCATCAGTCCTTCCAATGAATATTCAGGGCTGATTTCCTTTGGGATGAACTGGTTGGATCTCCTTGCAGTACTAGGGACTCTCAAGAGTCTTCTCCAGCACCACAGTTCAAATGCATTAATTCTTCAGTGCTCAGCCTTCTTAATAGTTCAGCTCTTACATCCATACCTGACTACTGGAGTCTGGCTGTGAGAAAAAGCTAAATTGTGAAGCCTGAAGGAGCGTTTCCATTTTTTGCAGGACTCTGCACAACATCCTTCTGGTTAAAATCTGAACACATTCCAAAGAGAGTTAAAAAAAAAAAAAAAAAAAGGAGGGGAATTCCCTGGAAGTCCAGTGGTTAGGACTTCATGTTTTCACTGCCTTGAGCCCAGGTTTGATCCCTGATGGTGCAGCCAAAAAAACCAAAAAACAAAATCTGAACACATTCAATTTTCTATTAGTTTTTTGAGCTAAACATATTGAAAAATAGAGAGAAAAATTTAGCAAATATTCCCATTTTCAACACCAAGTTTCTTGTTTGTTGGTTGGCTGTTTTTTTGACCTTGAAGCCCAGCTTGCAGGATCTTAGCTCACTAATCCAGGCATCTCATCAGTGAGAGAGCTGAGTACCAACCACTGGACTGCCAGGGAAGTTCCCCAGCATCAGGAATTAATAACTTACCTGTTTGTCTGATATGCATATCATCTTCTTATTAACAAATATGAAGCATTATAGGCAAAGCTGGAGTCCCACCCCTATTCCTCTCCTCTCTTTGCCCCGATTTCAGTCAGCCCTGAAAACAGATGAGTTTTATCTGTATTTCCAATCCATATTTTATAATTTTTGTACATAATAGCCTATGTAGGGTATTAATTCACATATTGTTTTATTAATAAAGGACCGCTTTGCAAGCCAGGGCTATTCTCACTCAAACTTGTGTCCTAGAACTCCAGTTTGTCCTCTCTGGGCGTGACAGTAGCCCATCTGGGGTCTGAGGCAGATCTGTGGATGCGGTTGCAGTGTCTCTGGCCCAGGAGTGAGGGTGTCACAGAGGAAGTGAGGGGGACCTCTGGGGAATTTCAGTCCTGCCTGCTTCCTCCGCCAATCGCTCTTGGCTAAAAATAGCAGAAGCTGAGCACCACCTGCAAAGTGCAGCTGTGAGGGCCCCTATTTGGAAATGAGGGAACATCATTTCCAAGATGGTCATTTTCCAAGACCATCGCTGGTCATTTTCCAAGAACAATCTTTTGTTCAAGATGCCAAAGGTACTGCAGATATCAATTGATGCAGGATTTTCTTTAATTACCAGTGCTGTGTGTGGTAGGAAGCCCCCTGGGGTAATAGTCATTAAGGGACCTTTCAGACACACATACTTCCGTCAGCTGTCCTTTTAGGCATTCCGATAATCACATTGTTCACTTAAAAAAAATGCAAAACGTGAGAGTTGTGAGTTAAGCTTTACTGGGGGCAAAATGAGGACTGCAGCCCGGGAGACAGCTCCTCAGGTAGCCCTGGGAGACTGCTCCAAGGAGGTCGGGGGGGAGGGGGGGGGCGGGGGGGGGGGTGGTGAGAAGAAAGTCAATCTATATAATAATTTGGTGAAGGGGGAGTTTATGCAACAAACATTTATCTTTGCAAAAGTCTTCTGCTAGTCAGGAGGAGCTGATGTCATCATGCAGGGATTAACTGCTTTTCCAGATATGAGGAGATACAAGAACTGGGCTGATAAAATCAGCTCCTGAAAATATCTAACTATCTGAAGACCTGTTCTCTCAGTTTTTCCCAGAGCACAGAGTTCCTCATTCCTTCTCTCCAACCTGACCTCCTATCAGGAGGGTTGAAAATCAGCAACTGCAGCATTACCTGATTTAATCTTTGTAGAGGTAGATGGTGAGTGCCCATGACAAGTACCAATTTGTAGTTGACCACATCAATGTGGGTTCTATGTTGAAGTTATATTAAGCAGAATAGAAACCCCTTATGGACTTCACTGGTAGTCCAGTGGCTACGACCCCAGGCTATCAGTGCGGGGGGCATGGGTTCTATTCCCGGTCAGGAAACTAGATCTTCCATGCCACAACAAAGACTTGGTGCATCCAAGTAAATAAATAAAAATAAATATTAACAAAGAAAAGGAATTCCTTAAAGAATATTAAAGTTCTTACAGAATCTTAATGAGGACCAACTCCTAGAGCTTAAAGGCCCTGGAGCCAGGAACAATGCCCTGCTCACAGCATTTCTTCCAACACAAAGCTTGTTTCTGTGACTCTCAGCTTGTTTGTGACTATGTTTCCTTATGATATAAGCATTTTTATAAAACAAAAGTATGTGTATGTGCATGTGAGTATGTATAGGAATACTTGTACATGGTACAAAATTCAAAAGGTATGAAAGAATAAACAGGAAAAGGAAGTCTCCTTCCACTACCCCAGCGGCCAGTTCTTTTTCACAGAGGCAGCCTTATTTTCAATTCCTTGTGTGTTCCTACAGAGAAATGCTATGCCTATGTATGTGTGTTTACAGATTAATTTTTCCTTGTGCTAATGATAACACACCATATACCATAGAGTCTGTAACGTGCATTTACCACCTAGCACTAAAATTTGGAGATTATAGATACGGAGCTGCATCATTCTTTTCAGCAACTGTATCAGTCAGGCTAGGGTAGGTTAGGCTATAGTAACAAAGAGCCCCCACAGGTGAGGGCAGCGTTACCCTCATACCAAAGCCAGACAGAATATCACAGGAAAAGGAAATTATATCAATATTCCTCATGAGCCCAAGCACAAAAATTGTTCGTAAGATGCTATCAGATCAAATTCTTCAAAGTAGAAAAAGGATTATGCACCCTGACTAAGTGTATTCCCAGTATATCTTGGGTCCTAGGAATGAAAGGTTGAATTAATATCCAAACATTATTTAATTTAATGCATTATAAAGTCAAAGACTACACAATCATATCCATAGCTACAGAAAAATCCAACATTCATTCTTGATAGAGGCTTCAACAAACCAGATAGAAAAGTAGTTCTCGATCTGATAAAGGGCATCTATGAACAACCCACAGCTGGCATCAGTCTTCTACGATCCAATGGATGTTGGCAATTTGATTTCTGGTTCCTCTGCCTTTTCTAAATCTAGCTTGAACATCTGGAATTTCTTGGTTCACATAGTGTTCAAGCCTAGCTTGGAGAATCTGGAGCATTACTTTGCTCGCATGTGAGATGAGTGCAGTTGTGCTTTAGTTTGAACATTCTAGTGGTGTAAGTCTAAATTTTGTTGTTCAGCCGCTAAGCTGTGTCCGACTCTTTGCAACCCCGTGGACTACAGCACACCAGTCTTCCCTGTCCTTCTCCATCTCCCAGAGCTTGCTCACTCATACCCATTGAGTCGGTGATGCCATCCAACCATCTCGTCCTCTGTCTTCCCCTTCTCCTCCTACCTTCAATCTTTCCCGGCATCAAGATCTTTTCTAATGAGTCAGCTCATCGTATCAGGTGGCCAATGTATTGGAGCTTCAGCATCAGTCCCTCCAATGAATATTCAGGATTGGTTTCCTTTGGGATTGACAGGTTCGATCTCCTTGCAGTCCAAGGGACTCTCAAGAGTCTTCTCCAACACCACAGTTGAAAGGTATCAGTTCTTCAGCACTCAGTCTTCTTTATGGTCCAACTCTCACATCCATACATGACTACGGGAAAAACCATAGCTTTGACTATACGGAGATGCTTCCCTCCTGAAATCGTGGGGAAGGCCAGACCATACAGTAATCTTTTATTTATTTATTGGCTGCGTTGGGTGTTAGTTGCAGCACGTACGATATTTCCTGGTCATGTGGGATCTCTCACCATGGTACTGGAGCTCAGTAGGTGTGCCCCGCCGGTTTAGTACTGGTGCAGGCTTGGTTGCTCCTCGGCACATGGGATTTTAGTTCCTGGACCAGGGATGGAACCTGAGTACCCTGCATTGGCAGGTGGCTCTTAACCACTAGACCATCAGGGAAGCCCCCATATAGAACTCTTATCACTTCTGTTCAGACCTGTACTGGAGGTCCTAGCCAGCATGATAAGGACAGTTAAGAAAAAAAAAAAAAAAACTCAACTTAGAATCAAAAAGAGCAAAACAGGAATTTCCCTCACAGTCTAGTGATTTCCCTCACGCTTTCTCTGCTGAGGGCCCGGGGATGGGAGCTAAGATCCCTCAAGCCATAAGGTACAACAAAGAAGAAAAAAAAAAATTCAGGAATAAATTTATCAAAAGTAGTGCCAGATATATACACTAAGAACAACAAAAATTGCTGAGGGAAATGAAAGAAGATATAAATAAATACACATCAAAGTTCATGGGTTGGAAGATTCGTTATTGTTAAGATGGCAATTTCCTCAAAACTGACTTAATTCAATACAATTCTTATCAAAATCCCAACAGACTATTTTTTGTAGAAATCGATAAGCTGATCAGAATATTTATATGGAAATACAAATAACCTTGCAGAGCCAAACAGTTTTGAAAAGGAAAATCAATATTGAAGGATTTACGTTGTTCAATCTCAAAACTTATTAAAGCTCCAGTGTGCAAAAGGTATTATTATGCCAGTTAGGGTACCAATATCCTGAGATGTGCTACAGAACTGATGAATCTTGAAAACATTATGCTAGGTGAAAAAAGCCAAATGCGAGAAACTACATATATAGCATGATTCCATTTATATAAAGTGTTCAGAAAAGACAGACTTGGGACATATGTATACCTATGGCTGATTCATGTTGATGTATGTCAGCAACCAACATGATATTGTAAAGCAATTATCCTTTGATTAAAAATAAATTAAAAAAAAAAGTAGATCAGTGGCTGCCTGGGGCTAGATATGGGTAGCGGGATTGTCTGCAAAAGGGCTCTAGGGAATTGGCTGAAGGGGTGTTCTAAAAATCAAGTATTAAGACTCTGCACTTCCAGTGCAGGAAGTGTGGTTTGGGGAGCTAAGGTTCAACATGCCACTCATAAGTAAAATAAAATGAGCAAGAAACACTCTTTAAAAAAAATAAAAATTGAATGTGATGATCGTCCAACTTTGTAAAGTCTACTAGAAATCATTGGGTGAATAAATTTACAATGGGTAAATTTTGTGGTATACAAATTGTACATCAATAAACTTGTTAAAAAAAAGAACAAAAAATAAAATTCAGATGCTGCAACAAACTATGAAAATTGCTTATCAGAGCCAATTGTATCCTGTAAGTGGACAGACATCCAGATTTCTGATGTTTCGTGTGATAGGCTCATTAAGTCTGCTTCTACTGAGCACTGTGAGTAGAAATTGAGAGAAATCTCTCCATCACTTTGGGGTCCAGGTTTGACCAACTATCTAGAACCCACTGTAAAAGCAGAGGCCCTTGCTACCATAACCGGAGATCTGTAAGTGTGATTTCTATTTTCTAGTTAATCAGAAATAAAGGATAAGAAAGGAAACTAACTTGAAGAATCAGACTACAATTCAATCTATTGATCATGGAGTCAAGTGGAGATAACTTGATAGAAGTTCAAACAAGTTCATATTTAACAACTTGTATAATTGCTTTTTAAAAATATGTTGAATCTTTTTTATTTTAAAGTTGTATTGTCAAAAAAAAAATAAAATTGTATTGTCTTTTGATTTTATTATTATCTGTATGTATTTATCTGGCTGCCCCAGCTTTTTGTTCCAGCACATGGAGTCTCCTCCCATCTTTGACTCTTTTATCTTCGTTGCAGCATGTGGGATCTCTATTTTTACTGGAATATAATTGCTTTACAATGTTGCGGTAGTTTCTTCTGTACAACGTCATGAATTAGCCATATGTGTGCACGTATCGCCTCCCTCTTCAGCCTCCTTCACGCCCTCCTGCTCTGCCCATCTAGGTTATCACAGAGCACCAAGCTGAGCTCCCTGTCCTAGAGTTCTGGCATGTGGGATCTAGTTCCCTGACCAGGAATCAACCCCAGGCCCCCCGCATTGAGAGCGCAGAATCTTAGCCACTGGACCACCAGGGAAGTCCCTGAATAATTTTGTATAACTCACTTCTATTCAGTGATTAACATATGGGGCTGATCCCCATTAAGTGGTCTGCAGACATTCAATGTACGAAAACATCAAGGTAAGAAAATGCTTTCTATTCCTACTGTTTAACAGAAGCTTGCATGATCCTTGTCATCAGTGTTGGTTTGCAAGTGTTTTCCTTTCTTACAACTTTTCCTCCTACCACACATTATCTGCTTATTTTGAATTTTTACCTCTTCTTAAAGACCTAACTCGAATACCACTCCATACCTCATTTCTTCCTAGAGCTATGATTATATGTAAGTAGATTATGAGGTATGCTTGTGCACCAAGAAGGGTGCAGTTACTGGTCCTGCCCCTAGGGCACCTCTAAGTGCTTGTTGCATTGAATGGGATGCACCACCCCCTAGTGGCCGAATAGAAAAACAACCTCAACTTTTCAGAAGGATGGCCCATTTCTTCCAACTCCTGTGGACTTTGGAGGACTCAAAATTTGTGGAATTCAGTTCAAGAGTTTTGAGGGCGATGTTCTAAAATTGGAATGTGGTGATGTTTGCATGACCCCCTCAAATCAAGAGCAGCTTGGACTCTTTCTTGGTGGAAATTACCTTTTTTCCTTTTCTACCCCCCTCCCTACTCCTTTTATCACTTTTCCCTTTTCTCCCTGGTGAACCTTCCCTCCACCCTTGTCACCAATTTTGATGTCTTGCACCCTTCACTTCTTGTTATCAACATTTCACTACTCAGTTATTTGAAATTGTGATTTCCTTTTGATTTCTGCTTGTTTATTATATTCAGCTGTTCCCAACGTGAACACACAGGAAGCATTATTTTCTTTTCGTTTTGTTTAAAGGACTTCCCAGGTGGCGCTCGTGGTAAGGAACTCGCCTGCCAATGCAGGAGACATAAGAGATGTTGGTTTGATCCCTGGGTCGGGACTATCCCCTGGAGGAGGGCATGGCAGCCCACTCCACTATTCTTGCCTGAAGAATCCCATGGACAGAGGAGCCTGGCGGGCTATGGCCCATAGGGTCGTGAACTGAAGTGACTTAGCACACGAAGGATGCAATGGGGACTTCCCTGGTGGTCCAGTGGATAAGAATCCACCTGCTGGTGCAGGGCGCACGAGTTTAATCCCTGGTCCTGGCGATAACTGCTTTACAATATCGTGTTGGTTTCTGCCGTAGACCAACGTGAATTGGCCAGAGGTGTGCGCATGCCCCTCCCTCCCTCCCTCCCCACCCCACCTTTCCAGGTTGTCACAGAGCACCAGATTTGAGCTCCCTGCGGCGTACAGAAAATTTCCACTGACTATTCAGTTTTACATATGGTAATGTACATATGTTTCAATGCTACTCTCTCAATTTGTCCCACTGTCTCCTCTATCTGTAGACTTTTTGAGGATAGCTATTCTGACTGGTCTGAGAATAGTCACAATGAGAACTACCTCATTGCAGTTCTGATTTGCATTTCTCTAATAATGAGCGATGTTGAGCATCTTTTCATATGCCCACTGTCCATCTGTTTGTTATCTATGGAGAAATGTCCGTTCAGGGCTTCTGCCCATTTTTGTATGTTATCTCTGGAGATGTCTGTTCAGGTCTTCTACCCATTTTTTTGTTTGTTTGTTTGTTTGTTTTTCTTTAATATTGAACCTCAGTCTGATCTTTGTTCCCACTGCCCATCTACTGGTGCACAAACCCATATACAAAGCTGATTTCCATAAGTGCCGGTATCAAACTTCTTTATCATAATGTTTTAACAACTCTTTTAAGAGTCTGTAATCACTTATTTCTTTAAGTTTAGAGATACAGTAAATGTAATTGTTCAGAATTCACCTGGCATAATAGAATGTTGAAGACAAGAGCATTAGAGGTGGTCAGATGATTTAAAATCTTTATTAACAAGAACTTTCCTGGTGGTCCAGTCGCTGAGACTTCATGCTCCCAATACCTGGGGCCTGGGTTAGTTCCCTGGTTGGGAAACTAGATCCTACATGCCACAACTAAGACTTGGTACAGCCAAATAAATACCGCCCCCCCCCCCCCTTTTTTTAAATGAAGGAGATATAGGACTTCCCTGGTGACACAGTGAATAAGAATCCACTTGTCAATGCAGGGGGCATGGGCTCAGTCCCTGGTCTGGGAAGATCACATGCCGTGGAGCAGCTAAGCCCACGAGCCACAGCTGCTGCAGCCTGTGAACCTAGAGCCCCTGCTTTACGACACGAGAAGCCACAGCAGTGGGAAAACCCGTGCACATTCATGAAGAGTAGCCGTCACCTGCCACAACTAGACGAAGCCCCCAGCAGCAAGGAAGACTCAGCACAATCACAGGTAGATAAACTAAAAAACACATTAAGACATTTAAAAGGAGAGATATTATAAAAAAGATCTTTATTCACAAATGAGAAAATCGAGTCTCCAAGGTGAAAGGACTTACCTGATGTCACACAGCTTGTCTGTGACACAGCCAAGATGAAAGCCCAGGCCTCTTAAATTCCAGTTTTGTGCCCTTTGCAGAGCTCTGCGCGGTCTAAACAAGTGTGCAAGCAGTAAAGCGTGGCTCAAAGAGCCGGGACCTTGGGACCAAACAGAAGTTATTTGAAACTCAGCCTTGCCACTTGCTAAATTATATTGCTGCTGCTACTGCTGCTAAGTCACTTCAGTTGTGTCCGACTCTGCGACCCCACAGACAGCAGCCCACCAGGTTCCTCTGTCCCTGGGATTCTCCAGGCAAGAACACTGGAGTGGGTTGCCATTGCCTTCTCCAGCTAAATCACATTAGATAAGTTATATAAGCATGTCTCCTCCTCTGTAAAACTGATAGACTCTTGTACTGACCTTATAAAGTTGTTGTTGTGAAAATTAAAAATATAAAACACTTAGCATAGGGAAAATATGTAGTTCTATAAAAAAATAATTATACTTTGAGACCACTAGATTGTAATAGCTAAGACAGTGACCTTAGCTTAGAGTCAAACAGCTTAGAATCAAATAGCTGTTTCACCCTGAGAAGCAAACAGCTGCTATTTCACCTTGTAGGACCTTTGGAAAGCCATTTAATTTCTCTGGGTGTTAGTTTCCTCATCTGTAAAATGGGAATAATAATAATATTTCTCTTTTTGAGAATCTATAAGCTTGAATGAAATAGCGCATGAAAAATTCAATGTGTTGGGCACGCATGTCAGCGCTCAGTAAAGAAATGCTATCATCAGCATCCCTTCTGGCTTCCCATAGCAGCTCAGACCTCCTAAAGAGCAAACCACTGGACTAGAGAATTTAGTCTAGGAAGCATTTTATTAGAAAACAGTGTTTTCTTTCTAAAGTGATGAAGTTTGCAAGGAGAGCTGCGGTAATGACTTTCATTGTCAAATGAGCGTTAACCACCACGTGTGAGCCATGGGGCTGCTGGGTGATCTCTTCTTTAACTCCCTCAATAACCCCATGGGGTAGGGCTCAGAAATACTCAGGTGCAAACAGGTGAAGTAACTGACCAAGGGTCATCCTGTGTGCATGCTCAATTACTCAGTTGTGTTCAACTCTTTGCGACCCCATGGACTGTAGCCCACCAGGCTTCTCTGTCCATGGGATTCTCCAGGCAAGGATACTGGAGTGGGTTGCCATGCCCTCTTCCAGGGCATCGTCCTGACCCAGGGACATCTCCTTCATTGGCAGGTGGATTCTTGGCCACTGAATCACCAGGGAAGCCCCAGGGTCATCCTAAGACCTATTAAGTTTCATTCTGGTCCAGGTTGCTCCAAACTCTGTACCATTCCACTGCACTATTTTAATTCTGCTTCCCCAGCTGAACTGTTGGGAGAATTAAAACCTGAAACAGAAAAATTATGCTACGTTTTGACAACCTTTTCCAACGACTAAAAACAGTAAGAGATAGCATCTGTACATGCCTTTTATAATGTCAGGAAAAGCCCTTTTCATGTTTAGTCATCCCACAAAATCTCTTAAATATTCCTAAATGTAGCTCCTACCAAAACTGGCTTTTATTTTTTTGGGCCGTACTCCAAGGCATCTGGGATCTTGACTCCCCAACCAGAGATTGAACCTGCACCCCCTGCAATGGAAGCACAGAGTCTTAACCAGTGGACCACCAGGGATGTCCCCCCACAATTGGCTTTAAGAGCCTGTGTTGGTTTGCCAGGGTTGCCATAAGGCCATAACTAAATGCCACCACCTTGATGACTTAAACAGCAGAAATCTATTCCTCATCTTCCTGGAGGCTGGGAATCCAAGATGCAGGTGCTGGCAGGTTTGCTTCCTGCTAAGGCCTCTCTCCTTGGCCTGCAGATGGCCCAACTTCTGTGCACACGCATCTCTGGTGTCTCTTCTTCTTCATGTTTTGTTTATTTTTGTGGTAAGAACACTTAACTTGAGATCTAGTCTTTTAACCAGTTTTTAAGTTCAAAGCACTGTATTGTGAACTAGGTTGTACCCAGAACTCTGGAACCTACTCACCTTGCATTAACAGACATTTATACCCATGGTGTTGGAAAAGATTCTTGAATATCCCTTGGACTGCAAGATCAAACCAGTCCATCCTAAAAGAAATCAGTCCTGAATATTCATGAGAGGGACTGATGCTGAAGCTGAAACTCCAATACTTTGGCCACCTGATTCGAAGAACTAACTCATTGGAAAAGACCCTGATGCTGGGAAAGATTGAAGGCGGGAGGAGAAGGGGACAACAGAAGATGTGATGGTTGGATGGCATCACTGACTCGATGGACATGATTTTGGGCAAGCTCCGGAAGTTGGTGATGGGAAACCTAGTGTGCTGTAGTCAATGGGGTCACAAAGAGTTGGACATGACTGAGCGACTGAACTGAACTGATACCCATGGACCCACATCTCCCCATTTCCGCCTCCCTTGGCCCCAGCAACCACCATTCTCTGCTTATATGAGTTTGACTACTTTAGATTTCTCATATAAGTGGAGCCACCCAGTATTTGTCCTTTTGTTGTTGGCTTATTTCACAAAATATCCTATAGGTTCCCCTATGTTATTGCATATGGCAGGATCTTCTCTTTTTTTTTTTAAATGTATAGAATGTTTTTTGAAGTATTATTTGTAATGACAAAAATGAACATCATAAAACATCTCATTATAAGTTTTTGCTTAGACCAACTATGCTATTGACTTATGATGGAATACTGTTAAATCGTGTAATATAGCTTTATAGTATACATAGTATACATCAAAGTGCTAAATTAAATCTTTACACAATGTGGGATGATATTCACCTGTGTTATGTGTATGTGTGTGTGTGTGTGTAGCAGGTAAAAATTAGGAGAAAGGGAAAGATTAGCAAAATGAGCATATAATTGTATAGAATTAGCTAAGTTTGGTTGGGTTGTAGGATCATGTTTTTTAAAGGCTGAATAATATTCCATTCTCTCTTTCTCTGTATACAGCATATTTTGTTTATGCATTCATGTGTCTCTAGACATTTATGTTGTTTCCATATCTTGGCTCTTGTAAATAATAATGCAATGAACGTGGGAATGCAGATATCTCTCCATGTCCTGGCCAACGTTTGTTCTTTTTGGTCTTGATAATGGTCATCCTCAAAGGTGTGAGGTGAGATCTCATTATGTTTTTTTAAAAATAATTTCATTTGTTTATTTATTTATGGCTGTGCCGGGTCTTCGTTGGTGTTTGGACTTTTCTGTAGTTGTGGAGAGCGGGGGATATTCTTCGTGGCAGTGTGAGGGCTTTTCATCGGAGTGGTTGCTCTTGTTGCAGAGCGTGGCTCTTGGGCTCTCGGGCTCAACAGCTGTAGTTCCTGGGCTCTGGAGCGCAGGCTTAATAGTTGTGACTTAGTTGCTCCAAGGCATGTGGGATCTTCCCGGATCAGGGACTAACCAGGGTCTCCCGCATTGGCAGGCAGACTCTTTAGTACTGAGCCCTGAGGGAAGCCCTCATTATGGTTCTGATTTGCATTTCCCTGATGCTTCTGATGCTGAGCACCTTTTCACATACCTGTTGGCTATTGCGTGTCTTCTGTCAAGCGATATCTATTCAAGTGCTTTGTCCATTTTGTAACTGGGTTGTCTGTGTTTTTGATACTGAGTTTTACAAGTTCTTTATGTATTCTGGATACTAACGCCTTATCAAATGTATGGTTGGCAGGTGTTTTCTCCCATCCCATTGGCTGTCTTTTCATTTTATTATTGGTTTCCTTTGCTGTGCCGAAGCTTTTCATTTTGATGTAGTCCCATTTGTCTATTTTTTGCTTTTTTAAAATAATGTTTTTTGTTTTTAAAAATTTTAATTAGTTAATTTTTGGCTGCACTGGGTCTTCATTGCCGCACACGGGCTTTCTCTAGTTGCAGCGAGCAGGGTCTATCCTCTGCATTGTGGGGCACAGGCTTTTCATGCAGTGACTTCTCTTGATTTGGAGCATTGGCCCTAGAAGGTGGGCTTCAGTAGTTGTGGCACGTGGGCTTAGTTGTTCTGCAGCATGTGGGGTCTTCCCAGTCTAGGGATCGAACTTGTGTCTCCACCAGGAAGTCCCTCTGGACCACCAGGGACTGGACTACAAGGGAAGTCCCTCTATTTTTGTTCTTGGTGTCAAATTAAAAAAAATTATGTCAAGGAGCTCTCTCTCTGTTTTCCTTTAAGAGTTTTATAGGTCCTGATCTTACATTTAAGCCTTTAATCCATTTTGAGTTGATTTTTGTGTATGGTATAATATAAGTGGAAGTTGTTCAGTCATGTCCAACTCTTGTGACCCCATGGACTGTGGCCTGCCAGGCGCCTCTGTCCATGGAATTCTCCAGGCAAGAATACTGGAGTGAGTAGCCATTCCCTTCTCCAGGGGATCTTCCCAACCCTGGGATTGAACCCAGGTCTACCGCATTGCAGGCAGGTTCTTTACCATCTGAGCCTCCAGGGAAGTGCAATTTCATTCTTTTGCCTGTGGATTCCGTTTTCTCAACACCATCTGTTGGAGAGACTGTCCTTTTCCCATTGTGTATTTGGCACCCTTGTTCAAGATCAGTATGTTACTGACCTGGGTTCTTGGACTCTTTATTCAATAGGAATTGGTAAGAGACCGGAAGGGGAATTTAGGCAAGGCTTTACAGGACTCATGCTGTAGCAGGAGGGAGCAAAAACAGGTCGGTGGTGCCCTTGCTTGCTCCTCAAGGTGGGGTGAGAGGGTTCCTTATATGGGGTGAGGGTGGGAGCAGATTGGTAGGTCAAGCGGGAAGGGTGGCTGAGGAGGTCTGCCCACCCCCTGTGTGTTGGGGTCATGCACAAGACCTTGCTTTCCCTTCTGGCTCTTCAGAAGTGGCAGCTGCGTTTTTGGTCTTCTTGTATCTTGTTCATAATTTACCCTAAAGGTGCATGCAGTTATTTTTAGTCCCTTATACTTTCTCTGTATTCTGTTGCTAGAGGAGACATTTGTCCAGGTGGGCACTGCAGTAAAGCGGCCCAGGTTCCAGCCCATCTCAAGTTCACCAAATAAGACTGAGTTTATTTCTGGGCTTTCTACTCTGTCCCTTGGTCAATATGTTTGTTTTTCTGTCAGTACCATGCTTTTAACTTTTGTAGATTTGTATCATATTTTGAAATCAGAAAACACGATACCTCCAGCTTCATTCTTCTTTCTTGCAGTTGCTTTGGCTATTTGGGATCTTTTGTGGTTCCACATGAATTTTAGGATTATATTTAATAGTCCCCTTAAAAATGTCATTAGGGATAATATTGAATCTATAGATAGTTTTGGATGGTATGGACATTTTAACAGAATTAAATTTTACAAGCCATGAGCATGGGCTGTCTTTCCATTTATTTATGTCTTCTTTAATTTCTTTCATCAATGTTTTGTAGTTTTCAGTATGCCAGTCTTTCATCTCCTTCATTAAATTTATTTCTAAACGTTATAATTGGGAGTGTTTTCTTAATTTACCTTTTGGACACAGTATTAATATATGAAAACACAAGTAATTTTTGTGTACTGATTTGGTGTTTTGTCACTTTATTAAATTCCTTTATTAGTTCTAAGAGTATTTAGAATTTAGTGGAATTTAGTATATTCCACTAAATTTAGAATTTAGTATTTAGTGGAACCTTTGGGATTTTCTACGTATAAGATTATGTCATTTGTGAACAGAGATCATTTTACTTCTTCCTTTCTGATTTGAATGACTCACATTTCCTTTTCTTGCTTAATTGCTCTGAGTACTTCCAATACTATGTTGAATAGAAGTGATGAGATTGGGCATCCTTGCCTTGTTCTTGATCTTAGAGGACAAGCTTTCAGTTTTTCAGTGTTGAGTATGATGTTAGCTATGGGCTTTTTATATCTGGCCTTTGTTGTGTTAAGGTAAATTCTTTCTATAACTAGTTTTTGGGTTTTCATGAAAGATTTTGTGTGTGTTGGGGGTGGGGGGAGAATGTGGGCTGGGACTCCCATTCCATCATCTTACTAATGTCATTCCTTTTTATCTTCTTATAAGAACACCAGTCCTATTGCATTAAGGCCCCACCCTTCTGGCCTCATTTAACTTTAATGACCTCTTCATAGGCCCTGTCACCAAATATAGTCACTGTGGGGGGTGGTCAGGACTTTAACGTATGAAAATTTGGGGAGAGGGGGACAATTCAGCTTATTAAAAAAATCCTAATTTTTATCCTTAAAGTAATAAGAGTGTTTTCTATAAATACTTGCAGAAACACTCTGACAAACATAGTCATGAATTTTGTGTCCAAGTCTGCAAAATTATAGAATGTGAGTGCCCGAGGGGACCTTACAGATCATACTTTGGTGCCTTCAATTTTTAGTTGATGAAACTTGGAGCCAGGATGGGGATGAGTCTTGTGTGTAGGTCACAGAGCTGGGACTCACTGGCACCCATGTTGGAACCCAGAATTCCCATGTGGAATAGGGCTCACTCGATTGCCATGCACCAGGCTATTTCAAATCTGATTTTGTATGTGGTATCGTTCTTGCTGTTCACCACTTTGAATTTCACCAACGCTTTCTTTATGCCTAGGCAGATAGCAACTTGCTCCTGCCAAGCATTTTACTTGGAAATAAAGTGTCTCATTTAGCCTTCTCCATAGACCTACAAGAGAGACCATAACATTTCCTCATTTATAGATAAGGATGTCTGAGAGATCAAGTCGCTTGCTCAAGGTTCTCCAGCTAATAAGAGACATAGCCTGAGGTGGATGTAGAGGTGAAGGTTTATGTGCTGGTGAATTGAATAGCTCATGTGTTTGCGGGCTCTGAAAGCTGAGTCATCAGCTTCTTTCTCCGATCCTATTTGACTTATATCTGCAGGTTCAACAGCAGGCAGAGAAAGAGGGCAACTGCAGACCTTCACAGGGTACTGGAAAATGATTCTTTTGTTTTGCTTCTCATGCAGAAAAGGATTGAGGGGGGGGAAACAAATAATTTCTGCATGACAAGGCCAGGGCCCAATAAGCTGATGGGCTACAGAATACTTTGTAACAAAAACACTTTACAATGATAGTAAAAATAACCTGTCCGTGATTTTTAAAAATCCAAACAATGTAGAAAAGTATAAAGGAAGAATGAATTTTCTCATCTTCCTGTTCCATACCCAGTTGCATTCTCCAGAGGTGATTATTACTACTTTCATGAATGTAGTCAGAAATATATTTTAAGCACACATAAGCACATATCTAATATATGTAAATTATAGTGTAGGAGAAGACTATATTATTGTTCAATAATACACTTTTTTAATCCTTAACAGTACATCTTTGACATCGTTTCATATTAATATATGTAGTTTCATTTCATTCTTCATAATGATGGCAAAATATTTCACTGTAGGAATATATCACAATTTATTTAATTATTCCTGTTGTAGACTGAGGGCTTTCCAGGTGGCGCAGTGGTAAAGAATCTGCCTGATATTGCAGGAGATGGGATCAAATCCCTGCTCAAGAAGATCCCCTGGAGAAGGAAATGACAACCCACTCCAGTATTACTGCCTGGGAAATCCATGGACAGAGGAGCCTGGAGGGCTATAGTCCATGGGGTCACAAAAGAGTCAGACACAACTGAAGCAACTAAACAACAACAATAATAGACTTAATAATGTCTCCCCTCAGTGTCCATATCCTAATCCATGGAACCTGATAACATTACCTTATTTGAAGAAAAAAAAAAGTCTTTGCAGATGTGATTCAATTAAGTATCTTGAGATGGGGAGATTATCCTGAAAGATCTGGGTGGGCCCTACCTGAATCACAGTGTCCTTTTAAAAGAAAGGCAAACAGGGACTTCCCTGGTGGTCCAGGAGTTAAGACTCTGCACTTCCATGGCAGGGGGTGCAGGTTCAATCCCTAGTCAGGGAACTGAGATCCTGTATGCCATGTGGTGCGGCCAAAAGAAGGAGAGAAAGGCAGACAGATTCAACTCACAGAGAAAAAGGCGAGGTGAAGACAGAGGCAGAAATTAGAGTGTTGTGGCCACAAACCAAGGAATGCCAGCAACGAGCCCACCAGTCCTGCAAAGCCTAGAGAACAAAATGCACCCTTTCCAGTCTCCCTTGCTGTTGGAGTTCTTGGTGTGACAGCCGCACTTGAATAAAATGTAGATGTGCCAACCAGGGAGCGTGCTTCCTAATGATCTTACTGCTGCCCTCCTTCCGGGAGCAGCGTTGGGGAGCCCAGTCGCTAGCTGTGAGTGTTCTTTTTTTTTTAATACTTATTTATTTGCGTCAGGTCTTAGTTTCCACACTCGGGTTCGGTGCATCATGCTCTCTAGTTGAAGTGAGCAGGCTTAGTCGCTCTGCGGCATGTGGGATCTTACTGTAGTTCCCCGACCAGGGACCGAACCTCCATCCCCTTCACTGCAGGCAGATTCTTAACCACTGGACCACCAGGGAAGTCCCAAGCTGTGAGTGTTGAGAAACCACTTGGGAAGCGCAAGAGTCTGGCGTTTGCATTTTTGTGTCCCATCACTAGCTCTGTGGTGTAAGAGGCAGTTGTGGTGACAGGCAGCAGCTTCCTGCCCTGGGGGTAACGGCTCCGGGTAGGCGCTGGCAGCTGCTTCTCTGTGGCAGCTCTAGGTTCTTCCTCTGCAACCGAGGCCATGAAAACAGTGACCCTGGTCTGTTCTGAGAGTCCTTCCTGGAGACCCACCCTAGCGCCTGCTTCTCCATCCCTTTTATGACTTTGCTGTTGTTCAGTCATGTCTGACTCTTTGAGAGCCCATGGACTGCAGCACACCAGGCCTCCCTGTCCGTCACTATCTCCTGGAGTTTGCCCAAGTTCATGTCCATTGCATCGGTGAAACCATCCAGCCATCTTATTCTCTGTCACCCGTTTCTCCTTCTGCCTTCAATCTTTCCCAGCATCAGGGTCTTTTCCGATGAGTCAGCTGTTTATGACTTTATAAGCACCCAATTCCCTATATTTATTTAGTTATTTTATTTTTTTAATGTTTTAAAAAATATATTTATTTATTTATTTGGCTGCGCTGGGTCTTAGTTGCATCATGTGGGATCTAGTTCCCCAATCCAGGGATTGAACCTGGGCCCCCTGCGTTAGGAGCATGGAGTCTTAGCCACTGGACAACCAGGGAAGTCTTCCCAATTCCCCGTATTTAAATACTTCCTGCTTATGTGACCTCTTTGTTGTTGTTGTTGTTTAGTCACTAAGTTGTGTCTGACGCTTTGTGACCCCATGGACTGTAGCCCGCCAGGCTCCTCTGTTCATGGGATTCTCCAGGCAAGAATACTGGAGTGGGCTGCCATTTCCTTCTCCAGGGGATCTTCCCAACCCAGGGACTGAACCCTCGTCTCTTGCACTAGCAGGCAGATTCTTTACCACTGGGCCACCAGGGAAGCCCTCTGTGACCTGTCATATGCAATTAAACCCTGAGTAGTTTCAAGTATGCCTCAGAACTACAGATATAAAAATTCTGAATTAAATATTAGTTAAACCTACTGGTAATTATGCATATATATGGATTGTGTATTATACACACACATACACAGACATATACATACATAATGCAAGGACCTTAGAAAATCTCTATGCAGTTGACCCTACTAATAGATTAAAGGAGAAAAATCACAAAATTATCATAATATAGAAAAAGCATTTAATCAAACTAAACAACTCATGATAAAAACTCAGAAACTTAGGAATGGATTGTGGTCACTTTGTTTTCTTGATAAAGGCTATTACATTAGGGTACAGTGAACTGCTACAACAAAAAGGCGGGAACAGTGGCTTAAACAAACACTTTGTTTCCTTCTCACTTCACCCTCTCACTGGGAGCAGTCCTGGGCTAGGGGATGGATGGCCCTCTTCACGTCATCATTCAAGATTCCAAGTTTCTCCTGTGTCGTGGCTCCAGCATCCCACGGGAGTGTCACTGTCTCTAGTGAAAGCTGGGTGGCTGCTATGACCAGGTTCCAGCTGTGAAAAGACACCATGAAGGAGGCACGCCCAAGGTCTTAAGTTCCAGACCCAGAATGACTCATATCGTTTTACATTCCAATAATGATAGTTTAGACACATGGCCTCGTCCAACTGCAAACTCGTCTAGGAGACGTGCCAGGCTCTAACTCTGCCACCATGTGCCCACAACTCCAGCTTTGCATGGCTGTGCCTACCTTAGTCATTTGCAAGGGTGCTGCTGGTGGCAGCTCATGCCATTCCTGGGACCTTAGAGTCCTAGGGGTCGGGGAGAAGACCTGAGTGGGTCATGATGAGTCACCATCTGGCATTTCTTGAACGCGTACTTGGAGGCAGCACTGCTTCCACAGTCCAAGGAGTGCCGCCCTGCACCTCCCAGAGTGGACCCCTGCAGAGGCTCTAATCATCTCGAAGCTATCCAGGGGGATGAGGGCTAAATCCAAACATGGAGGAGGTTAAAGCCGTAACGGGGCTGGCATCCACCCCTGGGAGACAGGGTGGGCAGGATACAGCGGAAACCACTCCCTGTTTACCACCTCATCAGACAGTTCTGTGACCCAATCATCTCACACAGCCTCGCTGGAGCCATACTGCGCAGTCCTGGCAGCACTGTGTGATGCTCTTGCCAGCCTGGGAACATACTCTGTTTGCTTTCCCCCGATTTCCTGCTTTACCTCCGTGACTTTGCTTCCTTGGGTTTGCTCTTTTCCCCAGGAGAGTGTCATCATGTAAACTTTTACCCTAGATTCCATTTTCTAGGGAAGCTGGGCTGAGATGTCAATGAAGAAAGGAAGGATGGATTATGGTAAACAGCCAGAGTCTTTATGTCTAAGACCCATAGAAAACATCTTACTCTAAGGAAGAATTTTAGATGCATTCCATTAATATTAGAAATAAGGGAGAGATAGGACTTCCCTGGTAGTCCAGGGGTTAAGGCTCCATGCTCCCAAAGCAGGGTGCATGGGTTTGATCCCTGGTTGGGGAACTAAACCAAGAAGGGAATGGCAAGCCACTTCAGTATTCTTGCCTTGAGAACCCCATGAACAGTATGAAAAGGCAAAAAGATAAGACACTGGAAGATGAACTCCCCAGGTCTGTAGGTGCCCAATATGCTACTGGAGATCAGTGGAGAAATAACTCCAGAAAGAATGAAAAGACGGAGCCAAAGCAAAAACAACACCCAGTTGTGGATGTGACTGGTGATGGAAGCAAGGTCCGATGCTGTAAAGAGCAATGTCACGTAGGAACCTGGAATGTTAGGTCCATGAATCAGGGCAAATTGGAAGTGGTCAAACAGGAGATGGCAAGAGCGAACATTGACATTTTAGGAATCAGTGAACTAAAAGGGACTGGAATGGGTGAATTTAACTCAGATGACCATTATATCTACTACTGTGGGCAGGAATCCCTTAGAAGAAATAGAGCAGCCATCATAGTTAACAAAAGAGTCCAAGATGCAGTACTTGGATGCAATCTCAAAAACGACAGAATGATCTCTGTTCATTTCCAAGGCAAACCATTCAATATCACAGTAATCCAAGTCTATGTCCCGACCAGTAATGTTGAAGAAGCTGAAGTTCAATGGTTCTATGAAGACCTACAAGACCTTCTAGAACTAACACCCCAAAAAGATGTCCTTTTCATTATAGGGGACTGGAATACAAAAGTAGGAATTCAAGAAACACCTGGAGTAACAGGCAAATTTGGCTTTGGAGTACAGAATGAAGCAGGGCAAAGGCTAATAGATTTTTGCCAAGAGAACACATTGGCAAACATCCTCTTCCAACAACACAAGAGAAGACTCTACACATGGACATCACCAGATGGTTAATACCAAAATCAGATTGATTATATTCTTTGCAGCCAAAGATGGAGAAGCTCTATACAGTCAGCAAAAACAAGATCAGGAGCTGACTGTGGCTCAGATCATGAACTCCTTATTGCCAAATTCAGACTTAAATTGAAGAAAGTAGGGGAAACCACTAGACTATTCAGGTATGACCTAAATCAAATCCCTTACAATTATACAGTGGAAGTGAGAAATAGATTTAAGGGACTAGATCTGATAGAGTGCCTGATGAACTATGGATGGAGGTTCATGACATTGTACAGGAGAGAGGGATCAAGCCCATATCCCCAAAAAAGAAATACAAAAAGCAAAATGGCTGTCTGAGGAGGACTTACAAATAACTGTGAAAAGAAGAGAAGCAAAAAGCCAAGGAGAGAAGGAAGGACATACACATTTGAATGCAGAGTTCCAAAGAATAGCAAAGAGAGATAAGAAAGCCTTCCTCAGTGATCATTGTGAAGAAATGAGGAAAACCATAGAATGGGAAAGACTAGAGATCTCTTCAAGAAAATTAGAGATACCAAGGGAACATTTCATGCAAAGATGGTTTCAATAAAGGACAGAAATGGTTTGGACCTATCAGAAGCAGCAGATATTAAGAAGAAGTGGCAGGCATACATAGAAGAACTGTACAAAAGAGATCTTCATGACCCAGATAATCACAATGGTGTGATCATTCACCTAGAGTCAGACATCCTGGAATGTGAAGTCAAGTGGGCCTTAGAAAGCATCACTACGAACAAAGTGAGTGGATGTGATGGAATTCCAGTTGAGCTATTTCAAATCCTGAAAGATGATGCTGTGAAAGTGCTGCACTCAATCTACCAGCAAATTTGGAAAACTCAGCAGTGGCCATAGGACTGGGAAAGGTCAGTTTTCATTCCAATCCCTGAGAAAGGCAATGCCAAAGAATGCTCTAACTACCACACAATTGTACTCATCTCACACGCTAGTAAAGTATGCTCAAAGTTCTCCAAGCCAGGCTTCGACAGTACATGAATCATGAACTTCCAGATGTACAAGCTGGATTTAGAAAAGGCAGAGGAACCAGAGATCAAATTCCTAACATCCACTGGATCATCAAAAAAGCAAGAGAGTTCTATTTCTAAAAGCAAGAAAACATCTATTTCTGCTTTATTGACTATGCCAAAGCCTTTGACTGTGTGGATCACAACAAATTATGGAAAATTCTGAAAGAGATGGGAATACCAGACCACCTGACCTGCCTCTTAAGAAATCTGTATGCAGGTCGGGAAGCAACAGTTAGAACTGGACATGGAACAACAGACTGGTTCCAAATAGGAAAAGGAGTATATCAAGGCTGTATATTGTCACCCCTCTTATTTAACTTATATGCAGAGTACATCATGAGACATGCTGGGCTGGATGAAGCACAAGCTGGAATCAAGATTGCCAGGAGAAATATCAATAACCTCAGATATGCAGATGACACCACCCTTATGGCAGAAAGTGAAGAACTGAAGGGCCTCTTGATGAAAGTGAAAGAGGAGAGTGAAAAAGTTGACTTAAAGCTCAACATTCAGAAAACTAAGATCATGGCATCTGGTCTCATCACTTCATGGCAAATAGATGGGGAAACAGTGGAAACAGTGACAGACTTTATATTTTGGGGCTCCAGAATCACTGCAGATGGTGACTGCAGCCATGAAATTAAAAGACGCTTATTCCTTGGAAGGAAAGTTATGACCAACCTAGACAGCATATTAAAAAACAGAGACATTACTTTGGCAACAAAGGTCCATTTAGTCAAGGCTATGGTTTTTCCAGTGGTCATGTATGGATGTGAGAGTTGGACTATAAAGAAAGCTGAGCGCCAAAGAATTGATGCTTTTGAACTGTGGTGTTGGAGAAAACTCTTGAGAGTCCCTTAAGTGCAAGGAGATCCAACCAGTCCATCCTAAAGGAAGTCAGTCCTGAGTGTTCATTGGAAGGACTGATGTTGAGGCTGAAACTCCAATACTTTGGCCACCTCATGCGAAGAGCTGACTCATTGGAAAAGACACTGATGCTGGGAAAGATTGAATGCAGGATGACAGGAGGGGACGACAGAGGATGAGATGGTTGGATGGCATCACCAAGTCAATGGACATGAGTTTGGGTAAACTCTGGGAGTTGGTGATGGACAGGGAGACCTGGCATGCTGCAGTCCATGAGGTCACAAAGAGTCAGACATGACTGAGCCACTGAACTGAACTGGACTGAATTGGGGAACTAAGATCCAACATGCCACATGGTGTCACCAAAATAAATCAATCAAGCAATAAAATTTTTTAAAAAAGAAATAAGGTAGAGATACCTGATATCACCTCTACTGTTCAACACAGTACTGCTAGCTCTAGTCAAGACAAGAAGACATAAAAAAGAACTAAAGGTAAAAAGATAGCAAGGGAAGAGATAAAATTGTCATTACTGGCTCAACTTTAGAAAAGCTAACAGAATCAATAGCAAAAACCATCAAAATATACAAAGGTTTAGCAAGGTCTCCTAAAAATGACCACCTTACAAGACTCAATTGCATTCATTTCTTATACCAGAAATAAACAAGTATAAGATACAACAGAAAACATATTTTTCATAAGTACAAAAAATAGAAAGTATCTAGGAAGTAAGATATCAAGAAGGTATTCAAAACCTCTTTGGAGAAAATTTGAAAAACTTTAAAAAAGAGAAATAGAAAATGATCTGAATCAATGAAGAGACAGTCCAGAAGTAATGTAGTAGATGATTTAATATTATAGAGATGATAATTTCCTTCTGATTAGAAGTCTATATATTCAATGCAGTCCACACAATATTTCAGTTGGATTATTTTTTTAAAAGAAATCATATCATCTTCCTTTAAAATGTCCAAGGAAAGATACATGTCAATAAGTTGCTAAGTTTATTTTGAAATAGAAAAACCAAGAATGAAAGGGTACCTTCCCAGATATTAACACACACTACAAAGCCACTGTAACAAAAACAGCATGGTAATCATGGATGAACAGACTAGCCCAATAGAACAGAACCGAGAGCTCAGAAAGAAACCTTTGAGTATAGGAGAACTTGAAAGATGATGAAGTTGGCACAAATCTATGGAGAAGGGAAATAGTGCCTTAGCACTGGAGAAGAATTAAATTGGGTTCTTACCTCACTTCGTTTATAAAGTTGGACCATATATGGACTAAGGTGCCCTGGAAAGATGAAAGTAAAACGTTAAAAAAAAAAAAAAAAAAAGAAAGTATAAAGTTAAAGGAAGAAAATTAGGAGACTATCTTTGCCATGTGAGTAGGGTTAAAGGATTTCATAAGCAAGACACAGAATACAGACACCAAAAGGTGAAAAAGTTAATAGGTGGGTAACAAAGGTGTTAATAGGTACATAACAATTAAGAGTTTATTTTAGAAACTTCCCTGGTGGTCCAGTGGCTAAGACTCCATGCTCCCAGTGCAGGGGTCCTTGGTTCCATCCCTGGTCAGGAAACTAGATCCCATATGCCATAACTAAGACCCTGTACAGCCAAATAAATAAACAGAATTTATTTTAAATATGATACAAGTGACAAAGTTGACAGTTGGCTCACAGGGAGATTTTTTTTTTTTTTTTTTTTTTTTACAGGGAGATTTTTACATCCTCAAAAAGTGACACACAAATGCTATCTAGATTATAAAGCAAATCTAATAGCAAAATGTACATAGGGACTATCCAAATGGCCAGCATTGCTCAACTTGGTCAAGTAACTGAGAAATGCAAAACAAAATGAGGAATCACTTTGTAGCTTCTGGGTAGCAAACATTAGAGTCAGACAATTCCAAGTGTGGGCCTCTGGAGAGCAGTGTGCGCACACCTAAGGATGCCACATATATGCCGTGATCTGGCCATCATGCCTGTGGGTAAGCGTTCCAGAGAGAACTTGCTCATAGCCCACGAATGGGTGGGTTCATGGGTGTTCACCTCCGCATTCTCGAGGTACTGAGTAGGTGGAAGCAACCAGAATTTAACAAGAGGGTGATGGAATAGGGCTATGGAATAGATCAGCCTATGGGGTGCTTTTTAGCAGTTAGGTGATATAAACTCGATATGCAAGTGCATCCTGGGTAGATCTTATTTACTTATTTAAACCAAAGTATGGTTATTTACAATGTTATTTAGTTTCAGGTGTATGGCAAAGTGATTCAGTTATATATACATATGTATCTATTTTTTTCCAGATTTTTTTCTCTTACAGGTTGTTAAAAAAATTTATAGTTCCCTGTGCTATACAGTAGGTCCTTGTTAATTATCTATTTTATATATATTAGTGTGTGTATGTCAAGCCCAACCTTTGAATCCATCTCTCCCCACTTTACCTTTCCGCGTTGGTAACCATAGGCTTGTCTTCTAAGTCTGTGAGGCTATCTCTGTTTTGTGTATAAGTTCATTAGTATCACCTTTTAAAGATTCCACCTATAAGTGATATCATATGATATTTGTCTTTCTCTGTCTGACTTACTTCACTTAGTTTAATAATTTTTAGGTCTATCCATGTTGCTGCGAATAATATTATTTCATTCTTTTTTATGGCTTAGTAGCATTTCTTTGCGGAGAAGGCAATGGCAACCCACTCCAGTACTCTTGCCTGGAAAATCCCATGGATGGAGCCTGGTGGGCTGTAGTCCATGGGGTCGTGAAGAGTTGGACACGACTGAGTGACTTCACTTTCACTTTTCACTTTCATGCATTGGAGAAGGAAATGGCACCCCACTCCAGTGTTCTTGCCTGGAGAATCCCAGGGACGGGGGCGCCTGGTGGGCTGCCATCTGTGGGGTTGCACAGAGTCGGACACGACTGAAGTGACTTAGCAGCAGCAGCAGCAGCATTTCTTTGAATATTGTTCAGCGGCTCAGTCATGTCTGATCTTTGTAACCCCATGGACTGCAGCATGCCAGGCTGCTTCCCTATCCTTACTTGTATATACATACCATATTTTCTTTATCCATGTGTCTGTTGATGGACACTTAGACTGCTTCCATGTCTCAGCTGTTCTGCTGGGCAGATCTTAAAATCAGAGTGTTGACTGAAAGAAGCAGATTCAGATATCTGGCATGATATGACACCTGTATATTTTAAAATATTTTAACCAACATATGCAAGAATACTTACCAAGTCCATTAAATCTGAGGAGGAGGGGAGGGAATAGGGGTGGGAATTAAAGGGAGGAAATAAAATAGGAGACTGATGTAGATTAATATGAATTAATCATATTTCTGCACCTGTTTTAAAAAACCAATAAAAAATTGTAGCTCTCCCTTTTTTTTTTTTTTTTGATGTTGTTTTGTCTACAATATGCCCTGCATTGTTCTCAGGCCTTGATACACTTTGAAACAGTGGTTCCTGCATCTGTCGCTCCTCGAAGCTGTGAGGGTCTGGGGAGCACCCATGTCGGTCACCCTCCGCCATTCTCTGGGTACCCGACACAAGCTGGTGATAAATAGTTTTGTTGACAGAAAAGTCAGAACACTCTGGAAACCAGCTTATAGATCCCTCCAAAGCTTAGAAACATAGACAATCCAAAGAATGTGGTGCTTTGAACTGAGATTTTCTAAACCTCCTCCTGCATATTTTCAAGGCTCAGGCTTGGGAAGCAGGTCCTAATTACCATCCTTGTGTTTTGTCTCCCAGTGCTGGGGTCCAGCCTTGGCAGGATCCAGGGGGTACCCTCAGGATGAACGGCATCGGCGAGAGAGAGAGAAGACATGTGAGACCAGCCTTGATAGGGCCAAGTCTGTGAGGGAGAGAGAGAGAAAGAGAGAGAGAGTGACCAGACGTGGGGTGCAGGGTCTGGCAGAGTCTGGCAATCCTTTGTTTTTTACCGTGGCTTTTATACCCTAAGTTAGTACATTTCTAAGGGGAAGATAGTTTAACATTACATCAGCTTGTTCTTCACGAAACCAGGGTGTTTTCTGCATACTTCTTTGTTTATGAGGGTCTTGTACATTATCTTCTGGCCTTGGGGCCTATTAACATTTTATGCAAGTCAGGTGAATGTAAACCTATTTTCTGTTTCTATGGTGACCTTAACTGAAGGTAGCAGTCTCATAGGGCAACAGTACAGAGTAGAAGTATAACCTTGTTAACACAAAAATGAATCCTTCTGCAGAAGTTGTCAGTTGCGTTTATCTAAGAAGTTTACCCCAGACTGACTCTGCAACTTTGATGAGGCAGCTTCTGCCTAGCACTCTTGGCTGACAATTAACAACCATCTCATTGTTACCACACTAGGGCTAAGTTCTTATTTCTCTAGTTCTTTAACTATATTAACAATGGTTTCTATAACACAACCTTAGCACATTAAAAGCAAAAACACAGCAAGCAAAACACAGCAAGCAAAACACAGCAAGCAAAACACAGCAAGCAAACGTCAACCCAATAACCACCTATAGAATAATTTTTCTTATGTTTTCTAATAGGACTCCTTCACCCCTCAGAAAGGCTCTATGTCTATTAGGGCTTTTATATAATCAGGTTCTTTATGCTATTTTATGATTAGGATATTATAAGCAATCATGCATATTAGTACCAAGGGCATAAATGCATTTGGCTAACAGACTACCAGCAAAGGAGTTTAAATTAAAACACTCCTTTCACCCTGGATAATCTCATAAAATACCACCACCTGGGAAACTTATTGATTAAAGTTCTAAATTGATTCTTATTTGGGAAGAGATCGGGGAAGGCCTTCTGCCTGTGTCACAGAAATTAGCGAGTAGTCTATTGAGGCAGGCATCAGAAAGACAAATATCATCTTTAAGGTGAGTGCCGGGGGCAGCTTTTCGAAATCCCTGAAAACCTGATCTGCCTTGCCTGTCAGGCTTTCTCTCTCATGACCTTGTCATGGGTAGGGTCTCATGTGTTGGCTCCCAGCATCCCTGACTGGCTTCACCCTGCTCCTCCGGGTTCCCACCTCTCTCCAGCCATCCTCTCTCTGTGGGTGGGAAAGTCAGCTGATGGTGGCCTTGTTGTCCGTCCTTCCTGGTGATGGAAGCCAGAAGGCAGAAGTTTGTCTGTCTTGGCAATCACCCAGCCAAGGCGGGCCAGGGAACTGCGCTCTCCTGCTTCCCAACCCCCTCCACCCCGACCCCTTCCTTGGCCTTCCGGGGACCCGCTCTGTCCTGGGGGTGAGGTCTCTACCTGACATTCAAGTCCTCCCAGAGCTGCTCAGCCATCCGGGCCCCAGCTTCTGCTACCTGAACTGGTGTGATTTGCTGCTTTAGCCAAGGGTGCAGCTGCGGTCACTCTTATTTATTTATTTGGCTGTTCTGGGTGTTTGTCGCTGCTCTGGCTCTTCTCTAGTTGTGATGACGGGCTCCTTACTGCCCCGGCCTCTCTTGTTGTGGGCTCTAGAGCACCCAGGCTTCAGTAGCTGCAGCAGGTGGGCTCCGTGGTTGCAGCCCCCAGACTCTAGGGCGAAGGCTCGGGAGTTGTGGCGCATGGATTTAGTTGCGATTATGGCTTGTGGGATCTTCCCTGGTCGGTGGTCGTATCCATACCTCCTGCATTGGCGGGCAGATTCTTTACCAGTGAACTACCAGGAATACCATGGTCACTCTTTTGTAGATTTTTAAAATTCAATAATAAGTGACTTTAAATAAAACAGTTACAATTAAAACTAAGTAAACTTTCGTGGACCTGGCGCCTGAGGAGGCGGTTGATTGCTCCACCGACCTTGGGTCTGCCCCTCTCTGCTCTGCAGTAAGTAACAACTCGCTTATCTCACTTTCTGAAACTCAGCTGTTTGGCAGGGTCAGCAGGTTAGAAAAGCCCTTTCAGCATTAACTCCTGCACTAGAAGTTTCCACTCTGTCTCTCCAGACCCAGGATTCTCCCTTCTCCACCTTCTCTGGGCCCTGGGAGGCCCACCTCTCCAGACGGCCTCCACAGGCCCTTCACGTCCGCAGTGAAGAGACCAGCAGGAGGACTGGCCCGTTTCAGGGTGCAGTCTGTGCCCTCAAGGAATTCTGCCACCCACAGCGAAATCCAGGACTCTCCTCCAGGCCACCCTACTCCCTATTACTTCATCTGGAGTCTCATTGTGCTTCCCGACAACTCAGCACTGGTTGAAGGCCAGCCGGGTTCCCCTTGTTACTGAGTCCAAGCTGGCTGTGCTTACCACACCTATAATCAGGAGACAGGGTGTTGAGGCAAAGAATAGCGGCTTTATTTGGAAAGCCAGGCATCCAAGAAGACGGAAGACTAGAGTCCTATAGTGCCATCTTATTGGGTCTGGATGCCCATTTCTTTTATAGATCAGAGATGGGGAGGAGGGGAGGAAGTAAAGTAAAATGGCCGTTAAGTCTTGCAAAATATCTCCTGGCTTGGCCGGCCTCGGGGAGGGGATGTGGGGATGTGTTCACTTCTTCCTTCCCGCAGCCATTCACAGGTGGGCAGGGTCAGAAGGTCTCCCTGTGAGCTGCACAAAGGGAACTGAACAAAGGCACTTTAGTTGAACGTTCAGGCAGAGGGGCGGGGTTCCCTGAGGCAGGCCATTATGCAAGTTTACAGCTGTAGGCAGCATCCTTTTAGTGAGTGTAGTAGCAAAAGCAATGGAAAGCAAAGGTTACAGTGAAAGAAACAGATCCAACATGAAGTCAGCTTTTGCTCTTCCCTCTTATACCCTCAATGTTCTCAGGAAGTGGGAGAGGACGCTTCAAGGCCAAGTCAACAAAAAGGCTTGACTTGCTCTGCAAGGATCAGCTGTGCCCCTAACCAGGGGCCTCAGGAAAGGGCAGCCTGAGGGGTCCCCTCAGCAGCCGCATGAGGGCTCCTTGCCCTTTGCTTCTGCATACATAGGAAGACCACACGAAGAACTCCTCTGAACCAAGAACACACACTCCAAGGTGACTGCGCCTTCCACCTTTCAATGGCAGGAGTCTGGTATAAATTTTAATTAACTGTGTTATGTGCCTCCTGCCTCATTCCTTCCCCCAACTAGGTGTACTCTGTGTGTGTGTGTGCGTGTGTGTGTGCGTGTGCGTGTGTGTGTATGCGTGTGCATGTGTGTGTGTGTGTTGCCTGCACCATGTGGCCTGTGGAACTTCCCTGACCAGGGATCAAACCCATGTCACCCGCAGTGGAAGCATGAAGTCCTAACCCCTGGATCGCCAGGGAAGTCCCTTGGTGAATTGTTGATTCACCTCCTCCAGCTGGCCACCCACTCTCTCTTACGCCTTTGGCCAAGTCCTGACCCTCCTTCCCACCTTCATTTGGCCAACTCCGACTTTCCCCAGATGGAAGTTCCTGCAAGCATTCTTCCTTAACCTAAGTATAAATGAAACCCCTCATTAGAACACCTTTCTGCACTGTGTTGTGATGACCTGATTGTGGCCCTCAGTGAGACATGAGAAAGTAAAAATTAGCACAGACTTAAAAATCTGCCTGGCCACGCATCAGGCTAGGGTAAAAGACACATAAAATCCATTCCAGAGTTAACAGCAATTAATATTTCTCTCAAGGACACTGTAGCTGTCAGTTTTCCATACATAAATGTATCAGAGCAACACTGTGGACCTTAAAACTTACACAATATTACATGTCAGTTACAAGAAAAGGTATTTAAAAAAGTGAAACATCCCACTGGGGTGTGTGTCTAAGTCATGACAGAGAGGAGAGTCTCAATATAAACCGGGTATACAGTTTACGACCCAGGTGCTGAGCTTCCGATAAGAGGTTTTGGGACATGACATTCCAAGGCTATCATAACTTTGTTTTTTAAATTTTTTATTTTATTTATTTATTTGGCTGCACCAGGTTTTAGTTGTGGCATGGGGGTATTTGGTCATTATTGCTACATATAAGATCTTTAGTTACAGCATGTGGGATCTAGTTCCCTGACCAAGGATTGAATCCGGGCCCCCTACACTGGTAGCATGGAGTCCTAGCCACTGGCCCACCAGCAAATTTCTTATGTGTTTTATATAAGGTAATGTATATATGTTGTTCCCAGCCTCCTAATTGGGAGGGATAATTCTCCTGGGACACATCCTGGCCAGATGGTTAAGCTTGCCCCTCATCTTGGTTGCTTCTTGGTTTCAAGCACAGAATCCCACCTGGAACGATGTGGGTAGCTCATGCCTGAAAGAACGAGTAGGACAGCCAGGCTTCAGGAAGAACAGACACCTACTTGGATCTGAAGGCATCTTTACTCAAGGGCCCCAGTGCTATAAGATGCCTTCTGCCTGCCCCTCAACTCTTCCTGTATGTCGACTTGATTCTCTGTTCCTGCCACTGACCTTGTCCACACCGTCAGCACCATATGCCAAGACTCCCCTCCCCAAGGCCACCCCCAGGAAAGAAGGACAGTCTGTCCTCAATCTCAGTTCCAAGGATTTCCAGGGATGACTTTGAGGGGTCTGCTTTAGGAAGTTGTCCACCTCAGAGTATTCATGTGCGGCCGTGTAAGAAAAGGGTCTTTGCCATGTAAACCCCTTGGCTGGAGTCAGGAAGGGAGCAGTTCCAGGAAGAAGGGAGAGATGCTGGGCAGAGAAGCAGAATGTTGGACACTGAAGCGTAAGCTACCTGGAAGTGGTCAGACTGCATGACGGGGGACAGGTGATGGGAGGGGCTGACGCTGTGCTGAGACCAGTGCCATGATCTGACACAGAAGCTGCAGAGTGACCTGTAGAGTGAGCTAGATTAGTGATGGGCTCATATAGGCGCATTCATTACCCTTCACCTGCGGGCCAGTGTGCTAGCGTCCTTCGAGATGCCCTCAGCCCTCTGAGCGACCCTCTGGAGAGGTATCGTGGGCTTTTCCTGCCACTCAGTCGCAGAGAAGGAAGCCCAGAGAGGTCACAAAGCTGTTGAAGTAGCAGAGCCAACTGGAGGCAGTTTGAGCCTATGGAATGAACCTTTTTTTTTTTTTTTTAATTTTTTAAATTATTTCTTTTGGAATATATAGTTGCTTTACAGTGCTGAATGTTGTGTATGTTTCTGCTGTACGGCAAAGTGAATCAGCTATACACATATGTATATCCCCTCTTTTTTTGGATTTCCTTCCCGCTTATTTCACCACAGAGCGTTGAGTAGACTTCCCTGAGCTATATAATTGCTTTTCATTAGTTATCTATTTTATACATAGTATCTGTAGTGCCAACAAAGGTCCGTCTAGTCAAAGCTATGGTTTTTCCAGTGGTTATGTATGGATGTGAGAGTTGGACTATGAAGAAAGCTTTAGTGCCGAAGAATTGATGCTTTTGAACTGTGGTGTTGGAGAAGACTCTTGAGAGTCCCTTGGACTGCAAGGAGATCCAACCAGTCCATCCTAAAGGAAATCAGTCCTGGGTGTTCATTGAAAGGACTGATGCTGAAGCTGAAGCACCAATCCTTTGGCCACCTGATGCGAAGAACTGACTCACTTGAAAAAACCCTGATGCTGGGAAAGATTGAAGGCGGGAGGAGAAGGGGACGACAGGATGAGATGGTTGGATGGCATCACCAACTCAATGGACATGAGTTTGAGTAAACTCAGGGAGTTGGTGATGGATAGGGAGGCCTTGCAGTTCAAGGGGTCACAAAGAGTCAGACATGATTGAGTGACTGAACTGAACTGATCAATAGTGTATATATATCAATCCCAATCTCTCAGTGCATCCCAACCCTGCCTGCCCCCTTGTGGCCATATGTTTGTTCTTTACGTCTGTGTCTCTATTTCTGCTTTGCAGATAGGTTCATCTGTACCATTTTTCTGGATTCCACATATATGCGTTAATATATGATCTTTGTTTAACTTACTTCACTCTATATGACAGTGTCTAGGTCCATCCATGTCTCTGAAAATGGCACAATTTCATTCCTTTTTATGACGAGTCACATTCTGTTGTATATATGTACCACATTTTCTTTATCGGGACATTTAGGTTGCTTCCATGTCCTGGCTATTGTAAATAGTTCTGCAATGAACATTGGGGTGCATGTATCTTTTGGAATTATGGTTTTCTCTGGTTATATGCTCAAGAATAGTATTGCTGGATCATATGGAGTTCTATTTAGTCTTTTAAGGAACCTCCATACAGTTCTCCATAGTGGCTCTATCGATTTACATTCCCACCAACAGTTTAAGAGGATTTCCTTTTCTACACACCCCCCATTTCTTCATGATGGCCATTCTGACCAGTGTGAGGTGATACCTCATTGTAGTTTTGATTTGCATTTCTCTAATAATTAGTGATGTTGAGCATCTTTTTATGTGCCTCTAAGCCATCTGTATGTCTTCTTTGGAAAAAAGTCTATTTAGGTCTTCTGCTCAGTTTTTGATTGGGTCATTTGTTTTGATGATTTTAAGCACCATGTGAAAGTGAAAATTGCTTAGTCGTGTCTGACTTTTTGTGACCCCATGGACTATACAGTCCATGGTATTCTCCAGGCCAGAATACTGGAGTGGGTAGCCTTTTCCTTCTCTCCCTTCTCCAGGGGATCTTCCCAACCCAGGAATCAAACACAGGTCTCCTGCATTGCAGGTGGATTTTTTACCAGCTGAGCCACAAGGGAAGCCTAAGAATACTGGAATGGGTAGTCTATCCCTTCTCCAGCAGATCTTCCTGACCCAGGAATCAAACTGGGGTCTCCTGCATTGCAGGTGGATTCTTTACCAACTGAGCTATCAGGGAAGCCCTGAGCCTTGTGAGCTATTTGCAATTTTTGGGAGTTAATCCCTTGTTGGTCACATCATTTGCAAATATTTCTCTCAATATGTGGGTTATCTTTTTGTTTTTGTTTATTGTTTTCTTTGTTGTGCAAAAGCTTTTGAGTTTAAGTAGTCCTATTTGTTTATTTTTGTTTTTATTTTCATTACTTCAGGAGATGTGTCAAAAAAGATCTTGCTGTGATTTATGTCAAGGAGTGTTCTATGTTTTCCTCTGAGAATTTTATAGTGTCTGGCCTTACATTTATATCTTTAATCCATTTTGAGTTTATTTTTGTGTGTGCTGTTAGGATATGTTCTAATTTCATTCTTTTACATGTAGTTTTCCCAGCACCATTTATTGAAGAGACTGTCTTTTCTCCATTGTGTATCCTTGCCTCCTTTGTCATAGATCAGGTGACTGCAGGTGCCCTGAGTTTTCTATCCTGTTCTGTTGATCTATATTTCCGTTTTTGTGCCATACTGTCCTGATGACTGTAGCTTTGTAGTATAGCTTGAAGTCCATAGCCTGATTCTTTCAGCTGTTTTTCTCTCTCAGGATTGCTTTGGCTATTTGGGGTCTTTTGTGTTTCCACATAAATTACAAAATTTCTTGTTCTAAATCTGTGAAAAATGCCACTGGTAATTTGATAAGGATTGCATTGAATCTGTGGATTGCTTTGGGTAGTATAATTATTTTCACAATATAGATTCTTCTGATCCAAGAATGTGGTCTATCTCTCCATCTGTTTGTGTCATCTTTGATTTCTTTCATCAGTTTCTTACAGTTTTCTGAGTACTTTTACCTCCTTAGGTACGTTCATTCCTAGTTACTTTATTCTTTTTGTTGCAATGGTAAATGGGGTTGTTTCCTTAATTTCTCTAATCTTTCATTGTTAGTATATAGGAATGCAACAGATTTCTCTGTGTTAATTTTATATCCTGCAACTTTGCCAAAATCATTGATTACTCTAGTAGTTTTCTGGGTCATCTTTAGGATTATCTATGTATAGTAGCATGACCTTTGGTTTTGTAAGCACATTTTAATAATGGAAGTTCGGAAATAACTCTGACCTTAATTTTCCTCCTGTATCTTGAGTGATAACTCATCTGAGCAGAACGACCATGCCACAGTGAAGGGAGAGGGAGGAGAGGGAGGCCGATACTTGTATAAGACCCAGGAAAATGACCACCACTCACCAGGAACAGGAAGAAAGCCTCAAATAGAATAATGTGGTACAATTAAGAAAGGCAGAATGAAGGCTGAAATTTCTGATAGGGACATAATCTCTCCCACGAAGATAATCATTAGACCATGTGACTCAGACCTTGAGAAACAGCTGAGGCCACATCTTAGTTGTTTAAAGGGGAAGAGAATTTGTCTTAAGAGGTCTCTCAAGAGCATTTCAGCACTGATCTCCAGTGAGGGAATCGAATGATCCTTCTGATGCCCTGTCTTTAGGGCCAGCCTTTGTGACAGCAGTAAAATTAAAGAGTCAGATTGGAGAGTTCCCTTATAAAATAGCCTGCTGTGTGGGTCTGATTTCCCTGGCAAGTGGGTGTGCCCTGGGAAGTCCTGACACTGGGACATAGTTGAGAGAGCCAGATTTTCTGAAACCCATAGCAAGATAGATGAATGGCTTATGATTTTTAAAAATTATGTCGGATCCTTTTTTGGGGAAAAAAAAAAAACAAACCTCTTAGAGCATACATAGATAATCACATTTATTGAAAAGAAAGAGAACATTGGGGGTCATGTCATCACCACTGATGTAGTGGAAGCCAGTGAGGGAGAGGCCAGCAAGGCAGAGAAAAGGATACTTTTGCCAAGTGCCACACCCAGGTAGCTACTGAAGCCTAGATAGAGACTGTTGCTGGAGCTGAAACAATATCATCCAGAGAACAGAGGAGAGAGAGCTGATCAAGGCTATAAGACCCAGAGCAACGCTGAGAGCAGAGCAGAGACTAAGTGAAAATTAAAATTAGACCCTCTCCAGGAGATTATCATCCACATCTGACTGACTTGAATTTTGCAAATTATGCCCTATTTTCTCTTTCTTGCACCTTCCTCAACCTTGCGTTTTCTTATAAATGCAAATTAGCTACATAGATATTAAAAGTTCATTTATACTAAAGCGTGAATGACTGTCCAAAGCTGATAGGTACCCTCATTTGGAAAAATAAATTTTATTTATCCAAAACAGTAGAAAAAGAACTGAGACAGTTGGAAACTCTCCAATAAGGGTGCATATCTAACCAAAGGGGGAAGAACTCTATAAGGACAGAAAAACTGAGAGAGTTGGGTCATTAAAGAACAATCAGAGAAAGGGGACTAGAACCAGAGAGGGAACAGGCGGAGTTCCCAATATGGACTGAATTAATGGGTAGCCAATTAGAAATAACAGCTGTCAAACAGAAATCCAAATTACCACATTTGTCATTTCTGTATCACAGTTCTTGGAAAATATCTAATGAATGAGATAAGGTGACTGAAAATTGCCATGGGCTCTTTAAAAAAATATCTATTTATCTATTTGGCTGTGCAGGGTTTGTTGTGCACACGGGATCTTGGATCTTTGTTGTGGCATGCAGGTCTTTAGTTGCAGCATGTGGGATCTAGTTCCCAGACTAGGATCAAACCCTGGCCCCTCCTATGGCGAGCACAGAGTCTTAGCCCCTGGACCACCAGGGAAGTCCCAAACTGCTTATGGGTTCTGCTGGTGAGAATGAAGTATCTCAATGCATGCAATCCCAAATTCATATACTTGTGAAGTTCTCTTTCTAAGTTGTAAATAAACAACTCTGCTCCAATTCTGGCTGTTAACAGTTCTCTCTTGGCAGCAAGACATCAACTGACTCAGCACTCATGTGGAATATTTTGTGAGTAGTTGTCATTTGATGGGCTGAACCACCAGTGGAGAGCTATGCTGATGGGTGGTGTCACTTGATTCTTTTTATCTTCCTTTTCATTTGGGGGGAGAGATGCTGAAAGGAAAACAAAAACCCAAACATGTCCTCTTATTTTTTTCAGTACTCTACAGTTCACAAAGCATAACACAAAATACCTTATTTGAACCTTAGAACAGCATCTATATTTTCCCACTGAAAACACTGGGGCTCCGAGAGAGAGGGTTGGTTCCCTCCATGGCAAGGAAGAGGCAAAGCCGCATGCACACGCAAGTCCTCTGGACCCCAGAGGCCACTAAGCCACAGCCCTTTGAGCTCCCATCCCAAAATGTTTGTCCAGTGAAATCTGTTTTAAGCAGACTATTTGATATGGGAAGCAAAATACAGAATTCTCCTGTCTGACATCTGCCAATTCACTGACTCCTGTCTCTAAAAATGAATGATGTTCATAAATGATTATGAAGAGACTATTAGGACTTAAACACTGTCTATTGCCACTGTAATAGTCATACTTATGGGGCTGTGCTAGGCACATAAATCGAGCATGCTTTTATAGTCAGAAATAATTTACTGCATAACGTCTGCCAGTAAATTCGAGCATATGATGATCCTAAATGTGTCTCGTCAGGAAGTAAACCATTCAGCTGTAGAAAGGGCATGATATCTATAAATAAAAGCACCTACCTTTGCATCAAGATGAATCTCCATGATCGCTTCTTTCCTTCGGGCTCCTGTCCCATTGTAAATGGGGAGTCTTGTGGGGAGAAGGGGATAAGCCCTTGGTTTTGCATCAGTTCTCCAAGATTCACAGGTTCATGGTTATCTGGAATGAACTTTTCACAGTGAGCTTTCTACCTGTCCAGAGATACTTGTCAAGTTTTTGCTTGTTGTTGCTTTAGCATGTTGAATATAATTCCCTGTAGAGTAGGGACTTGCTGTTTATCCATCCTGTGTATATTAGTTTACATCTGCTAATCCCCGACTCCCGATCCTTCCCCTCTGCCACCCGCACCCCAGGACCACAGTTCTGTTCTCCGCGGCCGGGAGTCTGTTTCTGTGTTCTGGACAGGTTCGTTTGTGTCACATTTTAGATTCCACACCTAGCTGGTATCTTAGTCTTTGTCTTTCTCCTGATTTACTTTGCTTAGAATGGTAATCTCTAGGTTCATGTTTGTCTGCTTTTATTTTCAAAATTCTGCACTCTCTGGAGTGGAGTGTGGGGGTTTCCCTGTTTACTGCTCTTTGGTCTTTTGCTTCAGGCAAATTTGTGTTCTTTCTTCAGTAGTTTCAACCTACTGAGATCGACTGGAATGTTAAGATTAATCCAAAAAGAAACATCAATACTTGGCAGTATCTTCTCTCTAGAATGCCTCTCTTTCCTGTGACTGGGGAGTACAAAGATATGTTATAGATTTCCTGTAGAGTGGTCTTTTCTCTTTTTTAAACTTTGTGGAAACCAATCCTTAGATCTGTGGATAAAAGCTTTAAAGCTTTTATTAATGTCCATGGACCCCCTTTCTTCCTTGAAAATTTGTATCTTAAAAAAATTCTTCAGATCAGAGCATAGGTTGGCTTATATTTAGAGGCAGAGAAGGACTCATGTTAGGAGGTTGAGAAACTCTCCAAGTATTAATAAAATAGCCCACAATCCTGTCATTGTTCTCTCACATGGGAGAGCAGAGAGAAACCACAGAAATCTCCCGAACAGATTGTAGCAAAAACAAAGTCACAATTTTCAGTTAAAAGGTTTCCTTGGATAGATGTTTTTCTTTATAGGAATGCTACATTGTTTTATCTTATTTTACATCTCTGGCATATTTTGCCTGTTTCAGTGATCTGCCAGTCTGGTTATAAAGGCTCAGCTGCTGGGAAGTTGGATTTTGCATGCCACTTATTAATAAAACTGAATTGAAATGACTCCAGTGAAGAACATTTAGCAGGAGACTGGGCCTCTAATTCTATCACCGTCTCACAGTGTGACCCTGGGAAAGACTCCTCCTCTTTCTGGGTTTCATCTTCCTTTTCAAGAAAATGCTAAGATTGGCTTCATCCTCCATAGAGCATTGTGTCAGGAGGCGAGTTGAAAGGGATGTCATGGATAGTCATTGATGGTGGCTTTCCACTGCAGGTGCCTTCAGCATTCATCACACCCCCTTCATATCACTGCATCTTTCTATGGCTTTTTTAACCTGGGGTATTTGTTTCGTGGCCCTTCAGGAGCCTCAACATTGTTGCAGAAAAAATGAATATCTAGATTGTTTCTTTCTTTAGCAGTAACACAGCGGGCATTTGTATTGATTTTTCAATTTATAAAGGATTTTCACATTTGGTATCTCATTTATCCTCAGACACTCACTGTACTGTAAACTAAGGACAATGTGTAGAAAAGACACTGGCACTCCTTCCTAAAAGGTCTGAGTAATATTACCTGGGCAACCTAACAATTTGAGCAGCTAATAAATATGCCCATAGACAGACATCCATCCATCCACCCATTCTTCCTTCATTCCTTCCACCCATCCATCCATCATCTAGCCTTCCTTTCATCCATTTGTCCTTCTGTTCTCTGACATAGAGAACATATTCCCCGACATAGAGAACATATTCCCCAACATGAGGGTGACCCTTGACCTCATATATCTTTTTTCCTTCTTTTAAAAAATGTGTTTAAAACTTTTACATTTAATAAAATTCACTCTTTTTTTGGTGGACAGTCTATGAGCTTTGACAAGTGCATAGAGTTCTTGTATCCACCACCAATCCTCATAAAGAGCAGTTCCACCACCCTAGCTCTCTCCAGAAAAATTCTCTCTAGCTACCTCTTTGTAGCCAGACCCTGGCTCCACCCCTACCTCTTGGCAACCACTGATCTGTTCCTTGTCCCTATAGTTTAGACTTTTCCAGAATGTCCTACAAATGGGATCACAGTATGTGAGTCTGGTTTCTTTCTCTTGGTATATAATGCATTTGAGATTCACTTGTGCGGTTGCAGGGATCAATAATTGCTCTCCCTTATTGCTGAGTAGTTGTTCCTTGTATGAAAGTATCAGTTTTGCTTTGTTTTCAGTTCATTCCCCAGTTGAGGGATATTTGGGTTGCTTCCATGTTTTGATGCTTATGAATAAAGCAGCAGTGAACATTCATCTAGAGGTTTTATTGTGAACATAGAGTTTTGTTACACCGAGATAAATATCCAAAGTGGACAACCAGGTTGTATGTTGTTTTTCTTGTTCTTTTACTTGCTTATTTATGTATGTGTTTATTTTTTAGAGAACATCAACTTATAATATTATATATTTCATGTAGGCAACGTTGTATTTCGACTTCTGAATGCCCTACAATGTGCTCACCACCAAAAATTTGTTTTCCATCCTGTTTACCCATTTCACCCTCTCTTCCAGCCCCCGCTTCCCGCCATGGTGGCCATTACTCTGTTCTCTGTATCCATGTGTTTGTTTTGGTTTGGTTTGATTTATTCATGCATTTTGTTTTATTTGTTAGTTTTTTAAATCAATTCTTTTATTGAAGTGTAGCTGGTTTACAGCGTTGTGTTAATTTCTGCTGTACAACAAAGTGATTCAGTTATACATAGATACACATTCTTTTTTATTTTAGTTTTTGTGTGTAATAAAGTTTTATTAAAGTATAAAGGAGATAGAGAAAGCTTCTGACATAGGCATCAGAAGGGGGCAAAAGAGTACCCCCTTTGCTAGTGTTAGCAATGGAGTTATATACTCTCCAATGAATCCAAAGAATGTCTGGAGGTTGCAAAGACCTCACCAGACCCACTCCCATAATTTACATTTTAAGATGACAGAGTTGGCTAGAAGGTTTAATCCAAAGATTGTCCTCAGGCAGGATACATCCTTGTAAAGACCAGACCTACTCCCATAATTTACATTTTAAGATAACAGAATTAGCCAGAGGGTTTAATCCAAAGACTGTCCTCAGGCAGGATACATTATTGTTATATAATCCTAAGGAATGTTAGAGGAAGAAAAGTAAAAAAGTTTGTCCTTTCTTCCTCCTTGAATATCCCAGACCTCTCTCTCCTTCGGGACCCCTAGACTTCTTATCAACCTGCCTAGGAAATGTCTCTCTCATTCCCCACTTTTCTTTTAGGAGAATTATGTTGCCTAGGGAAAAGGGGCGTCATTCTCATTCCATAACTGCTTCCGAGCTGACAAGGGGCGTTGTTCCTAAATTGGTGGGGCAGCATATTTCAATTTCAACAAATATTCTTTTCTATTATGGTTATCATAGGATACTGAATGTAGCTCTCTGTGCTGTATAGTAGAACCCTGCTGTTTGTTACTTTTATATATATATATATATATTACACATGTTGTTGACAGTAACCAATAAGCAATCTATAATAGGAATAGAAAAAAGTTTTATTAAGCCAAACTGAGGGCTATAGCCCAGAAAACAGACTCTGAGATAACTCTGAGAAACTGTTCTGGAGAAGCAGGGTTTTCAGCACAGTTTTATATCTTGTCAGAACAAAGAACATCAAACAAGTCAGGGATACATTCTTTCAAGGTTTCACAACAGCAGATCAGTATGTGCCCAGTGAGTCTGTGTGGCCTTGGCACCTGGGAGGCGCGTCTTATCACCAAAGGAGAACCAGCATTTGCGTCCCAGCAAAGGAGGTATTTAATCTTTATTTTTAACATGGGCATTCTTTACTCTAGTCAAGATGCCCTTTCCTTTAGTAATTAAAGAAAATGTACAATGTATGTTTAGTATTCCAAAACAGGTTATTTCAGTCAGCATAAAATGTAAATGAACTCATGTTTTATTTTTATTTTATGTTCACTTGACATCCCTATAACTCAATATGTGAAAATTTATTACACATATGAGTGAAATCATACAGTCTTTGTCTTTCTCTGTCTTATTTCACTTGGTAAGTGTAACTTTAGAAAAAACTGCCAAAATGTTTTCCAAAGTGGCGGTGCCATTCTCACCAACAATGTACAAGCATTCCAGTTGCTCTAATTCTTCACTAGCACTTGGGATCATTAGCTTTCTGTGGTGTGAATGTGTGTGTGCATGCCATGCTAATAGGTATGTAGTATATCATTGTAGTTTTAATTTGCAATTCCCTAATGACTAACGGGCTTCCCTGGTGGCTCAGACGGTAAAGAATCTGCCTGCAGGAGAAGGAAATGGCAACCCACTCCAGTATTCTTGCCTGGAAAAGTCCATGGACAGAGGAGCCTGGCGGGCTGCAGTCCATGGGGTTACATGACTGAGCATGTGTGTACGAGGGTGGAGGGAGATGGGTTGGTAGCAATAAAGTGGTAGAACTAAAAAAAAAAAAAGAAAAGAAAAGAATCTGCCTGCAGTGGGGGAGACTGGGATTCGATCCTTGGGTCAGGAAGATCCTCTGGAGAAGGAAATGGCTACCCACTCCAGTATTCTTGCCTAGAGAATTCCATGGACAGGGACTCCTGGCAGGCCCTGTCCATGGGGTGACAAAGAATTGGATGTTACTGAGCAACTAACGATGACTAATGATGTTGAGCATCTCTTTATGTGCTTATTTGCTATCTGTATGTCTTATTTGATGATTATTAAAATCTTTCACCATTTAAAAAATAAGGCTGTTTATTTTCTTAGTTCTACATTTTGAGAATTCTTTACATATTCTGGAGACAAGTCCTTTCTTGGATATGTGACTTGCAAATATTTTTCCCAGCTTGTGGCTTGTCCTTTGATTCTCTTAGTAGTGCCTTTTTTTTTTTAAATATATTTATTTATTTGGCTGTGCCAGGTCTTAGTTGCAGGACGTGGGATCTTTTAGTTACAGCAGGCAAACTCCTAGCTGCGGCATGTGGGATCTAGTCCCTGACCAGGGATTGAGCCTGTGTCCCCTGCATTAGGAGCGAGGAGTCTTAGCCACTGGACCACCAGGGAAGTCCCCTTATCAGTGTCTTTGCAGAGCAAACATTTTTCTGATAAAGTCAAATTTTCAATTTTTAACTATAGATTGTGCTTTCCATGTGGTGTCTAAGAACTATTTTCCTGATCCAGGTTCACAAAGATTTCTCCTATATTTTCTTTCTAAAGTTTAAAAGTTTAACCTTCCACACTTTGGTTTATGATCCATGTTGAGTTAACTTTTGTGTAAGATGTAGGTAGGTTTCATATATATTTTTTTGCGTATGAATGCTCAGTTGTTCTAGCATCGTTTGTTGAAAAGACCACCCAGGGAGGCTCAGTGTAATCACAAGGATGCTTGCAAGAGGGACGCAGGAGACTCAGAGTCAGAGGGAAGTGAAAGGACAGAAGCAGAGGTGGGTGTGAGGCCACTGCTGTGAGGGGCCACAAGCCAAGGAATACAGGGACCCCCAAGCTGCAGAAGGCAGGGAACTGATTTTCTCCCAGAGCCTTCAGAAAAAAACATGCTCCTGTCTGCCAATACCTTCATTATAGCCAGTAAGACCCAGTTTTTGATTTCTGATGGCTGTGATAATTTTGTGTTGTTGTAAAGCCACTAAGTTTGTGGTAATATTTTATGGCAGAAACAGGAGACTAATAGGGAAAGCACCACTGAATTGTGCTTGCACTTCTATCAAAAGTCAATTGGCTATTCTGTAGTACTATTCCTAGATTTTCTATTCTGTTGCATTTTTCTATGTGTCTATGTTTTTGCCACTGATATATCTTTTTTTTTTTTTTTCTTTTCTTTTAGTCTGCCCTGAATTCTGTTATTTTCCCTGCTTCATAGCTTCAGGATATGGAAAATTTGGTCAACGGTAGCAAGAAGGAAACACAGAGATAAACATCAGAAAATGACAAGTTTCAAGGTATCCATCTGTCATAGTTATCTACTGCTGGGTAACAAATTATCCCAAATTTGGTGGCTTAAAGTAAAAAGTCTTATTGTCTCTCAGTTTCTGAAGGTCAGGAATCTGGAAGTGGCTTAGCTGGGTAGTTCTGGCTCAGGGTCTCTCGTGAGGTTGCCGCCAAGCTGCCTGTCAGGGCTATACTCGTCCTGAGGCTTGGCCAGGGAGGACCTACTTCCAAGGTCACTCATGTGGCGGTCAGCTGGCCTCCAAAGACCTGCTTCCAAGATTACTCACATAGTGGCTGGCATGCTTTAATTCCTCTCTGTCGGCTTCCTGGGTGTCCTTCTGACATGGCAGCTGGCTTCTCTAGTGTGAGTGATGAGAGAGGCAGAGAGAACATTCACCTAAGACAAGGAACCACTGCCTTTTTATAACATAACCTTGGACTTGATGGCTCATCACTTCTGCCAACGTTTTCTGCACTAGAAATTGGTCACTAAGTCCATTCCACACCCAAGGGGAGAGGAATTAAGCTCCACCTCTTAAGAGAGTATCACAGAATTTAAAAAAAATAAATGTTTTTATTTAGCTGTGCTGGGTCTTGGTTGTGGCATGTGGGATCTAGTTCCATGACCAGGGATTGAACCTGGGCCCCCTGTATTGGGCGTGCGGAGTCGTAGCTGCTGGACCACCAGGAAGTCCTATTATTACAGAATTTGTAGACATCTCTTTGAAACCACTATAGTCTGGCCACAAGTTATTTATATTCCTCCCACATGCAGAACACACTCATCCACTTAAGGACCTCCAAGACTCTCCTTCCATCACTGCACCAGCTTGAAGTCCAGAATCGTGTCTTCTGAGTTGGGTCTAATAAAGGAGAGGGTGCTTGGGGTAGCTCCTTAAGATCAGCTCCTTGAGTTCATTCCTGCAAGCTGTGCGCCTGGAGAAAGGTTGTCTGCCCTCACCCTCCTCTGCAGTGGTCAACAGACACCAGACACGGGATAAGTCCTCTGATACTCCTGTTCAAAAAGGGTGAATGGGAGGCAGGAAGCAACCAGTGGTCCATGGCGATTCTAGAATTCAGTCAACAAGTTGTAATCCCATCTCAAGTTCCCTGATTGCATCTCTAGACCTGAGAATAATCTTTCGTGGTCCCCGACTCCTCCTCCAAACCCTTGGTTCTGTCTCCCCATCGACCTTCCCTCTTCACAAAAGGTAACGCGACTTTGCTGTTTTCCTAACCCCAGGTCATAAAGATTTCTTCTATACTTTTCCTTTTTTAAAATTTTTATTTATTTATTTACTTTTGGCTGCACTGGGTCTTCATGGCGTGGCACGGGCTTTCTCTAGTTGCCCCGAGCTACTCTTCATTGCGGTGCACGGGCTTCTCATTGCAGTGGCTTCTCTTGTGGAACACAGGCTCCAGGGGCCTGGGCTTCCGCAGTTGTGGCGTGCGGGCTCAGGAGTTGCGCTGCCTGGGTTTAGCTGCTCTCCAGTATGTGGAATCTTCTCAGACCAGGGATCGAACCCGAATATCCTGCATTAACAGCTGGATAGTAAACCACTGGACTGCCAGGGAAGTCCATCCTATGCTTTCTTTTAAAAGTTAACGTTTTTATGTTTCACCTTTTAGTTTTTTTTTTTTTTATTACTATCATTTTTGAATAAAGTGTGAAGTATGGGTTTCTTGATTTTTTGGCATACAAATGTCCAATTGTTCCAGCACTGTTTTTTGTTTCTAAAGAAACTGTTGATTTTCCATGCACCTTTTTTGATTTTCTAAGGGTCTGAGGAAGAACAGCTTTCTGTGGGTTCCTGCTGCAAGGGATGTGAAGATATCATCCTGTTTTACTTGTAGGACCTGAAGGGATGTGGACATGGTGCAAGTTTTCCTTTAAGTAACCATGGGAACCTGGAACGTCGCCATGTGGACCCCTCCCTGGATGTCTCGGAAAGTTGGCACCTTTGTGGAAACTCGACAGAAGTGACCCTGTGCCAGTCCCCAGACCAGGCTTCCAGAGGCTTTGCACGCTTCCTCTCTCTGGAACCCTCTCCGTACCCCAAGAACAAGCCCAGGTGAGGTTCCCAGAGAATGAAGGACCCTGGTGAAGAGAGAGAACCCAGCTGTCCTAGCCACGGCCAACCCAGACCATTCAGCCATTGCTCAAACACTCGAGGAGATCCGGACAGGAGCAGCAGAGTGAAAATTGATTCAGACTTTCTGGGAGAATTTTGTCATACATGAGCCATGTTTATAATAGACAGTTTGATCCAGTCATTACAATTCCATTATCTTACTCTGAGGAAATAATTTAACTAACGTACAAGGTTACTTTAGGAACATTTTTTATAATAGCAAAAGTTTGAAACACTATGGAGTGCCTCACTAATGGGATGATTAAATGAGGGTGCACACACACAGAATAATACTCTGAAACTTTTACAAATATATAGCTGATGTGCAGGTGATACATATAGATGATAGAGCTCTAAAGGGACCTCTCTATATCATATACTTTAGTCAACGAAGCACATTAGAAATCATATATTTTATAGTATGCTGCTGCTGCTAAGTCATGTCAGTCGTGTCTGACTCTGTGTGACCCCACAGATGGCAGCCCACTAGGCTCCCCCGTCCCTGGGATTCTCCAGGCAAGAACACTGGAGTGGGTTGCCATTTCCTTCTCCAATGCATGAAAGTGAAAAGTGAAAGGGAAGTCGCTCAGTCGTGTCCGACTCTTCTCGACCCCATGGACTGCAGCCTACCAGGCTCCTCCGTTCATGGGATTTTCCAGGCAAGAGTACTGGAGTGGGCTGCCATTGCCTGAGCCTTTATTTATTGATTTGGCCACACTGTGTGGCTTGCAAGATCTTAGTTTCCCAACCAGGGATCCAACCCAGCCCCCCTGCAGTGGAAGCCCAGAGTCCTAACCACCAGACTGCCACGGAATTCCCAGTATGAATGTGTTTTTGAGTAAGACAGTCTGTAGCTGTATTTCTGCATAGAAAAATGTCTGGAAGAATATACATATAAATTATTAACAGGGGTTTCCTCTGGGGAGGTGTTACAGGTATCCTTCAGTTTCCACAGTGTATCTTTGTGTTTATGAATCTTTACAAATGAATGTCCATTTTAATAAATCAATCATCAAAATGACATGATTTCCATTTTGGAAAAATGTCAATATAATGTGTATATGGCTGTACTGCTAAGCTGCATGTGACCCTTGCAGTAATCTGATTTTCCCGGATGGAACCCTCAGGGTGGTCCTTAGGGAGCTGCTTGGTTTACAGGGTGTCGGACTGTCCCTCCTCTCACCGGGGTGTTCTCATCTTCCCGCCAGATGGTGACGTTGTGTGGACGCACCGGAGCTGAAGCCCAGGCAGCAGGCTGTATTTGTGAGAACAGTGGACTTGGCATCCGGAGACCTGGGTTCGGGGTTAGTATTGGCTCCTCCTTTTCTTCTTTGGTTACACTCTGCGGCTCGTGCCATCTTAGACCCCCACAGGGTCGAGCCTGTGTCCCCTGCAGCAGAAGCTCTGAGTCTTAGCCGCTGGACTGCCAGGCAAGCCCCTTGGCTCCTTTTTGAGTTTGTTTCTTCCGCAGTAAAATCAGGCTTCCTTCATCAAACAATAAACATTTACTGAGGATTATTGCATGCAGGCCTTGCGGCTAGGTGCTAGGGGCCCAAGCTCCTGCTCTGCTTTTCTTCCCAATGGTGATAGGAGAGTTAATTCCTACATGAACAAAAGTACATAACAGGAAATGGGATTCCAGGCACTGAGCTGTACTTTCAGCGGTTTCATTAAGCAGAAGAAAGGAGACTGGATCCATTATGAAGCAAGTGGAACAGTTCAGTGGTAAAGAACTCAGGCTCACTAGCCAAACTGTCTGGGCTCAAATTCTAGCTCCAGCAAGGTGGGGGGAATCTTTTTCTTTTTTTAAAGTGGTTTAAGCCAGATATTGTAAACATATTTTATTAAATTTTTAAATGTTTTGATGTATCTTTCTTATTTTTTAATAGTCTTATTTATTAATTTTTGGCCACACTGGGTCTTAGCTGCAGCACTCAGGATCTTCATTGTGGTGAGAAGCCTTAGTTGTGGTGCAGGGCTTAGCTGTTCCTGGGCATTGGGATCTTAGTTTCTGGACCAGGGATTGAACCCATGTCCCCTACATTGGAAGGTGAATTCTTAACCACCGGACCACCAGGGAAGTCCCTAAGTTTTTGGTTGAAAGTTTTAATTGAAATATATTAATAGTTGATTTACACTGTTGTGTTACTTTCAGGCATGCAGCAAAGTGATTAAGTTTTACTATGTATATATTACATATATTATTAGATTCTTTTCCATTATAGGGGTTGTTGCTTAACATTTCTTTGATTCAGTTTTTCTCCACCTGTAACACAGGAGCAGTAACTATGCAACTCTTGTGGTTGTTGTGAAGATTAACAAGTCACTGTGTATAACACACTTGGCACAGTGCCTGGCACATAGTAACTGCTCAATAAATATTAGCTATTATTGTTATTACTCGGTACAGAGAACACATTAGATCAGTTGTTACTAACACAAATGTGAGCAAGTTGAACAGAGGGTCATCTGGTTATGACAAATTTCTCTCCACTTGTGGCTTCATTTATGTCATCTGACCGACTATGTCAGTGACTATCTACTCTTTATTTTTTCAAATTTATTTTATTGAAGTATGGTTGATTTCCAATGTGTTAACTTCTAGTGACTACCTACTCTTGCTGGTCCATGAACATTCTCCTAAGACTTTATGTACCACTGGCAAGAATGAGAGTCCCAGCTAGAGAAGGGGCTCTGAAAACAATTACTGGAAACTCCAGACCAGCTCGCTGGGTCCATGTGGAGAAGCTAGAGTCGGTTCCCTACTGGTGGCGACTGTTTCTGCGTATTATTTGAAGAGGTGTGGTGTTTGTCTTTTTGTTCCAATCATGTATGGCTTCCATTCCCAAAGTCTTCAATGGCCCAAGATGGCTGTTAGATTTCCAGTTGTTCTATTTACATTTGTATTTTGCTTAATGATTTATGCAATCTGGGTAAGTTAAGGAAATAAGTCCTTGTTTTGGGTTGTAAGCTTTAAAGGTATTTTTACCAACTTATTGTCTTTCGTTCTCAAGCTATTTTTCTCACATGAAAAGAATTCTGCAGGTATCTTTTCTCAATTTGTTACACTATAGTGGGTCAAGAAAACTTTTTGGAAGAAGTGACTTTTTGTTTAAAACTCCAGTGATCCAAGAATCCCACTCCTGGGCACATATCTGGAGAAAACTCTAATTTGAAAAGTTACATGTACCCCAATGTTAATAGCAGCACCATTCACAATAGCCAAGATGTGGAAGCAACTTAAATGTCCATCAACAGGTGAATGGAGAGAAAGACATGGTGTACACACACTCACACACACACACACACACACACCCACACACACATGAATGTTACTCAGCCATAAATGAAACAGTGCCATTTGCAGCAACATGGATTGACCTAGAGGTGATCATACTCAGTGAAATAAGTCAGACAAAGACAAATATCATATGATATCACTTATATGTGGAATCTAAATATGATACAAATGAACCTATTATGAAATAGAAAGACTCAAAGACATAAAACATTTATGGTAACCAAAGGGAAAACGGGGTGGGAAAGGAATAAATTAGGAGTTCAGGGTTAGCGGATACAAACTACTATATATAATATATATATATATATATACACACTATATATAAAACAGACAAACATGCTGTACTGCGGAAACTAACACAGCATTATAAAGCAACTATATGCCAATAAAAAATAATACAATAATAAATGAATAAATTTATTAATAAATAAATTAACAAAAATAAATAAAATAGATAAACAACTAGGTCCTACTGTGTAGCACAGGGAACAATATTCAATATACTGTAATAAACCATAATGGAAAGAATGCAAAAAAGAATATGTATATATATGTAAAACTGAATCACCTGAAACTAACACAGCGTTGTAAATCAACTATGGTAGTTTAGTTGCTAAGTCTTGTCCGACTCTTGCAATCCCATGGACTATAGCCCGCCAGGCTTCTCTGTCCATGGGATTTTCCAGGCAAGAATACTGGAGTGGGTTGCCATTTCCTTCGCCAATGGATCTTCCCAACCCAGGGATCGAACCCAGGTCTCCTGCACTGCAGGCAGATTCTTTACCGACTGAGCTACCAGGGAAGCCCCCCCAAAAAACAATAATAACAAAAAGCCCAGTCCCATGGGCGAGAGGCTCAAGCCTGGTGAAGAGGCAGCGCAGAGTGGGGACATGTGTGTGCCTGTCTTGGTGGTGGTCCCGCTTCTTCTTGCAGCACATCTGTTCCATTCCCCTCCTGCTACTAACTTACCTCCTTGACCACGTCTGATCCAACACAGCTGGCCTGCTCTCGGTGCATCCCGGCTGCTACGGTCTGATATCTGTGTCCCCTCAAATGCCTACACTGAAATCCCAATGCCCAGTGTGATGCTATGAGGAGGTGGTGGGGCCTTTGGGGGGGGTGCTTAGTTCATGAGGGTGGGGTCGGTGCTCTTGTAAAAGAGACCCCATAGAGCTCCCCAGCCCCCTCTGCCACGTGAGGACACAATGAGAAGACAATGAGAAGTTCTCAGCAGAACCTGACTGTGCTGGCTCTTTGATCTCGGACTTCCAGACTCCACAACTCTTAGAGATACATTTCCGTCGTTTCTAAGCTCCCAGTCCGCAGTATTCTGTTCCAGCAGCTGCACAGACTAGGCCACAGGCCTGGACTACTCCTTTCAGCAGTAGCTCCTCTCTCCTGCAGCTGGACTGTCTCAAGGGTCTCCATTTTTTAGTCCAAAGTGAAACTTGGCTGCAGTGGCTCATCCAGTCACAGGTGGGCTGGATAGGATGAAATGGTGGTGGCTGAGGTTCAATGATATGAAATAAGATGATGGCACCTCCCGGCCTGTAGCTGGACCCTCACGTGGCAGGCCCCCATGAGGGGTGCTGTTTGGGGATGTAATGATGGACACATTGTTCAGCATGTGCCCACTTCCCTGTCCTCGCATCAATGAAGGGCTTCACACACACTCACACACAGACCAGCTGGCTCAGGCAATGTTATGCTGTGGTAACAAAATGGTTCCTGAAATCTCAACGGCTGACAGCAAAGATTTTGTGCATGTGGGCAGTCAAAGCTAACTGGCTTCACCTCTGTCACACATTTCCTTAATCCAGGACCCAATCTGAAGGACAGCCTTGAACTGAGACATGCTGCTCCCCTAGCAGGAGGGGGAGAAAGATGGTGGAACCACATGATGGCTCTCAGACTTATGTTTGGATGTAGCATCTATTACATCTGTTCACAGTCCACTGGCCAAAAGAATTCCGTGGCCAAGCCTGAGGTTCATGTGGAGGGAACATATTCCTCCTGTGGGAAGAGATGGTACTTTGAACCAAATAAACATTCTCATCCCAGCCACTAGTAACATTAGTTCCATTTTGCAGGTGAGAAGACTAAGGCTTAAAGAGTTCACTTGATCAAGGTCATAGATTTGAATGCAGCCCTGTCTGGCTTCAAAGTTCGGTCCTTTCTACCATGCAGTCTCTAGGGGGCAGAGGGGGATGGGGAGGGTTCTTTCTTTTTATACTGTGTGGGCAGTTGGGATTTTAATTTATTTGGGGCATAACCATGTCTCATCAGCCCCAGAAGGTTCTCCATGAAAATTTCTAAAACTGAACCACCTCTGAAAGCTTCCTGGAAGGATATGGAGCTAGAAAAGGGTCAGACTTGGAGAACTGACCCCATGGGAGCTGACTCTATTCCATTTAGTAATTTTTTAACTGTTGAATTATTTACCTGTGTTATGAGTTTGTAGATAGGGACCACCTATCAATCTTTTTGTTTTCGTGTGTGTGTGTGTGTGTGTGTGTGTGTGTGTGTGTGTGTGTGTGTGTGTGTGTTGGGGGTGGGTAAGATCCTCAAAGCTCTTTTCTAGGTAATTTTTAGAAATTCCAGATTGCATTGGATATTTATATGCACAAAAATGATGAGTGCAGTGGAGAGTGTAACCCATCTAATTTTGCAGAAGAGCACCAACTCAACTTTGGATTTAGAACCCCAGCTGCAGCAACGTGTGCCTTCACTGGGGGCGGGGGCAGAAGTGACAGTCAATACACAGAATACTTTGCTCTGTAGGTATCTGTGATCTCTCCTGCTTTCAGTGCCGTCTTACGCATTTCGGAGCCTCTGGTTCCCAAGTGCGTCCGCTGTCTTGATAACACCAGGTATGTTTACGCGTGTCCATCAGTGTGGGGGTTAGGGTGAGGTCAGAGCTGCGTCCAGGACGCTCAATTGAAGGAGGCGCTTGCAGGAATCCGAGTACTCTTGCCCCACTCAAGTCCCGGCCCTGGTGTCCACTGTGCATTCGTCACAAACTCCAATGGGTGAAAACGCCCCGGGCGAGTTTACCTGCCCTTTTCTCCCCTCCCCTCCCAGACGCGCAGGAGAGCCCGGAGGACCTCCCAGCCCTGCTCCTCGGCTCGGCCAGCGAGGTCGATGTCCAGGTGGCCGTGTACGTGTGTCCGGCCCAGGCTCGGTGCGGAAGACTGAGAGGAGTCGCCTGTGACCGGTGTGAGGCCGGGCGGGCCCATATCCGGGTGGACCCAGTGGGTGGGGCCGCTCCTCGCGCCAGGTCCCGAGGTGGCGGCGGGGGTGGGGAGTGACGCGCGGAGATTCCCTTTCTCACCTTCCCATCGAGAGGGGGCGGCAGGGTGTGGATTCCGGGCGTGCCCACCGTGCGGATCGGCTCCTAGAGCGCCCCGAGCCCCGGGCCTGAGCGGCCCCGGGGACTGGAAAGCAGAGAAGGAAGACCTGGAGGAGGGCTGGCCGAAGCGGCCACCCGCTCCGAACTTGCCAGGGAAACTAGTGCGGAGGGAGGGGCCGGGGCCGCGACGGGGGAGGGGCGGCCGCAGCTGCATCCAGCCCCTTTGGCTTCCTTCCCAGCGCTCCTCGCCTCCTCCTCCTCTTCCTCCTGTATGAGTCAGGCGTTTCCCGGGGATTTGGAGCAGCCACGCGCGGCCCGGGCTCCCGGAGCTGTAGCCGCCGCCGCCGCCGCGCCAGGAGCCCCAGCGCCGGGGCCTCCACCGCGGCGGGCCCCCGCGTCCCGGGCGCGCACGGACCATGGAGAGGGCGGCCCAGGGCGCGGACAGCGGCGGGGGCAGCAACAGCAGCAGCCGAAGCAGCAGCCGCGCCACCTCGGCGGGCTCCTCGCCCTCCTGCTCCTTGGCTGGCCGGGGGGTCTCCGGCAGGTCGGCGGCCGCCGGCCTCGGAGGCGGGGGCAGCCGCAGCAGCCCGGGCTCGGTAGCCGCTAGCCCGTGCGGGGGCAGCGGCCGGCGGAGGGAGCCGGCGCTCGAGGGCGTGCTCAGCAAATACACCAACCTCCTCCAGGGCTGGCAGAACAGGTAACGCGCCCGCCGCCCGCCCCTGCCTGCGCGCCGCTCGGTGTGTGAGAGTGTGCGCGCGCGATCGGTCAGCCGGCAAGCCGGGGCGGCCTTGGCACCCGGGCCCACCCCGCGTCCCCGCTCCCCTAGGTGCGCCGCGACCCCACCCCGGGCCCACATCGCAGTGGCGGGGAAGGAAGGAGAGCCTTGGCACCTGCAGGGACTGGAGCCACCGGCGAGCGCGCTGGTCCCCGGGCCCTGCCGGCTAGCGGCTTCCCGCACCCTTGGAGAAGGACTGAGCGTGGGGGGCAGGGGGCGTGCGTGATGCCTGTCCGCGAGAGCTGGCCCCGTCACAGCAATTCTGTCTACATCCTAGTTCATTTAAAACTTTGTTGTTTAAAGACGCCACCGCCCCCAGAAATCAGCCAGTTATCCTCGGGCAGTTTCCGGGGCGCGCGCTAGCCCCCCGCCCAGTTGGTGGCCGAGAGGCTCCAGTCTCTGCGACCGAAGTTTAGTGTTTTTTCTTTGACACTCTCTCCCCTTTCGAAATGGGCAGTTCGCTGTTTAAGTTATTTTATCCCTTAAGGTGTTTCCTGAAGTTCCCTGCTCACTCTGCTCTCCCAGTTGGGACACGTGGAAGGAGGGGTGTCAGGGCAAGGGGTCGCGGTGTGTGTGGACCCGGGTAGTAAGGAACGCTTGAAAGGAGCAGATGGGGTACTGCCGTTTATGTGTAGGGGTGTGTGTGTGTGTAGTTTTTCAAGAACAAGTCAAAAATACCAATATCCACGCCAGGAGAATGGGGCTTTTTGGAGAGTTTGTTGATGAGATCTGTGTCAGGTCTTTAATAGTCCTTGAAGATGAGGTCTTGTCGTTCTTAAAGATGCTTGCGAGATTTCCATCACATCCCCGGAGCTCTTGCTTATCTCTGCTAGTTACTAGAGTACTTGGCGGTCTCTCCCTGTGTAAGTTTCAGATTGTTTCCAGCTGAAACTGCAGGCAGTTATTTACATGAATGAAGCTCTACTAGGACAAAGTGTTAGTGGATCAGTTGTGTCCGGACTCTTTGCTACCCCACGGACTGTAGCCCTCCAGGCTCCTCTTTCCGTGAACTTCTTCAGACAAGAATACTGGAGTGGGTAGCCATTAACTTCTCCAGAGGATCTTCCCGACCCAGGGATTGTACCAGGGTCTCCTGTGTTGCAGGCGAAGGGTGACTTCCTAAGTAAGGAAACTGAGTTGATATTGTAGGCAGAGAACTTTCCCCAGAGTTTCCTTGGAGATCTACTACTGTGTTAGAGGAAGTTGCACTTTAACTTTTGAATCCTTTTATTTCCCAAAATAGCCCCAGTGTCAATTCTTGAAAGCTGAAAAGGATGTAGGTAGAGTGCCAAAGAGGAGACAGAGGAGAGAACTGAATCTGATTTCAGGTCCTGGTAATTGCCTTGTTAATGGCACCTGGCTGGTGCCTTGCCGGTGATAGCATTTGGATTGTGTGTTGCACAATCACCTTTAATGCTTTTTTTTTTCCCCCTGAAGTAATTTATGAGGCCAACAGAGCTTTTACCCTGGATTAGTTACTTCACTTGGGGATGGCCTTTTACCTGCAGTGTATATTAAAGGATTTGTTCTTTGGAGTGGATTTAGGGAAAATTGGAGTAACTCATGCTTTTGTGTAATTAAATCCTCTGGAGTATTTAGGTTGAAGGCCAGATTGAGAAGAGGGAAAATTTATGCTAATAATACTAATAACAGCAAAAACAACATATACTTGATTGCAGGCTGCACAGGTGGAATGTACTATGTATCCTGCTGAAGGCTCATCTTTATTGAATTTGTTTACTGTGGGTTATAGCTGCCTGCCAATGTTTGTTCTTACCACAGTAGACGCATCGGTCTCAAAGCCTACCATTGCCTTCAAAAGCATCGTCTCTTCCTAGTGGTCAATGTCTCAGCGTTGGGGTTTGTTTCCCAGTGTGGCCGAAGGTGCGTCAGTGATCTGGAGAACATCTGTGATGGCTGTGCCTGCAGGCGTCTCTCTCCTCAAGGGGTCTTATAGAGGAGGATCTGGATCCATGAAAAGGAACAGGGAGGAGAGCAAAGATGGAAACTCTGAAAAATATTCACTCATCCATTTACTCATTCAGGCACTGTTTTATGGAGGCCCTACTATGTGCCAGGCACTGGGTCAGCTATTCTGGAGCTTCTGCTGTGTGCAAAACACAGAGGCATCTTTTCATCGTGTAGTGGAGGGGTCACAGTATTCAAAAGTGGAAGGAAACCTCACCCTCCCCCCCCCAAGGGAATGCCTTGGTGTGAATAGTTGGGCTGAGTCAAGCTCTCTGCATTTGGGGGCCTCATGGCACGTTCCTTTGTGGTTTGTTTGTTTTTTTTTTCAAATTGTCTGCAGTTAACGATGGATCTCCAGCCACGAAGTGCTTGGTGAGGCTGCTGTCTGTTGATAACACACCAGCCAGCCACTAAGTTTTTACTCTGGTGTCTGCTTGCACATCCCCAAGTTGTTGTGAAGCTTATATTTTAACATTCAGTATCATATTCTGCCTTAATTTATTTGTAGTTCTCTTATCCTCATCCTCATGTCCCAAGGAAGTCATTGTGGCCAGAACACAAGATCAGTGACATAAAGAGGGATGGCAGGAGAGAAAGCTACATGTGTGGGACTCTCCTAGGAGAGCATGTCCAGGACACTTGGTGTCCTCATTGGCTGAGAGGGTGCCACGTAATCAGAGTGGGGTGGGGAATCCCCAGTGAGGAGTTTCTGTCACCCATTAGTATAGCTCTTTAAAGGAAATATTTCAGACATTATAGCATGGTAGAGATCTGTAGGATGGCATTAAAAAGTGCATGCCTTCTAACTTGCTTCGGTCATGTCTGACTCTGTGTGACCCCGTGGACTGTAGCCCCACCAGGCTCCTCTGTCCATGGGATTTCCCAGGCAAGAATACTGGAGTGGGTTGACATGCCCTCCTCCAGGGGATCTTCCTGACTCAGAGATCAAATCCTTGCTCACACCTCCTGCATTGGCAGGTGGGTTCCTTCCCATGAGCACCACCTGGGAAGCCCCATTAATGTGTAACTGCCTCTAACAAATGAACACAGTTTCAGAAGGAGGTAGGTGCTCACAGATTAAAACTATATTTAGGGAATTCACTGGTGGTCCAGTGGTTTGGATTCCATGCTTCCACTGCTGCGGGCCTGGGTTCGATTCCAGTTTGGGAAATTAGGATCCCACAAGCAACAGGGCATGGCAAATACACATTTATGAAAGTGTGAAAGTGTTAGTCACTCAGCCATGCCCAACTCTTTGTGATCCCATGAGTTCCTTTGCCCGCCAGGCAATCTGTCCATGGGATTTCCCAGGCAAGAATACTGGGGTGGGATGCCATTTCCTTCTCATATATATATATATATATATGTTATATAAGATGATGTATATGATATGAGATGATATATATATGATGTATATACATGATGTATATATATGATGTATATACATGATGTATATATATGATGTATATACATGGTGTATATATATGATGTATATACATGGTGTATATACATGATGTATATGATGTATATACACATATACATATATATCATATATATATAAAAGATGGTGAAATAAAGACATGTATTTTGTGTGGATCTAGTGTCTTTGCTGATATTCACGTTTTAATCTAGCGCACGATCTTTTCACCCACTTTTTGAGTTTCATATGGAGTGAGGGTACCAGGGGGAGAGTAAACCCCAGAGACTGGGGAGCCTCAGGCAGATGCCATATCACACGTGGCCTTGTAGGCAGGGGAAGGATTGAAGACTGTTACAGTTTCACAGAAGGCTTTTAGGCAGGGAGTTGATCTGGTCTGTTTGGGGCTTTCAAGAGCTCACTCTGGCTCCTGTGTGGAGAGGAGATTTTCAGGAGCAGATCAGGAAGCGGAGAGGAGCGCAGCATGGTGGTCCAGGCAGGAGATGCCGGGGCCTTGGACGTTGGGGACAAGGGATATGGAGAAAGGGACAGATTTGGAGTGGGGAGGAGGGACAGTCCTGATGGGTTGGATGCTGAGGTGAGAGAGCAAGAGGGGCCAAGGATAACTTAAACTTTTTAAAATTGAAATATAGTTGATTTACAATGTTGTGTTAGCTTCAGGTGTATAGCAAAGTGGTTCAGTTTTACATTTTTTTTTTTTTTTAATGTTCTCTTCCATTGCAAGAAGGATAACTCTTGAGTATGTAGGCTGGGAGGTTGAGGCATCCTTTATGGATCCCAGGGTCACAGGGGACGCACCTGCCTGTGGGTAGGATGGGGGACAACCAAGAGTTCTGTTTGCCTGTGTTCAGTTTGAGAAGGGTAGATCTAGCAAGGATTTGACTATATGAACTCTCATTTGCCCTAAGGCTGGTTTTAGTCTTTGGCTAAAACAGAACTGCTTTGGGGTTGGTTTTAACATCTAGTGTTTTAGGGGAAATAATTTCTCATCGGATCTGGGAAGTGATATTTAAATATTTGAGGGTTTTCATTGCCATTCAGTTTTTGATATTTGGAGGAAAAAAGACTGCAAATGTGAAGCCAGCCTCTAATTCTTTCTCGGGTGATTGGTGAGGTTGTGAGAACTCAGGAAAACACTGAAAGGCAAATCTTGAATAGGATGAAGACGACGAGTGTTGGCATAAGAAAACCTCAGGCCAGTGGACACACGTGTGGAAAGTTAGAGCAGCGCGGACTCTGGGTCGAGTCCTGACCTCAGCATTGAGCACGCCTGTTGCCTTGGGCCAGTTCCCTCATTGCCTTGGGCTTCCGCTTTCCCACTTGTTTCAATGTCCAAGATGGTGTTACCTCTGCTCTGCTCCTCAGTTCGGTAGAGGTCATTGAAGACACCGATGTATAAGGGGCTGAGGATAGTTCAGGATCTCGGCAAGTGGGAGCTATTCTTGGATCTTCAGTTTGCCCCTTCTTTAGTGGACCCTTTCCGGTCCGTAAAACTCTTGGCCTCTTTTTTGAATGCTGTGATGGCTCTGGGGTCCCTTTAGCATAATTATCACAGAGTTCTTTGCAGAGAAGATGATGGGTTCTTTGAGGGGCAAGAGGTCATTTAAAACTTGGAACCAGGCATTTGCGTTTCTGTCGGAAGTGACTTCCTTCCTCCTCCAGCTTCTCAACCCCATCTCCTTTCATGCTTTTTCTCCTCCTTAAGCCTTACCACCAGCGGACATGCTCTCTATTTTACTCTTTTGTCTTTCTGCACTAGGTATTAACTCCCTGAGGACAGAGTAATTTTGCCTGTCTTGTTCACTGCTGTATCCCCAGAGTTTAGAATAGGACGTGGCGTATAATAAGGGTTCAGTAAGTATTACCAAATGAGCTAGCAAGTAAATGAATGACAGAGAAGACAAGCCAGGATTTAGTTCCATTTTGGCCAGCCTTTACTACTGCTATTGTAGTTATTAATTCTCTACCTGCTTATAGCCTTGTCCTTGAGTTAGTGTGTTTATCATTTGCCCTGTTCTCTGCAACGTGTCTTCTGGTTCAGCAGACATGCCCATCCTGACCTCAGACCCACCACAACCCAGCCCAGGTGGACCTTTAGGAACCAGATATCCAGGGCTTGCTTTTCACTTGATCTGTATTAACATACTTTGAGAAGACAGTGTTTAGCCTCTGGCATAACTTCCTAGGGTTTTGGAGCCACTGGGCCCATTTAGCAAAGTCAGTAGGGGCATATATTAACTTTCGAAGTAATACTGCATTAAAATGAATGCTTTTTGAGAATTCCAATAGTTTTAGAGACAATCGGTGGTGATACCAGGGTTGAAAATCACTGTTCTGGTTTAATGTTCTTGTCTCCTTGTACTCCGAAGGATTTTCACATCTTGCTGTCTGTGTTGTCAGATTGTTCTGAGGCTCCATTCACATTGTTTAGGGACATTAGATGGCTTCACTGACAATAATAATAAAAGATGATTGCTTAGATTACAAAGCTGCATATTATACCTATGTATTATATTGTATATAATATACGCAATTATATATGTATAAAATATACAGTAATATATACATGGCATATTATCCTATATAATATATACAAGGGGAAGAAGGTATGAGAGGATGAGATGGCTGGACGGCATCACTAATATAATGGACATCAACTTGGGCAAACTCCGGGAGATGGTGAGGGACAGGGAAGCCTGGCATGCTGCAGTCCATGGGGTTGCAAAGAGTCAGACACAACTGGTGACTGAACAACATTATATTGTATGTGTTTTGTACTGTATACATGTATGTGTATAATACATTATATATAATATATGTAATATATGCCATATGTTAATTACTCCCTGTGGGATCGGCTGCCCCCCACCCCTGCCTTTTTAAAGCGTACATATATTTGAGATTTATACCAAATGGGCTTTCCTGGTGGCTCAGATGGTTAAAGAATTTGCTGGCAATGCAGGAGACCCAGGTTTGATCTCTGGCTTGGAAAGATCACCTGGAGGAAGGTATGGCAACCCACTCCAGTATCCTTGCCTGGAAAATTCCATGGACAGAGGAGCCTGGCGGGCTACAGTCTATGGGGTTGCAGAGAGTCGAACACAACTGAGTGACTATTACACACACACATGCACATGCACACGCATACTTGTGCACACACCCTGAATGCTTAGCATGATTTTCCTTCTCTTTTTTTCCATTATTTTTTTTCCCCTAAGGTGAACTTGCATCCATTTTGCAGTTTGAAAATGTTGTTGAGGAAAAGGAAAGTGGCCCGTACCTTTCCACATAATCTCTGAATAGCTGAATTTTTGAGGGTAAATTTGAAGTCTTATATATTCATTCAGAAAAATACACAACTCATAAAAATACATAGTTCAGTGAATTTTCATGCACAACCAGATCAAGAAAAAGCAGCCCCTTCATCCCATCCCTTCCTGTCATCCCCGACCCCTGTAGGTTCCACTATTCTGACTCCCAATACCGTGTATTAGTTAGGCCTATTTTTTAATTTCATTTTGTGATGTGATCTTTTATGTCTGGCTTCTTAGCCCCATTTGTGTTGTGGTCTGTTTATGTCCATTGCTGTTTGGTATTCCGTTGTATGAATGTACAAAATATATTTGTATCTACTGTAGATTGACATTTGAGTTCTTCCCAGTTTTGGGCTCATATGAATAGTTTTGGGAAGTACACGCATACCTGTCTGTGGGTAGGTACCTAGGTATGGAGGTGTTACAGATGTCCTACTCATGAGAGACTTCCAGAGAGTTTTCCAGAGTGGTTGTGTCTGTTAATATGCCACCAGAAATGTGAGCGAGTTCTGGGTGGTCCACAGACTCATCCATACTTGACCTTGTCTGTTCTCGTTGTAGCCAATCTGGTGAGTGTGTGGCGGTATCTCCTTATGGTTTTGATTTGCCCTTTCTGATGGCTAATGAAGTCATTAGCTTTCTAATATCTCCTTTTTTCTTATTGTGAAATTTCCTGTGTGTTCTGGGTCTGAGTTTACTGATAGGTTTCTGCACACGTGTTCTATATACAGAGAAAGCAGCTGCTTTGGTTTGCGAGTTCATCTCTTACTAGGGTCTTGATAGACACAAATTCTAAATTTTAATGTAGTCACATTGTCAATGTTTTCCCTTTACGTTGGGTTCTTTTGGAGCCCTGTTTAGGAAGTCTTTGCCCGCCCCATGGTAACGAGATGGTCTGTGATGTTTTCTTTTTTAAAAATACTTATTTAAAAAAAATTTTTATTTTTATCTGTGTATTTGGCGGTGCTGGGTCTTAGCTGCAGCACGTGGGGTCCTCTGTCTTCCTTGTGGCGTGCCGACTCTCTGGTTGCGGCCTGTGAACTCCTCAGTGGTGGCTTGCAGCATCTAGTTCCCTGGCCAGGGATTGAACCTGGGCCCCCTGTGTTGGGAGCTTGCAGTCTTATCCGCTGGACCACCGGGGAAGTCCCTACGACATTTTGTTTTAGGAAAAAAGCTTTCATTAATTTTAAGATAATGAATTAGTTTCTCAGACGTTGGAGTTGATATTGGGGGGATGCAGACTGCTGGCAGAAGCAGTGTGACTTTAAGGCTTCCAGCCTGTGTTAGTTTTCTTGTAAAAAGTGACCACAAACTTGGTGACTTAAAACAATAGAAATGTATTTTTTCATGGTTCTGGAGGCCAGCAGTCTGAGGTTGGTTTCACTGGGTGGAAGTCAGGGTGTTGGCAGGGCCGTGCTCCGCCGGATACCCTCAGGGGAAATTCTTCTTGCTGCTTCCAGCTTCTGGTGACGGCCAGCATTCCTTGGCTCGTGACTGCATCACTCCAGTTTCTGCCTCTTGTCTTCGCGTTTCCTTCTCCTCTCTGTCTGTCAAATCTCCCTCTGCCTCCCTGTTAGAAGGACTCCCATGAATGTGTTTAGGGTCTGCTCAGAGAATCCCTCCATCTCAAGATCCTTAAGTTAATCAGGCTGCCATTAGGGCTTCCCGGGTGGCCCTGGTGGGAAAGAACCTGCCTGCCAGTGCAGGAGACATAAGAGACAAGGGTTTGAGTCCTGGGTCGGGAAGATCCCCTGGAGGAGGGCATGGCCACCCACTCCAGTATTCTTGCCTGGAGAATCCCATGGACAGAGGAGCCTTCCAGGCTGGGGTCCTTAGGGTCGCAAAGAGTCAGACATGACTGAAGCGACTTAGCAGTGCCAACGACTTTGCCGTATAAATTAGCAGTCATAAGTCCGGGAATTAGGATATGAACATCTTGGGGGTGGGGAATGGCGTTCCCGCAGTCATGAGTCCAAAGTGGTTCTTAAGCTCTTTGGCTCCCTTCTGTGTCTACCTTGCCTACCTTCCACTGGTTGCCATAGCGACAGCCATCTCTTTCGGGGAAGGGCGCAGGTTGCTGTCGTGAGTGTAAGTGGGCTTGTTAGGCCAGATTAGTGGGCTCATTCATCTCTGTCTGCCTGGACAGAGCCCTTGGGCAAATATTAAGAAGGTAATATTGTGTGGAAAATTGTTTCTAGTGCCCATGAGTAAACCTAATTTCCTTTAACGGGCCAATCAGAGTTTCTTGGGGGTTTCTTTAAATACTAATTGAGCAATTAGTTTTGGAAGGATACATGTAATAATCTGTGCTTTCCATTTTATCATCGGAATGACTCATTAGTCCAAAGGCTTCTTTTTCAAGTCATCATAAGCATACAATACAATCTTAGATGTTCCATTTGAATTTTGATACTTGTTTATAGCATATAACCACTGCTTCAAAAGGTACAGAACATTTGCAACCCCTCAGGAAGTTTCTTTGGGCTTCTTTCCAGTCCATTCCCCTTCCCTTGCAATCTGTTTCTGATTTTTATCACCATGAGTTCGTTTTGTCTCTTTGGGTTTTATGTATCAGTGGATGGAACCTTCAGAGCATACGCTTTGCAGAGTCGGGTCTGTTTGGCTCAGAAAGGTCTGAGTTTCGTCCTCTTTGCTGCCCCATCAGCCATTTATACTGGATTTCTTTCTGTGGTTGAGTCATGGTGTATTTGTGAGCACACCACAGTTTGCTTATCCGTGTACTCACAGGCGGATGTTTGGGTGGTTTCCAGTTTTTGGCTGTTACAAACCAAGCTTCTGCTCGTGTACAGGTCTGTGTGTGGACATGAGCTTCATTTCTCTTGGGTCAGCACTGGGGTTGGAATCGCAGGATCCTCGGAGAGGCTCGTGGAGAAACTTAGAATGGCTGGACCATTCTCCGCCCCCACTATCAGAGTATGAGTGAGTGGGTCATTCCCCGTCACGGACGCCTTCTGTGATGCCTCTTGGGAACTTCTGGAACCCGAGACTGCCTCCTTCTCCTGGAGTCACCTTGCTCCTGAGGGGACAGCCTGCAGGACCACAGGCTGGTGACATGCTTAGACCCTCTTGCCAGTCCAGCTTTGCCTCATTTTTGCTGCATGACCTTGGCAATTCGCTTACCTCTGCGGAGCCTGGTTTCCTCATCTGTGCATGATGCCAGCCTTGTAGCGTTGCTGTGAGCTCCTGCAGGCATCAGGCCCAGCACAGGGCCTGGCATACAATATTTTCTAGGAGTCTAGTATTGTAGGGGGCTTCCCTGGTGGCTCAGAGAGTAAAGAATCTGCCTGCATTGTGGGAGACCCAGGTTCAATCTCTGGGTTGGGAAGATTCCCTGAGGAAGGGAATGGCTACCCACTCCAGTATCCTTGCCTGGGAAATTCCATGGACAGAGGAGCCTGGTGGGCTACAGTCCATGGGATCGCAAAGAGTTGGACACGACTGAACGACTATCACACACATGCACACACACGTGTTTTAGACCAGTGGGTGACTTCGTGGAACCTGGGGCTGAGTTGGTGGTCACTTTAGCCCCAATATACAGATGTTTCTCAGACCTTCCTCCCCCTGCGCTGGGCCCCAGGTGACAAATGGTTTTATCTGTGTAGTGGTCTCCACTGGCTGTCCATCACATGGCCTGGCAGGGTGTGTCCCATCAGACAGCAGTTTGAGAACCCTGGGAGGAGAGGAAAGATGTGGGCCTTTGTTTCCTGAAAGCAGGACTGAGGTGATTGTGCTGGAAGCGTGGGAGGCTTTCTCCATGTTTCCTCTGGGTGGCTCCTGATGAGATTCGGGGCCGGCCAAGACAGAATTAGAAAGAAAGCCGTCCAGAATTTGGTGTTTGATAACCCGGACTCGATGGGATTTGGTCACAACCCAGTGCTGTATTTGTGCCTTGTACAATGATACCCGGAACAATACTGCAATCAGGAAATGTGCACGATCCTGTTCTTTGAAGGCATTTGAGTCACGAGTCACTTCTTCACGTTGGGTGGTAGTTTTCAAAGGACTGTGTTTGTATGTGGTTTGGTCCCTTTCTAGAAATCGTTTGATGAAAATATAACAAGTTGAAAGGCCCCAACATCAGTTTTTTTTTTTTTTTTTTGGCTGCAGTGGGTCTTCGTTGCTGCGCACAGGTTTTCTCTGGTTCCAGTAAGTGGGGGCTACTCTCCAGTTGTGGTACGTGGGCTTCTCTTTGTAGTGGCTCCTCTCGTTGGCAGAGCTCAGGCTCTAGGGCGTGTGGGCTTCAATAGTTGGGCTCGGTAGTTGTGGCTTGCAGGCTCTAGAGCGCAGGGGCACAGGCTTAGTTGCTCAGAGGCAGGTGGAATCTTTTTAGAGCAGGGGTCAATCCTACGTCCCCTGCGTTGGCAGGCAGATTCTTAACCACTGAACCACCAGGGACGTCCCCAGCATCAGTTTTTAGTTAACTCTTTCCCAGGATGTGTCAAGTCTATTTAGGCAGTGCTGGTCACGTGGCCAGTGAACCCCAAGCAGGGACTGGAACCGCCCAGGATGCCATGGGATTCAGGTTCTCCCAAGTGCGGGTGGGACCCAGTGCTCTGTGTGAGTCACTCGTTCCAGAGGACTTAGGTGGATGAGGTGATAGGTACATCCCTGTGATGGGCACTCCATCAGAACCGTGGTGGGCTGTGACCCGTGCAGTGAATGCCACCATGAAGGTTTTCCCGGGCCCTTTGTTGCTAACTAGAATCTGGACGGAAGTGGGAGACTTTCCAAGTCCTGCGTGAGCTGGGGGCGGGAGCCCCCAGACACACACACCTCTCTTTGTGTAAGGCCTGACGGAAGGTTCACACCCCACGTACTTGTTGAGGGCCTCTTGTGTATATGCCAAATGCTGTGCAATATATCCAGAGAAAACTCTAATTCAAAAAGATGCGTGCACCCCACTGTTGATAGCAGCACTGTTCACAATAGCCAAGGTGTGGAAGCAACCTGACTGTCTGTCAGCAGTTGAGTGGGTAAAGATTTGGTGCATATACATGATGGAATCTTTGCCATAAAACAGAATGAAGTGCCATTTGCAGCGACGTGGATGGACCCAGAGATGATCATGCTAAGTGAAGTCAGTCAGACAGAGCAAGACAAATACCATGTGATATCTCTTATATGTAGAGTCTAAAATGTGACACACATGAACAAATTTAGAAAACAGAAACAGATTCACAGACACAGAGAACAGACGTGTGCTTGCCAGCGGGAGAGGAGGGGGAACTATTGGGAGCCGGGATTAGCAGATGCAGGATGGATAAACAACGAGGTCCTACTATACAGCATAGGGAACTAGAGTCAATATCCTGTAATAAACCATAATACAGAAGACTATGAAAACGAACAGACGTGTGTGTAGCTGAAGCGCTTTATACAGAAATTAACACACATTGTAAACTAACCACACTTCAGTAAAAAAATAAATAAATAAATGCCATGTGAGATGTGAGAGGCAGAAGAAGACAGCACAGGTCCTGCCTCACGGGGCTGACAGCCTGTAACAGGGCTGGCAGACTTTTCCCATAAAGGGTCAGACCGTTAATATCTGGCTTTGTGGGCTCCACAGTCTCCATGGCAACTCCTCTATTCTTCCATTGTAAACAAGCGGGTGTGTCTGTGTTCCAATAAAACTTTGTTTACAAAAACAGGTGGTGGGCTGGATTTGGCCTATGGGCTTGTGGTTTGACCATCCTTGGTCTGAAATGACACGCGGACCCCTTACTCAGGTAGTCGGGGCAGCTGAGTGTGGTGGCTAAGGGTAAGGATTCTGCGGTCCAGCAGCCTGGACTTGCATCCCGACCTTGCTGTTTACTGTTAAATACCTGTGTGGCCTGGGACCAGCTATTTCACCTCTCTGAGCCTTGGTTTCTTCATCTGTAAAATGGGGATGTTACAGTGAGTGTGTCATAGGGTTGCTGGGATCAGCTTCCAAACTCCATGTAAAGGGCTTAGAATAGGGCCTGGCATATGGAAAAGGAATGGCTACCCACTCCTGTATTCTTGCCTGGAGGATCTCATGGACAGAGGAGCCTGGCAGGCTACAGTTCATGGGGTTGCAAAGAGTTGGATGTGACTGAGTGACTAACACTTTCTTATGATATGGGGTAGGGTGGGCGGTGGCGATGCTACCCTTGAAGAAGCTCCAGGGGAGAGCCCCATCTCTACCTGGGGATAGCAGACAAGCGGCGGGTGAGGGGAGACCTAGGATATTGAAGAGAGGGGTTCATTGTGCAGACTGGGGCTTGGGGAGGGCTTCCCTGGTAGAAGTTCTATGGGTACAAAGGTTGGGAGGTGTGGAGTGCGGGAGATGGTTTGGTATGGCTGGAACTCAGGTGGTATGTAGGCTGTGGCCAGAGACTAAACGGTAAAAGTAGACCGTGTTGGAAAAGCCTGCTTCCTGAATGACTCTCAAGCCACTGACAGCACAGGTCATAAAACGTCAGTGCTACCAGAACCAGAAGGGATACCTTTGTGGACCCAGGGGCCCTTGGATGCTTTAGATTTACAGTTCAATCCTTAACATGAGATGAGAGGTGCTTCAGATCTATCCAGTCTTCCCTTCTTTTATAGTCATAGAGCCCCAGTTTTTAGCTGTATACGTGCTTTATCCTTGAGAAAACTATCTTTGCACCGCACATTCCCCCTTACAGGGAACAGAGTTGTCACATAGGAGTTTCCTGGAACCTCCTTGGTACTTTTCCCCCTTTTTCCCCTTTCTTCTTAAAATAAAGACATGTGGCCAAAACTGGAATATAGACATGATGTCTGGAATTGCAGCAGTCATCTTGAGTCTTTAGGCAACTGGAATGAAGGCCATAAAGACAGAAGACACCTCTGAGGACTTTGTTGATCAGAAAAGTGAAAGTGTTGGTTGATCAGTCGTGTCTGACTCTTTGCAACCCTATGGACTGTAGCCTGCCAGGCTCCTCTGTCCATGGAATTCTCTAGGCAAGAATACTGCAGTGGGTTGCCATTCCCTTCTCCAGGGGATCTTCCCAAATCCGGGACTGAACCAAGATCTCCTGCGTTGCAGGCAGGTTCTTTACCATCTGAGCCACCTGGGAAGCCTCAGTTGATCACCTCACAAATCCTGGGCTACTATCTTCTGGTATTTTCTATGATGGGCATAATAAGCCTCATTTTTCAGCCACTATTCACAGCCATATCTACCCCTGACTGTTACAGCTGGGATCTCTATTTTGCAGGTGTAGAAACTGAGGCTCAGAGTGACCTAAGTTGTCTTGCTGGTAAGTTGTGGAGTCAGGATTGGTCTGACGCTGGAGCTTGTTTTCACCGCCCTGGAAGGAGCTTGGAGACTGTCTCCCCCCTCATTTTATAGGTGAGATCACTGAGGGCTTTGCCTCAGGGTGAAGCAGCCACTCATTCCATTGCAAGGCAGTCGTTGCTCAGCATTATTCCCCGTTCGCTCTCTCCAGCCCTGGCCTTCCCCGAGAAGGGCCTCTGTGCTGTCATTAGTGATTTTCCAGCCCAGAGTTGGGTGGAATCTCTTTCTGTGAGTCGTTGATGTTTGGTGGGTTTTTCCTGGTCAGAAGCAGGCTCTTTTTCGGGCTGTGTGTTGAGAGCTTTCACAGCCTCGTCTCTTGCCTCCTACAGTCCTTCGGAAGGTCTTGCCATGTCTGTCCCGTCCTGTCTTCACTCGGGCTCCCAGGACAGGCTGAGGGGGCTCTTGGATCCTGTGAGTCTTAGGAAGCTCTGGCCAGAGTCTTAATTCCCAGGGAGACCTCCCAAATCCACATTCCCAAATCAGAGTGTGGACGTTGGGTGAAGTGGGATTGCATGTTTTGAATGCATTTTGCTTTTGGGATTCTTATGTAGCTGAGTTCCACCCTATTACTAATACCTTAAAAATGGGCCTCCCGACCCCTTTGGCGAACCACTGAGCGCAGAGCTTTACTGTGTACATGTTCCAGCTGACTCATTTCATGGATTGAGCCCTCAAAAATGGAGCAGGACAAAAGCCAGTTTGTGCTGTGAATGCTGTTGAGAGTATTGTTGCACACTTATTTTATATCTGTATCTGTATCATACTGCGTTTTGTCACTTTTTATACTAGCAACATTCTTGCGATCATTTTTATTCGCTGGGCTAATCTGCGCCTTTTTCCTTTTTGTGAGAAGTCTGCCCTTGATACCTTGGCCCAAAGTGCATTGTAACACTGTTTTAGTCATTTAATTAATTTGGAGTTTCCTATAACTGAAACTTTTGTTAAACATCAGTTTCTGTGAATACCCTTGGAGTGAGCTGAAATTCAGGAAAAGAGTATCGAAAGCCAAAACTCTACTTTTTTTTTTTTTTTCTCACATTTTTCTCACAAGATAGGATTGACATAAAAGTGCTTTAGAAAATCTCTATGTCAGAGAAACAGGACTAAACTCATGGAATCAAGCTTAAGCCTGGGGGAAGTGATTTTTTTGAACATAAGCAAAGCATAACCTAACTAGAAAGAGACTAAATCGCAGTTGCTTATGTCATGAAATTGTCTAAATTTCTGCTTATCTAGAACTGGCTTCCTTTTCCTTTCCTGCAATGTAGCAGTTGTTGGTATTCTTAGTGTTTTTTTGTTTTGTTTGTTTCCATCTTTAGTTTTGCTTTTTTAGTTTGAAGCTGTAAATTCCTTTTGAACAGTACAAAGTGCACATTTTGTACTAACTAAATATAACTTGTGATCTGATTTTTGTGTGTGTAAATGACATTATTCTAACAAAATTTGTGTGCAGTCTATAGCTAACAGTACAGTATCCATGTTAATTGTTTGATTTTAATATTTGTACACTGAAGGATTTAGGGGTCAAGGGGCATTCTTTTGGCAACTTACTCTCATGTGGTTCTGGAAAAATATATTTATAGAGAGAAAAGATAAAACACTGTGTTGAAATGTTAATCGTTCTTTAGTAATGAATAGCTGGAATCAAGATTGCTGGGAGAGATATCAGTAACCTCAGATATGCAGATGACACCACACTTGTGGCAGAAAGTGAAGAGGAACTAAAAAGCCTCTTGATGAAAGTGAAAGAGGAGAGTGAAAAAGTTGGCTTAAAGCTCAACATTCAGAAAACTAAGATCATGGCAACTGGTCCCATCACTTCATGGCAAATAGATGGGGAAACAGTGGAAACAGTGTCAGACTTTATTTTTCTGGGCTCCAAAATCACTGCAGTTGGTGACTGCAGCCATGAAATTAAAAGACGCTTACTCCTTGTAAGGAAAGTTATGACCAACCTAGATAGCATATTAAAAAGCAGAGACGTTACTTTGCCAACAAAGGTCCTCCGGTCAAGGTTGTGGTTTTTCCAGTAGTCATGTATGGATGTGAGAGTTGGACTGTGAAGAAAGCTGAATGCCGAAGAATTGATGCTTTTGAACTGTGGTGTTGGAGAAGACTCTTGAGAGTCCCTTGGACTGCAAGGAGATCCAACCAGTCCATCCTAAAGGAGCTCAGTCCTGGGTGTTCACTGGAAGGACTGATGTTGAAGCTGAAGCTCCAATACTTTGGCCACCTCATGCGAAGAGCTGACTCATTGGAAAAGACCCTGATGCTGGGAGGGATTGGGGGCAGGAGGAGAAGGGGACGACAGAGGATGAGATGGCTGGATGGCATCACCAACTCGATGGACATGAGTTTGGATAAACTCCGGGAGTTGGTGATGGACAGGGAGGCCTGGAGTGCTGCAATTCATGGGGTCGCAAAGAGTCGCTCCGCCACGACTGAGCAACTGAACTTCAGTTGAAATGAATGAATAGCTCTTTGTATCATTGTTGTAACTTCTCTGCAAGTTTGGAACTTTGTTAAAAAGTTAGCAAGAATTTGTTTGGCCTGTTTTTAATTTTTTGGGCTGCACTGGGTCTTCCCTGCCGTGGTCAGGCTTTCTCTAGTGGCAGCGTGTGGAGGCGACCCCAGTTGCAGAGGTCGCGTTCTAGACTGCGTGAGCTCAGTAGTTGGCCTGTGTGGACTTAGGTTTTCTGTGGCATGTGGGATGTTAGTTCCCTGAACCAGGGATCGGTCTGCATCTCATGCACTACAAGGCAGATTCTTAACCGCTGGACCACCGGGAGGTTCCTGGCCTATTTTTAAAAAGAGACTATGGGGCATGCAGTATATACTTCTTGGCTGAATGTAGCACGTATCTAATAAAAATTACCCAGTTTGCCTTAACTTTAATCTTCTCAAGTGGCCACTAAGGCAGCCATCCTGGGGTCTTCATCCACTGCTTTTTGGAAGCTGCTTCAGGTGTGGTAAGACAGACAATTCCAGATGTTAACTGGTGGAAATTGTTCATGCCTGTGAGCAGCTGTCCGTGAAACTAGGTAAAGCTGCAGTATTTGCACCTCATGGAAAGAACGTCCAAACAAAGGCTTGGGCAATTTGTGTTTCTATCCCTTTCCTGTTTAGTTTGTTAATTTTCTTTGAATGTCAACCATTTTGTTTTCCACCCGTAAACAAGATGAAGGGGGAGATATATTGCTTGTTCTCTCTGTGACATAGAAAGGATGAATTATCATTTATAACCACATTAAACCTACAACTTTATTCAATAAATACATTCTATTATCTAGAATTATGGTGATCTTTGTTGTAAAATTACCTGTAAGCATTCGTTGAGTAAAGAGGACAAAGGCAATGTGCCTTGGGAGTTTTGTGTGATGATGGACTTACTTTTGGGAGCAGCGGTTCTGGGCACCTCTGATAGCCATGACTTCGGGGCTGTAGATGAAGACTTTGGGACTGGAGGTGGGTTCAGAGCTTCTCTTCCGTTGATTACCTTTCCACCCTGTTGATTGTGTCCGTGAATGCCCAAGAGTTTTAAAGTTGGATATTGTCCCGTTTGTCTGTTTTTGCTTTTGTTGCCTATGCTTTTGGTGTCATATTGAAGAAATCATTGCCAAGTCCAATGTCATGAAGCTTTTTGACTATATTTCCTTTTGGTGTTTTATAGTTTTAGGTCTTACATTTAGGCATTTAATCTGTTTTGAGTTAATTTTTGCATACAGTGTAAAATAAGGGCCCAGTTCATTCTTTTGCATGTGGATATCCAGTTTTCCCAATACCACTTGTTGAAGACAGACTTTCCTGCTGAGTATTTTTGGCACCTTTTTCAGAGATCTTATGACCGTGTGCAGAACCACATGCTCTATGGGCTCTCTATTCTGCTTCATTGGTCCACTTGTCTGTCTTTATGTCAGCACCACATTATGGTGATCACTGTAGCTTTGTAATGTGTTTTGATATTAGAAGTGTGACTCCTTCAGCCTTGTTCTTTTTAAAAATTATTTTGGTTCTTCAGGGTCCCTTGAGATTCTGTATGAATTTTAGAATGAATTTTCTATTTCTGCAAAAAATGCCACTGGGATTTTGCTAGGGTTTGCACTGAATCTGTAGATCACTTTGGCTGGTATGAGCTTCTTTAAGATATAGTCTTTGAATCCAAAGACCTATGGGTTAGCTTTCCATATATTTACATCTTCTTTAATTTCTTTCAGAAATGTATGGTAGTTTTTAGTGTATAAGGCTCTCACCTTTTGGTTAGGTTTATTCTTCTAAAATTTTTTTTTGAAGTTTAGTTGATTTGCAATATTGTGTTAGTTTCAGGTGTCCAGCGAAGTAATTCAGTTATATATATATGTGTGTGTGTGTGTGTGTGTATGTATTTTCAGCTTCTTTTCCATTATAGGTTGTTGAGCGAAAGATACTGAATATAATAGTTTAGATTTATTCTTAAGTATTCGTTTTGATGCTGTTATAAACAAAAACTGGCTTTTTTTCTGTTGATTTTTTAAAAAAATTATCTTTTTATATATTTTTCCTCCTTTCCCCCTCAAATTTATTTTTGATTAGAGTATAATTGCTTTACAATGCTTTGCTGATTTTTGCCATACATCAGCATGAATCAGCCACGAGTATATACATGTCCCTTTCTTCTTGAACCTCCCTCATGCCTCCCATGCTCTGTTGATTTTTTTTTTTTTTAGTTCTACCACTGTATTGCTACCAACCCATCTCCCTCCACCCTCGGGCACACATGCTCAGTCATGTAATCCCATGGACTGCAGCCTGCCAGGCTCCTCTGTCCATGGACTTTTCCAGGCAGGAATACTGGAGTGGGTTGCCATTTCCTTTTCCATCTGTTGATTTTTTTATCTTGCAACTTTGCTGAATTCTTTTATTACTTCGGACAGGTTTTTAAAATTTTTGTGGCGTCTTTAGTAGTTTTTATACATGTCATTTTCAAAGCTAATTTTACTTCTTCTTTTCCAGTTTGGATGCCTTTTATTTCTTTTTCTTGTCTAGTTACTCTGGCCAGAACTTCCAATACTCTGTTGAACAGAGATGGTGAGCGTGGGTGTCCTTGCCTCGTTCCTTATATTAGAGGAAAAGCTTTCAGTCTTTTGCCATCACGTATGACGTAGCTGTGGACTTTTCATCAATGGCCTTTATTATGTTGAGATAGCTTCCTTCTATTCCTAGTTTGTTGAGTGTCTTTATTATGGAAGGGTCTGCTACCTGCTTTTGTAAAGTGTTATGACCCATTTGTTTACACATTGCCCGTGTCTATTTTCACTCTACAATGACAAAGTTAAGTAGTCGCAACAGAGACTTTGAGGCCAGCAAAGACTGAAGTGGTTACTGTCCGGCCCTTTTCTAATCACTGCTTTCAGCTATTAATGTGGTAAATTACATTGAGTGCTTTTTGAATTTTGAGCCAGTCTTGCTATGCTGGGATAAACCTCACTTGGTTATGGTGTGTTATACTTTTTTATGTTGCTGGATGCAATCTGCTAATATTTTGTTAAGGACTTTTGCATCTTTGTTTATGAAAAGTATTTATTTGCAGTTTTCTTATACTGTCTTTGGTTTTGGTATCAGGGTAATGTTGGCCTTAAAATGAGTTGGGAAGTATCCTTCTTGTTATATTTTCTGGAAGAAATTGTGTAGAGTTGGTGTTATTTCTTCCTTAAATATTTGGTAGAAATCACCAGGGAAACCATCTGGCCTGAAGATTTATTTTTTGGGAAGGGTTTTAAACTACAGATTCATTTTAAAAATAGTCATAAAGCTATTCAGATTATCTGTTTCATCTTGGGTGTGTTTTGGTAGTAAATGCTTTTTGAGGAATTGGTGCATTTCTTATAAATTGTTGAATTTATAGGATGTATAAAGTTACTTCTATTAGTCCCTTATTATCCTTTCAATGTCTTTGAAGCCTATAGTGATATTCCCTTTTTCCTTTTCCTGATATTGATAATTTATGTCTTTGACAGTCTTGCTAGAAATTTATCTATTGATCTTACTAAGAACCAGCTTTTTCTTTCATTGGTAGTTTTTATTATTTTATTTTATTTTTTTAACATTTATTTATTTGGCTGAGCGTGGCCTTGGTTGCAGCACACAGGATCTTCAGTGTTTGTTGTAGCATGTGGGATCTTTACTTGCATCTTGTGGGATCTAGTTCCCTGTCCAAGAATCAAAGCCAGGCTCCCCTGCATTGGGAGAACAGAGTCTTAGCCACTGGACCCCCAGGAAATTCCTATTGTTTTCTATTTTTAATTTTTTTACTTCTGTGCTAATCTTTTAAATTCTTTCCTTCTACTATTTATGTTTAGTTTCTTCTTCTCCTAGTTTCTTAAAGTAGAAGCTTGCATTATTAAATTCTTTCATCTTTTCTAGTGTAAATATTTAATGCTATAAGTTTCCCTCAAACACTGCTTTAGTTGCCTTCACATGTTCTGATATGTTGTATCTTCATTTTAGTTTGGTTCAAAGTACTTTCTAGTTTCCCTTGAGTCTTTTCTCTTTGACTCATGAATTATTTAGAAATGTGTTAATTTCCAAGTGTTTGAAGATTTTTCTGTTATCTTTCTGTTACTCATTAATTTCTTTATGGTCAGAGAACATACTTTGAATTAATTCAGTTATTTAATTTTTATATGGGTTGTTTTATGATCTTGGTTATGTTCTATCTTGCTGAATGTTCCATGTATACTTGAAAATAATATGCATTCTTTCGTCATTGGGAGAAATGTTCTGTAAATGTCAATTAGATCCAGTTCATTGATATTTTTTCAGTTCTTCTATGTCCTGATGGACTTTATTTTTTTTTTTTCCTGGTGGACTTTAGAAAGTCTTTATTTTATAATTTTGGAGCTGTGGTCTAGAAAGAAAGCATCACTCCTGCTTACAATGTCATGTGTACTCAAAATGTCCCCTTAATTTGTGTTCCTTCACAGACTGCCTTATTTGTATACTTAATTTTCCTGAATATAACCTGCATAAAGTCATAGGAGCTTGATGTTGGTCCATTTTTGGGGAAAGCGCACAAACATTACAGGACAGGGTGCTCTTCACTTTATTTTATGAGGTCTTCTCCCTGACTGTCTGCACCTGCCCTTATTTTAGGTAAATTCCTGAAAAATCAGTTATTAGAGCTACTTGGAAATGTTTTCGGACAGTTTAGCTGAGTCCAGTTGGGAATTAGTGTAAAGGTATTGGTTACCAGCTGAAGATTGATGTAAAGAATCATGCATTGGTCCTGGGAGTTCCCTGGCTCGTGGTTAGCATTTGGTGCTTTCACCGCCATGGGCTCGGCTTCCATTTTGTAAGCTGTGTGGCACAGCCAGAAGACAAAATATGTGCATTGATTCTACGGAGTGGGTGAGTGGCCACTGAAGATATTCTTAGACCTGAACTCCCCCTTTAAGAGTGCCCCGTAGACTGAGTCCTGGGGGGACATCTGTGCAAGGAGCCTGTAGATAAGCCAGGCTCATCCATCCCCTTAACAAGGGGGAGATTTACCTGTATCCACTAAGACTTCCACTCCAGCTTTGAATATGCAAAATCTTCAAAATATTTTGAGCCTCTTTTGGGGCCGGGGTGGATCTCAGGCCACATCCGTAGAAAAGGGATCATTAGACCTCTGAGCCTTCCGTTAGACGCCCCCAACTGAGGACCCTAGGCTGGACTGGGGTCTGGTCTCACACAGGCAACATCTTGATCTCTCTCCTTTTCTCCACATCCCAGCTTGTGAATGATGTCAGACCATGCATTCTAAATGGGGGTGATAGAAAATGGTTCCTGGGATGGTGGTAGTGAAAATGTGTTACTTTTTAATGTATAACATGTATAAAATGCAGATATAGATAAAAGTTCATAAATAGATGTAGGGTCTATCTCTTGTATCAATTTCATTGTGGGGGGAGGATACTGAAGGAAATTTGTCTGAAAAGGCTCCCTAGGAAACTGGCAATGATAAAAAAGGTTGAGAGATATTGCTTTAAATTGAAGATGCTGAGCGAGGCATCGAGCAGAAGGGCTACTGGGATTTGAACAATTTCTAATTGAGCAGGGTGGAGAGTGATGCTTCAGATTTTATTACAAGAAAATATTTTTATCCAGAGACTTTCAGTGACTGAAACAAAAGGAAAATAGGCCTAAGTTACATCATGAATTCAGGTTAAATGTGAGGTGGCTGTTAAGAGCTTTATTAAATAACACAGGGAGAATTTCCTTCTGCCTGGAGTCCTTTGGGAAAGGTCCTATGGGAAGTAAACCAGGCCTCCTGGGAGGCTGTTAGTCCACTGGGTGGGTGAGGAAGGAGCCTTCAAGTCAATATTTTAAGACCCGGTATCAGTGTTTTACCACCCACTCTCCCAGCGGTTCAGATGTTGGCAACATTAGGGTATGGAGTATATATTAGGTAGTTCTATTCCGTCACTCTTAACTGCCAGAAATTAACAGTTGCACTGTGGTTATATAAGAGAATGTTCTTAGGAAATACATAATAAAGTATTTCAGAATAAAAGCAGATGTCTGTGCTTCACAGTGGTTCCAGAAAACCAGTCTGTAAGGAGAGAGGGAGAGGGAAGGGGAGGAGGAGGGAGCTGGTTAGCTGTGGATGGAGGGGCGGAAAGGAAGGGGCAGGGGAGGAGGAGAGAGGAGAGGGAGAGAGCCAGAGCTAGGCAAAAGCAGGTGCCAGAACATCCGTGACTGTTGACTGTGGGAGGAGAAGTTGGGCTATGCAGGTGGCGCTGATGGTAAAGAACCCACCTGCCAGTTCTGGAGACGCGGGTCGGACCCCTGGGTCAGGGAGATCCGCTGGAGGAGGGTTTGCAACCCACTGCAGTATTCTGGCCTGGAGAAGCCCGTGGACGGAGGAGTCTGGTGGCCTACAGTCCACAGGGTCGCAAAGAATCAGACATGACTGAGCGGCTTAGCACACACGCAGTGCACGGTAGTTATCTGTAATCGTTTTTCAACTCTCTGTAAGTTTGAATCATTTCAGAGTACAAAGAAAAAAAATTGGAAAGTAAACAAGAAAGCACTCGCCTTCTTTGAGAAAGATCAGTCACACTGTGTCCTGTAATGCTATTTGATTTGATGGTTTATTTATTTATAGTTTTTAATTGAAGTATAGTTGATTTACAATGTAGTGTTAATTTCTGGTGTATAGCAAAATGATTGTTATATATGTATATTCTTTCTCATATTCATTTTCCTTATGGTTTACCATAGGCTATGGAATATAGTTCCCTGTGCTATATAGTAGGGCCTCGTTGTTTGTCCATTCATATGTAATAGTTGACATCTGCTCACCCCAAACTCCCAGTCCATCCCCCCCATATTATTAGAAGTTGTCAAGGCAATGAGTAGTTTGGCTAAAATGTCACTGTATCGCATGGTCCTGGGGAGCAGGTGTTGCTTGAAGCCCTGGCACAATGCAGGGCTGTAGTGGGCTCTCAGTAAATATTTGTTGGGGTGAATGGAATCAGAGCAGCAACGGGATGATTTTGGAGTTCACCTTGCCTTGGTTTGCATGTGTTTCCCTGGACACACGTCTCCGTGCCTCTGTGAAAATCACCAGGTGGACAGGGTTTGTCTCAGGAACGTTGCATGACAGTTAGTGACATGGAAGAGACTGAAACCCTAATTTTAGACTTCTTGCTGGTAGAGGCACCCGAGGCGCCTTGCAGAGCATCTGTGACATTCCTACCGCGTGGGCTCCCGTTAGAGTGTGACGTCTTCAAAAAATGTTTAGGTAGGAGCTAAAGTTACTTTTTTACGGTAAAACATATATAACATAAACTGCACCATTAAAAACATTATTTATTTTGTTACTCAGTTTTGACTGCCCTGGGTCTTTCTTGAGGTGTGGGGCATGGGCTTCCCATTGCGGTGGCTTCTCTTGTTGCAGGGCACAGGCTCTGGAGGTTGGGCTCAGTAGTTGTGGCACACAGGCTTAGTTGCCCTGCAGCATCTGTAATCTTCCCAGACAGGGGATTGAAACTGTGTCCCCTGCATTGGCAGGCAGATTCTTAACCACCGGACCACCAGGGAAGTCCCCATTTTAACCTTTTTTAAATGGACAGTTCAGTGGCATTAAGGACACTCAAACTGTTGTGAAACCATGGCCATTCTTTGTCTCTAGAAGGTTTCTATCCGCCTAAACTGAAACTGTATTTGTTACAAATAACTTATTATTTGCTTGGCAAGCCATTTATTCTCCAGAAGTATAGTTGTTAGTGATGGTAGCCTACAGGACCCTAAGTCTCAAATTGATGGCACCAAGAATAGAGAACTTACTTTAATTAATTATCTTACAGGAGGACACTAACAAGTTTAACAGGAACATCTGCTGCCAGTTTACAGAAATTAACCTTCCCTAAAGATTATAACATACATGGGAGGAGGGGCAAGACAGGGTAGGGAATTGAGAAGTACGAACTATTTTATAGAAAATATGCCACAAACTAACACAACACTGTAAAGCAACTATATTCCAGTAAAAATTAATTTAAAAATAGCTACAAGAATATATTTAATTTAAAAGATGCTTTCTCCTTGGAAGGAAAGTTATGACCAACCTAGACAGCATATTAAAAAGAAGAGACATTACTTTGGCAACAAAGGTCCATCTAGTCAAGGCTATGGTTTTTCCAGTGGTCACGTATGGATGTGAGAGTTGGACTATAAAGAAAGCTGAGCGCCAAATAATTGATGCTTTTGAACTGTGGTGTTGGAGAAGACTCTTGAGAGTCCCATGGACTGCAAGGAGATCCAACCAGTCCATCCTAGAGGAGATCAGTCCTGGGTGTTCATTGAAAGGACTGATGCTGAAGCTGAAACTCCAATACTTTGGCCACCTGATGCAAAGAGCTGACTCATTTGAAAAGACCCTGATGCTGGGAAAGATTGAAGGCAGGATAAGGGGATGACAGAGGATGAGATGGTTGGATGGCATCACCGACTCAATGGACATGAGTTTGGGTAGACTCCGGGAGTTGGTGATGGACAGGGAGGCCTGGCGTGCTGCGGTCCGTGGGGTCACAAAGAGTCGGACACAACTGAGGGAGTGAATTGAACAAGAATAGAGAACAGCACAGAGAATACAGCAAATTTATAATAACTAAATGAAGTATAACCATTACAAACCATGAATCACTATACTGTATACCTGTAACTTATGTAATATTATACATCAACTATACGTCAATAAAAATTTTAAAAAGATTATAATATGCGCTATTTAAAGTGAAACATAAGAGCTCTAAGGCTTTTTAAAATACTTCTTAAATTAACCTAATGGAGGCATAATTAGCAGACAGATGTACCTGTTTTCAGTGTGTTAGTTTGACTTTTGTGTCTTTTTTTGTTTTCTTCGTACAGATACTATTGCATCCTTGTTTGGGGGTCATACTCTATTTTTTGGTGTTTTTTTTTTGGCAGTGCTAAGGTCTTAGTTCCCTTACCAGGTATTGAACCTGGGCCCTTGGCAGAGAAAATGCTGAGTCCTGACCACTGGCTACCAGGGAATTCCCTCATTCTCTGTTTTAATGACTTTTCTGTCTGGTTATAAAAGTATTATTTCATGTTCCTTATACAACAACTTAGAAAACTCAGAAAAGAGTAAAGAGGAAATACAAGACCATTGAGAATGATCCCCTCTCTTTCTTTGAGAAGAAACTCTTTTTTTAAAAGCACCTTTAGGTTTCATGCAAAATTGAGTGAAACTGCAGAGTTCCCATGTACTCTCTGCACTCCCCCCAGCCTCTCTTGTTACATTTTAAATTATAAAGTGACACCTGCCTGCTAAGATGCAGTTCAGAGCCACCAACCTCCCAAGCTTCCTGGGGGTGGGGGTGTCCACTTTTCTCCTGGAGCCTCGCTGGCACTTGGGTTCTTCCTTACCTTGTTTGGTGGCTCGTGACGATGTCATGCCAGGAAGGCAGCCACGGGGTTTGTGTTTGTCTGGTTTGTTTTCGGTATTTGATGGTTGAGCCAGGCACAGCTTGAGAATTCTGTTTGTTATAGGCTTGCTTAGAAGTATTCTTTTTGCAGTGAGTTCTACATGGAGACTCTTAAGACGGCTCTGGACAATAAAAAAATAAAGCTTGGGTTTCCTGATGAAAGATTAACAGAGAGAGGCACCTGGGTATTTTTGAGCTATGAGGTGGTTTATGCTAATTTTCAGACAGCTTTTGTGTACAAGCAGGTTGTGTTCCAACTCTTTGTGGGTGAGTTATTTTTGGACTTTGGAGTGTATTTTCTTTTCAAAATGAGGAAGAAGGATTAAAGAGAATGGTTTGTGGTTAATTTCTCCCAAGTGGAGAGCAACCTTGTGTGTGTGTGTGTGTGTGTGTGTGAGTGAGTGAACGTGGGCTATACCCTTGAGAGGGAGAGAGGTGGTCACATAGTCTCTTGTAGCAGTTTCCAGAAGTCAGGAAGGTTCAGAGACACTTGGTTTCTGAGCCGATGAAGGGGAGACAGAGCAGCAAAACTCCCATTCTTACTGGGAACTGGATCGTTGCAAGCTGTGGGGTTGCGGTGGTGGGGGGGCAATGCTGCGTTATGTAAACTAACTTGCAACCCTCTGGTGTCCATTGTAGCCTTGCTTTCTCATTTTGGTCAATTGGATCTGAGTTAGAAATTTGGCCAGACAACAAAATATTTAAACTGTTTTCCCCTATTGCATCTCATTTCCATAGTCTGTTTAGGATCCTAATTGATGCAAATGCTCTTGTTATCCTGAATGTGAGTTGAATGCAGGGTTCTAATTTAATTTTATATCATGTTAATAGACCCACAGACATAGAAAACAAACTTAGGGCTACCAAAGAGGATAGGGTACGGAGGGACAGTTTAGGAGTTTGGGATTAACAGATACACACTACTGTATATAAAAGAGATAACCAACAAGGACCTACTATATAGCACAGGGAACTATATTCAGTATCTTGTAATAACCTATAATGGAAAAGAATCTGAAAAAATATATATATGTGTGTGTGTGTGTATAACTGGATCACTTTGTTGCACACCTGAAACTAACACTACATTATAAATTTTACTGTATTAAAAGTGGAAGAAATTTTACATCATGTTGTTGAACTTGATTAGGGTATATGAGGGTCTGAATGACCAGCGGGGTGTGACTGATCCCAGCCTTACTTTATGTGGTACCTCTGACATCCTGAGCCACATGAGGAGGGTGTTTTATTTATTTGTTTTTAAATATTTGCTTATTTATTTGACTGTGCCAGATCTTGGTTGTGGCACATGGGGTCTTTAGTTATGGCATGTGAGATCTAATTCTCTGACTGGGGATTGAACCTGGATCCCATGCATTAAGAGCACAGAGTCTTAGCCACTGGATCACCAGGGAAGTTCCAGGGAGAGAGTGCTTGGTTAGGTTGATGAAACCCAAAAGCAAGCTCAGGAAGGAATCTCCGAGGCTCCTGATTTGCAGGATCACTGGATCTTGATCTGTTTGTTGCTCATGGAAGCTTTTTGTGTAATTTTAAAATTTTCAGCCGAACGCTAAGATGGTCCCCTCTGTGCCAGGGAGTTTGGAAGAACTGTTTTTACCGTGGAATACATCTGATTCCCAGGAGGGAGACTTTTGGTCTTCTTAACTGATAGGCAACTTTTTCATTCTCTGCATTTAAGAGAACCTGATTCTAAGTAACTCTGTGACCACATGTTACAACTCAGAAATAATCCTGACGTTTTACCATTGTCTTTTTCTGGAAGTGTTTTCCAAAAGAAATAAACAGTAAGAGGCAGGCGGAGGCTGACATTTTCCTTCTCTGGGCATCATTCCAGGACCCTGAAGATCCTCAAGTGAACTTGCCCCCATCTCACAGGTAAGAGAGCAGCCCCAAAGAGATGACATTTAGTTCAAAGTTATACTCTGGCTTTGTGACAGTTAGAGCAAGAAACTGGCTCTCTGCTTCTGAGACAATTTTGGAAAAACTCCAGAAAAGTGATGCTAAATAGGATCTTTCTGCCCTGTGGTTTTGTTATACAGCAAAGAATACCCACTGGTTTCTCATTATCTGGCTGGTGCCCTGAAATTCATTCAGTGTTTTGGTTTATTTATTAGCTGTTTTGAGTGATGGAGAATAATTTCAAAATGTGAAGAGAGCTATTCTTGAACCCTGTGTTCCCCGGGTATTAAAAGATTGTGTTGGGATATCTTATCTCTGAGCCTGATGTTAATTTCCTCTAGTATATTGCAAAGAATAAGTCACTTTTTTTTTCTTTTGGGCATGCAACTTGCAGGATTTTAGTTCCCTGATCAGGGATGAATCTGAGCCCTTGGCAGTGAAAGTGCGAAGTGCTAACCACTGAACTTCCAGGGAGTTCCTTACATTGCAAAGAGAACTGGCTTTAATAGTTGCTTTTATTTTTCCAAATTATGAATAAATCAGCTTTACAACTGCTTCAAATCTATCTGTAGGTAGATGCACTCTTTCTGGTGATGCTAAAATAGAAGATGCACTTCTGAATTCTGAAAGGTACCTAGCTAAATCTGATTACATTGCATTACACATGTGAGACTTTTCCCTGGGGATTGGTGTTTCCTCTCAGGTCTTTAGGACAGAGTATTCTTTGGTCATTTGGCAGTGGTTCTACCTGACCTTGATGTGCTGGCAGATGTCACATGTTTGTTTCTCTTGCACACCCCTCCACTCTTTTTTAAAAAAACTTTATTTATTTATATTTTGGCTGCACTGGGTCTTTGTTGCGATGCATGGGTATCTTGTGGCTTTCAGGCTTAGCTATTCTGAGGCATGTTGCTCTCAGTTCCCAGGCCAGGAATTGAACTTGTGCCCCCTACAGCAGAAGGCAGATGGTTAACCTCTACACCACCAGGAAAGTCCCACACTCCTCCACTCTTGGAGAATGGTGTCTTGGACCATACCCTGGCTCCCCTGCGATGGTATTTGACCTTTGAAGAACATTTCTCATGGTGCTCTCCATGTAGGACAGTGGCTCTTACTTTGGTTTATTGCAGGGGTTGGCAGACTCTTTCTGTTAAGGGCCAGATAGTAAGTAATTTCAACTCTGCTATCGTAGCATGAAAGCAACCATGGACAGTACATCAACAAACAGGCATGGCTGTGTTCCAATAAAACTTTATTTACAAAAAACAAATGGTGGGCCAGATTTGGCCTATGGGTCATTTTTTTTGCTGATCTCTGGCTTAGTGGTGTTTTAGAAAACAAGATTTGAAGTCCCATTGGCTTCTATGGGTGATGGAGGGGAGAATCCAGTCCTCAGGACATAAACATCTCAGTTGAGATTTAGAACCCATGGTTGGAAAGATGCTTTTGTATCATTTTTCAATAACTTCTCAGTTATTATAACCAAATGGCTTTTTTGGGGAAAAAAAGTCTCCCTGAATCTCACTGCTCTTGGGATCATACCACTGTATTTTCATTTTTGTACATTTCTTTTGAGTCCTGTCATTTTGTGCTTTTACTTTTGCAGAGCCTTGATGTGTATGCGTACCAGTTGGTTTTATTCAAGAGCAAGATGCACCCACATATCTGACAGGTGCAAGTACATTGAGATCTAGTAAACCCTAAAAGGCATAAGTGAGGTTTGGCAGAGAAGATTTTTTAAGGACTGATTTGTGAGGCGCAGTATCATTTTCTTTGTCTTAGCCTTTTTCAATGAAAGAGTTATAATTCACTCTTTACGTAAGCCATGCAAAAGAGCAGTAGTCACAGGGCCACCTGTGAGAAGAAATTAAGCCAGGATCACGGTGACTCAGGCACAGGGCCATTCAGTGCCAAAGTCACCCTGTGGCTCTAAGTCACCTTTGTGGTCCCCAGGTTTCAGGGTGGCGTGAGTCTGCTTGCACCCTTGCCAACAGTTCCAGAAGCTAGACTGTAGCAGGTTTTTTTTTCCTTCTTGGTTGGCGCACACAAAATAAACCAAGAAACAATGACCACACTTCAGTTTCCCTCTATATGATGTGACTCTAAAGATGTATTTCCCTAAACATGAATTCCCAAATATGTATATGCAAGAATGGCAGGAGTCCTTTTTACAACAATGCTGCCATTGCTGAAATTATTTTGAAAGCTCTTCTTTTCTTCCCCCCTAGAATTGCCTTCAGAACCAGTGACAAGCCGCCACAGAAAAGAATTCTGTCTGCTTTGTGGTCTTACCTCATTTTTGACTAAAAATGGCCCTGACTTGGTTTCAGCTGTTTCCCAGTCTTGTAACCATGCATGGAGCAGATGGATTTGTCTCAACAGAGCTAAAGGTTTTGGGTAATGACAATAAACCAGGAGCCCTTGAGGGTATTTCTTTGGAGGGAAAAAAAAATTTACATCTGGGTAAACTGTGATAGTTAAAAAAATCTCATGCCTTTGTACATCATTAGACTGTCCGCAAATCACCATGCCAACATGGCTTTTGAATGAGATCATCCTTGCCCACTGAAGTGGCCTCCAAGAGTGACCTGCTTTATTCCAGATCCCAGCCCAGGATCCTTGAAAGGCCTTCACTTTGTGTGTGCTCTCTTGTCCTTGGGATATTTGAAAGTCTCTTCTAGGTTTGCTCTTCTGGGAGTCTGTGCATGTATTCCTAGAAGCTGACAGACTGTCATGTATTCTATCTATTCCTTTCGTCCTCTCCTGCCGTCCCTCCAACATGGAAAGTGGGAAGCTGACATCCTGTTCTAGGGAGTTTTCTTACCTGGCAGGTAGTGGTGTAGGCTTGTAACTTGGGAGGCAGTCTCAGAGCTGCTCACAGGCAAGGTTAGGATCTTTGTCACAGAGAGTAGCTTGCTTCTAAGCCCTCTAAGCGACAGGTGATTTATCGGATAGTTTTAAAGTATCTCTTGGAGAACCAGGCTTCAATGCTTCATGTTCAGCAATGACACAGCTTAGGTCCAGACTGCAACCATAACATGATTCTAACTCACTTCTGCCCCAGTGCCTCTGACACTAGAGGCAGAACACTAAACCCTTTGCACAGCTGCTCCAAGGCAACAGACACCCCTCCCACTGTTTTGCAGGAAGTTCTGACCTAACCTGTAGCTGCTGTCTCTTTCATTCCCCTCTACCTTTTAAATCTTGTATGGCTGTCCGGTGGCTAAGACGTCACATTCTAATGCAGAGAGTGCAGGTTTGGTCCCTGATCATGGAGCTAAGACCCCACATGCTTTGTGACCAAAGAATAAAAACATAAAAAAGAACAGAAGCAATATTGTAACAAAATTCAATAAAGACTTTTAAAATGATCCACAGTCCCTCCCCGTGCCGCCCCCCAAAAAAGAAAAATCTTGCTTGAGTGTGTTTCCTTGGAAGAATCTAGCTGCAAGGGAGTCAGTGAAGGGAGTGTCTAACTTTCTAACCTCTGCAGAGTAGGAAGGTGGGTGGGCTGGAAAACTTGGATGTTGCTGAACTTTGCAATATTTGTGAATCAGGGTGTATGCACAGAGATGATGGCTAAACTTCTGGTGGGTAGATAGAGTCTTGCAGTACAGAGAGTAGGAGGAGGGTTGAGTGTGGGAGGCTCATGGGGACTGTTGGGAGAATTCAGTGACTGGAATTCAGGGCAACTGTCAGTGCTGTTACCCACTGTGTGGCAGGTGGCACTGCTGGGTAGGAGCGGCCGTCGGCCGTGCCTGTGCCCTTGGTACGGTCCTGACCTTGGAAAGAGGGAAGAAGTGCTGAGTTCGTGTTGCTTTTTCCTCTGTAGCCCTGGAGTTTTGAGGCTGGCAGAGCTAGTTCCAGTTTCCAGCCTCATGACCACAGGTATGTTATTACTTCACTCTGAGTCTCAATCTGCTTCTCTATAAAATGATAATATGCTTCCCTGCAGGGAGATGGTGATGGCAGAGTCAGCAGACTGTCTAACACACACTTCTAATGTGTGGTGGTTGCCCAGTGAATGACTGCTCTTGCGCTCAGCATTGCCCTGTTTCTCCTTTCCATTTGTCTGAGCAGCTCACAGCTGCCTTAAACTCCAGTAAGGACAGTAGCTTCTGTACTTTTTCTTAGCCTTAGCTTACCCTTTTCACCCTCTGTATGTCTAACTTTCCCCTAGCTCCCTGAACATTTTATTATGAAAAATTGCAAACATATAGGAAGGTTGATAAGAGTTGTACAGGGAACACACATATAGCAATCATTTGGGTTCTATAATGAACATTTTTAAAATTTTAATTTTCTTCAGAGATTTTTTTTTTTAATGTGGACCGTCTTTAAAGCCTTTAACTGAATTTGTTACAATATTGCTTCTGTTTTGTGTTCCAGTATTATGGCTTCAAGACATGTGGGATCTTAGCTCTCTGACCAGGGATCAAACCCCCATCCCTTGCATTGGAAAACAAAGTCTTAACCATTGGACCATGAGGGAAGCCCCTATGATGAACATTTGACTATACCGGCTTTAGCACATAGCTTCCCATGTATCCATTCATCAACCCATCTTCTTTTTCTTCCTTTCTTTCTTTTTTTTCTACTGTGGTGTGCAGCTTGCAAGATCTTTATTCCCTGACCAAGGATTGAACCTGGGCCCTGGCAGTGAAAGCACAGAGTCTTAAACACTGAACCACAAAGGAAGTCCCCTTTTTATTTATTTATGCACTTCTAAGTAAATTACCAATGTCAGTACACTGCCCTGTAAATATTTTAACATGCCTATCATGAACAAATATCATTAATGATCTTTGTTTGCTGTTTTTTTTCCTGATGTAAAATTTCACAGTGAAATGCATGAATCTTAAGTGTACTTTTGCTGAGTTTTGACAACTGCATACACCTGCTACTCAAAGCCCTCAAGGTACAGAACATTACCACCTGCCCAGAAAGTTCTGGTGCCCCAGCCCCTCCCATCACAGGCAGCCACCATTCTGTTTTCTCCCACTGGAGGTTAGTTTTGCCTAGTTTAATATTTCATATAAATGGAACCAGACAGGGGGTACTCACTACTGCCTGGCTTCCTCTAGTCAGCATAACGTGTTGGGGCTTGTCTGTGTAGTCATGTCTTATCGGGCACTGATTGCTTCTTATTGTTGAGCCAGCAGCTTTAAAATCATTGCTGCAAAGCAGTGATGAGCCTTCCTCATGGAATTTGGAGGTGGTTTCTTATTTCTCATTTCCAGCCGGATGGCGTCAATGCACAAAGGCTCTTTGTAGCCAGTTAGAGTTAAAGGGGCTCAGAGGCCTTTGGGCCACTCTCTTAAGAGTCTCAGCATTTTGGCCAGGGCATCCTCTCTCTGATTGGTTTCCCTCCCATCTTGAGACTCCTGTCAGTGGGGCTTTATGTGCAGGAGGAATGGGAGGGCTGGTGGATGGGCACCTTTGACATTTGACTGTCTTAGGCTTAAAAGAAGGATGAGACTTCTCTGGTGGTTCAGCAGTTAAGACTCCATGCTTCCAAAGCAGGAGGAGTGGGTTTGATCCCTGGTCAGGAAACTTAAGATCCCACATGCTACACTGCTCCCCAAAAAATCTGAATGATTTTTGTTGTTGAGGATTTCGTTATGCTGAGTACGTGCTAGAAATATAAGACCAGTTGGGTGTAACAGCTGGAGTTGAAAACAAATTCCTGTTTAGCTTTTCTGTTAATGAACTAACCAGAAGCTGAAGTTGCTAAATTCTCTGATGGAAAAAGGAGTCACTTTCTTGGTTCCTGTCCCTAAGTTTTTGCCCTCTCTCCCTTCCATCCTTCTTTCCTCCTTTCTCCTCTTCCATCTCTCTTGTCACACACACACACACACACACACACACACACACACACACACACACACACACACACACACACACACACACACACACACACACACACGTGACTTATCTGAAAGTTCAGGCAGATCTTTTTTCAAGGTCATTGAAATGTTTGAGGGGCAGAAGGAAGAGGGTGGGGAAAGCTTGGTGCGACTGGATGATAAGGAGCCAGCACCCACTCTCTGGGGCCAGGTTATTAAGTGACGTGACGAGTTTTGGATACCGCAAGGGTACATGCTGGCACCTGCCTCGTTCTCTCCTGCACAGGGATTCTGGAACCTGTCTGCACAGGAGACGTGCTGGGGAAGATGTTACGAAATCCTTCCTGTCCTGGACCAGTTGAAGCAGAATGTGACCCCAGCCCCACCACCACATGCTCGTGCTGTTGCTTGTCATGTCCTACTCTTTGCAACCCCATGGACTGTAGCCTGCCAGGCTCCTCCGTCCGTAGGATTCTCCAGGCAAGAATACTGGAGTGGGCTGCCATGCCCTCCAGGGGATCTTCCCAACCCAGGGACCAAACCTGCATCTCCCGCATTGCAGGTGGATTCTTTACCTGCTTAGCCATTGAGGAAGCCCCCCACTCCCCACCCCCATTGTTAAATGGGAAGCCGCAGTTTAAAATCACATGGGGACCCATTTTCACATACATTATCGCCGCTAATCCTAATAATCACCAAAGGCAGGCAGGTTTTAGTAAGATCTTCTTATTTGAGCTGAGCCAGCTGATCTCAAAATGGACACTGGAGCAGAGGGCAGTCTGGCTGTAGTGGCCACGTCCTTCCCATTCCCACCCTCCCTGTATGTGGATGGGTGTCATGGCAGGATGGTTGGTTGGTTGTTCGTTGTTCACCATCTGCCACATGTGACTTGGCGGTGTTTGGTGGGTCCCTCCCTTGGGGAGCAGTGGACTGGGAAAGAGACTCCGGACGTGGTGTGGAGTCCTGGGGTACTGAGGGAGCGTGGTGGAGGGGCACCAGCTCTGGGTGTGGTAGGCAAAAAACTCTTTCTGGAGGGAACACATCTGCTTAGAGTGTGGAGGTGTGAGACAGAGCTCGAAAGCTGAGAGCCAGCCAGGAAAGAAGACCCAGGACCTGATTACTTTATCACCTTTTTCGTAAAATGATTTCTCAGCCCAGCCATCAGTGCACTATGGCATGGCTTCTCACCATGGATCCTCTCTGCGTTTGAAAAACTAAATGAAGATGCCTCATCGTAGGTGTTCTTTAAATTGCAAATTTCCTTGAATTTTAAAGGATTTTTTTTCTGCTATTTTTTAAAAAAAGATTTTGTTCAGTATAACCACATGTTAAGAAGATGTTAAAAAAACCCCGAAACTGTGACATTAGAGCTGAGAAATCCTGAACAAATGCTGCTTATGTCCTACCACTCCTGGAAGGCACAGGTGTTCTGTAAGAAGAGTTGAATCTTATGAACTGTCTGTAATTTTTTTCTTCCTGGTGGAAACCTTGTAGTCTAGCATAGTGTTAAAAGTCTGGGCATTAATTAAAAGCCCAGCTTTGTTACTTTCATTTACCTGCTTGCTTGGAAGTTATCCTACCTCCCTAAACCTCAGTTTCCTCATCAGTAAAATCAGATTGGTAATACTGCATATAATCCAAAAAATCATTTATTTACGGTTTGTTTCCACTTTGCAGTTTTATACTGTCATGGAATGAATAGGTGATTATTTTTTCTTATCTTTTTAAAAAATGGAAGTATAACTGGCTGACCGGTGCTGTTTTAGTGTCGAATGTATAGCACAGTGATTCAGTTACACACACACACACACACACACACACACACACACACACACACACCACACACACACACATATATATACTTTTTCAGATTCTTTTTCATTATAGGTTGTTATAGAATATTAAGCATAGTTCCCTGTGCTATACAGTAGGACCTTTTTATGTATCTATTTTCAATGTAGTAGTGTGTATATGCCAATTCCAAACTCCTGATTTATCCCCCGCTCCCTCTCCCTTTCCTGGTTGGTAACCATGCATTTGTTTTTTATGTCTGTGATTAGACTTCTTAATTTTGCTAAGCTACTGGGTGTAAATAGTAGCTCCTTGGTGTTTTAATTTGTGTATATATGATTCTCAGAAAGAGAGCAGCTTTTCATTTGTTCAGGAATCATTTTTTTCCCCTCTTTTGTGAAATTCCAGCTTGTGTCTTTTTGCTCAGTTATCTAGTAGGTCATTTATGTTTTTCTAGTAGGTTATTTATGTTATAGTGTAAAAAAAACCCTGTTTTTGTTTTTCTTTTAATTAATTTATTAGACTGTGCCAGGTCTTAGTTGTGGTATGTGGGATCTAGTTCCCAGACCTGGGGTTGAACCTGGGGCCCCTGTGTTGGGAGCATGGAGTCTTAGCCTCTGGACCACCAGGGAAGTCCAGTTTATGAGTTCTTTGTATATTCTGAGTACTTACCCTTTGTTGGATATATGTGTTACAGATAGCTTTTCTTAATTGGTAGCTTGTCTTTTAACTTTATTTGTGATGCATTTGGAAAACAAATTCATATTATTTTTATGCTATCTTTATTATGCTTCCCAATGCTGACAGCTGCTCCCTTCACTGACAGAAACAGCCATCACTCCTGGCAGGCTCATCTCAGACGCCTGGGACGCAAACACAAACACACATAAGTAGAATTTCCTGCCGAGACCTACTTTTTAAAAACTGCTGATTCTCAGATCACTGCATCAACCCACAGCACAACTGACAACTCAGATTTTCCCCTACGAGTAGCTCCCAGCTCCGATCTAAACCCAGTCAGTCCACAGATGGCAACCTCAGGTCAAAAGGTTCTTAATTTTACTGTGACAGGATTTCTGTGTTTTCTCTTCTGGTTAGAAATACACTCTTTTAAAAGATTGGAGTATAGTTGATTTATGATGTTGTGTTAATTTCTGCCGTACAGCAGGGTGACTTAGTTATACAAATATTCTTTTTCATATTCTTTTCTGTTACAGTTTATTGCAGGGTATTGAATATAATTCCCTGTGCTCTACACTAGGACTTTGCTGTTTATCCATCCTATATATAATAGTTTGCATCTGCTAATCCCAAATTCTCAATCCAACCCTCCCCCGCACCCCCTCCACAAGTCCGTTCTCTGGGTCTATGAGTTTTTTCTGTTTCATATATAAGTTCATTTTAAACATGCATCATATTTTAGATTCCACACATAAGTGACATCATATGGTATTTGTCTCTTGTCTGACTTACTTCACTTTGTATGATCATCTCTAGGTCCATCTGTGTAGCGGCAAATGGCATTATTTCCTTTTTTGTGGCTGAGTAGTATTCCACTGTGTATATGCACCATGTCTTCTTTATCCGTTCATCTGTTGATGGCCATTTAGGTTGCTTCCATGTCTTGGCCACTGTAAATAATGCTTCTGTGAGCATAGGGGTGCATGTATCTTTTTGAATTATAGTTGTGTCTGGATATCTGCCCAGGAGTGGGATTGTTGGATCACACAGTAGCTCTGTGTTTAGTTTTTTGAGGAACCTCCACACTAATAGTGTAAGAGGATTCCCCTCAGAAGGATATTCTTTATTTTCTGCTGAAAGTTCCGGATGTTTACCTTTCTGAATTAAGTCCTTAATCTTTTTGGACTTTTGTGTGTGTGGTGTGAGGTAGGGATTCAGTATCCTTTAGTGCTTCCTGCACCGTTTTCCCAAGCGTGAAGAGGAGGATAAACAGTCCAGCTCCTTACACAGTTCTGGGCACGTGCATGGTGTTCTGTAAGGGTAGCTTATTGCTATTGTAACCTTCAGTCACCTGGTTTTCCTGTTGCTGAGTGCACTGATTCATGAAATCATTAATGCGTGTATTTTAGGAAAGACAATTGAGGCAGATTTGTGTTGGTTAAGAAACCAACCTGTCCTCCACAAAACTCTGACCTAGTATTGTCAGAAACTTGATCTGTGAGTTTAATCAAAGGGTAAATTATAATTAATGAATTAGTTGATTTGAGCATCAGTTTCCTTTTGGATGTGGTTAGTGATTCAGGATTTCCCTGGCATCTTACAGAGTACCTTCTACCTCTGCCCTCGGATAATCAAATAGTCTTTTCTTATAAGGTTCATTTCACTCCTTTGGAATTTGCTTGTTCAGCTTTGTATTGCCAGAGATGTCCCCTCTAAATACATGAAGACAGGGTCTGGGGCTTCAGCCAGGGTGTTGGAAGCTCTCCTGAAGCTCATCGCTGCTTGAATATCTGGGAGCAGATTGTTCAGGTTGCCCAGAAATCTTGCTTTGGGGGCCTTTTCCAATCTCTCAGCTGTGCTGTAGTGGAAAGGAGAGGCAGAGAAGTACTTCTTGGAAAATTAAAACTGCTTGGCCATGCTCCTGGGACACATTGAGTGCACACAATGAAACCTGGAAAGTAAACATGAAACTTTATAAGGTGAGCATAAAAAGCACCATAAAAATTGGAGGAATGTTGTCAGTTATATGGCTGAGGATAGCTGCCTGTTTATTGCTCGGGTGTGGTCAGGGAAATCCACTCTGAGGCTGGAGGGCTCCTGGGCAGAAGGCAGGTGGAACCACGGGCTGCTGTTTGTACCAGGGCACAGACACTCCAGTGCCCGGGAGAGCAGCCTTCAGCCTGGGTTGTAAAGTTGCACTCCATGCTCGAGGCTTTTCAGAGGTGCTCAAGCACCTTGGGGAGGTAAATTTGTTAACCTCCTGCCAATTTCCAGGGAGATGGAAAGATGGAAAGATTCCTGGTGAAGAAGGACCTTTCTCTCTTCTCCTCTCTCGGTGTTGTTCTCATGGACTTCTGGAGTGGATTCTGTAGCAGATGTTGTTGGTACCCTGCCTGGATCCCCTCTCCTGGCCCTGTGTGCCCCCAACTTGGCTGCAGCAGGGCCAGTTGCTAACACCTCACGTCTGGATCCTGCGCTGGAAGATTCTGCCTTGCTGGAGAGCAGCTCCATACCCTGCAGACGTCTGGAAGGAAACATCTCATTCCCTACCTTGGGGTGCCCTGTAGTGAGTGGTTGACATCAGTGACTGATGGCAGTGATTGGGGTATAAAACCCAGCCCTTAGCCTCCGGGCAGCACAAAGTCTATAGTCCAGTTAACTCTGGGGCTCCCTGCCAGATCGGACCGCAGCTGGCCTGCTGTCAGCCCTCACCTTTTCCTGTCCATGCAACTTCCCTCGCTTTGTTACAAGTTTCTCTTCAGGGCTCTTTCTCCAGCACCCACTGGTGCAAGAATTGCCACAACAGGCTCTTCTTCTAGGGAGCACGACCCAAGGCAGTCTCGTCTGTCTCTCCCCCCTGGCCATCACACTCGGCTCTGTCCGTGGAGTGTTTACATTGGAGTCTCTTCTGCCCCGTGAGGTTGTTCGGAGGGCTGATTTCACATCTTGCCCATCTTTAGACTTCCACCATCCTCCTAGCTCCAAGCCCTGTTCACCCTCACTCCTTAATCATGGCTCTCATATTTCTTGTCTTGGCTTCATGGCAATGACATCTGCTGAATTGCTAAAGCCAGAGATTCTGTGACTCTGTCTCATTCTCTGTCCAATACTTAAACAGCCATCTGGGCACTCGCTGCCTCTCTACCCTGTTCTTCCTGCCCTTTACCTTGGTTTAGACGCTCCTCACTCTGGCCTGGACACTCATGGTCATCATCTTACTGGCCTCCCTGAACCCACGCTTGTATTCTTCAGCACCGCCTCCGTGGGGTCTGTCCCAAAGCCAGTGGAATCCTTAAAGCTCTTAGCAACTTTCCATGATCTCCAGTCAGATACATGCTCTAGTACAGTGGTGCCCAGTCCTCAGCCCCAGTGCCCACGCCCATCTTGTTTCCTGTCTGACCCCCTGCACCCCCCACCCTGGCAGATGCTGTCTTTTTTGTTTTTTTTGGCTGTGCTGCATAGCTTGTGGGAATCTTAGTTCCCTGACCAGGGATCACACCTGTGCCCTTGGCAGTAGAGGATGGAATCCTAACCATGGACCACCAGGGGGGTCCCAGGTGCTCTGTCCTTTGAGAACGGCTCATGTGCTACACACTGGCAGGAGCTGTTACCACCTTGCCCCCTTCTGTGGCGGTACTTTCACACGGCAGGTCTGTGCATCTGCCCATGATGCTGAAGCCACGTCTTACTTATTATTGTGTCCATAATAGGAAGCCTCATGTTTTGTACACAGGAGGCAGGAAGTTAAAAGAAGTTTCTTTTGTTAATTTATTTTGAATATAAAAAAAGAATGTATGTGTATAACTGAGTCACGGTGCTTGTACAGGAGAGATTGGCACAACAAAACTCTCCTTCAATTAAAAAGTAAATTTATTCAAGTATAGTTGATTTTAAAAAATTATTTGCCTTTGACTGTGCTAGGTCTTCATTAAGGTGCGTGGGTGTCTCACTGTGGAGGCTTCTCTTGTTGAGGCATTCAGGCTTAGTTGCCCTGGGATCTTCCCGGACCAGGGATCGAACCTGTGTCCCCTGTGTTGGCAGGCGGATTCTCATCCACTCGACTACTGGGGATGTCCTACAGACTTTTTAATTGAGTAGTCTCTAATCTTTTTTGTTATTAGTAAAATAAAAATTGTGAGTTCCTCCTCCCTACTTAATACTTGATAGTGTCTGCTGTTTCGGGGGATACCTCACAGCACAAGGTAGGCTGAGTTCAGTTATGCATTTCAGTAATTTGGATTTTATTAGTTGCCATGGGATCTGCAGACTTTTGAAAAATAACCACACATTATTCCCATCAGACAGGGGTCATAAGAGCAAACGTTTTGCAGAGCGTAGGCCCTCCAGCTCCAGGTCAAGGGCGGCAGTATTGGGGTCCTGAGCGGTCAGGAAGATGGGCTGTGGGTCCACACCCCACGTCGGACAGGGGAGCCGCCGCTCAGCTCTGGCATCTTGCTGCCACGGGTTCAGCGTGGGCCTAAGGTATCTTCGGGTATTTTAAGAGGAACCAGATGTGGATTTTTGTGGGAAGCTCTTATTTTTTAAAGATTGGCATCTGGTTCAAAATTCAAAAGCAAACCAAAAGAGGACAAAAAAGCCAAAATGAAACAAAACACCGTTTTCTGGCCCAAACCAAGTGGACTAGTGGACTTGAGTACTGGATCCTGTGTCTCCCGCTGACTGTCACTGGAAGCTCTGGGCTGCATGGTCTCCGGAGCGCATCTGCGGGGACTCTGGGCCCCCTGGTCACTGGTCCTGCCGCTGGGACTGTAGCATAGACCTAAGTCCCTGGTGGGTTTTGACCCTCGCTGGCTGATGTGGAAGGGAAGTTTAGGGAATTACCTTCTGCATAGTGACTCCCAGGTCCGCTTTGTGGGTGTGGCTTGTTCCCTGTTCATGTGAAACCACCACCCTGGCCGGGATGGAGCTTGTCTCTAAGTGACAAGTGGGTGTCACTCATGGGATTTATTTTAAAATCACCGTTTGGTTTCTTAATGTGTTTGTTGGTAAAGTGGTGGAGGGTGGACCTGCCCATTTTACTCAAGCCCAAGCTCTGGATTTTTGTAAGTAAATGTTGTAGGCGTTAGAGTTGCCTTTAAATCTATCCAAGTTTGGGTGAAAATGACAGGGGAACATTGGGAAATGGGGGCCACTATAAGGAAGAAGGTGGTTTTATGCAAATCCTTCTCTCCATGTGTCTCTATGTGAATGTATTAGTGCTTTAGCAGGTCTGTTAATTTAGAATAGGGATTTCCATTTGAAAACTTATTTTGATAGAAGCTAACCTCTCAGATCATCTAGTCTGATCACATTCTTTTTTTAAAAAATTTATTGCAATTGGAGGATAGTTGCTTTACGATGTTGCGTTGGTCCCTGCTGTACAGCAGTGTGAATCAGCCACAAGTGTGTGTGCGTCCCCCCTCCTGAGCCTCCCTCCGGTCCCGCCCTCTAGGTAGTCACAGTGCGCCAGGTTGAGCCCCCTATGTTGTACATAAACTCCCCACTAGCTGTCTATTTTACATATGGTGATGTGCGTGCTTCAATGCTGCTCACTCAGTTTGTTCCACTGTCTCCTTCCCCACTGTGCCTACATTCTTGAAAAGAAAGTTGTTACCACACACAGTGTAAAAACAGTTCTACTCTTCTATTTTAATTTTGATAATATTTTACTATAATTTTTGCAATTTTTAATTTTAATAATTTCTGTTCTTTTTGCATTAAAGCATTACATTTAGCATTCCTGGTGGGAAGACAGATTGATATGACACTGATGGAAGACAGATGTACAGTCTTTTTTAAATAAATATTTATTTGTTCATTTGACCATGCTGGGCCTTAGTTGCCAAAGATCCTTAGCATGCAGGGTCTTTGATCTTTGTTGCAGCCTGTGAGATCTTTTGTTGTGGCATATGAATTTTTAGTTGCAGCATGTGGGATCTAGTTCCCTGACCAGGGATTGAACCCAGGTCCCCTGCTTTGATTGAGAGTGCAGAGTCTTAGCCACTGGACCATAAGGGAAGTCCCAGATGTACAGTCTTTATCAACCTTAAGAGTGTTCATGTGTTCATGTGTTCATGTTCAGACTTTTGGACTCTGTGGGAGAAGGCGAGGGTGGGATGTTTCGAGAGAACAGCATCGAAACATGTATATTATCTATGGTGAAACAGATCACCAGCCCAGGCTGGATGCATGAGGCAAGTGCTCGGGCCTGGTGCACTGGGAAGACCCAGAGGGATCGGGTAGAGAGGGAGGTGGGAGGGGGGATCATGGGGAATACATGTAAATCCATGGCTGATTCATGTCAATGTATGACAAAAACCACTACAATATTATAAAGTAATTAGCCTCCAACTAATAAAAATAAATGAAAAAAAAAAAAGAACCAAACTTTAAAAAAAAAAAAAAGAGTGTTCATGTGGTTTGACCCAGTGATTCTAATATATCATCTGATGGCCATCAGAGAAGTCCACCAGAATAATAATAATGCATGGAGATGTTCATTGATGTTATTTATAACCATGAAAAATGGGGACTAGTCTAAATAGGGGGATAGTTAAGAAAGTTATGCTTCACCTGATAAAATACTATTCAGATATTAAGTGATGTTTCTGAAGAACTTTTAATGACAGCAGAGTTCATGCTCCTAAAATAATGTCAAGTGGGAAAAAGCTGGTGTCAGTGAAAATATCCATCCGTGTCTGACTCTGTATGTGTATAACTAGACTGTAAGATTTTTTTATTTTTTATTTATTTATTTTTTCAGTGGGTTTTGTCATACATTGACATGAATCAGCAATAGATTTACACGTATTCCCCATCCCGATCCCCCCTCCCACCTCCCTCTCCACCCGATTCCTCTGGGTCTTCCCAGTGCACCAGGTTCGAGCACTTGTCTCATGCATCCCACCTGGGCTGGTGACCTGTTTCACCATAGATAATACACATGCTGTTCTTTCGCAACATCCCACCCTCACCTTCTCCCACAGAGTTCAAAAGTCTGTTTTGTACTTCTGTGTCTCTTTTTCTGTTTTGCATATAGGGTTATCATTACCATCTTTCTAAATTCCATATATATGTGTTAGTATGCTGTAATGTTCTTTATCTTTCTGGCTTACTTCACTCTGTATAATGGGCTCCAGTTTCATCCATCTCATTAGAACTGGTTCAAATGAATTCTTTTTAACGGCTGAGTAATATTCCATGGTGTATATGTACCACAGCTTCCTTATCCATTCATCTGCTGATGGGCATCTAGGTTGCTTCCATGTCCTGGCTATTATAAACAGTGCTGCGATGAACATTTGGGTGCACATGTCTCTTTCAGATCTGGTTTCCTCAGTGTGTATGCCCAGGAGTGGTATTGCTGGGTCATATGGCAGTTCTATTTCCAGTTTTTTAAGAAATCTCCACACTGTTCTCCATAGCGGCTGTACTAGTTTGCATTCCCACCAACAGTGTAAGAGGGTTCCCTTTTCTCCACACCCTCTCCAGCATTTATTGCTTGTAGACTTTTGGATAGCAGCCATCCTGACTGGCGTGTAATGGTACCTCATTGTGGTTTTGATTTGCATTTCTCTGATAATGAGTGATGTTGAGCATCTTTTCATGTGTTTGTTAGCCATCTGTATGTCTTCTTTGGAGAAATGTCTGTTTAGTTCTTTGGCCCATTTTTTGATTGGGTCATTTATTTTTCTGGAATTGAGCTTCAAGAGTTGCTTGTATATTTTTGAGATTAATCCTTTGTCTGTTTCTTCATTTGCTATTATTTTCTCCCAATCTGAGGGCTGTCTTTTCACCTTACTTATGGTTTCCTTTGTTGTGCAAAAGCTTTTAAGTTTCATTAGGACCCATTTGTTTAGTTTTGGTTTTATTTCCAATATTCTGGGAGGTGGGTCATAGAGGATCTTGCTGTGATTTATGTCGGAGAGTGTTTTGCCTATGTTCTCCTCTAGGAGTTTTATAGTTTCTGGTCTTACATTTAGATCTTTAATCCGTTTTGAGCTTATTTTTGTGTATGGTGTTAGAAAGTGTTGTAGTTTCATTCTTTTACAAGTGGTTGACCAGCTTTCCCAGCACCACTTGTTAAAGAGGTTGTCTTTTTTCCATTGTATATCCTTGCCTCCTTTGTCAAAGATAAGGTGTCCATAAGTTCGTGGATTTATCTCTGGGCTTTCTATTCTGTTCCATTGATCTATATTTCTGTCTTTGTGCCAGTACCATACTGTCTTGATGACTGTGGCTTTGTAGTAGAGTCTGAAGTCAGGCAGGTTGATTCCTCCAGTTCCATTCTTCTTTCTCAAGATTACTTTGGCTATTCGAGGTTTTTTGTATTTCCATACAAATTGTGAAATTATTTGTTCTAGTTCTGTGAAAAATACCGTTGGTAGCTTGATAGGGATTGTATTGAATCTATAGATTGCTTTGGGTAGAATAGCCATTTTGACAATATTGATTCTTCCAATCCATGAGCATGGTATGTTTCTCCATCTGTTTGTGTCCTCTTTGATTTCTTTCATCAGTGTTTTATAGTTTTCTATGTATAGGTCTTTTGTTTCTTTAGGTAGATATATTCCTAAGTATTTTATTCTTTTTGTTGCAATGGTGAATGGTATTGTTTCCTTAATTTCTCTTTCTGTTTTTTCATTGTTAGTATATAGGAATGCAAGGGATTTCTGTGTGTTAATTTTATATCCTGCAACTTTACTATATTCATTGATTAGCTCTAGTAATTTTCTGGAAGAGTCTTTAGGTTTTCTATGTAGAGGATCATGTCATCTGCAAACAGTGAGAGTTTCACTTCTTCTTTTCCTATCTGGATTCCTTTTACTTCTTTTTCTGCTTTGATTGCTGTGGCCAAAACTTCCAACACTATGTTGAATAGTAGTGGTGAGAGTGGGCACCCTTGTCTTGTTCCTGATTTCAGGGGAAATGCTTTCAATTTTTCACCATTGAGGGTGATACTTGCTGTGGGTTTGTCATATATAGCTTTTATTATGTTGAGGTATGTTCCTTCTATTCCCGCTTTCTGGAGAGTTTTAATCATGAATGGGTGTTGAATTTTGTCAAAGGCTTTCTCTGCATCTATTGAGATAATCATATGGTTTTTATCTTTCAATTTGTTAATGTGGTGTATTACATTGATTGATTTGCGGATATTAAAGAATCCTTGCATTCCTGGGATAAAGCCCACTTGGTCGTGGTGTATGATTTTTTTAATATGTTGTTGGATTCTGTTTGCTAGAATTTTGTTAAGGATTTTTGCATCTATGTTCATCAGTGATATTGGCCTGTAGTTTTCTTTTTTTGTGGCATCTTTGTCTGGTTTTGGAATTAGGGTGATGGTGGCCTCATAGAATGAGTTTGGAAGTTTACCTTCCTCTGCAATTTTCTGGAAGAGTTTGAGTAAGATAGGTGTTAGCTCTTCTCTAAATTTTTGGTAGAATTCAGCTGTGAAGCCATCTGGTCCTGGGCTTTTGTTTGCTGGTAGATTTTTGATTACAGTTTCGATTTCCTTGCTTGTGATGGGTCTGTTAAGATCCTCTATTTCTTCCTGGTTCAGTTTTGGAAGGTTATACTTTTCTAAGAATTTTTCCATTTCATCCAAGTTGTCCATTTTATTGGCATAGAGCTGCTGGTAGTAGTCTCGTATGATCCTTTGTATTTCAGTGTTGTCTGTTGTGATCTCTCCATTTTCATTTCTAATTTTGTTAATTTGGTTCTTCTCTCTTTGCTTCTTAATGAGTCTTGCTAATGGTTTGTCAATTTTATTTTTTCAAAAAACCAGCTTTTAGCTTTGTTGATTTTTGCTATGGTCTCTTTCGTTTCTTTTGCATTTATTTCTGCCCTAATTTTTAGGATTTCTTTCCTTCTGCTCACCCTGGGGTTCTTCATTTCTTCCTTCTCTAATTGCTTTAGGTGTAGAGTTAGGTTATTTATTTGGCTTTTTTCTTGTTTCTTGATGTGAGCCTGTAATGCTATGAACCTTCCCCTTAGCACTGCTTTTACAGTATCCCATAGGTTTTGGGTTGTTGTGTTTTCATTTTCATTCATTTCTATGCATATTTTGATTTCTTTTTTGATTTCTTCTATGATTTGTTGGTTATTCAGAAGCGTGTTATTTAGCCTCCATATGTTTGAATTTTTAACAATTTTTTTCCTGTAATTGAGATGTAATCTTACTGCACTGTGGTCAGAAAAGATGAATGGAATGATTTCAATTTTTTTGAATTTTCCAAGACCAGATTTATGGCCCAGGATGTGATCTATTCTGGAGAAGGTTCCGTGTGCACTTGAGAAGAAGGTGAAGTTGATTGTTTTGGGGTGAAATGTCCTATAGATATCAATTAGGTCTAGCTGGTCCATTGTGTCATTCAAGGTTTGTGTTTCCTTGTTAATTTTCTGTTTAGTTGATCTATCCATAGTTGTGAGTGGGGTATTAAAGTCTCCCACTATTATTGTGTTAGTATTAATTTCCTCTTTCATACTCGTTAGTGTTTGCCATACATATTGCGGTGCTCCTATGTTGGGTGCATATATATTTATAATTGTTATATCTTCTTCTTGCATTAATCCTTTGATCATTATGTAGTGTCCTTCTTTGTCTCTTTTCACATCCTTTATTTGAAAGTCTATTTTATCTGATATGAGTATTGCGACTCCTGCTTTCTTTTGGTCTCCGTTTGCGTGAAATATTTTTTTCCAGCCCTTCACTTTTAGTCTGTATGTGTCTCTTGCTTTGAGGTGGGTCTCTTGTAGACAGCATATATAGGGGTCTTGTTTTTGTATCCATTCAGCCAATCTTTGTCTTTTGGTTGGGGCATTCAACCCATTTACATTTAAGGTAATTATTGATAGGTGTGGTCCCATTGCCATTTACTTTGTTGTTTTGGGTTCACGTTTATACAACCTTTCTGCATTTCCTATCTAGAGAAGAGCCTTTAGCATTTGTTGAAGAGCTGGTTTGGTGGTGCTGAATTCTCTCAGCTTTTGCTTGTCTGTAAAGCTTTTGAATTCTCCTTCATATCTGAATGAGATCCTTGCTGGGTACAGTAATCTAGGTTGTAGGTTATTCTCTTTCATTACTTTCAGTATGTCTTGCCATTCCCTTCTGGCCTGGAGGGTTTCTATTGATAGATCAGCTGTTATCCTTATGGGAATCCCTTTGTGTGTTATTTGTTGTTTCTCCCTTGCTGCTTTTAATATTTGTTCTTTGTGTTTGATCTTTGTTAATTTGATTAATATGTGTCTTGGAGTGTTTCGCCTTGGGTTTATCCTGTTTGGGACTCTCTGGGTTTCTTGGACTTGGGTGGCTATTTCCTTCCCCATTTTAGGGAAGTTTTCAGCTATTATCTCCTCGAGTATTTTCTCATGGCCTTTCTTTTTGTCTTCTTCTTCTGGGACTCCTATGATTCGAATGTTGGGGCGTTTCACATTGTCCCAGAGGTCCCTGAGGTTGTCCTCATTTCTTTTGATCCTTTTTTCTTTTTTCCTCTCTGTTTCATTTATTTCCACCATTTTATCTTCTACCTCACTTATCCTATCTTCTGCCTCCGTTATTCTACTCTTGGTTCCCTCCAGAGTGTTTTTGATCTCATTCATTGCATTATTCATTTTTAATTGACTCTTTTTTATTTCTTCTAGGTGTTTATTAAACATTTCTTGCATCTTTTCAATCTTTGTCTCCAGGCTATTTATCTGTAACTCCATTTTGTTTTCAAGATTTTGGATCATTTTTATTATCATTATTCTAAATTCTTTTTCAGGTAGATTCCCTATCTCCTCCTCTTTTGTTTGACTTGGTGGGCATTTTTCATGTTCCTTTACCTGTTGGGTATTTCTTTGCCTTTTCATCTTGTTTAGATTGCTGTGTCTGAAGTGGGCTTTCTGTATTCTGGAGGTCTGTGGTTCCTTTTTATTGTGGAGGATTTACCCAGTGGGTGGGGTTAGACGATTGGCTTGTCAAGGTTTCCTGGTTAGGAAAGTTTGCGTCGGTGTTCTGGTGCGTGGAACTTGATTTCTTCTCTCTGGAGAGCAATGGAGTGCTCAGTAATGAGTTTTGAGATGGGTCTATGTGTTAGGTGTCACCTTGGGCAGCCTGTATGTTGACGTTTAGGGCTATGTTCCTGCGTTGCTGGAGAATTTGCTTGGTATGTCTTGCTCTAAAACTTATTGGCTCTTGGGTGGTGGTTGGTTTCAGTGTAGGTATGGAGGCTTTTGGACGGTCACTTATTACTTAAAGTTCCATGTAGTCAGGAGTTTTCTGGTGTTCTCAGGTTTTGGGCTTAAGTCTCCTGCCTCTGGATTTCAGTTTTATTCTTCCTGTAGTCTCAGGACTTCTCCAACTACACAGCACTGATAATAAAACTTCTAGGTTAATGGCGAAAAGATTCTCCCCTGTTAGGGACACCCAGAGAGGTTCACAGAGTTACATGAAGAAGAGGAGAGGGAGGAGGGAGATAGTGTTGAGCAGGAGGAGAAAAACGGGGACTCAAGAGGAGAGAGACAGATCTACGCAGTTGTCTGTTCCCAGAATGTTCTCCGTAGCCCAGACACCCACCAAGATTCACAGAATTGGATTGGGAAGAAAAGGAGAAAGGAGGAAATAGAGGTGTTCTGAGGTAGAAAACAGAGAGTCAAGATTGGGAGAGAAAAATCAACACACTCCTGAATAAAAATGGGAACTGAATATTGGATTCTTAAATGTTCACAATTTATATCATATATTGAAAAACAAAAATTAAAAATCTAGAGTAGAGATTAGACTCTTAAAAATACTATATTAAAAACAAAAACCAAAACACACACAAAAAAATTTTTAAAAATATATATGAAGTTCAGTTTAAAAAATAGGGCTTCTCTCTTTTTTTTTTTTTGGTAAGGTTATAGTGTATTGAAAATGAAAATTAAGGAGTAGTAGAGGAGTACTAGAGGACTTTAAAAGAAATAAGAGAAAAAGAAAAATAGAAAATAGAAGAGAAAAAGGAGAAAAAAAGAAAGAAAAAAAAAAAAAAGAATTTTCCCTAATTAAAAAAATCGTAAAAATCTATGAAAATGAAAGTTAAGGAGTGATGGGGGAGTGATAGGGAATTTTAAAGGAAAATAAAAGAGAAAAAATAAAAAAGAAAAAATTAAAAAAAAAATTTTTTTTCTTATTAAAAAAAAAAGAAGTAAAAATATATCTAGGAATTTCTCTGGAGCTGTTGGCGGTCAGTGTCGGTTCGGCTCAGTTTCAGATATCTCCTCGTTCCAGCTTACACTTCTCGATATCTACAGGCCCCTTCCGGTGTAGTCGGTGTTTTCTACAGGGATTTTAATCTGTTGCACCGCTCTCTCCTGAAGCGGTTCCCTTTGTTTATTTGGCTTCTGTTTGCCGGTTTCTTCAGAGCCTCATTGCCGGCCTCACACAGTCAGGCGGAGGTGGACTCTTATTCAGGTAGCTAGTTCTGTCGCGCTGCTGGGAGGGGCTGACGCTGCGGGGATGGGCTGGCGCTGCCGGGAGAGGCTGGCGCTGGTTTCTCGGTCTGCGCTGCTCAGAATCCCCGCCGCTCCTCATGGAGCGCGCCGCGCGCAGCTCCAGCCCTCGGGTGATCCACAGAAGCGCGGAACAAAAGGCTGAGTCCGCTCTTGTGCCTTCCCCGTCAGAGCGTTCCAGGCAGCCAGGAGCTTGACAGGCGCACTCTCTCCGGGTGCAGCGCACCCTCTCCCTTCCACGGTCCCAATCTCGGTTTCCCCCGGCGCCAGTCGGGTGTGTGCGCCTTCTGCCCTCTGCGTCCCCAGCCCGTCCCCGCCCGCGCCAGTCGGATGCCTGCGCGCTGTGTCTCGCCGCGACCTGCTCCTGCCTCCGGCGGGTCCGGGCCGGCCCGCAGACTGCGAGCCCCTCTCCGGACTCTCTCGGTCCCCCCGTTCCGCAAACGGCCGGCAGTGTGTTCGGGCCGGTCAATTTTCTCTCTCTTCCCTGCTCTCCCACAGTTCAAGCCGGCAACTCACAAAAGCTCCCTCCGATTGTCCTCAGGGCACTCAGGCCCGGACCCTGCCCCCAACAATGCCGCCCGCTCCTCTCCGTGCCGCCCCCACTTGCTGGTGGCGGATGCGGGTGTCTGGGGCACTTTTCTGCTGAGAGTTGCTTTTAGGCACGTAATCTGTGGGTTTTATTTATTGTTTCCCTCCCAGTCAGGTTGCCCTCCTAGATTCAAACACTTCCCCCAGGCCCGCCAGTGCGAGGGTTTCCCGGTGTCTGGAAACGTCCTCTAAAGACTTGCTTCCTGGGACGGATCTCCGTCCTTAGCTCTTTTGTCTCACTTTTTATCTTTTATATTTTGTCCTACCTCCTTTCGAAGACAATGGGCTGCTTTTCTGGGCGCTTGATGACCTCAGCTAGCGATCAGAAGTTGTTTTGTGAAGTTTGCTCTGCGTTCAGATATTCTTTTGATGAATTTGTAGGAGAGAAAGTGGTCTCCCCGTCCTACTCCTCCGCCATCTTGGCTCCTCCGACTGTAAGATTTTAATGGCGTATTTCAAAACATTAACAGTGGTTTTCTTTGGGTGGTATAATTATTCTTCAGAGTTTCCTCAATGAATGCCTCTTGCTTTTATAATCAGGAAAAAATTAATTTTTTCCTTTTAAACTATGAAAAAGCTCTCTGTTATGTGACCCAGCAGTTCCACTCCGAGGTGTATAGGCGGAAGAATTGGCAGCAGGCACTTGAACAGGCACTTGTATGAAGTGTTCACTGCAGCGCTAGTCACGAGAGGCAAAAAGTAGAAACAGCCCAAGTGTCCAGTCCTTGACTGGATGAGCAAATGTGGTCCCTCCACATAATGGACCATGGTTCACCATAGGCTGGTAAGGTTCTGATGCACGCTACAGTGTGGATGAAACTTGAATGCACTGTGCTAAGTCAGATAAGCCAGTCACAAAAGGACAAATGCTATAGGATTCCACTTATATGAAATTCCTAGAGACAGAGGTCACCAGGGGCTTGGGAATGGGGAGTTATTGCTAAATGGGTACAGAGTTTCTGTTTGGGGTGATAAAATTTTGGAGGACTTTCCTGGTGGTCCTGTGGTTAAGACTCCGCTGACAGTGAAGGGGGCATAGGTACTATTCCTGGTTGGGGAACTAAGATCCTGTATGCCCTGAAGCACAGCCAAAAGATTGAAAACAGAAAAGTTTTGGGAATAGATAATAGTGATGGTTACACAAGATTTTGAATATAATGCCATATAATTATACACCTACAAATGGTTAAATGGAGAATTTTATAATATGTATTGTTATTGTTGTTCAGTAGCTCAGTCGTGTCTGACTCTTTGAGACCCCATGGACTGCAGCACACCAGGCTTCCCTGTCCTTCACTATCTCCTGGAGTTTGCTCAGATTCATGTCCTTTGAATCAGTGATGCTATCTAACCATCTCATCACAATAGAAATATTCAGAAAAGACGAAACTGTGTTGGCTGATTGGACCATGTATTTGCTTTGATTGACAGTGGCTGTCAATCATGGTTCATTTATCTCCATTTTTGTGTTTGACTTTGACACCACAAATATCCCTGTGCTGTAAATGTGTTGTTTTGAAGGTTTCGGGTGCCAGGCTCAGGTCTAGATAATGGAGCAGGGGGTTCACGTGGCATCTAGGAGAGTTTGAGATTTATAAAACGAAAGGTGTTACTCTTCATCTCAGGCCATATATTGAGTTTTTGCCAGGGAGGAGAAGGAAGAAAGGAAAGGTTTGGTGATAACTGACAGCCCATAACAGTTCTGGAATATTCAAAAGTATTCTGGCAAATCAGACAGCCCTTGAAGAAAGACAGCCAGCGCATTTTTGCTTCGGAAATTCATTTGGCAGCAAGAAGTGCTGAAGGAAGAGCTTTACTTATACTCTCTGCTTCCTGATATTTAAGGAATTCATTTCACTTGCAGCTTCACATGAGTGCGTTTTCTCTCCCTTGTGAAGGGGAGGCCGTGCCCTGCTGAGACACGAGAGAAGGTGGGTGGTGGAGGCTGCTTCTCCTAAAGGTGACTTCTTAGCCAACCATCTAAAAACGCTTGTGGAAAGTAAGCAGTTGGGGTCAGCCGGGATCTTCAGCAGGCAAGCAGCCAGATCCCTCTCAGGGGAGCTTGAAGTGTCTAGACATGATGCTTTTGAACTCTGGGTACATTTCCAGATCATTGTTCAGCTCTTTGCTGCTTCCGTTGGAATTTACACAGTTCACAGAGGTCTGTTGCACGAACGCTCAGCTCCCTTGGGTCAACTGAACAAGTGACCACTTCTCTGTTCATCAAAGAGTCTTGTATCTTCAGTATGCCTTCCCTGAGATCTATTTATTTACCCAAGATGACTCTCATTTTCCTTTTCTCTTAGCTTTCGGAGTAAGAGCTAGCTGGGTCTGTGTGTGTTACTCTCCTGTTCTGTTTGCAGCAGACGCCTGTGTCTAAGTGGTTATTGAAGTGTTCAACATAAAATATTTATTTTTTTTTGTTTTGAAGTTATTTCTCCTTCAGCATTAGTATTGTAAGTTTCCATCTCCATGTTTAGCTTGAGGAGAAAACATGCTCTGAGTATTTCACTTTCTCATTGAACAAACGTTGAGGATTTGCCCTCCTCAGTTCTTGGCCCATTCAGCGGTGACTAGCTCTCAGGCTCTGTCCTCAGGGAGTTTGTGTCCTGGGGAAGCAGGTGGACAAGTACATTTCAGAGTCAAAGGGGTTGTGGTATCAATAAGCACAGGGTGTGACAGGAGCCCAAGAAAGGTGTCTAATTTAATGTTGAGCGATTGGGTGGACTTCCTGGAGGAAGTGACATCCACAGAGTCCTTTTTTTTAAGTTTTTTTTTTTTTTGATGTGGACCACTTTTAAAGTCTTTATTGAATTTGTTACAGTATTGCTTCTTCTTATTATTTTTGTTTTGTTTTTTGGTCACAACACATGTGGGACCTTAGCCCTCAACCAGGGATCGAATCTGCACCCCCTACATTAGAAGGCAAAACCTTAATCAGTGGACCACCAGGGAAGTCCCCCATGTTGAGTCTTGAAAGATAATAGGAGTCAGCCACATCAAGGGTTGTGGGGTTGCGCAAAGCAGAGGAGTCCAGAGGTGAAAAGGGACATCATTCATTTGGGAAGATTTAAGAACTTCAGTGTGAGAGTAGCATAGCTCATAAGGGAGGGTCAGGGAAGAAGGGTTAGGAGTAAATATCAGAGAGGTAGGTAGATACGACCTTCTGAAGGTCACAGGACTTTCAGAAAAAATGTAAGCAAAGAAATAATTTGATCAGGTTTTAATTTTTTTTTTCTACTCTGTGCGGTCCTATAGGATCTTAGTTTCCTGACCAGGTAGCGAACCCATGCCCCCTGCAGTTGAAGCAGGGAGTCCTAACCACTGGACTGCCAGGGAGTTCCAATTTTAATTCCAGATTTTAATTTTAGCAAACTTACTCTAGCTGGAGACACACGTAATTATAAATAAATAAATAAATATATGTGTGTGTGTGTGTGCATGAGGTAATATAATTATGTACAGTAAAATGGCCAGATTTTAGTCATTGGCCAGTTTGGTTGATGAGTTTTGACAATTGTATACACTCGTGTTACCCCCACCCCAAACCAGATATGGAACATCTCCATTCTTTCAGAAAGTTCCTCCATGTCCCCTTCCATTCAATCACCCAACCTCCCCCACCCCACCCCTACCCTGGCCACTGTCTGACTTTTATCTCCAGTTATGTCTTTCTTGGAGTTCACATAAATGATGTCATACAGTAGAGGCTCTGTTATGTCTGACATTTTTTCAGCCAACATAATTTGGAAGTCATCCACATCATTGTGTTTGTACTTAGAAGCTCCTTTTTATTGCTGAATTAGTTATTGCTCAGTTAGTTACTGCTGATTCCATTGTATGCATGAACCACAGTTAGTTCATCCAGTCTTCAATTGGACATTTGGGTTGCTTTTAGTTACTGGTTTTGATAAATAAAGGTGCTATAAATGCTCTTATGCAAGTCCTTTTTTGGGGGAACTATATTTTATTTCTATTGGGTAAATAACAGTGGGATTTCTAGGTCTGCTTATCTTCTAAAGAATATATATGGGTTGAAGGGCAACAGGGAGGCTATGGTGTATGGTCCAACTGAGAGATGGAAGTGTCCAGAAATAAATCCTGGAGGTGGAGCACGGTGAATAAAATCCCTCTACTGAGGAAGTTGAATAAACAGGAGGAGGTGATGAGCAAGATGGAGACAAGAGATGAAAGGCTCACTGGCTGTGGGAATGAATGACAGTGTTTTCTCTGAGCCGGTGAAGGAATGCTGGAGGGGCAGAGGAGGGGAGGGGCAACAGGTTTCATTTGGGATGGTTAAGTTTGAGATACTTGGCAGCAGGAGAGAGGCCAAGAGGCCGTGGGCTCTATGAATCTGGAGGCTGGAAGAGCAAGCTGGCCAGCAGGGGAGGAGCAGACAGTGGTCACCATGGAGATGGTAACAGAGGCCATGGGGGTAGAGGAGATGACTGGGTATGGGAGAAAGACCCACCTAAAACAGGGAGAAGATATGGTAACATCACCAATGGTGCAGCCCTTGGTTTCTGAGTATATATATGAAAGAACTGCTTAATATCAATAAGACAAAGATAACAGTCTAATAGAAAATGGATAGATGGTGTGTGTGTACTCTGTGCAAACATGTGACAGATCCACTTGGATTTGTGCTCAGGAGCAGAATTATCGCCCTTCTAGAGAGGATGTTCTTTAATATTACAACCTCCATAGAAAAATTGTTTGTTGGATGCTGTAATAATAATGAACGTCCTCTCCAGAAGGGTGATAATTCTGCTCCTGAGCACAAATTCCAGTGGATGTGTCACACGTTTGCACAGAGTACACACACACCAGGGTTAACAGTGACATTGTTTCTATGCATACGAATTGCAGGCAGCCCAAGGGTCTGGTCCATCAACTACAGAATGAATAAATTGTGGTGTAGAACAGGATGCATGAATCCCACAAACATAATGTTAGGGGAACAAAAGCAAGTTGCAGAAGAGTGTGTAAAACATTTTAAACTTGAGTAGTGTATTATATATTGCTTAAGGATTCACATCCAAACACAGTAAAATTGGGGGGGAAATGTTAAATTGGAGTTGTTTCCTCCAGGAGTCTGGGAGGGGTGCCTTCACGGTTCCCTGCTCTTATCTGGTCGATGATGCTTTGTTTTCTTGATAGGTGCTGAGTACTTGAGTGTTCATTGTGTGTGTCTCTGCCTTTTTTGCATTGCTGGGTGATTTTAAAAGGGTGGGAACCCAGGACAGAACCTTGGGAGCACCCACATGTAAAGCAGTGGAATTTAAAGTGTTCATTTCCTTTTTTGGCTGTGCCGCATAGCTTGTTGGACCTTAGTTCCCAGGCCAGGATTGAAACCTGGGCCCTCAGCAGTGGAAGCGCAGAGTCCTAACCACAGGACCACCAGGGAATTTAGTTTAAAGTGTTCTGACTCTGACTCACAAAAGAAATATTTTCTGTTCCACATATACACATGTAGACAAGTTCCAACAAGGTGCAGAGACCAATGTTTAATGAAAGGTCTTTATTCTTTCTTAGGAGATATATCCTAGTAGTTTCTATTTTATTTCATTTTCTTAAAAAAAGAATATTTGGGTTGCAACTCTGTATGCCAATGGTTCTCAAATGGGAGTGATGCTACTTTGATGATGTCTGGAGACATATTTGCTCTGTGCAGCTGGCATCTGGTGAGTAGATACTTGGGATGCTGCTAAACAGCTTCTAAGGCACAGGTGGCCCCCACAACAGAGAACCGTGTGGCTAAAATGTCAGTAACACCGAGGCTGAGAAACTCTGCTCTGAGTTGATTTCTTGACGGTTGAAGACTTACAGTTTGAAAAGCAGTGATGGAGGCAGGGGAAAAAGATGGGTCAGCCAGATACAAGGACGAGGAGGAGCGTGCGTGGGACTAGGAAGTGGAGAGAGGAATAAGGGGGTCGGTCTGAAATGTGCTGGTGGAGTTTGGCAGCTAAGACCGGGCTGGTGTGAGTTTTGTCGGAGGTGTGGGGAAGGAGGCCAGAGTTAGCAGAGGGGAGAGAAGATGGCGGAGATGTCTCTAGAAGCTTGGCTGTGAAGAAGAGAATGATAATTAGAGCAGATTGTAGGTTGGAAGCAGGATGTTTTTCCCGAGATGGTAGTCTTGGCACATTCAAGTGATGACAGAGGGGAGGATGGGAGAACAATTTGAGGGCATGAGGGAGAGGTGACAGGAAGGAGCCCGTGCCTGGGAAGTCAGGAGTGGATGGAGTCCCAAGCAGGACAGGAGGGAGGGAAAAGGGCACAGAGGAAGAGGAGCTTGGAGTGAGGAGGAGGAAATTGAAGGCATTCTTGCTTCATTCCTCTGCGAAGCAGGAAGTGAGGCCATTTTCTGAGAGTGGAGAGGGAAAAGGTGGAAGTGGTGGGTTCCACGGTTTGCGTAAGGTAGAGGAGGTGTGAAAAGACCCTTTGAAGGGCCTAGGAGAAATACTGAGCAGGTGTTGTGGGCAGCTCTGAGGGCCTCTAGAGAATGAAGACCCAGGAACCTGTTACACCATCAGCTTTAGCAAATATGTGGTTTTCTCCTTGGTGTTGAATGTCCTGGAGAAGGGCACAGAGGAGGTGATGGGATCTGGCTGGGTGAGTGTATGTGGAGCACAGGGTAATTGAGATCCTTGGCCAGTGAGTGGTCGATGGAAGATGGAGGAGGAAGGAGATAGAGACAAAGGACTCAAGAGAAGTGGAAAACAGAGGGACCAGCAGGTCGGAGCATCAGGTTAAATGGGGGCATTGGTGTCGTCAGTGAAGCTATGAGAGAGATCTGAAAGGGAAGGAGTTGATAGAGGGTGAAAAGAGGTGGAGTGAGGTGTTTGGAGGTCTGGCCAGAGGTGGAGCAGTTCTGAGTGGTGATGGGAAGGTCCAGGATGGATCTTTGGGAGGAAAGCAGTAATGCAGAGAAGAAGCTTCAGAATGAGGACAAGCAGTCAACTAGGCAGTGTGCTTGGGGACTTCTAAGGTCACTCAGAATGACAGCTGGACTTGGTGTCTCGAAGATGAGCCAGGTGGCAGTGTCTTCAACTGATGGGAGGGAAGGACTGTTAGAGGAAGAAGGAAGTGTCACCCAAGGGTGGAAGCTCTTAGTTTGGCTTTGTGGAAGAAGAAGAGGGCATGGTGTGCTGCCATCAAAAGTGGCCATTTCAGCCAATATAGGAGGAGAGGCTGGGTAACAGGTGGTTCCAAGGGGTATGGGAACAGGAATCGAGATGGGAATCAGGATGGGGATGTGGGTCTAAGATTGGGGGAAAGGATGGCTGGGGGCAGGAAGGAGCTTCAGCTTGGTATAGGGCAGAGAGGCATGATGGGAACAAGTAGCCGTGTGGTTCTCTAGCTCCCCTGATGGTTGGGAGGATCCTGTCTCCCCTCTGGAAGCAATTTGGGAAGTGTTCTGCTGGACCTAAAGTGACGCTGTCCTAATTTCTGACTTGGAGCAAGTTGGCTATGCCTTCTCTTTTGTGAGTGATGAGCTTCTGAAGAGGATGGAGAATCCATACTGCCAGGACTTGGCACTCAAAGGTCTTTTATGGCATCTGAATGTTTCATGGTCCTTTGACTTTCTAGAGGCCTGTCTACTGGAGATGTGAATATTCCCAACTGCTTTTTTTTTTTTTCTGGTTTCTAGAAAACAGGAGCACAGGAAGAACAGCTCTCAGTTCAGTTGGTTTAAGGGTTCAGTTTCATTCAGTGTCTCTGTAAAATGGTGTTGTTGCAGGAAGGGGGACCCCTTCCAGGGCCTGAGAGTGGGCTCTTGTCTAACACTTGGAAATGAGTTGTCTAAGGAGACACATGAGCTGACAAAGCAAAAGATTTTATTGGAAAGGTGCCTGTAAGAACCCAGGAGAACTGCTCTGCCATGTGGCTTGCAGTCTTGGGTTTTATTTTGATTGGATTAATTTCCAGGTTGTCTTTGCCCAATCATTCTGACAGAGTCCTTCCTGGTGGCACATGCATTGCTCAGCCAAGATGGATGGAGGCGAGAAGGATTCTGGGAGGTGGTCAGATACATGATGTCTCCTTTTGACCTTTCCGGAACTCTTCTGGTTGGTGGTGGCTTACTAGTTTCATGTTCTTTACTAGGACCTCCTGTCATAAAATAACTCATGCAAATGGTTATTGTGGTGCATGCCCAGGGTGGGCAGTTTCAGGCAGTGTCCTTCTCCTAACCGTGTGATAGCCATGTCTGGTTCTTTCAAGTCAGCAGTGAATAAACCTTTCCTGTTATAGAGAATGGAGTTCCACTGGGGAGTTGCAACACATTTTCCTTTAATGGCTTAAATGAAGTGTTGCCTTTTTCCATGAAAGTTTTATATATTTGACCTATTTAATTTTTTTCCTTCAGGAAGTAAAAGGCATTTTCTTAGCTCTCTTCCAGAAAAGAGAAACATTGGATTTTTTGTCAAGGAAATATGATGGGTTCTGTGGAAAATTGATGGGCTTTGAAAATGAGAAAAATGTAGTCTTTTTCCCCTTTTTTTAAAAAAAATCAAAGTGAATTAAAATAAATGATTATTTTAATGGAACTAGGTATGACTGAGTGGCTTTCTTTCAAAAGCTTTAGTATCAGGATGAAAAATGATGCTTTGAATGCTTTTCCTGTGTTTTTCCTAAAAATATGAACATTTCTTCTTGGAAACAGCATTGGCATCTGTAACAGCATTTAATGAACAGCAGCCTCCGTCAGTTATCAGAGAATGGTGTTACTGAGTCCAAGCTCTGTCTGTTTGCTGCATGACAGGCCAATAATCGGGAGATAGGTGTTGAGGCAAAGAATAGCGACTTTATTTGGAAAGCCGGGCATCCGAGAAGGTGAAAGAGTAGAGTCCTAGAGTACCATCTTATCAGGGTCCGGATGCCAGTTTCTTTTATGGAACAGAGAAGAGGGGAAACGTAGGTGGTGAGGAAGTAAAGTTAAATGGCCATAAGTCTTGCGAAATATCTCCTGGCTTGGTCAGCCCCGGGGAGGGGATGTGGGGATGTGTTCATTTCTTCCTTCCGGCTGCCATTCACAGGTGGGCAGGGTCAGAAGGTCTCCCTGTGAACTGAACAAAGGCACTTTAGTTGAACATTCAGGCAGAGGGACAGGGTTCCCCACACAGGCCATTATGCATGCTTACAGCTACAGACAGCATCCTTTTAGTGGTTGTAGTGAAAAAAGCAGCAGAGAGCAAAGGTTGAAGGAAACAGATCCAACATGGAGTCAGGTTTTGTTCTTCCCTGTTACAATGGTGGTTGAAAAAAATTGAGTAAAAATTGTATAGAAGTACAAATTGTATGGCAGGGCTTCACTGGTGGCTCAGTGGTAAGGAGTCTGCCTCCCAACGCAGGAGACACGGATTCGACCCCTGCTCCAGGAAGATCCCACGTGTCATGGAGCAACCAAGCTTGTGCACCACAACCGTTGAGCCTGTGCTCTGGAGGCTGGAAGCTGCGGCTACTGGAGCCTGCGTGCCCTAGAGCCTGTGCTCCACAAGAGAAGCCGCTGCAGTGAGAAGCCCGTGCACCACCGCTAGAGAGTAGCCCCACCTGCTGCAGCTAGAGAAGAGCTGATGCAGCAGCAAAGACCCAGGACAGCCAGAAATAAATAAATAAATGTAAATGTTAACGTTATAAAAAAAATATACAGGAAGAGCTCACTCAGTGCAAAACCTCAAATTGATTTGTTAGTGTAAGACAATGGAGGGAGAAAGAAAAGTAGTTAAAGCATGAGAAACGGAACCAAAGGAGAAGTGAAATCTTGGAGAAACTCCAGAATGGGCTTTTAAAGGCCAGGTCGTAATGTTCAGATGGGGGAAGTTACAGAGTTTTAAAAAAAGTTCTGGAGTTGAGAAGGGATGGTAGAGAGGCAATGCCTATAAAGGCCTAGAGGGGAAAGATTTTTCTCACCAGAATTGTGACTTCACATAAAAAATGAAAACACATCAGCTCCTGACTGTAGAAATCTGTCACTTCGTTTTTTATTTCCAGAGCGCTTTGTGTTAATGCAGCATATTTTCTCTACCTTAAGTATGAAAACAGACCCTTTCTTACAAGTATTTTTGCTTCTTTTTGTTTCCAAAGCAGTATGTTCCAAGATCCGTTGCGCCGAATGGTGTTCCAACAGGCTGTTAAAGGAAATAAGGAACTTTGTGTTCAAATAAGTTTGAGAAGTGTTGTGTTAAAAAAAAGTTAAACAGGTTTATTTACAGCACAATTTCTCAGCGACTTTCATATCAAACGTGCATCTTTGGATTTCTATGATATATGGGGTGGATCTTTTAAATTTCTAAATAACCATTTGGTCTCTTGTTTCTTTCTGGTACTCTGGTTTTGCTGTAGGTAGCAATGTACCTAGTTAGAAATTTTCACCTCCCTGGACTCCTTTGCCATTAGAAGTGACCCAGTACTGGCCAAAATGAGATGTCAGTCAAGTCTTGCAGGGTGTGTCTTCCAAGGAAAGCCATTGCTCTCTCGATGAACAAGGTTCAGGGACACTGACACACCTGTGCCATGATCTGTTCTAAGTTTTCCTGCTGGAATGAGCTCTAGCCAACTTGCACCAGGAGAACAAAAGCCACGTGCTAGGAGTGGCATATCAGGAAGCTGGAAGCAGTTCCTGAAGCTGCTCCATGGGCCTTAGACATTCCATCTTAGACAAATTGTTCTGGTCGAAAAATAAAGCCCTGTTTGGTTAAACCATTGTAGTTGAGTTTTTATGACGTGTTGTTCAGTTGCTAAGTTGTGTCCAGCTGTTCGTGACCCCATGGACTGCAGCAAGCCAGGCTTCCCTGTCCTTCACTGTCTCCCGAAATTCGCTCAAACATTCGCTCAAATGTCCATTGAGTCAGTGATGCCATCCAACCATCTCGGCCTCTGTCGTCCCCTTCTCCTCCTGCCCTCAGTCTTTCCCAGCATCAGGTCTTTTCCAATGAGTCGGCTCTTTGCATCAAGTGGCAAAAATGTTGGAGCTTCAGCTTCAGCATCAGTCCTTCCAGTGAATGTCCAGGGTTGATTTCCTTCAGGATTGACTGATTTGATCTCTTTGCTCTCTGAGAGACTCACAAGATATAGCTGAATGCAATCCTAATTCATACAAGGGTAAAGTAGGAAGCAATCTTTCAACTTGTTTAGACTGTGGGGACTTCTTTTGTTTTTGAAACTGTATGGAATACCCTTTGGGAAATGCTGCCTTCAAGAAGAGAGGAGGGATGGGTAAATTAAGGAGTTTGGGATTGAGATGTACACACTACTGTGTATAAAACAGAAAAACAACAAGGATCACATATCTACTGTATGGCACAAGGAATTATATGCAATATCTTATAATAACCTATAATGGAAAAGAATCTGGAAAAGAATAGATTTATATGTATGTATCACTTTGTTATGTACCTGAAACTAACACAAATTGTAAATCAACTATACGTATTTTAATTAAAAAAATAAAGGAACAAAAGAATATGGATACAAAGGTAGTCATAGATATTTAGCCCTTTTTCTACAAGTACGAACTTTCTGATGTTCTTTGTGGAGTACGTGTTTTGAATTTTTTTTTTTCCTTATCTCTGATCACATGGTACCAATATTCCATAAGCACAGACCTGATAATGGATTGACTTTTGAACAGTAGTTTTTGTATTTCTATCTTCTGTCAACATCTTTTGGTACCTTCAAGTTAAACTTCCAGTCTCGATGGAGTTATGTGGGTTTGAATGTGTATTCTGGGCGTTGTGCAAGTCTGAGATAGATGCCAGGGCGTGTGTCATCTGAGTCAAGAGCAGGGTATTGCGGCATGGGGAGGGGTGGTACACACAATAATTATTGGCTGGCAGTATGCAGATAAACTTTTAAAAGTCACCTTGATATATGAGTCATCCCTGAAACTCTGAATTAGTGGTTTTTCCGCAGGCTGCCCCCCGCGCCCCCCCCCCCCCCCCCCCCCCCCCCCGCCAACCCAGGCAGGTTAAGATAGATGCCAAATAAACAGGATGCTTTGGTTATGTGTTGCCTGTTTTTTTTTTTTTTTTTTAAATCAATACCTCTGAATCAAAGTTTTGTAAGGATCTGAGTGCTCATTTTTCTGTAGGGTTTTCAATAACATCTGCAAGTCTCAGTTATTTTCCTTAAGGATTTTGCGCTTTAGGATAGAGGTGATGTTATAAATGTAACTAACGTGATCTCATCCCTCGGGGGTTTCATGACCTTATTTTACTGGTTGTGGCTCATGTTTAATTTATTCTCTGTCTTTGTTCTTCATTTTGATCATGAAGCATAGCCCTTTGGGGCTTTTAAAACTTTTCGCCCCTCACCTGTGTGGTTTCCTCCCAGTTCTTGAGTAAGGGTTAGGGGTTGTGGTGAATGAGAGAAACTCCAAGGCATGAACGTACAAAGATATGAGAATTCACAGTGCAAATCTCTGCTTTAGGGCAGCAAGTCCCCTACATACAAACCTTCCAGTTGCAAACTTTCAAAGGTGCAAAGGTCAGGTGTGAGTGAAGCTGCAGCCGGCCCTCCCTCTTCTGTTGCCGACGACCCTTCAGCTCTGCCGTCTCCCACCTCCTCTCCCTCCTCCGGTCAGTAACTCTTCTTGCCCGTTCACTAGATGCCAGCCTGTGTGCCAGCCGCTGTACTGTCCTGCTATACTGTAGGTATTGTAAGATTAAAAATGTTTTCTTTATTTTTTTGTATTTATGTATTTATGTTTGTTTTTATGTATTATTTCTGTGGAAAATATTATAAACCTATTGCAGTCTAGTGCTATAAAGCTGATTGTCTTAACTGGATACTTAGGCTAACTTTGTCGGTGCGCGTGGGCTCAGTCGTGTCCAACTCTTTGCGACCCCATGGACTGTGGCCCACCAGGCTCCTCTATGGAATTTTCCGGGCAAGAATACTGGAGTGGGTTGCTGTTTCCTACTCCAGGGAATCTTCCCGACCCAAGGATCGAACCCACGTCTCCTTATCTCCTGCATTGGTAGTTGGATTCTTTACTGCTGTGCCACCTGGGAAGCCCTCAACTTTCTTGAATTTTATGAATAAATTGGACTTTCAGAAGCATTCTTGGCAAGAAACTTGTTCGTATGTTAGGGACTTATTGTATTAGTGAAAGAATTCTGCCATCATCCATTCACTCAGACTCTTACCCAGATAAGGTGTTTCTAGTTAATTACATCATACAAAATTTCCAGAAGAGCTGAATTAGAAAAGGCTGGAGATGAAGGGGCATGCAGGTATACCGACTGCAGCAGGAATGATGGTTACAGCTTAGCCGGTGACCCTGGAATGATCACAGGAGAAAATCAGCCATCAGGGGCCATTTCATGAAGTGCTGGCCTTCTGTCCCTTCTAAACAGGCTCAGAGAGTTAGTTATATTAGTACAATAATAAAGTAGTTACGGTGACCCTGGGCAATCAGGAGAAGCAAATTTGACATAGTTTGTTCAGTTTATGAAGGCAGAAATGTATGTAGGGTGTTTTAGACTCAGTTATTGGGAAATTTTACTAAACAAGGATTCAATTTTTACTTATTTGGCTGCAACAGGTCTTAGTTGCAGCACACAGAATCTTTGGTTGTAGCTTGTAGACTCTAGTTCCCTGACCAGGGATCGAACCCAAGCCCCCTGCGTTGGGAGCACAGCGTCTTAGCCACTGGACCACCAGGGAAGTCCTCAAGCAAGGATTGGAGAGTGCAGGTTCCTGTGAATAAGGAAGCATAAAAGATTTGTTTTAAGGGAAGCAGTTAAGTAGTTGGTGGCCAAGTTTTTCTTTAGGAATTAAAAAGATTCTGTGGTTGAAAATATCTTCTAAATATTCTGGAGTTTCTCTTACATATAAAGGGCCTTGGCTCTGATGATAGCTGAAGAAGTTTTAGGTTCAATTTTTGTAAAGAATACAGTTTTAATCTACTTTATTAGTATTATTTTCATCCTTCAAAAAGATTTTTTTTATTGGAGTAAGTTGATTTACAATGTTGTGTTAGTTTCAGGTGTACCACAAAATGAATCATTTGTGGCTCAGCTGGTAAAGAATCTGCCTGCAATGTGGGAGACTTGGGTTCGATCCCTGGGTTGGAAAGATCCCCTAGAGAAGGGAGAGGCTACCTACTACAGTATTCTGGCCTGGAGAATTCCATGGACTGTATAGTCCATGGGGTCGCAAAGAGTGGCCATGATGAAATGACTTTCCCTTTCATACATATTTATATAATCCACTTTCTATTTAAGATTCTTTAGTTCCCCCTGACCCCAGAGGCATTTTATTTGTATGTATTACATCCCTGGAGAAAGAATCCAAGGATTTTCCCTCCTGTGTGTTTTTGTTTTGCTTCTTCATGGTCCATGATGCCAGCTGAGGTTGTCAGTACAGTAAAACCAAACTGACGAGATGGGAGCAGATTATTCTGCCATTTTTCTAGATCCTTGAATTGCACATCAAACCTGGGGCTGCTCACTCCACACTTGTTTAGCTTGCCTGTGAGGTTCACAACAATTTCCCCAGCCCATGATCTTCGATGATTTCAAATTCACCAGTGTAACCATGCTTCATCATCACAGAAACCTGATGATGACTTTGGAGCACGGCCTAATAAGTACCTGGTGTTTGCCTTTCTTTTCGGCATTGTTGATATTCTTGAGTCAACAATGGACATTCATGTGCACCATTCTGGCAGCACCAAAAGATGACAGGAAGAGAGATTCTTTAGTTTTAATCTACTATAGATGTCAAATGTCAATGACTCAGGAGTGGTCCAGAATTTGTGGCTTTTATTTCATCTTTGGTTTTGTGTATGGTTGAGGTTGTTCTTTATTTCTCCTGCTGCCTACTTCGGTACCGTTCATATGTTGGATTAATAACTCCTGCTTGAGAGTCACATTCAGAGTGCTCTGTGTAACACTGTACCCACACTGCTCTTCAAGCCAATTCGTGAATCTTTATAGTATGCCTGTGTATTTTTCCTTGTCTTACATTACACTGTCTTTGGGTGTGTTGGCTTTTTGAATATGTTTATGGCAAATGGGATGAAAATTTTCATGACCTCTTACTCTGTCACCCAGAATTTGTGGTAACTTTATGAGGAAGTGAGCTGAAGTTTTGAATTTATTCCAGAGTTTTCCAACCTTAGCACTCTTGGCATCTGGGCTGGGTAAGTCTTTGTTGTGGGAGTGTGATGTGTGTGTTGTAGGATGTTTAGGAGCATTTCTTCATGCAGTAGATGTCAGTAGTCTCTGCTTGAGTTATGACAACCAAAATGTTTCCAGACATTGCAGACATCCCTTGAGAAGCCAGAGTACCTGAGCTGAGAACCACTGGTTTATGATAGACAAAGAATGGCTTTTTGTTATTGTAAGAAAATGAACAAGCAATTGGAGACTGCTAACTGTAGGACAATTCCAGCATAAAGCCAAGTGTACAGAGGAAACATTCTTCAAAGAAAACATATATGTGAAAAAATAAATATAATACTATGTGATAAAGGCTATCATAGAGATAAAGATGAGGGAGTGGTTACCTTTGCAAGAAAGAGGTCAGTAGAAGCACAAAAATGGCAGAGAGGAATGAGTTGGCAATGGTTTTCACAACAGAGAAGTTCATCATGAATGAAGGTTAAATGACTCTGTATTACAGTCTGCCTTACTGTGCTTCTTGTCCCAGCATAGGTATTAATAGCATTCATCTTACTCTCAGAAATGCTCTATTTTGAACCAAACATGGTCACTCTGATAAGGGCTTAGAGACTTGAACACTCATGGACAAATGATGTATTTGACGTGTAGTGCATCCTCTGATGTTGTCAGGGTATAGGTTGGGGATGGAAGGAGATGTAGAGAATGGCTGGAGATGAAGTTGGGACCAGATGCAGAGGGCCCTGGGAGATCTGCTATGCCATATTATGGAGATTGGATTTGCTCCATACATTCTAGGAACCATGTCAAAGCTTCCACATGAGGCAGAGTGTTAGGAAGACAGCCACAGGGAAGATAAGCTTTCTGAGCCCTTGAGACATTTCAGTGTGATCCATATGGTCTGTGCATCTCCCAAACACTTCCTCTTAGAGAAAATAGTTCCCCGAGAAGTGATTCTTGGCCACATTTTGCTTGGTTACATCCAGGTACTGTTCCTGAGTCCAAACTCAATACTGCTCACTGCACGATAGGCCGGTAAATCGAGAGACAGGGTGTTAGGGCAAGGAATAGCAACTTTATTCAGAAAGTCAGCAGCCTGAGAAGGTGGTGGACTCATGTCCCAAAGAACCATCTTATCCAAATTAGAATTCAGGCTTCTTTCAGACTGAAAGGAGAGGGTGTGGCAGGTAGTTGCAACTTCTTGATGCAGGAATCCTGCTACCCAGGTAGGTCTGGTCACAGTGTTCCTGTAAACCACCACCAAGACAAAGGTTATTCTCTATTCTGTAACTTTTTATCTCTGTATGAATGGAAGAATGTTAATACTTTTAAAGGTCAAGTCTGGGAGGCAGAGCCTTGCAAATGGGTTGGCCTGTGTATTTCAGGCTGTAGGCAACATTCTTTTACAAAAGGTGCAGACTAAGCACAGACCACAGAGCACAAAGGTTAGAGCTGATGGAATCGGTCCCATATGGAGTCAGATTTGCTGCCTGTTACAGTACTGTTTACAGTTGTGTGACTTTCAACCGAGTTTCTTTAGGAAATAAGGAGACTTACAGCGGATTCATGTAGATTTTTCTTCCTGACTTGTGAATGAAAAAGTTTCATTCTGTTACTGAAATTTGAATGGATGGCAACTGTTTGAGAGAGAGAGAGAATGAGAATGAATGATCTAATTCAGTAGTTGGCAGAGCACACCCTGTGTGTCAAATCTAGCCTGCTGCCTGTTGTCAGTAAAGTTTTATTGGAACAGAGCCACGGTCATTCATTCATATTGTCTTCGGCTGTTGAGTGCTACAAAGGCAGTAAGTAGTTGTCCCAGATGCCCTACAGCCTGCAGTGCCTAAAATTACCATCTGGCCCTTAAGAGAAAAAGTTTGATCCAACTGAATAGGATAACTGTTCTTGTAAAATCACCAAATCACTCAAGTATTTTTCACATCTTCACTCTGGCGAAGATAATTTCCAGATGGACTAAATTAGGCTGCTTTTGGTACCTGTGTTTGTTCCAAGTGAGGCTTGTGTTTGCAGTCTTACAGTAGAAATCGTATTATCCAGGATTTTACCAGAGAGTCATAATGCTCTAGAACTTGGCGTTTCTGTCTTCCTGGATGTTTCCAGTGCACTCATGCTCCCTGCTACTGAGCCCATGCTGATGGACTGTGTGCATGCCGGGGCTATGCACTTACCGGGGCTCACTCCATCCTGGAGGTCTCTAACACTGCTGCCCCATTGCTTTGGAGCATGTCTGGCAGCGTTTCCTTTTCAACTCCAGAGTTAAAGCCATAAAGGACCAATATATTTCACACTTTCAAATTTTCTTCTTAAAGAAAAGTGTTATTTTACATGACTTTGTGTGATAGAGAATAATTTTGGCTTTTAAAAATACAAGAGAAAAAAAGCTAGTATTTGGTGGCCTCATGCCTTTACTCCTCACAGTCTTCCGGTCTCCCCTCATTTTAATGACCGTGTTTATTTGTTTACTGCCTTTCAAAGTGACACTTGCACTCTGATTCATAACAGGCTACACAGTGGTGTTGGAGAGAAAGAGGACTTCTGAAGAGACAGCCAGGGACAGCTAGCTATTAGCCAGAGACAATGTTAATTAAGCAAAACTGGTGGCCTCCTGCCCCCTTTCCAGACTGGCTAGCTTAGCTTTTTGTGTGAGATTTGGCTGCTGGCCTGCAAGGATTCTCCAGTTAAGTGGAGAGTGGCTACCCAAGGGAACCAGCTCAGATAAATGCAGAATGCTTGTTTAGTCTTTTATGGTCTTTGCCCCTTGTTCTTTCTCTGTGAAGTGTTCACACGAGGGTTTCCTTCATCTCACACTTGCTTCTTTTAAGTTCCAAGTGATTTTTATACCCTGTGAACCCCTCACATTAACTGCTTGAGATTTTTCTGGAAATTCCTAGTGTCACTAAAAATAGCTTCTGTTCTGTGCTTTGGAAAGTTCTTGTTGCTGGTGGCTGGTAGCTGTATCTTCAAGTTAAGGAGTTTTGGCCAGATATGGGTGCCTTTGTGAGATGAAGAATTCCGCCTCAAAGGAATTCCCCGGCAGTCCAGTAGTTACGACTTGATGCCGTCACTGCTGAGGACACAGGTTCGATCCTTGGTCGGGGATCTACGATCCCTCAAACCACATGGCATAGCATGTGTGTGCTCAGTCGTGTCCAACTCTTTGAGACCCCATGGACTGTAGCGTGCCAGGCTCCTCTGTCCGTGGGATTTTCCAGGCAAGAATTCTCGAGTGGGCTGCCATTTCCTACTCCAGGTGGCATGGCCAAAAATTAAAACAAGGCAAAAAAACCTCAGTCGCACACGAAAAAAGCATTCCACCCCAGCAAGACGGAGCTACACGTGAAGCCAGCTGGACTGGGGGCTCGGTCACCGTAACACTCCGAACACTGATAGCCCAGGTCCTTGTCTGCCTGCCTTTCTTCTCTTCCCTCCCACTTATAAACAATTAATAGAATTTTTAAAGAGCACTTTTGGGTTGACAGAAATGCAGCTAGCACAGAGTTCTGTATACTCCCCACGCCACCCCCACAATTTCTCTATAATTAGCATCTCATTTAATGTGGTACATTTGTTACAACTAGTGAACCAGTATTGATACCTTATTTATATATTTATTTTTTGGCTCTGCTGTGTAGCACGTGACGTCTTAGTTCCCCGACCAAGGGTTGAACCCTTGTTCCCTGCAGTAGACGCATGGAGTCTTGACCACTGGCACCAGGAAAGTCCCGTTGACAGCCCATTATTAACTAAAGTATATAGTTTGTTCAGATTTCTTTAGTTTTTTTTTTTACCTCCTGTCCTTTTTCTGCTCCAGAATCCCATTCTAGAGACCACATTTCATTTACTAGTCTTGTCTTGATTGTGACAGTTTCATCAACTTTGTTTTTGATGACTTTGACAAGTTTGAAAGTGCCGTCAGATATATCATATGATGCCCCGTGCTGGAATTTGTTTGATGTTTACCTCATGGTTAGACTGGGATGGTGGGTTTTGAGAAGAAGAGCACAGAGATGAAGAGCCATTTTCATCCCATCATATCGAGGGGGTGCATGTGTGAACGTGATTTGTTAACTTTGATTGCCAGGCTAGGAAGTAGTGACTGTCGGTTTTCTCTGCTTTGAAGCTTCTCTTTTTCCACCCTTCTCACCCCCTTCCTCTTGAGAAGGAAGTCACTATGTGCAGCCTACACTTAAGTAGCGAGTTATGCTCTACTTCCTCGAGGGAAGTGTATCTACATAATTTATTTAAAATTCTTTTGCATGGGTGATTTATCTGATCTCCATTTAATCATTTATTCATATCAGTATGGAATCATGGGTATTTACATTTAACTTTGGGTTATGGTCCAGTATTACTTTATTTTGTTGCTGAAATTGTTCCGATGTTGACCTCTTTCAGTTGGCTTCTTTGTCATCTTAATGTGCCCCTCATCCTGTGGACTTTTTTATTTGTTTTGGAGCACTTTCTTACTTTCTGGCACTACGTGACCCTCCACACTCCTCTTGGGTATTTCCTGCTCCAGTCCTAGAATCAGCCATTTCTCCAAGGAGCCTGGATTTCTTTTTATTGGAGAATGGTGTTAGAAACCAAGATCCAGGTGCTAGGTGTGCCTGTTGCTAATGGGGTGTCATTTCTTTTAGGACTTCTCAGCTGACAGAAGAAAAAATTATTTGTGTGTGCTAAGCTGTATATGTGTGTGTGTGTGTGTGTATTTCTGTGTATAACCATCTGTATCTGTACATTAGTTTGACTCTAGTTTGACATTACTGATATCTCCAACTCTAATACATCACCATATGGATCACTCTAGACTCATCCTCTTGTTTATCTGTAAATCCACAGTTTAACAGTCAGAAACTTGGATTTTATCTTCTGACATTTGCTTACTTAATTGTTCAATTCCATTGTCCACGTACAGCACTATCAGAATTGTTAACGAAAGCTCTGTGGGAAACAACTTTATCAAGCAGAATACGGTGCTCAGGTGTAGTTTCCTTTGTATTTAGTCTTACAGGCTTCACTCATTTCCAAAGTTACTTAGGTGAGCACTTCTTCCCACTCCCTTTAGTGAGGGTGTTCCATGCATTTGTAGTATACTTAGATTCTCTTGTCACAGTCTGGCTTCTTTCCTGAAATCCCCTGACATCCTGAATGATTTTCTGTCTTAATTTGCATACACCAAGCTACATTGTTTATATCATATGCTCCTTGGGTTTTGACAGATGCATGTTCTGTCCACCATTACGGTGCCGTACAGAACGCTTTCACGACCTGAAATGCCCTGTGCTCCATCTGTTGGTTCCTCCCCCTTTCCTCCCAAACTATTGGCAACCACTAATCTGTTCGCTTTCTCTGTAGTCCTACGTTTTGTTTCTTCTGTTATAAACTCTTTACCTGGGCATTCCCTGGTGGTCCTGTGGTTAGAACTCTGTGCTCTCACTGCCAAGGACTGGGCTCACCTCCTCGTCGGGGAGCCAAGGTCCCACAGGCCACATGGCATGACCAAAAAACCCAAACAAGTGAACAAAACAAGAAATCTCTTACAGTTACATCTCCCAAGTGAGTTTCCACTGGGGATGACCAATCATTCGGAGCTTATGATCATCATTCTGCTGCTCTGGGAGGTGCGGAATGTGGACTTCTCTTTGGAATAACGCGGTGGATAATTATGATAATGTGTTGGGGGATGGAAGGATAAACTGGGAATGTGTAATCAACAGATCACATTACTGTATATAAAATGGATTAAAAACACAAGGACCTGCTATATGATGTAGGGAACTATATTCAATACCTTGTGATAACCTAAAATGGAAAAGAATCTGAAAAAGAATACATATATATATATATATATATATATACATAGATAGATACACACACACACATATATATAACTGAACCACCTTGCTGTACATGTGAAATATTGTAAATCAACTGTATTTTAATTTAGAAAAAAGAAACCACTACCACCACCACCAACTAAAAAAGCGTGTTTGACGAGACTTTCTGTGTGGCTTGTTCTGGGGGGAAGTCCTGCTTTGCCTATATCTCCAGCCTTGTTTTCCAGCCCAGGATAGGAATCCCCGCTGGAGACACATTTCTGGAAGCCATTCCTCCTGCTTTGTGGACTGCCTCCCATGGGCCCTCGTTTATTCTCTCTTGGAAATTTTAAGCTGGAGAGACAAGTGACCAAGGTGGATTCTTGGTGGAATTCTCCAAGGGGCCACTTTGGGAGCTGTAACAGTTACGTTTATCTCTGGAGAAGCAGACATTAGAATCAGAGAGAGAATACGTCCTTTCTGTTGGCTGGATTTCCAGTTCTTTGCTCCTGGGGCCTTCTAAGGCCTGGCCACCTCCCTCGTCTTCTGTGAGATGCCTTGAACCCATTAGTCACCCCCGGTTTCTTCAGATTGGTGTCTGTTATTTGCAGTGAAGGAAGGCAGATGAAGCCGTCTGTGCTTCGGTTTGGTCTTCTCCTCTAACAGGTGCTGTGCTGAGTGTGTTTGATGTGTCAGACGTACACAGGTAGTAAGGTGTTATTTACCAGTCTGTGGAGGAGTCAGAGGGCCAGTGGTTGAGTCAGCCCTGGGGGAGAAGTGCAGAACTCAAGACAGAGGTGGGTGTGTCCGGTGGGCAGGGCAGGGTGATGTGCATGGGAGGTGCGATGGGAGCAGAGGGCCAGACGCAGGGAGTGGAGTGGTCTCCGGGGCCGTGGGGTGTCTGGCCTCCGTTGTCACTGGCCGGGGCTGCCCGGCAGGTGGGATCAGGGCTCTGAGTCTCACGCTGTGGCCTTTACCCTGGAGATCGGGAGTCTTGAACAGGCTCCTGGTGTGGAGGCGGTCTCTCTGTTTTGTCTTGCTCGTGCAGATATTTTCAGACATTAAGTTGCCATGATTTAAAAGTCAAATGCTTTCACTCAAAAATCTGGATATATAAAGCGCAACTGTTCAACACTTTCTGAAGAATTAGGTGATCTAGCAGTAGTGAGTCTGCCTCCCCACTGGCCTTACAGAGCAGAGTGTGTGCGCCCCTGTTGCCGTTTCTTATCTGTCTGCTCCATCCACTGTCTCATCTCCATCCTTACAGGTTTGGCCACCCAGCCGGAGGCCTTGAAACCAAGATGGCTGGCTTGCTCCTTATTGTTTTCTGTTTAGTTGGCAGGGCTGCCAGTAATGACCACCTTACCATCTTATTAACCTTTTTCCTTTCTGGGGTTATTTTTAATTCCAAACGTTAAAAAAAATTATTTGGCTGTGCCAGGTTTAGTTGCAGTGCGTGGGATCTTCCATCTTAGTTGCAGCATGCAAGATCTAGTTCCCTGACCAGGAATTGAACCTAGGTCCGCTGCATTGGGAGTATGGAGTCTTAGCCACTGGACCATCAGGGAAGTCCTGACAAGGATTTTAGATCAAGAACATCTCCAGCCTCTTAAGAGGGCTCATTTAATTTTCCAGGAGACTTGTCTTGCTGTCTTTTTACATTGTCATTATTACTATTTTTTAAAAAAAACAGAAAGAAGGTTTAAAATCATAACATCATGGTTAAGTGAATTGACAGTGTGTTTTTAGTAACAGAGGATGTCTTTTATACTTGGAAAGGAACATTGACAGTCAGTTGGAATTTATATATCTTTTTCAATGATTATTCAGTTTATTAAAATTGTAAGATTTTAAATCTAGTAAACCCAAGATCAATTTGTGCTGATCATTTTATTTATAATCTAGTAATTTTTATGTTAAAAATAGTTTCACTTCTTTATTGTCATTCACTTAACTTCTAAATGTAACAGAGTTCTTAGGACTTTTAGCACCTTACAGACTTAATTGGAATCTTTTAATACTTTAAACTGTAATCACACATATAAAGAATCTGCTTCTTAGACTCACAGACAGACAGACTGGTGGGTGCCAAGCGGGAGGGAAGGTGAGAGAGGGATGGATTGGGAGTTTGGGATTAGCAGATGCAAGCTAGTATATAGAGAATGGGTGAACAGCAAGGTCCTACTGTTTAGCACAGGGAACTATATTCAGTATCCTGTGATAAATCATAATGGGAAAGAACATGAAAAGGAATTTAAAAAGTATTAAGCTGAAGAGTTAAAGGTACAAAAGGAGAGAGAAGTGGTCATTTTCAGGGAAGGGCCAGGCCGATGAATCAACACAGTTGGGTTCTTCAGCATGAATATGAAAACCCACTGATTTTGGTTTGGTTAATTGGAAAGAGGAAGGGAGATTAACAGGTGCCTGAGAAGTAATTAATCACAGATTTGTAGAGCTTTTATGTTGAGGGGGAAAGGTGATTGTGAAAGTGTCCACTTCAGTTTTAAGAGTATTGAGTGGAACAGACATTTGCATTTTTATTGCATGGATTAACATAATCCGTGGTGAGCGGTGGATTCTGGGAAATGATCATTTTGGGGGATGGTGGTAAAAAATTGACTTTGAGTCAATTTAGAGGGAGGTTGGTTTCTGAAGAAGGTGTAGGGTATCTCATTTCTGCTCTGCTCACGAAAACAAAGGCAGTATAATGTCTGTAAGAATCCTCTTATCACATCTGACCCCTCTGATTTTAGAGGCAGGGGAGTGGCCATTCTCTAAAACCTGCCAGATCCACCCAACCAGAAAGAGAAGCCAGGAAGGAATATTTTACCGTTACTCTGGAATTGAGGAAATACGTGGGCAAGAAGTTGTATAAAATCTGTACACTGCTTTTTGCATTTTGACTAATTCTCTGATGTTCAAGGATGGCGGCCCTCTGAGAAGAATTTAGTATCTATCAATGTGAGTTTTAGACTTTTTGATAGAATTTGAACCATGTCAGTGAGAGTAAATGGGCTTCCCAGATGGTGCTAGTAGTAAGGAACCCATCTGACAATGCAGGAGACACGGGAGACACAGGTTTGATCCCCGGGTTGGGAAGATCTCCTGGAGGAGGGCATGACAGTACACTCCAGTATTCTTGCCTGGAGAATTCCATGGACAGAAGAGCCTTGTGGGCTATAGTTCGTGGGGCCCCAAAGAATCAGATGTGGCTGAGCTTCTGAGTGTGCATGTATGCGTGCGCGCACACACACATACACACACAGAGTAAATAAAAACTTATTGTGCATTAATTATTGACTTACTGGAGACAGTGCTGGATCCATGCTGAGGAGATTTCCCCCTAGTTTTATGAGATATAATTGACATACATGTAATGTATAACTTTCAGGTGTAAGAAGTGATGATTTGATCCATGAATATAGTGCAAAATCATTGCCAGAACAAGGTTAGTCAATACATCCGTCACTTCATATAATTACTGTGTGTGGTAAGAGCAGTTCAGATTTACTTTCTTAGCAACTTTCAAGTATGTGATATAGTATTGTTAACTATAGTTGCCATGTTGTATGTTAGATCCTCAGAACTTACTCATCTTATAACTGGGAGCTTGTATTTGAGGTATAAACATGTACCTGGGGGGCTTGACCAGCATTCCACTCTTCCACCCCTTACGCCTTGGTGACCACCAGTCTACTCTCTGTTTCTGTGAGTTTGCTTTTTTTAAGGTTCCACAGAGAAGTAGTATCGTACAGGTTTCTCTTTCCCAGACTTAGTTCACTTAGCATGATGCCCTCAAGGTCCCTCTGTGCTGAGGGGCTGCTGCAAGACAAGAGCTGGGAGGGCAGAGAGGGCAAGTCTCATTCGAGATCATTTTTACCCTGTTCTCATTCAACAGCTATTTATGAAATGCTGTGTTCACAGTAGTGCCCTGGGGGGTCCCCTGGTGGCTCCGTGGTAAAGAATCCGCCTGTCCACGCAGGAGACACGGGTTCGTTCCCTTGTTGGGAGGATCCCACGTGCTGTGGAGCAGCTAGGCCTGTGTGCCGCGACTGTGGAACCTGTGCTCTGAAGGTGGGGAGCTGCGACGACTGAGCCCATGCACCCTAGAGCCCATGCTTTAGTTTTTAAAGAAGTTTTTGTCCACACTCTGCGGCTTGTGGAGTTGAACCTGAACCCCTGCTTTGGAAAGCAGAGTCTTACTGGAATGCTGAGGAAGCTCCTGTCTAGTCGCTTTTCTAAGCTAGCTTGTGATCTAAGATAGCCTAAATTCATACATGCATAGAATTGTTGAACAGTTTGACTTTGCTTTTCTATTTATTTGTGTTTATAAATTAGTACCAGTCATGTGACCGTTTCCGCCCTCTGCCTTGGTTTACAGAGGACTCATGCTTTTGTTTATGCTCGAGATCTACTTTGTTCTAAATTAAAAGCAGAGAGTCTGGGATATCTCAGTCCACGTGGTGGTAACAAAATTCTGGTTGGACTGTAGTATATACATCAGTTGTCACTTTTTTTACTTACTTTTTATTGAAGCTTAGTTGATTTATAAGTGTTAGTTTCTGGTGTACGGCAAAGTGATTGAGCTGTTTATATAAATACACATTTATTTGTACTTATATTCTCTTTCAGATTCTTTTCCAGTCTGGTTTATCACAGGATACTGAATATAGTTCCTGTGCCATACAGTAGGGCCTTGCTGTTTATCCACCCTGTACATATTGGTTTGCATCTGCTAATCCCAAATTCCCAGTCCAACCCTCCCCTGCTTTCCCTCCCTCTTGGCAAGCACAAGTCTGGTTTCCATGTCTGTGGGTCTGTTTCTGTTTTGTAAATTAGTTCATTTGGATCAGTTGTAGATTCTACCTCTAAGTGATACTATGATATTTGTATTTCTCTAATTTAATTCACATAGTATGATTGTTTCTATTCCACGTATGTTGCTGCAAATGGCATTATTTCATTCTTTTTTATGGCTGAGTAATATTCCATTATATATATATGTACCACATTTTCTTTATCTATCCCTCTGTTGATGGACATTTAGGTTGTATCCTGTCTTGGCTGTTGTAAATAGTGCTGCAGTGAACATTTGGGTGCACATATCTTTTCAAGGTATGGTTTTCTCCATATATATGCCCAGGTGTGGGATTACTGGATCATATGGTAACTCTATTTTTATTTTTTTAAGGACCATCAATACTGTTCTCCTGAGTGGCTGCACCAATTTACATTCGTCTACAGATACTCAGCAGAACTGAGTACTTAAGGCAGAGACTCTGTGGCCCACTGAGCTTAAAATATTTACTTTTGGGACCTTTCCAGAAAAAGTTTGCCATTCCTTTTCTAGGGCCTCTGCCATCGGCCCTGAGGTCAGCTGTGAGTGTCTGTACAGCTTTAAGGGGCAGGGGCCGTGGGGTACTGGCCGGGCTCCCTGTTGCATTTAATAGGAACCTTCCTTTGGTGTCCCGAAAGGCCGAGCCATTGTGATAGAAAAATCAAAGTAATAGCCCAAGTGTGGCAGACCTTGAAACAATGTTCTTTGATTAAGGAGAACTTTTTATTCCAGTCTGTGTTTGAAATGAGAGCCTGCTGGCTTACAGAATGATTGGGATAAAGGAAAGAGAGGCCCTTTAATTCATGAAATGGATTAAATTGAGGTAGAAGGCAGTTGAAGCATGCTATATATATTGGTAAGTCTTGGGAGACTTAGGCTTGCTGTTGAAGGAAGTGACATTTTGCAGTGGAAGACCAAGCCACATTTCAACAGTACTGCCTCCGATCTGGGCCACATTGTGTTTGCCGAAAACAGCAGATTGGGGAGCATCTCTGGAGTCCTGGCCCCTGAATTCTGTAGTTGCCTGTCCCTGCCTGAAGCCCATGTCCTTGTGTTGAAAGGCCAGAGGACGAGGATGCTGCTGGTGGTCCTCATCTCTCCAGGGCAGCAATCGCTTGCTTTGCTCAGGCTTTGCTTTTCAGTGCCTTTAACTGCTCAGATTTTCTTCTTGTTTTAATGGATGTTATGTGGTTGGTTTCAAGGCTGCTGCTCAGAGTGGCGGAAGTTCAGGGAGATGGATGTGAGGTTCATAGACGGCACAGTCGCCTGTGTCTCGCTTGGGATGTGGAGAACGGCTGGGGAACAAGAGCTGATGTGGACAGTGAGGGTCTATGGAATCGCAGTGCCTGTTTGACCGGAAACTGCTGGGCACCAGAGTCTCTGCTGAGTCAGTCATTCGCTGTAGGAATGCAATTTGTGTTTTTTTGCTAATGAAATAATTTGCTGAGAGGAGGCTATTTAGTAAGCCGTCCCCCCTCCCCGCTCCCTATTTTTTTTTTTTAACCTTGAGTGGCACCAGGCATAGCTTTCATCAGCCACAAGAGTCATCGAGTTAATGGAATCTTTTATTTTCCATTATGTTTGTTCTTTTCCTCAGGACTAATTTCCAGGTGCCTCAAAAACAGCCTCCCAAAAGAGTGCACAAGACCAGAAACCAAATTGAGAGGTGTTCTGGCTGAATGCCAGCGTATTTCCTTTGGTGGAGAACACTGGTTAGAAACAGGAGGTCATGGTGATGAGAGGATGTAGCCCTTTGGTATGAAGGAGAGTGGGTGTGGAAGTGAAGTCGTGAGGGACCAGCGGAGGTCAGGCCCTGCCGCTGGAGGAGGCCATGTGAGCCTCAGGTTACTTTCGTCACCAGCCTCAGAGGAGGGTTCCTTAGCTCAGCCTATAGAAAGGAAAATTAACATCATTAAGAAGTGAAAGTATTCTCACTCAGCTGTATCCCGACTCTTTGCAGCCCCATGGCCTGTAGCCCACCACGCTCCTCTGTCCATGGGATTCTCTAGGCAAGAACACTGGAGTGGGGTGCCATTCCCTTCTCCAGGGGATCTTCCCGACCCAGATCCAACCCATGTCTCCTGCATTGCAGGCAGATTCTTCACCGTCTGAGCTAGCAGGGAAGCCCAGCATCACTAAGAGTCCTGATGCTATTGTTGGAGGGTGAAGGGTATGAAGAGAGCCCACTGAACTGAGAGGTATCTTCAGGTGGGAAAATGAGGCAGGCCGCTCTGTATAACCCATGGACCAGGTTATTACAGGGAACTTACAGGGTGGGGTGGAGACCCCACGGACAGTGATCTAGAATCATTCCTAGCTGCACTCTGTACCTCCGAGGGGACGTTAGGACGGTTTTAGATAACCTGGGGGGTGGGGTAGATGCTCAGAAACAGGACATGCCTTCCTAATTCGAGTTTATGAAGGGTACCTGGTTGCATGGGCGCCAGGAATATGTCAACCAAGGTCTCTTATCATTGTTTGGGGACTAACAGAGCATGGAGGCCACCTGGTCCTAGTGATTATTAAACAATATCTCTTAACTACAAAGGCCCTAACGACAGAGGTGGGATTTACCACCCAGGACAGTCCTGGGTGGGGTCAGCGGGCGGGCAGGAAGAGCTGCCTGGGCCCAAGATGGTGTCAGTTACGCTCACAGCCACACAGCTGTATGTTTAGGTTTTTTTTTAAATTTGTTTTTACTTATTTATTTGGCTGTGCTGGGTCTTGGTTGCAGCACACAGGATCTTTGGTGAGGCATGTGGGATCTAGTTCCTTGACCAGGGATTGAACCTATCCCCCTGCATTGGGAGTGCAGAGTCTTAGCTAGTGGACCACCAGGGAAGTCCCAAGGTTACATTTTTTAAGAGACCTCATTTTACGGTGAGACTTCTTTCCAGCGACCTAAAGTCAATGTTATTGGATGGCTCTTGGTGCTGTTGACGAGGTGATCCCAAGGTTTCTTGTTGGTTACACACGAGTTAAGTGGGAGCCAAGCTGAGTGCAGTGCCCAGGGGAGCTGCCCGTCTTCTCTTCCGTTTCTTTGTCCCCAGAGCCAATGTCACCTACTGGAGATCAATATCTTCTGGTACTTAAACTACATCCTGGCCTATGGGAACAGAGTATCGAATCAGAGAACTGAGGGCCGCAATCCAGGGAATCACAGACTGTGGAGCGTCAAGCAAACATCTTAAAATAATAGAAACCAAAGTCAGTGCCGGTCCTTTCCTTAACCGCGTCCTCACCGTGAACCGTGGCCTGTAAAAGCAGGCCACTGACACAGTGGAAACGCCTGGCGCCCTCATCCCAGGCTGGACGCCCTGTCTCGGAGGCAGCTAATAGATGAACAAGTTATCAGGATGCAGGTGGAGGAGAACAGGGTTGTTTGTTTAGTTGTGCTGGAAAATTCTACGTGGCTTATGTGTACATGTTACATGTGGTCCGTTGAGGTGCATCTCTGCAGGGACTTTGGCAGTTAGCTCCTAATGGACCTCCCAGCGTCTCCAACCACCCGCTTAAGCATTGTTCTGGAGTGACCTTCTAGTGTGAGCGCCCTCCGGAGGCCTCCCGTCTTCCTGGGAGTAAAATCTGAGGTCCTTGGCACAGTCTGCAAGGCCCTCTGGCTTCTGGCTCCCTCACTCACCTGCTCCTGTCACATCTGCGTTTCTCCTGCTTTTTTCCAGCGTGTCCAGCTTGCTCCCACCTCTGATGTTGTATTTACTGCCTGGAACACAGTTTTCCCTTCAGCTGACACACCTCACCCTTTTCCTTCTGGTCTCAGCTCAAGTCCTCCATATAGACAAACCTTCCCTGACCTGGGGAAATTAGAATGCTCCAAACGGCAGCCTTTTTTCCACTTTCTGACACTGTATTTTTTTTCTAAAAGCACTTACTGACACAACATATTATATTCTCTCCTCCCACTGAAACGTCAGCTCCGTGAGGCAGGAATTGTCGGTCTTGTTCACTTCTCTGTCCCCAGCATCTAGAAGAATGCCTGGCAGTGAATGTAAACATGAGTTGGGGGAACCTCTTTATTGAATGAAATAAGCAATGGACCAAAAGTTCTAATAGTTGGTCCTAGTCCTGGTCCCTCTATCAACTAGCTGGAAATCAGGGGAAAATTTAGCAGCCTTAGGTTTCATATTGGTAAAACAGAGTGAAGAAATACCTCCCTACTTTAGGAGATTATGAAATGAGGTCACCAGATAAGTGTGTTGATGCTGGGTGCTGGTCAGGTTTGGGGCTATAAGATCCTTGAAAAGTAGATTCTCGGGGACCACTGGCTCCATGTTGCTTGCCCCCCCTCCCCCCAGGCAGAGACCCTGGAGTAGGTACCTGGCATTGATATGGGGTGTGACTTATGACCTAGTAGAGACCTTTCAATAAATTATGACATCAGTAATTCAGAGGCAGGCTGTGCAGTTTCCCTGCTTCTCCAGAGAGTTGGGGAAATGTTTAGCTTCCCAGAGCTGTGAGCATTCTCTCGACATAAAATCTTCTACACAAGTGGGTTTGGCAGGCAAGCTGTCTTCAATGAGTGATGGGCCTTCAAAATCAGGTTTAACGTGAGGGAGTTCTCCGTTAGCCATGGATGGCCTGACACCACGATTGTCATCTTCAGGTGCAGCCGCTCTTATCCCTGAAACTCGAATCCGATCTGCTCATGGTCGGGGGACTGGGGCCTCAGGGTGGTCCCCAGATGAACTAGGTCTTGAATGGTTGGGGATTGATTATTCTGCTGACTGGCTGGTCTTTAATCAGGGATAAGTACACTGGGTAAGAGGCAGAGTCAATGATGTTAATTTTCCCATCCTGGTGTGGCATCTTAGGCATATTCATAGACCTAAAAATGTCCTTGATGATGGAGAATGGTGCTAATGTTAGAGAGTTTTATATTATGGTTGTGATGGTGGTGACAATAGATAAATGAGGACAGTGAATGATAATGAAGAGACATTTTTTTGTTTACTGACCGTCACCCTGGCCCATCAGGGGACATGTATTACAATGCTCAATATATGAGATTCTGTGCTGAGCCCAGAGGAATTCTCCCATCAAGTGATGTAGCCCCGACGGAGTTTCCAGGTTAGGTGTCAGAGACAGTCATGGAACTGATGATGGTGAGGATGGTAATAATAATAGTAACAATGTTAATAGGAAGCCAAATGATTTCCCACTTTTTCAGCTCAGTCTGTCTGCTGCAGGGTGGGGGTAGGAGGTTGATGAAAGAGATTCATTCTGGTTGGGAGTGGTAGGAGCAGGTGGGTCATATATCTTTTATGAAAAACAGTTTAAGAGGTGGTTGAGGGAGGGTACGGAGAAGGCAGTGGCAGCCCACTCCAGTACTCTTGCCTGGAGAATCCCATGGACAGAGGAGCCTGGTAGGCTGCAGTCCATGGGGTTGCTAAGAGTTGGACACGACTGAGCGACTTCCCTTTCACTTTTTACTTTCATGCATTGGAGAAGGAAATGGCAACCCACTTCAGTGTTCTTGCCTGGAGAATCCCAGGGATGGGGGAGCCTGGTGGGCTGCCGTCTATGGGGTCGCACAGAGTCGGACACGACTGAAGCGACTTAGCAGCAGCAGCAGAGGGAGGGTATAAGAAGCTCGAAGAATGCAGTGAACAGAGATTGGCTTTTCGTGAAGTGGACTGTTTTGTTTGCTCTTGCTGGGCAAACTGAAGTGGCAGGTAATCGACGGGGCAAGAGAAGGAGCTGGCATGCTGCCTGACTTTGGTCTTTCATCTGTCTTCTGTGCGTTTGTGAAATCTCACACAGCTTAGCAGGGCAACCCCCAAACTCATGCTGTCTCCACAGGAGGGGAGATTAAAAAGGCTGAACAGTGGCCACTGGGGGTCAAAATTCAGGCTGGATCAGAAGGGGGAGAATACACGTCTTGTCATCCCTCTCTCTTGTTTTCCCCTCTTTGGGGGATGGGAGGGATTAGAACAGTGAATCAAGTGACAGTTTCTTGGCAAGGAAGCCTAGGCTGTCTTGCTAAGAAGGCTGCGATGTTTGTCTTGGAGATGGTGTAGTGGTGAGTGCAAAGTAGGTTCAGGTAGCGTTGATGTTTGGGATTTGGTTGATGTTTACTAGTCTCCATGCTCCGCTCTCGTTAGGCGTTAATCTCACTATTGAGATGAGCGGCCCGGAGGCTGTGGGATGGGGTGCTCTTTATGGGATGCCGTGTGCTCTGACATGGACGGGTTTGCCGTCGTCACGTGACTTGGGTGTATCCAGTGTATACACTTGGGTGTATCCAGTACGAGATCACAGACATGCGCCTCCGAACAAATGAGACTAGAATTCCTTTCTGCATGACATGTGTGTGTGTGTGCTCAGTCACGTCTGACTCTGCAACCCCATGGACTGTAGCCCGCCAGGCTTCTCTGTCCATAGGATTCTCCAGGCAAGAATACTGGAGTGGGTTGCCATTTCCTTCTCCAGGGGATCTTCCCTTCCCAGGGATCGAACCCGCGTCTCTGGTGTCTCCTGTATTGGCAGGCGGGTTCTTTACCACTGTGCCACCTGGGAATGCTTCTTTTTTGGTAGAATAGAAATAATATCTATGTCACAGAGCTGTTAGCAAGTAGAAGAGAGTAAATTAAATTCTGTAACCTGCTGTTTCTGACAATAAAAACAATAAAAGCTCTTTCCTTAATTGTAAAATGAAAAAAATAAGACCACAGTTTTTTAAGGTAATTGCTAAGTATTGCCTTAATATATTATTTGAGAAATAATTGTATGTATATGTCATTTCTATATGTATGTCATATATATGTTGCTAGCTATGTGTCAGACACTGTTCTCAGCATTTTACAGAAAATAACTTTTTTAATTCTCAGAAAAGTCCTGCGAGATAAATACTTTTCTAACGTGGTTCCTTTGTTGCATGTGTGTTTGTTTTTTGGCCACTGTAGACATGTTGGTAGTGGCCTCTAGAAAAATTCTTTCGAGAAAAACTTCAAACTGGGAATTCTGTCCACTCACCCTGATGGCTCAGTGAGTAAAAAAAACTGCCTGTAATGCAGGAGACGTGGGTTTGATTCCTGGGTTGGGAAGATCCCCTGGAGAAGGAAACAGTAACCCACTCACAGTATTCTTGCCTGGAGAATCCCATGGACAGAGGAGTTGGGTGGGTTATAGTCCCTGGGGTCACAAAGAGTCGGACACGACTGAGCGTGCACATTGACTGGCTGTTGGCATCGGGGCGGTTCCGTGTTTCCTTGAGCTCCATGGCAGAACACCGGGGGCTTCCCCAAGTGCAGATCTTGACAAGGTCAGAGCAGGTGGGAAATGGTATTGACTCAGGCTCCCTGAGAGAGCGCGTGTGGAGAGTGGGCGTGTGTGGACACGTGGACCTCTGTGTCCCCTGCTTGGGACTGTGTCTGCAGAGAGCATACTGTGCTCACAGCCCCCAGGAGGACCTGGTGACCTCGGGCTTTATTTTGGCCTTGATGTTGTGCTCATGGTGGCTCATGTTGCTGGGAGGCCTTGGAGCATGTGTTGGAGAAGCAGTTGAGACTTTAATCTTGTTTGGGTTTGTTGGACCCTTTCACGTTAGTTTAACGACATGCCAGATAGAGCTAGGCAGCACGTGATTTCCCTTTGGGAATGTGTGTGTTTTTCCAGGGCCCTTGGCGGCAGCCGGATCTGATCTGCCCGTCTGTCATCTGAGCTTATTGCATGAGTGCCTGGGACTGGTTGCCAGGCTGGTCCTGTGCTTCCTCCCCAGCCCTGAGATCCGCAGGTGACTATGATGCTCCTGCTGAGTATTCGGTTTCCTGCGGGGCTGGGAGCCTTGGGCTGTCATGCTGGGGAAGGTAAGCAAGCCATAAACTAAAGCTGGGTGTAAGCAGGATCACAGCAAGTGTGGAGGACCCAGGGAGAGAGCGGGCGGGCTGGCTGCCCATGGCAGCTGGAAGAAGCAGGAGGCATGATCTCTCCGGAGTGAAACCCATCAGCCTGGTGAGAATTCTTTGGACCGTCCCATTTAGATTTTACCAGTTTGATCTTGTCTCCTTCCCGTCTCCTAGGTGTTGGCTGCCTGCAGAATCCCGTGAGGAGAGCTTGACCCCAGGCATCTGGATTCCCTGGTTTGAGCAGACATCCCATTTTTGACCACACTGGGTCCTTGATGCTGTGCGTGGGCTTTCTCTAGTTGCGGCAAGAGGGGGCTACTCTCCAGCGGCTCAGGCTTCTCTGGTTGTGGAGCATGGACTGTAGGTGCTCGGGCTCCAGTAATTGCAGCTCATGGGCTTAGTTGCTCCACGGCATGTAGGGATATTCCCGGACCAGGAATCAAACCCATGTCCTCTGCATTACAAGGTAGATTCATAACCAGTGGACCACCAGGGAAGCCGGACATCCCACCTTTGACGTGAAGTCTCAGTAGTCAACATTTCCTGAGCAGCGTGTCCCTCCCACCCCACACCTCTGCTTAGAAGGTGCTGGAAGGCTGAGGCAGCCTGTCCTGAGGTGGGGGGTGTAGTGTGCTGGTAGCTTTCTGAGACAGGCAGGGTGGTGCAGGCGTTGGGGGAATACTGCCTGGGCTCACATCATCTCTGCTGACGGGCTGTGTGACTCTGGTTGAGAGGGACCCTTTCTGTTTCCTTGTGGTTAGTAAGGGGTAGTAATCACACCTACCCAGAGAGGGCAGGCGGGTGTTTTTGTTTTTGTTAACCTTGAGATCCTTCTTGTTTAGTCTTTATTTATCATTGTATCATTGTATTGTATCATTGTATTGAAGTGTAGTTGATTTACAATGTTGTGTTAGTTTCACATGTACAGCACAGTGATTAAGTTATACATACATCTATATCTATCTATTCTTTTTCAGATTCTTTTCCCATATGAGTTATTGCAAAATATTGAATATAGTTCCCTGTTATACAGCTCTTATACAGTAGGTCCGTGTCGATTATATTTTATATATAGTAGTGTGTATCTGTTAATCCCAAGTTCCTAACTTATCCTTCCCCCTCTACCTTTTCCCTCTGGTAAATTAAAATTTCCTTCCACTCCTTGGAAGGAAAGTTATGACCAACCTAGATAGCATATTAAAAAGCAGAGACGTTACTTTGCCAACAAAGGTCCGTCTAGTCAAGGCTATGGTTTTTCCAGTGGTCATGTATGGATGTGAGAGTTGGACTGTGAAGAAAGCTGAGCACCAAAGAATTGATGCTTTTGAACTGTGGTGTTGGAGAAGACTCTTGAGAGTCCCATGGACTGCAAGGAGATCCAACCAGTCCATTCTAAAGGAGATCGGTCCTGGGTGTTCATTGGAAGGACTGATGCTGAAGCTGAAACTCCAATACTTTGGCCACCTGATGCGAAGAGCTGACTCATTGGAAAAGACCCTGATGCTGGGAGGGATTGGGGGCAGGAGGAGAAGGGGACGACAGAGGATGAGATGGCTGGATGGCATCACCGACTCGATAGACATGGGTTTGGGTAAACTCTGGGAGTTGGTGATGGACAGGGAGGCCTGGCGTGCTGCAATTCATGGGGTCGCAAAGAGCTGGACATGACTGAGCAACTGAACTAAACTAAACCTTAAATTTGTTTTCTATGTCTGTAGTTCTGTTTCTGTTTTGTAAATAAGTTCATTTGTATCTTTTTTGAGATCCCACAGTAGAAGTGATGCCATGTGATTTGCCTTTCTGTGTCTGGTTTACTGCTCTTAGTATGATTGTGTTGCTGCAAATGGCATTATTTTATTCTCTTTTATGGCTGAATAATATTCCATTGTACATACATGATTTTTTTTTTTTGCTTAATTATTTCAGGGTTGGTGTGGGGGTTCCACAGATTTCAGAGGCTCCTGCTCCTTTTAACTCTCTCCTTCACCATCCCTAGGGTGTGGCCATGTCCTCAAAGTTCAAAAAGAGTGTTGGAATTCCAGCCACTATGTCTACCTTCCAAGAAAGCAAGTAGAGGAGGGGAAGGAGTCCCATCCATTGGTGTTCTTCATGAGCTAGAACTTAGTCAGATGGCCACATCTAGCTTAAAGGAAGATTGGGAAATGTATTCTGGCATTGTGTATTGGCTCAGATAACAATTGGAGTTCTCTTGATTTGAGAGAGAAAATGGTTATTTTATAGGTAGGACAGATAGTCAGCTATTCCCACTACATCTAGTTTCAGACCACAAGCTAAGTGAGCCAGAGCTGAGGTTGTAACCCTTGGTTCCAACCCAGAGATATGTCTTTCCACTGATCCCAGTAAAAATGGAACATGAGTATCGGGAAGCAGCTGGTGGACTTAGACAATACATGTTGGGAGGAAAAGAGAAGTCCTTTCCCTGTCTGCCTTGGGCTTGCATACCAACATGAACTGATTTGCTTTATGGTAAAGTTAGGGTCATGGAAATCCTTGAGTCTTGAAATATACAAATAGATCCGTGTATGGTCACGTCAGTTCTTATCTTACTGACATCTTGTTAGCGCTTGACACAGCTGATCACTCCTGCTTCCGTGAGTGTTCTTTTTCTGGGGCTCTGGTTTTCCTCCTGTCCCTCCGTCTTGCTCTCTTCATCTCTCTCCCTGTTTAATGATAAGAGTTCCTCACGTCTTGATGCTGGGCCTTCTCCTCCCTATCTTCTCTTTCCGTGCAGTCTCAGTTGTGTCTTCAGCTCTCCTGGCTCCTCATTGCTACTCATTGATTATTCATCTTTAATCCCCGGCTCAGATCCTATCTCGACTCCAGATCCATTCATCCAATTGCCAATCAGCACCTCCTTCTGAAGTGTAACAGCCCCCAAATGAAATTCCCAGTCCATTATCAAGTCTTGTCAATTGTACCCTGGCAGTAATTCTGACACCTCTACCCTGGTCTAGGATATTGCCAGGATTGCTGAAGTTTTTAAAAACACTTTTATTAAAGTGTAATTTGAACACTGGAAAATTTACCCATTGCAAGCATACAATTCAGTAATATTTAGCTAATTTATAGTGTGCAACTATCATCAAAATCCAGTTTCAGAACATTCCTATCACCAAAATAATTCCCTCTAGCCAGCGTATAGTTAATACTGTTCTCATCCTCAGCTCCAAACAGTCACTGGTCTGCTTGTTTGTGTCTTGGTTTATTTTTAGCATGTGGGGTCTTAGTTTCCCAGCCAGGGATGGAACCCATGCCCCCTGCCGTGGAAGCATGGAGCCCTAAACAGTGGACCACCAGAGAAGTTCTTCATCTGCTTTTGTTTCTATAAATTTCCCTTCTCTGGAAACTTCATATACATGAAATCATACAACATGTCATCTTTTTGCATCTGGTTTCTTTCACTTAGCATGTTATTTCTGAGGTTCACCCATGTAGCACGTTATCAATGTTCTTTTTATTGCTAGATAGTATTCCATTGTGTGGATATATCACAGTTTGTTTATCCATTCACCAGTTCATGGACATTTTGTGTTGGGAACGCTCTAGCTAGGTCACATTCTACTTTCTTCCTAACACGAGACTCTCAGCACAGCTAAAGTTATGTGTTCATTTTTGTAAATACCTTACTGTTTGTTGGCACATTTTCCATACCCCCATCAAATCAGAGACCTAGTTCCCCACCTCCTATGTATTAAAATTTTTTTTTAAATTTCATTTTATTTGCTTTTATTTATTTCTGGCTGCACTGGATCTTCATTGCTGCCCGTGGGCCTCTCCTTGTGGTGGCTTCCCTTGTTGCAGAGCATGGTTTCTAAGAGTGTGGACTTCAGTAGTGGGGCACATGGGGGCTTAGTTGCCCCGCAGCATGTGAAATCTTCTGGGACCAGGGATCGAAGCTGTGTCCCCCATGTTGGCAGGCAGATTCGTAACCACTGGACCACTAGGGAAGTCCCCTCCTATGTATTTTTAGCATTTAGCATACAGTGCCTAGCAAGTTTGGTACTCATTAAAAAAGAAATGTGTGTGTATATATATATATATTTCTTTTTTAAAGAAATGAGTGAATTCTTAGAAATAAGACTTAGTTTTGGAACCAAAGCCAAATTCTTTAAAATTTAGCTGGGCTTATGTAAATTCTCTTTTCTGTAACCATAGAATGAGAAAATGTATCCACAGTGCTTTATCCGTATCACAGAATGTGGTCCAGCTGACCACATGTGAGAACCTTGCCAAATCATATTGCCACAGCACCTCCAAGAAAAGAGCAAACACTGACTCTTGTTTTAAGTTCTGTCTTGTTGGCTGTGTTGCCAATTAACTAAACTGCTGATACAGTGTAATATGAGCATGGGATCCGATTCACTGTCTGCATTTGGAAATGTGATGTGGACATTTCTTGTTTGGAAGTTCTTGTTTTATACCCACTCGGACCTTGAGGCACAGCGATGGTGGAACAACAGTTCAGAAGAGAACGAGCCAGCTTTCTGCCTTTGCAGACGCAGGAATCGGGGCTCTGAGTGGATGAGTGCCGTGGACAAGGTCACAGAGTGAGGACCAGTAGCTCTCAAAGCGTGGTCCTGCCTGCAGCATCAACATCACCTGGGAACTTGCTGGAATTCTCTGGCCCCACCCAGACCTCCCGAATCTGTGGGAGGGGCCCAGGAACTTGTGTTTTTAACAAACTTGCAGGTGATTGCGATGTAGCAAATGTTTGAAAACCACAGGTGGAACCAGGCATCTTCCTGCAGATCACACCTCTTTCCTCTAGGCCATGTAGCCTGTAGGGAAAAGTAAAGGATGCTTTGATCCTGGGACAGTGGAGTTTAGAGTGTGATTTCACTAGATTTGTGTTGTTTAGTCGCTAAGTTGTGTCTGACTCATGTGACCCCATGGACTGTAGCCTGCCAGGTTCCTCTGCCCATGGGATTTGCCAGGCAAGAATTCTGGAGTGGGGTGCCTTGCCTTTTCCAGGCGGATTCTGTTGGATATTTAGCAGCAAAAAACCTGAGCCTAGGGGCCTGCTTCTGATTCTGACTGCTTCCCTGGTCTCCACAGGCCAGCTTTCCATCTCTCTTCATCCTGGTTGGCACCAGGCTGCCCACACACTGTGTAATTTGATGTGTATGTTCAAGGCTTTACTGTAAAGCAGAGACTTGATTCAGGACTCCACCCATCTCAAGGATTCCCAGGTAAGTTCCTTGTGTTGTTGATGGCAGGAATGAAAATGAACTGTGAGCATCAAGACGGGGCTTGACATTTTACAGTTTAAAGTAGTAGCAGTTGAAGTTCTTAGCCAATGGCCTTGGAAACTTGAGTGAATAGGAGTTCAGAAGGTGCCTGTATTAACCCTTGTTAGAAAGGTCTCAGTTCTTGCTCCCGGTATGTAAAATGACCTGGTCTTCAAAGGCGGATGGAATCTTGTCATACCTGAAATCCAGGTGCAGTGCACCCAATCTTGTGTTAAAAGTTCACTTTGACTTAACGCTTCTGCTTTGTCAGATGAGGTGGTTCACGAGGCAGCAGCCGCTCGGCCTGGTCTCTGGGGCCGCTGTGCCCAGGTGAACCTACATGATGCTAGCTGATGATCCAGTTATGCAGAAACTCCATTCCCGGTGACGTCATTTTTCCTTAAATCTTTCTCAAAAATACTCCCCAAGTGACAGAGCCAAGATACCTACTGCCTGAGGTGTTGTGATTTAGGAGCAGGGCTTCGGCTCTTTCACACAAAGATAAAATAAGGTCAGCTCTTTTTTTGTTTTTTTTTTTTTCGGTCAGCTCATATTTAAACAATATGTTCCGCTTTGTTGGATGGGCCCATAGTGCTCAGATGTTTGCTGAATGAATGATTAGGAGGAAGAACTTGAAAGACTAGGGGGAAAAAAAGGGGGTGTGAATAACACGCTTAAGGTTTTTATCCTGACTTGATTTTGCACTGGTTTTTTCCTACTTATCTAGGACTTCCTTGGTGGCTAAGACGGTAAAGAATTCACCTGCAATGCAGGAGACTTGGGTTTGATCCCCTGGGTGGGAAAGATCCCCTGGAGAAGGGAATGGCTACCCACTCTAGTATTTTTGCCTGGAGGGCTATAGTTCATGGAATCCCAAAGAGCTGGACACGACTGAGAGACTAACCCACACTAGGGAAATTTTGAAATTCATATTCCTGATTTCCTGATCTCAGCCACAAAGATTCTGATTCTCTATGGGATGGGAATCAGGAATCCACATTTTAAACTAGCTTCCCTGCTGATTCAGAAGCAGGGAATAGCTGACCCAAACTGCAGGAACATTCTTTTTTAAAACTCTGCTTTATTGGTTGTCTTTTGTTTTATTTATGGCTTATTTTTAACTGGGGATTGTTTAAAATTTAGAAATATGTGTAAATACTTTTCTTTATGGTTTTGCCTCTCCTGTTTTGGTGCCTTTCCCATGCTAACAGTTTAAAAATACCCATATTTTAAAAAATATGAATATATTAGTGAAAGTGAAGTCCTCCGACTCTTTGCGACCCCATGGACTGTAGCCTACCAGGCTTCTCCGTCCATGGGATTCTCCAGGCAAGAATACTGGAGTGGGTTACCATTTCCTTCTCCAGAGGATCTTCCCAACCCAGGGATCGAACCTGGGTCTCCCGCATTGGAGGCAGACGCTTTAATCTCTGAGCCACCAGGGAAGCCCCTGAATACATTATATATATATATATCATATAACTTAATATATCATTAAAACTAATACTACTAGTTTTTTTTTTTTTAAGTCTTTAACATGTCAGATGTTATTGTCAGGTCTAAAGATTGGCCCTATAAAATTTTTACTTTTTGATGCTGTTTTTAGCCAACATTTTGCAAAATATTCCATGCACATTTAAAAAGTTTATATTAAAAAGTTTGTGTATATTTTTCATTTGGGTATGTAATTATTTGTAACATTTAAAATAAAACTTGGGAATATATTGTTTTGAATCTATATGTTCCCATTCATTTTCAACATATCTGTCCAACTCTGGGCAAAAGGAGGATTTTAAAAGTCTCCTAATCTGATTGTGTTTTATTTTTTTTCTTATATTTCTGTCAGTTTCGACCCTGTGTTTTTGCATCTTTGCAGTGAAAATGGTATTTTCACTGCAAATACTGCAGATAGAGAAAACACACTATCTTAATGGTTTCGAGCCATGGGCCTTACCGGCTACATCGCCTGATTAAAATCTATGCTATAATTTCCTCTCTATAAGATCTGGAGCGTGCTGTTTACCTGTCCACCCTTGAAATTTTCATCTGTAGAAGAGTCAAGTAGTCAGTCACTCAACCCAGAGAAGGGTCTTTCGCTGAAGAACAAGGTCACTGTTGTGTGGTCAGAACAAGGCACAGGTGGGCCCCAGCAGTCTGAGCAGGAGCTTCTCAGGGGACAGAGGGCCTGGAGTATGCAGATTTCTACAGAAATTATGATTCTGTGAAAGATTTCGAGGAGGCGCCTTTCAGAGTACAGAGTGATTTTGGAATATAAAGAATTTGTCTGGGTGAGGTCCATGGAAGTTTGTCACTGAGCTGTGTTCCTGAACCACGATGTGTGAATATTTGGGCTAGAGACTAGCTTCTCTTGATAAATAATTAGTGTGGGGGGTGGAGGTAGACACAAAACCGAGGGCCTGGGAAGGTGAGGCGGATCCCAGCAGGCGGGACACCAGCGCCAGCGGGGGTCGTGGGCCCGGGTGGGTGAGGCCTCCTGCCGGCGTGGTGGGAAGGGTGGAGCCCCGCACGGAATGGGCGGGGTCCTTACGCCCTTCTAGAAATAGTAACCTGGGTGTTAAAGATGTCTGCTCAGGCGTCAAGGGCTGGGCAGTCGCCTCCCTTCTCAAGCCCTTTCCTCTTGTTTTAATTTTCACTTTTAAGTAGATGAAATGGTTAGCTTTTTGTCAGTAGCACCCTGTCTGGCGAAGTTCCTCTTCAAAAGAGTTTTTCCACTGCAATTTTTCCTCTTTGTAATTCTCTTGTAGGTTGTTTGTGATTTCTGCCTCTTGGCATTAATGAGCTGCTTCCCCCGCCCTGTTCCCCTCCTCCCCGCCATCCTTTCCCTTTATTTTTCGGCTAACTGGATGCTGATGGCAATTGGCGCGCCTACCCCCTCCCAAAGTAAAAATGTCAGATTTTCAGCTCTTAGATCCTGAAGTTGAACCTTCATGAAACTCTGTGAGGCAGGTGGGGGTGGGAATGAAAGGCTACAGGTGTTGACAGATGACTCTCCTTGATGCAAGGACTGGAAAGCAGTTATGCATAAGGGCAGCTGCCTTATATGTACGCAATCGCGAGTGAGCATGACTGTGTGCGTACGGATGAAAGTGCGTGTGTGTGCACGCAGGTGTGTCTACGTGCAAGCACGCGCTCACGTGTTGTTTCCGAAGCAGTGGCTTGTTCTCAGGCCTTTCGAAGTGGGCCTGCCGCTCGCCGCGGGTCCCAGCTTTGGAACAGAGCGAGGTTGCCACTCCGAGGCTGGCCTGATCAGGACTGATGGCTTGTCTCCTAGGTTGGTTTGATGTCTCCTTTTTTCCCTCTCCTTTCTCCCCAGCACCCTCCCTGGTTGGTTAACATAGCCCCTAAACTATGTTCCCTTCGTATACAGTTAGGTTCACCTGCTGGTCAGTCAAGATGCAAACTGAAGCTAGAGATGCTAATTAAATAGAACCCACTCTAGGAATTAGGTTCCTCTTACTCGTTTCTCCAGAAGGAAGGGCTTGAAGAAAGTTTCAGGAGTTTATCTGGCGTTTGCACTTGATTTGGTGAAGCTTTGTCCTGAAATGCGGTTAACTTTTCAATTTAGGATGAAAGCTGTGAGTTTCTGATGCAGCAATGCCTGACAGCCCTGACCCTGCGGGAAACCACATGTAATTTCCTTCCTCCCAGGGGACGGGACGTGACCCCCAGGCAATGCGTTTCTTAATGCTGGGTGGGCAGCTCCTACCTCTACGGACAGCTGCTAACTCAACTTTCAAAGGAGGTCCTGGAAGAACACTTTTTGTTTAGTCTGTTGCAATTTTTAATAGGATATTCTCCCATCATTTCTTTCCAAATAGGATCAAGTTTTTAACTGTCTTTAGAAAAAAAGTAAATTATTGATAACCTTCTTTAGTGCACCTGATCTAAACCTGTATTTTCACGGAAACTATTTTAGGAAGCAGTGGAAGTGTGTGTGTGTGTGTGTGTTTGCCTGAGGCAGAGGGTTAGAATTAAGATGTCATTTTGAAATAGGTAATGTGAAAAATCATTCATGTGTTCCCATAGCCTCCATAACGTGTGCTTATTGGGTTATTCTGACATCCTGATTGAGGAAAAAAAAACCAGTTCAATTCATTTTTTGGTACCAGTTTCTTAGTAATGTCCTTTGCAAATATATGGTTGGTGTGAACGAGATGAATTTGTGAAGCTGCCTCTGGGAGGCGGAAAGGCTGACGTGGCCTGGGTGATGAGCGGATGGAGCAGAAAGGGAAGAGGTGTTGAGCCTTTCTCCATTCCAGCAAGGGTACCTGGTGGATGGGGAGGGTCAGGGTGTGGAGGGCAACTTGGCTTACGCCTTTTCCTTGAAGCCTGTTGAAGTTATACGCTACCTTTTCTGCTTTCCTCTGTGTAAAGGGGGCGTGTTTACAGATGGGAAACACTGCGCTTCTGCCAGGGTGGTTTGGGGGGATGCAGGGGGGTGGAGACACAGAAAGCTGTAGTGAGGTTCCTTCCCTACACTTGGACAGATGATTGCTGTCAATGCTCTGACCTGCCGGGAGCTGTGTCTGCCTGCCTGCAGTCACTGTGACAGGAAATACGGGTCACATTGAAACCACTGACTCCTAAAGAGAAGGCAGGGTCAGCATTTGAATAACGTGACCCCTGGTGGCTCAGAAATCACCGCAACTCCTCTCTCATGGATAGAAGTTGGTTTTCACATCTGCAGGGGAAGGGAGTTAGAGAAGGCGAGGTTTGGAAAAAGAACGAGACGGGCACTTTACAGGAAAATATCACCTTTAATGAGGCAAGAAGGGGCAGCAGTCAGATTAGTGAGCTGCTGCACTAACTCAAGAAAAGAGTAAGTGTATATAGGCCTGTATGTGGAAAGCTACTGTCTCAAGGGGACCTGTTCTTCATAATTGTTCGGAGTAGTTATCTCTTAAACGGCTGGGGCAAGGAATTCTGGAGCTCAGCCAGAGGCTGGACTGGCTGGGAGCTGGGCGTGATCAACCTTAATGTCCATTTTTTTTTTTCCTTTGGGTGAGAGAGTTCTTTGTTTTGCATGGAATGGTGGGGAGGACCCAGAGGGGAGATTTAACTCCAGGTTATTTTGAGCTATGTAACTTTCCTTCAACATCACAGAGAGGAGGAGGAGTACAAGGACATGAAAATAGACATTTTGAAAAGATTTTTGGTGAATTTGTCAGGCTGACTGCCATCAGAGCTCTGAAGCATAAGATAAGCAGAAGCCTCTTTCTCATCCTTGTAGAAACGATAAGGGTGTTTTTTAGCAGGTGGTTCTCCTCCAGGTGGTGATTCAGGGGCCCAGGCTACTCTCTCTGGGGGTCTTGGCCACACTCATTGTGGATCCCCAGTGGCCTTAGAGGATGTCTCCACTCCAACCTGTGTGAGTGTCTGTCTTTCTGTCTGTCTGTTGTGTTCCTGTCCTGCGTTACTTACGCTCACATTCTGTTGCCACAGCTCACATGGCCACACATCCCGACAAAGAAAACTGGGAGATATATTCTGTCCTCTCATCTCATGTCTCTTGGAAGAAGTGGGCAGGGATTTGGTGATGAGCTGTTAGTTTAGGCCAGTGCATCTCAAACTTGGGCTGCATCAGAGTCACCTGGAAGCCTCCTTGACCCCTTCCCCGGTGTTTCTGATCCAGCCGGCCTTGGATGGGACCCAAGGATTTACATTTCAAACAAGCTCCCAGGTGAGGTTGATGTTGCTGCTGGGCCCACGAAGGCATCTTTGTATCTTGATTTATCCATGATGGTGATGGAGGCCAGAAGTATAGCCTTATTATTGTGACCCAAAAGAGATTGGGGGGTGGGGGGGAGGAGAGAGGTAAAAAAGATTGCCTTGGCCAGGATATTTGGAATGTTACAAATAATTAAAAGTGGAAGATTTCTTAGAGGAATTGGAGTTTTGGAGGGTTGAGACCTGGGTTGTCAGGTACGCATGCTCTGTGGGGGTGGGGATGCAGTGGCGTCTCTGCGGGCAGGCAGGGGGACTTTGAGCTGGGTTCGCTTTCTTGGAGCGGGAAGGTTTGGAGAAAGAAGCACCTCAGTGGGTGAGGAGAGGTGACCCGGAGCAGGTGGTGAAGGAGGACTTGTGGGAGACTCAAATGAGAGTTTGTGAGCTGGACTGAACCAGGTGTGGATGTGGACACAGACAAGCAGGACTTGGGTTTTGGAGTTTCTTTGAGTCCCAGCACCTGAAAAATGAGGGATAATGATGGCTGTCTGTTGGATACTGTGAGAATCAGGGTGGAAGTTTGTAAATTTCCTTGGTTTGTGGTGCTTGGAAGGTTAAAAAAATGCCCTGCGGTTTCATTTAATAAAGCAGTCATCTGCAAACAGCTTCATGTACATTTATGTCCTAACATCTCAGTAGCCATTTGAAAAAGTAATCAACATAGGGGCTTCCCTCATAGCTCAGTCGGTAAAGAATTTGCTTGCAATGCAGGAGACCTGGGTTCAATTCCTGGGTCGGGAAAATCCCCTGGAGAAGGAAATGGCAGTCCACTCCAGTATTCTTGCCTGGAAAATCCCATGGACAGAGGAGCCTGGTGGGCTACAGTCCATGGGGTTGCAAGAGTCGGACATGACTTAGCGACTAAACTACCACCAGTTAATATAGAAGAACAGTACATTTCTGTGTTGAGAACCACAGTCACATGCTGATGGACTGTGTGTGTGCCTGCAGATTCCAGACTGGCTGAATTGTCTGCGTGCTTGGTATCTGACTTGTGAGCATCACTGTGTAACCCTCAAATATGGGACATATTTTCTAGTGCCTGTGCGAGTTCACAGTGGTGACCCAGCTGCTCGGGTGCATGGATTGAAAACTGTGGAATCTGGTAGTTTCCCCCCTTCATTCATTCACTGAGTAAATACTGAGTATCAGTGAGGTGTCAGGCACTGTCTGTCTCTGGGTAGGGTAGAGTCAGGGGAGGGCGCCGAAACCAGACATTGAATTGGATAATCCTGTAACTGTAGATTCCCACGGGGGCCAAGGCCATGAGGGGCAAGTTCTGGGTGAGAACTTGTGGGAGGATTTGGCCTGGTCAGGAGAAACTTCCTCAACTTGGTGGCACTTGAGTTGTTCCTGAAGTTACCGTGCAGTGTAAATAGGGGAAGGAACTGTGTTCTAGACACAGGGATGGCAAATATTTTCAAGCTGATGAAGGACTGACTTTTTCCCCTCCTTAATTGCACTGTGATTTGTTTTGAGACTGGTTCTGTGGCTTGGGTGTGCCTGCAGGTCAGCTAGTGTCTGGACTTTTCTTTAATGAGACAAACCCACTGATGGTGCAGTTGAATGCTGATGTGAAACCCAGTTGCACAGAGTTTCAGTGTTGTTTTGAATAACTGCTCCAGTTGGGGAAACAGCATGAGCAATAGCCCTGTGGTGGGAGGCAGCTGGGGGAGCCAGCCTGGGTGGAGCAGACAGTGGGAGGCGGGGAGAGCCGGCAGGGGCTATGCTGAGCCTCTGGGCTCCAAGGGGAATTCAGGTCTCTGATGAAGACAGCTTGTGGAGAAGGGGAAGTTGTCTGGACTACTTTCTGCTGATAGATTGTAAGTGTCGATAGGCCAGGTACTCAGCTCCCAAGATTTGTTTGAGCCATTCAGACAACTAGCAGTTCCCCTGTTTTTCCCCTGGATATGGACTCCAGTGGCATTGCGGCCTCCCAGAGCGAAGGGAATTCTTGCCCTGTTGTGTGAAAAGTGTTCCGTGGAAGGACCCGCTGGAGGTTAGAGAGCTCCGTGAGCACCTCTAGTTCCTGGCTGGACCAGCCCTGGGGCTCAGGCCCCATACAGCTCCCAGGCTGCCCCGGAGTCCAGCCCAGCTTGCTACTTCTGGGGTGAGAATTTCAGGTGTTCCTGTGAAGTCACGTTGAACCTGTTACCAGATTCTGTGTCCCAGCGCCTTGCTCTTCTCTACCATCCTGAGGCTAATGTGTATCTGTGGGCATCGCACCATATCCCAAATGGGCCTGGCCTCTGCTCAGGAGCCACGACAATCTCCGTTCTTGGCTTGTGTGGGTGTCTGGCAGGGACTTTTAGCTCCCAGCATCCTGGATTGGGACCCTTGATGTCCACAGAAGGATTCTGTTCCTCCTCCTCTTTGCTCAGTGAGAAAACCGACGCCCTGTGATCTCTCCGCCCAGGTACTTCGTGCTGGATTTCGAGGCTGGGATCCTGCAGTATTTTGTGAACGAGCAGAGCAAGCACCAGAAGCCTCGAGGGGCCCTGTCTCTTTCTGGCGCCATCGTGTCCCTGAGCGACGAAGCACCCCATATGCTGGTCGTGTACGCTGCCAACGGGGAGATGTACAAACTGAGAGGTATGTTCACCCCCTCGGGAGCTTTGTAGCCGGGCCTCGTGGGCTCACAGGTAACATGGTGATGGCGCTCTGGTTTTTCAATTTTTTTAAAATCACCTTTAACAGTTGGCCGTATTTGAGGACTCTGGTGACAGACACTGCCTCTCCTCCTCTTGAGGTGGGGAGAGGAGCTGAGATTAGGAAGTATTTGTCCTCATTAACCAAGGAATTAAGGACAAATGCAAGGTGAGTGATTGCAAAGCTGGCTGAACCTTAGGACTTTGGTGGATTTTTCATATTAGCTCAGTATAGATTTGCTTGTACTTTATATGGTGACTCTCCAGTACCCATGAGGCTGCTCTAAAGATAAAATAAGCCTTTCCCCCCCTTTCTTTCTATTTTTTTTGTGGCTGCACTGCATGACATGTGGGATCTTCCAGGACCAGGGATGGAACCCGTGCCCCTGCAGCGGAAGCATGGTGGCTTAACCAGTGGATCGCCAGGGAAGTCCAAACAAGTCTTTTAGGGATCATGGTGGGGACCTTCCTGGTGGTTCAGAGGCTAAGACTTTGCCTTGCAATGCAGGTGGTGTGGTTTTGATCCCTGGCTGGGAAAGCTGGAACCCCTCAGGCCTTGCAGCCAAAAAGCCAAAACATGAAATGGAAGCAGTATGGTAACACATTCAATAAAGACTTTAAAAATGGTCCAAGTCAAAAAAAAAAAAAAAAAAACTTAAAAAAATAACAAATCTTTTCTTTTTTTTTTTAAGAAAAGGGTCATGGTGTCCTCAACTCAGAGTTTCTCTAGAACCAGCTGTTAGTAAAGGCCCCTTCACTTCTACTTTATTTTGGGGGCTGCATCAAGCAACTTGTGGGATGTTAGTTCCCTGACTAGGGATTGAACCCAGGCCCTTAGCAGTGGTAACGCTGGGTTGTAACCACTGGGCCGCCAGAGAATTTCCCCTACTTGTACTTTATTTAACCCTCTGTGGCCCTAGAGCCTGGTGAAAAGCCAACTGGTGTTATTTCCTGTTGTCTACTATCTCCCCTTCTCTTTGCTTCTTGAAAGCTAGGAGCCCAGCATTTGGCTGCAACTGGAGGTGCTAACTGGGGCTTCCCTAGTGGCTCAGCAGTAAAGAATTTGCCTGTGCAAGAGATGCAGGAGGCATGGGTTTGACTCCTGGGTTGGAAAGATCCCCTGGAGGAGGGTATGGCCACCCACTCCAGTATTGCCTGGAGAATCCCATGGACAGAGGAGCCTGGTGGGCTACAGTCCATGGGGTTGCAAAGATTCGGACACTACTGAAGCACCTGAGCACACGCACACACGGAAGAACTAACCACCACCCCCACCAAGGCACATCCACTGCACAGATTTTCAGATGGGGCAAACTTGTCTGCAGTGATGTGATTTGATTGCTAGACCATTCTACCAGCATTCTGTCACAGGTGCATTGCCAGAAAAATAGTCGTCTTCTCACAGAATAACAAAACCGACCCCCAAATGCACATTTGCTCACATGTGCGCACACACATACAGTCAGTGTTGTTAAGGTCTGAGGAAAGAAGTGTGTATTAAGTGCTGGGAGGTGGTTGGTAATCACACCTCATGTGTGTGCTCAGCCATTCGGTCATGTCTGACATTTTGCAACCTCATGGACTATATAGCCCACTGGATTCCTCTGTCCATGGAATTTCCCAGGCAAGAATACTGGAGTGGGTTGCCGTTTCTTCCTCCAGGGGATCTTCCTGACCCAGGGATCAAACCCACATCTCCTGCACTGCAGGTAGATTCTTTACCGCAGAGCATTGGGGAAACCCATGCCTTTTAACGTATTTATTTAAGGAAAGGCTGAGTACAAAGAAAAGGCCCCTCATTCTTTGTGCTTGACCTGGGGGCTGACAGTGGTGGGTCTGCCTTTGCAAAACCAGGCTGAGGGCTTTGATTTCCCCAGCTCAGAGCCCAGCGTTTGCTGACTTTCCTCCAGGCTTTGCTACCAAGGGGTAGGCTAAGCTGCGGTTCCTTTATTATATTTGCACTTTATTTACTTTTGACTGGAGAAGACTCTTGAGAGTCCGTTGGACAGCGGGGAGTTCACACCAGTCAATCCTAAAAGGAAATCAGTCCTGAATTTCTTTGGAAGGACTGATGCTGAAGCTCCAATACTTTGGCCACCTGATGCGAAGAGCTGACTCATTGGAAAAGACCCTGATGCTGGGAAAGATTGAGGGCAGGAGAAGGGGGTGACAGAGGAGGAGATGATTAGATAGTATCACTGACTCGGTGGACGTGAATTTGAGCAAACTCTGGGATATAGTGAAGGACAGGGAAGCCTGGCGTGCTGCTGTCTGTGGGTTGCGGCAATGAGTCAGATACGACTTAGCAACTGAACAACAACTTTTGATCAAGCCGCAAGGCTTGTGGGATATTAGTTCCCCCAACTAGGGATTGAACCCAGGCCCTTGGCAGTGGAAGCTCAGAGTCCTAATCACTGGACCACCAGGGGATTCCCTGAGGTTCCTTTATTATCTGTATACAAGTCATATCTCAGGATCTAGAAAACAATCCCCAAAACTTCTGAAATAAAAATGCCTTTAGTTGAAGAAAGTTTTTCAGTTTTGGGCAACCGTGAGAAGAGTCATGTTTTCTTTGGAGATTCATGCAGTGTGTGTCCGGATTTATATGGTCCTTGGTTTCGCTTTGCTGTTTATTGCTTAATAAATTGTCAAAGCAGAAACAATAGCAGGTGACAGGCTTAATGGTACTCCCTCCCCCCAACCCAGGGCTGTCAGGGTTGATGAAAATGACACAACCCCATACAGAAGAACAGTCTAACCAGTTTGACAATGGAGACATCTTTTTGCCTTTTAGCTGTTTTTCTCTGGATTATTAAGCCCCAAACTTTTTTTTTTTTTTTTTTTTTTAGGATAGTTTTAATAGCAAACATCAAAGTTTTGTCATCTGCACGAACTAATCATAAGGGCTAAATTTAGCTTAAAGTTATCCACTACAGCAAATGCAGGAAACATTTCTGCTGCTTTCTGGCTGGTTCTTAGTCCATCCCCCAAGGATCTGGGCATCGATTTTTCTCATTTCACATCTTGCTACATGTAGAGATGAATCTTGATGTTAATAGATGCACAGCTTTGAGGAATGTTTTTGGGGCAGAGCCTTTGGGTACTGCCACAAACCAACAATGTTCCTGAGGAAAATGACTCTAGTTTTTGCAAAAATCCTTTTTCCTTTGGAGTTGAGGTTCACCGGGTCTACACTTCTAGATTTCTTCACCTGAAGCTGAATTTGGGTTTTACTGACAAATGATACTGAGGGTCATTTTTGTAAAAAGTGCAGACATTTTTGTAAAAAGACAGGGGAATCATTCTGTTTTCTGCATAGAAAATGTTTTCAACATTTATGCAGTATTCTTTTAAAATATGCAGTGAGTTATGCAATTAAATTAATTTGGATTTTATGAGACCCTGTTATGTATCCATGGTCTTTTAAGAAAATGAGTTTGTATATTTGAGAGATGGGGCTGTAGATGGAAGATTGTGACGATGAAGTTGACTTGTCCTTAAAAGTCTCTTTAGGGGACAGTTGAGGGTCTCTGAGGCAGCATTTGGTACCTTGTTCTGTCCAATCATAGTAACCTTTGAGAATACATATTAAAATGATAATTCAGCTGAAAGCTTGTTTTGTAAAGGCTGATGACTCCATAGTACAACTTCAGTAGATAACAAAAGGGCCCTGAAACACTGTACTCTGGTCCTCCTATTAGCCATGTTTGGTGGCAGCATTAAAAACAATCATGTTTTGTCTTCTCTGCTGCTTTTTAAAGAAGTAGAAAATACTTTGGCATAGTAGGTTAAAAAATGGCCAAATTGTTCTTAAGCATTTCAGAATACATTATTAACGTGATTTAAGAGGGAATTTGGGGGTCACTTCTTCAGGGAAGCCTTCTTTAAGCACCTGTCCTAGGGCTATGTTAGGTACCCCACTATATATACTATATAATGGAGCAAGGTGTTGTTTATGTGTCTGTGTGTGGGGGTTGTCTTTTCATTTTTGGGCTTCCCAAGTGGCTCAGTGGTAAATCCACCTGCCAGTGTAGGAGGCACAAGAGAAGCAGGGTCGATTCCTGGGTCAGAAAGATCTCCTGGAGGAGGAAATGGCAACCCACTCCAGTATTCTTGCCTGGAAAATCCCACAGACAGAGGAGCCTGGTGGACTACAGTCCATGGGTCGAGAAGAGGCATGCACTGGGTGACTGAGCACGCACACATACCCACTTTTCCTTTTGTTTATTGTTTCCTTTACTGTGCAAAACCTTTTGAGTTTAAGTAAGTCCCATTTATTTTTATTTCCATTATTCTGGAGGAAAAGGGTCTTGCTGTGATTTGTATCAGAGAGTGTTCTGCTTATGTTTCCCTCTGGAAGTTTTATCGTCTCCAGTCTCCCATTTAGGTCTTTAACCCATTTCGAGCTTATTTTTGTGTATGGTGTTAAAAGAATGGTCTAATTTCATTTTTTTACATGTAATTGTCCGGTTTTCCCAGCACCGTTTGTTGAAGAAATGCTTTCCAAGTTTAATGTAGACTTGCCTTCTTTGTCATAGATTATTTGACCATAGATGTATGGGTTAAGGTTTTTTTTTTTTTTTTTTTTAATTTATTTGACTGTGCCAGGCCTTAGTTGCGGCATGTGGGATCTAGTCCCCTGACCCGGGGATTGAACTCTGGCCCCCTGCATTGTGAGCACAGAGTCTTAGCCACTGGACCACTCAGAAAGTCCCAGGTTAAGGTATTTTAACAGAGTATCTTTGCAGCCACTTAGACATGCCCCACCAAAAAGCAAATGCCACATCTTACCCTCTTCTAATGACAAGAAATCTTACTTATTTTTATTCTGCTTGAAATTTCTAAGTTTGGTGTTTATTAGTTGAATAGAGACATTTAAAAAAATGTGTTTGGGTAATAGAAATTCTACAGTGTGGATGAACCTCAAAGATGTTAAGCTAAGTAAAGTAAGGCAGTCACAAAAGACCATATATGCATATGCATGATGCCATTCATATGGAATGTCTAGAATAGGCAGATCTCTGAGACAGAAAGCAGATTAGCAGTTTCCTAGGGATGGGAGAGAGGGTGAGAGGAGAGAAATGGGAAGAGACTGCTGATGGGAACAGGATTCTTGGAGGGATCCTGAAAATATTTTAAACCAAGATTATGGTCACACTTGTACTATTCTGTAAATATATTAATACTCAAAATCACTCCATACTAAAGACAGGTGAATTTTATATATATAAATTCTATCTCAATAAAGCTGTTTAAAAACCTGTTAGAAATTTAAAAATATCTATTTATTTAACTGTGTTGGGTCTTAGTTGTGGCATGGGGTGTCTAGTTCCCTGACCAGCGATTGAACCCCAGCCCCCTGCATTGGGAGCCTGCAGTCTTAGCCACTGGACCACCTTAGAAATTTTTGTAAAAATAATATAGGTGTACTGGTTCAACTCAGTTCAATTGCTCAGTTGTGTCTGACTGTTAGAGACCCCATGGACTGCAGCACGCCAGGCTTCCCTGTCCATCACCAACTCCCGGAGTAGTGTACTGATTACTTTTGGAGAAAATGATCTGTATAGGCTCAATGAATTCCATCCAGGAACATGAAATTCTGAAAATCCCTTTAAGTTTCTCAATAGAACTGTAGAAATTTCTTTAAAAAGAGAGGGGGAGATTTTTGGTTAAGTCTTGGTGTCTGCTGTTTTTTGGCGTGAGTACAATTGGTGTTTGCCTGGCCTTCCTTCATCTCCAGGCCCCCAAGCCCTCAGGTGTGTGTAGAAACAGGTTGGATGTGTTTTGGCTCAATTGCTACAAGCCATTGTTTCTCTATTTCAGCTGCTGATGCAAAAGAGAAACAGTTCTGGGTGACTCAGCTTCGAGCTTGTGCCAAATACCACATGGAGACGAATTCGAAGGTAAGTAACTGTGGAAATGGGGGGTGGTACTGGGGGCAGGTTGCCCCAGCTAGGACGGCTCCCCTTCAGCCCAGGATCGGCTTCTTTGGGGAGCTGTTTTCCATATTATCCTTAAAGTTCGCCACCATCAGGAATTCACACTTGTCCCGTGACATTTACATTTAAAGCCGAGAGACGAGTGGGAGGATTTGCTTATACATAGAGTGAGGGGGCAGGCACACACTTGATGGGAGCTGATTCTGAAAAGACACTTCTAGAGCTTTCTGTGTTGTCCGTTTAGGCAGCCGGTCGTTGGTCTGCAGAGAACTTGAGCAGGTGTTTTCACTGTGGCGGCAGAGGAGTCTGGTTTACTGTTCACGAAGACTCGTTGTCTCAGATCCTTAAATAAGAGGAGACCCCAGATTGTTGAGGCGCTTGTGCCTCTGAGTGTGTTAGCATGTTCTCGGGGACTTTGGCATCCAAGTGGGACTTAGTTTCTCTTCAGGATTCATTCTGAGATCTTGGATCAGATATGCAGGGGGTAGGAGGTAGGCGTTCTCATGGATTATTCAGAGGCTCTCCTATCATTAAAGACAGAAAATAAGTCAGAGAAAGTAAAAAGCCATTGGATATTGCTTATGCCTGTGTGCTCAGTCATTTCAGTCGTGTCTGACTCTTTGCGACCCCATGGACTGTACCCGCCAGGCTTCTCTGTCCATGGGGTTCTCCAGGCAAGAATACTGGAGTGGGTTGCCATGGTGCCCTCCACGGGGTCTTCCCTGACCCAGGGATCAAACCCACATTTCTTAAGTCTCCTGCATGGGCAGGTGGGTTCTTTACCGCTAGTGCCACCTGGGAAACCGGATATTGCTTATATGTAGAATCTGAGAAATAACACAAATGGATGTATGTACCAAACAGAAACAAATGGACATGGAAAACAAGCTTGGGGTCACCAAAGGAGAGAGGGGAAGGGGCAGATTAGAAGTGTGGGATTAAGAGGTATAAACATACACATAAAACGCGAGCAACAAGGAGTTACTGTGTGGCGCAGGGAATTCACTGTCTTGTCATAGCCTGAATGGAATATCATCTGAAAAAAGCACTTTGCTGTCCACTTGAAACTAACACAGTACTGTAAATCGACTGTACTTCAATTAAAAGGTATAAAAAATAATGGCCCGATGAATTTATTCAGGGCAGGAAATATATGTTAAAATTACTATTCAAAGGACTACCTCTTTTATATCATTAGTTCAAGGTTCGTTATGATATTCAGTTGCAGTCTTTTTCTGTATTCCGTGCATCTGATAGGAAGACCCATGCTTGAAACTTCTTAGGATTCCATTTCTTGTAACCTGTCTGCTCATGGAAATGTCTTATATAGTTATACCTCTCTGTTCTGCCTCCAAACATAACCTGAAATGATTTCTTCACAATGATGTGTTCATTTTTTTCTTTCTTCTCCTTGACTTGCTTACTACAGTTGCACTCACTGTAATGCCCCTTTAGGCTTGCCCCCGCTGGGGTCTGGGTGACCATAAGGACGGCCTCTTCTCTTTTAAAAACTGTATTTTGTTGGAGGATACTTGATTTATAATGTTGTGTTACTTTCTGCTCTGCAGCAAAGTGATTCAATTATATATGCATTCTTGTTCATATTCTTTCCCATTATGATTTATCACAGGATATTGAATACAGTTCCCTGTGCGATACAGAAGGACCGTTTTGTTTGGCCATCCTGTATATGATAGTTTGCATCCGCTAATCTCAAACTCCCCGTCCTTCCCTCTCCCACTCCCTACCCCTTGGCAACCACAAGGCCATTCTCTTACGTCTGTGAGTCTGTTTCTGTTTTGTAGATAAGTTCATTTATGTCATATTTTACATCCCACCTGTGTGATATCATATGGTATTTGTCTGCCTTCCTTCACTTTGTATAATCATCTCTGGCTCCACCCAGGCTGCTGCCAATGGCATAGTTTCATTCTTTCTTATGACTGAGTCATATTCCAGTGTGTGTGTATACACACACCACCACATATTCTTTATCCATTTATCTGTTTATGGACACTTAAGTTGCTTCCATATCTTGGCTATTGTGAATAGTACTGCTATGAACATTGGGGTGCATGTATCTTTTTGAATTATGGTTTTGTCTGGATATATGGTAGGGGCCCCACTTTTAAAGCTTTTCTCCCTCTGGCCTCCTTTATTTTCTAGGAATTATAGTAGGCGTTCTGGACGTTTCATCAATATTTTATAAATACCTAGGCAGGGCAGTATAAAGTTATTTTCTTTTTCTATATATCATTTTACTTTTTGTTAAGTGGAACAGAAGGGGATAAGATATAAAGGACATACCTTTACCTGTTGCTAATTGGAGGTGACTGTTCTTTGGTGAATTTAGGTATGTGTTAGCGTGTGTGTGTGTGGATCTGTAGCTCTCAGGTGTTAAAAACCTCAGATGTTTTTTATACAAATGGATGCTATCATGCACACTGTGCTACATTTTATTCTTTTCATTTGCTGATACAGCTTGGAGATTTTCCCCTGCTGGATATCTGCATCTATTGCACTCTTGTTAGGATGGCCAGATGCTCTTCTGAGAGGTGGATGTCAGAGCTTTAAGTCCATCACTGATGGATGCTTAATTTGATTGTGGTGGTTGTACATGATGCTGTAATAAACATCTGTGGACACTCATCTTCTAGTGCCTCTCGGGGTGTATGTCTATGAATTTATATCAGTGGAAGTACTGGGTCATGGAGAATGTGTCTTCTAAATTTTCATAGTCATTGCTAAATTGTCTTCTTCAAAAGTTGTCCTGATTTGTCCTGATGTGTACTTCCATCCCTTCTGTGTGTAAGGATGTTTCTTCCCCCTTTCACTAACCATAGCTCTCATGAACGTTGAGTTTTTGGTAGTCTCACAGATAAAAAAAAAATGGAACCTTGTAATTTTCATTTTCACTTCTGAAATCATGACTGGAGCTGAGTATATTTTCAGGTGTTTACTGGCCACTTCTGTTTCTTTTATGTAAACTGTCTATTTCTATCCTCCACCCATTTTTCTGTTGAATTTGTCTTTTCTTCTTGATTTGCAGTAGCTGTATATGTGTTAAGTCTATTTGTCCTTTGCCTGTCATTTGTACTAGGTATTTTCCCCTAGTAGGTAATTTGTGTTTTGACTTCGAATACATTCTTTTGCTATGTAGAATATTTTTGTAGTCAAATTTACACACATTTTCATTTTTGGGTTTTGGGTTTGCATTGTGTTTTGAAAGAGCTTCTCTGTTCCAAAATTAAGAAAACATTCTTCAGTTTTCTTCCAGTTAATTTATAGTTTAATTATCATGTGTAAATCATGGATTCATTTGGAATTTATTCTGGGTGTAAGAATTGAGGTGGGGAAACCAGTTTTAAGTGGGTTGATGTTTTGAGAGATCACTGCAGACCCAGTGTTAGTAGAAATAAGAGAATCTGAAGATTTTCTGTAGGAGTAGCTTTAAGAATCTGGATTGATCTGTTAACATTAAAACCCAAGTAAATAATAAATTAGAAGTTAGGACTTGTAGGATTCCTGACTTGAGAACTGGAGACAGATAAGCTGTCACTGCTCATTTATAGCATAGCAACTGGGATCAATTAGGGGAAGAATCATTTTTAAATTGTGAACAGACCTTGTAATGCAGCAGAAGTATGATCAAGTCCAAGTCTGCTCAAGCAGAAGTAGTGAAAATTAAGTTAGGCTTGAAGTGAATATCAACTTAATATCCAGTTCACTGAAGGATGGCTGCTGAATTTGTGTTGTGCTTGCTGGGAACACAAGTTAAGCCTTCCCTTCCCTGGGTTCCTCTCATCCTCTCTGAGAACACTCTCCATACAGCTGCTTGGAATTTTACCTTTAGAAACAAATCCTGTGGGACTTCCATAGTGGCCCAGTGGTTAAGACTTTGCCTTCCAGGGTAGGGGGTGTGGGTTTAATCCCCGGTTCAGGAAGCTAAGGTCCCACATGCCAGGGACATAAAACAGAACATAAAAAAGAAACCAGAGCATAAAGCAGAAGCAATATTGTAACAAATTCAAAAAAGACTTTAAAAATGGTCCACATGAAAAGAAAACCCACTTAAAAACACTTCACCTGATATCATATATTAATGCATATATGTGGGATCTAGAAAAATGGTTTAGATTATCTTATTCACAAAGCAGAAATAGAGGACAGACATATGGACACCAAGGGGTGGGTGCAGGGTGGGAGGAAGTGGGAGACTGAGGTTGACATATATACATTGCTGCTACTCTGTATAAAATGGATAACTAATGAGAACCTATGGTATAGCACAGGGGACTCCACTCAGCGCTCTGTGGCGACCTAAATGGGGAGGAAATCCACAAAAAGAGGGGATATATGTATACATGAGGCTGATTCACTTTGTTCTACAGCAGAAAGGAACACAGCATTGTCAAGCAACTATACTATAATAAAAATTTGTAAAAGCTTTTTTGATGTAGAATCAACTGTTGCCTGGAACAGATATTTAGGCAGATGAAGTGGGGTTATTATCCAGACTCAACCTGGTGAGAGTATCAAGAGAATTCAGATTTATTTGGACTGCACAGCACTTGAAGGATGACCAATCCAGCCCTAGGCGCTTGGACAAGCTCCTCAGGGACAACAGGTGTGTTTCTGATGCCTTTGTGGGTGTGTACCTGCCTTCCCATAGGCAGTGTTCTTTTCAGATGGACGCACAGAGGACTTAGGGTCCTTCAAAATCAACAGAAGCAAATATTGGAGGGTGGGGTGGCGTGTTAGAGGAACTTATTAATAATACAGATGCCAGGTTATTTTGCCCGGAGTGGGAAGTGGGATGATGAGGACAAGAGCCAAGCCATTGGAAAGTGTTTAAAGGAAATTCAGATTTTTAAGGTTGTAGTTCTACTGGCTTTCATTCTGGCCAGGTAAAGGAATTTTCAACTTGACGGAAACGTAAGGGATTTTTTAATACTTCTTTGGTTTTTCTCATCCAGACATGGAAGGTGTATTCGCTTGTGGGGGTGACCCATAGACTAAGTTCATGTGTCTCCTCGGATGCTAACTGGATGTTAGTACCAAGTGGCGCTAGTGGTAAAGAATCTGCCTGCCAATACAGGAGACTCAGGAGACTTGGGTTCGATCCCTGGGTTGAGAAGATCCTCTGGAAAGGGGATTGGCAGCACACCATAGTATTCTTGTCTGCAGAATCCCATGGACAGGAGAGCCTGAAGGGCTGCAGTCCATAGGGTTGCAAAGAATCGGACATGACGGAACTGACTGAGCACATCCACACACCAGCTGCCTTACCTCTCGGCTCCTAAAGGATGAGCATGTGGCAGGAGGTGATGGTTCTCACTGCCTCTGAAGTCGAATCTCCAACCCACCCCCACAGCAGGGAGAGAGAGCGGGTGTGGGCTTCAAACTCTGGGGGTGCCCAGGGCTCCCTTTATGCTCAGCTGCCTCCCTTCTGACCAGCGCCCCCATCCCCACCAGAAACATACTTCTGTTACAAGTTCACCGCTGACAACTTGTGAAGGCATTTTTTCCCCCTGTAATGGAAGTAGCTTTTTTTTTTTTTTAATTTGTGAATGTTTCCAGTACACAATGCCAAACATTCAGGAGATAGGAAAGAATAAGGAAGGAAAAAAAAATTTGCCCCCAATCCCAGCTGCATACCTAATCCCTGATGATACTGTTTGGGTGTGTGTCCTTCCAGACCCTTTTCTCCGCAGGGAGATAGAGGTCACGTGGCTCCATGTGTGGGGCTGCCCTTCCAGTCTTTCCCACACATACCTGTGCACACAGCACACGCCTCTTCTTGCGAGGAGCCCGCCTCTCCTGAGGATGGACTCTGAGACCAGGCTTTGGCCGTGGTTCTGTCCCCCGTGCTTGGGTTGGTTTGTCTTTACAGTGACCGTACAAGGTCGTGATCTTGACCTGTGTCTCAGAACATTTCTGGGTTCTTCCTTTTATCATCCTGTCACTTGTCATCCTTTATTCGTTTTCCTGCTATTGTTTAGATCCAGATGGAAATTCGAGGAAACAAGGGAAGTCTTTTTTTTTTTCCTCTAATATTTGCAGAGTATATATCTTTTATTTATTAATTTGGCTGCGTTGAGTCTTTGTTGTGACACTTGGGAGATTTGTTGCATCATGTGGGATCTCTCATTGAGGTGTGTGGACTCCAAATGCGTGGGCTCAGCAGTTGCGGTGTGCAGGCTTAGTTGCCCGCATGGCATGTGGGATCTTAAGGTTCCTGACCAGGGATCGAGCCTGCATCCTCTGCATTAGAAGGCGGATTCCTTTTATTTTATTTTTTTACGATTGATTTTTTTGGGGCTCTGCTGGGTCTTTGTTGCTGCCTGAGCTTTCCTCGTAGCGGCGAGCATCTGCTCTCTAGTTGGCGTACTTGGGCTCCTCATTGCAGTGGCTTCTCTTGTTGCAGAGCACCGGCTCAGTGGTTGTGGCACATGGGCTTAGCGCTCCATGGCATGGGGGATCTTCCCGGACCAGAAATCAAGCCCATGTCTCCTGCCTTGGCAAGGGGAATCTTAACCACTGAGCCACCAGCAAAGCCCCAACAAGGGAAATCCTGCCTGAGATGGGTCCGTCTAAAAAGCATGGAAAATGTAACTTAAAAAAAAAAAATCTATGGGGGTACTAAGTAAGGAAAAGTAGATATTTGGGGGCATTTGAAGTAGCTCATAATATTGTATTTGAAGCCCTTTCTCTGGACTCACAGGGCCCAGTTCTGACTCCATCTTTGCATTACTATTTATGGCTCCAATGATCTGGTTCCCAGGCTGACTTCTGCCGTCAAACCCCAGCCAACTCATCCACTCAGTAATGCAGTGGGTCCTAGGAAATTTTGTCTGGTAGTGTCTGAAGATGCTGTGGTTAGATCAGATAGGTATATGGTTAGGCCTCCTCATCCTTGCTAGGGAATTCTAAATTAAAACACAAATTTTGGGGTAGAGGATTATGCGGATTTAGAAATGGAGGAATGTGATTGTCTAATATAGGATTTTAAATTCATTATAAATCTTGGGAGGTCTTGAATGAGCTGGAAAGCTGCTGAGTTTCAGAGAGTGTTTATATAAATATTCATGGTGGAAGCTGCCCAATTCACAAGTATCTTTCTTTTTCCTTTCCCCCGCCTTCCCCTGGAATGATAGTTGATGTACAATTCATGTGAGGCTTCTTGGTTTAAGAGCACCATCTCTTCCATGGCAGGGGGAGTGGCTGGGGTCTGGTGACCCCAGAACTGGGCAGGACTTCTCTTCTTTCCTGGAAGCTAGTGTCCAGTGAGGACCTGCCCATCTTACATAACCCCCCTATGATGGTGGACACTGGTGGGACAGTCCCTAACTCACACCCCTGCTTCTGTCATGACATCTGGTCTACCTCCCCTGTCTCAGTGATGTAGGGGTTCCATCAGGGCAAGACCGGAGGGTTATTGGACAGGAGAGAGGAGGCTGAAGAGTGATGGGATGGCAGACTGGCTCACACTGGTCACCTCCATGTCCCCTCTGGCTCAGGAAAGCTTGCTCTGTGAGTACCTTCTATGCTAAAAGCATTGGAGTAGGTGGGCTGGTGACCTCACCCCTGGCAGCCATGTTGGTAGGTGCAGGGAATCCAGTTGGGGGGGCATTTGGAGACTTTATCTGAGGAGGCATGGGGGATGTGTGGACTATTTCTGGGGGAGGCTTATCTGTTCTGGGGAGGTATGGGTGGGGAATTGGATCAGACTGTTGGTGAATTCCACAGCCTTGGGTGAAGAATGAGGGGGGAGATGTGAAGCTGCTATTTAATGGGTTCTCCCAGAAAACTTGGAAACCAAATTGCTGCTGACAAATGACTGCAACTCTCCCGACTGTCTGCTGCCCTGGGGTGTGAGCCAGAGGGCTTGGGGAGGTGCTTAGCTGTCTTGGCTGGAGGCCTCACTACAGGAAGCACCTGCTGCCTGAACTAACCCAGTGGCATCTGTAGAATCTGAAACCATGTGCTTGTGAGGGACTGAAGATGGCATCCGGTCCCGGCCCCACCTTATCCAACCATCTGCACAGAAATGCACACCAGAATATTCATGGTAATCATGAAGACATGTGAGCTGATCCCTCTGGTTCTGTTTACCTAGAGGGGCCTCTGCTGCTGGCTCATTGAGAGAATGCTAAGAGTTGGGGGAGTAATATGACAAAGGACATCAAATACTTCTCTTTTATGAGTAAACAAGTTTGAGATCCCTCTGAACAGTTTGAACAGCTCAAAAGTAACAGAATGATTAAAAAGTGGGAAAGGAACCCAAACTCCTTCTGCTCCTCATGTCTAAAAACAGTGGCTGTAAGGAACAGGACAAGCGTGTGTGTGTGCGTGCTCAGACAAGAGGTAGGTCCTAAAACTCTGTGGTCCAGTGTGGAGGCCTCAGGCCAAGTGAGGCTGTTTAAATGGAAATTACTTGAAATTAAATTTGAAATCCAGTTTCTCAGCCTTGGCTACTTTCCAGGTGCCCAGGAACCACACTGGGCTGATGGCTACAGTACTAGACGGCACAAGGACAGAATGTTTTCCATCATCACGGAAGGTTCTGTGGGGCAGAGCTGATGAAGCCCCAGTTAGGGCTTTATGGTTTCCAAGGAGGAGCTTACCAGTGTCCAGTATAATCTGTTCTTGTGCTGTAGACAGTGTTTTGTTTTCTTTAAATCTGAAAAGGTTGATTGGCATTCCCTAACCCCTCTGTCCTTCCTTGAGGGCTTCCCCTGCACCCTTCTGGTCGGGAGTTCTCGTCTACCACCCCGGGCTGTGGCACTGAGCATCCTATTCATTCTCACTTCTCCCATGGCCTTGACTGTGCAACAGGGACCCTGACCGTACTTGTCTGACGGCAGGAACTGGTGTGCTCATGTGATCAGACTCCTCTCCATACTCTCCTCTCTGCAGCTGTTCACCAGGAAAACTAGTTTTAGGTGTTTTTCTTTTTTTAAAAAAATTTTAATTGCATTTATCTTTTTGCAGAATTTATTCCTGGGCTGTAATTCCAGTTTCTCCTGGAATATCTTTTTTCTCCTGTACAATCTGCTCTCCCCGTTTAGGGCCGATTTGCTCTTTTTCAGTAAGGATCATCTCAGTGTGACCAGGAGAGCTCATGTATGGCTTGGTCCGACTGTGAGCTCTGCAAGTTCCGCGCCCCATCTTGGGGGCTTTGTTCACCTGGGTGTGCTCATTGTTCAGGCGATCTACATCTGGACCCTAAAGTTCAGTATTACTCTCTGTGGGTTTTTTTTTTTTTTTTTGACTGATCCCTGTGGCATACTGCATGTTCTCTGATGAGGGATTGAATGCACACACCCTGCACTGGAAAGGTGGAGTCTTAACCACTGGACCACCAGGGAAGTCCTACTCTGCATTTTTGAACACGTGCAGTAAAAATTCAGGCACTCGTTTGGGGCCATCCACCCTGCATCCAGTCCCACTGTTGGACTTGGGCACACCTACCAGCTCTTTCACTGGATCGACAGAGTGGGGTCCATCACTTCTGTAAATTTAGGGACACCCTTCACATACTGGGTGGCTTTTTGAACATTCATATCCTTTGCCACCTGGGCAACTTCTCAGGTGTTCTTAAAACGATCGTGAAGCTCTTGATTTGCACGGCTTTGTGGGGTTTTTCTGGGTCAGGTGCATAGGAAGCCATTTTCAGTGGTCACTTCGAGGCTGCTTACCGGGAAAGCTAGTCTGAGCTTTTGCGAGGTGCGGAGGAGCAAGGGCAGGGCGCCCGTGGTTTTGCCGCTGGTGCACACGACCTTTACCAGCACCCTCTTCCTAAGACGAAGTCCAGAGCTGCCCCTGATGGGTCAGGTCTGCGTTCTCCCCCCCCACCATCATGCACACGGTGTTCCAGACACTCGCCCCCGCACACCCCAGTCCTTCCTGCTTCTGCGCTGTCTGTGATGCTAGGAACTGCCTCTCCCTCTCCTTCCTGGGGTGAATACCATGTGCTCCTCAAGGCTCGTAGAGTTCTTTGATGCCTTCGTGACCTGCCTGCTCAGAGTGGATCTGCTCTTCCAGTGCTCCTATGTGTACCAGAACACACCTGTATGACCGCACTTCTCACGGTGGGGGGGTGTGTGTGTGTGAGCGCGTGTGTGCACACACCCGCACACGTCAGCTGTGTCCTTAACAGCCAGGACTGTGGGGAAATCAGGGCTGCCGCCTCCATATCTGCCACCGTCACGGCAAGTCGTGATGGAGATAAAGCGCTTGGTGCATTTGCAGCACTTAATAATTATGTCAGCTCCGCTTCCTCTGCCTCACTCCTCCTGGCATGTGTGTGAGTAACAGAAGTGTTAGTAGTGGTGCCGGATTTGGGTTCGCTAAATTATATTCAAGTTATCATATTCTAATTTTCCTTGAATATTACAGCATTTTATATTAGATTCAGTATTCGAGGACTCTTCTTTTAAGAATACAGTTGCTTTACAATGTTTTGTATGTTTCTGCTGCACAGTGAGGTGAATCAGCTATAAGTATACATATATCCCCTCCCTCCCTAGTCTCCCTCCCACCCATCCCCCCTTCCCACCCCTCTAGGCCATCAGAGCATGGAGCTGAGTTCCCTGTGCTATTCAGCAGCTTCCCACTAGCGATCTATTTCACACATGGCAGTGGAGGTTGGTTTTTGTTTTTTTTTTTTTAATGTAGAGAGAGCTCTGAGCTTCCTGTAGCCAAAAATCATTCAAGAGTAACAAAATGTATCCTGACTTTTTTTTTTTTTAAAGAGAAGGGAATAGCAATCAAATGGAACACATTTTGGGGAAAAGGAAATAATAGTAAATGGACTCTTATCAGCCTATTTCTATGTGCAGATATTAAGGGAGGGGCTTTTCTTGGGTGATCTTTGGTATTTCTCCCAGTAGCCCTGTGAGGCAGGTACAACTAATTTATTACCACGTTTCATAGGTCAGGTCAGAAAGGAGGACGATATGCCTGCCCACGCTGGAATAGCTGGCAAGGACTGCCATCTTTGAAAAAGGGTTTGAGATATAATTCACACACTGTAAAATTTACTCTTTAAAAGTGTAAATTTAGTATATTTGTAGAGTTGTGCAGCCACAGCACTATATCAGCCCAGAATCTTTGATCACCCTGTGCCCATCAGCAGCCAAGCGTCCGCCTCCACCCGCCTCCTCTCCCAGCCCCTGCTAACCACAAACCACTGTCTATAGAGTTGCCTGTTCTGGACATTTCATGTAAACGGCCATTGTCTGTGTGGCCTTTTGTGTCTGGCTGATTTCACTTACCATAATGTTTCCAAGCTTCCTCCATGTTGTAGCATGAATCAGGACTTTATTCTTTTTTTAAAAAAGATTTTTATTTATTTTAAATTGGCATTTAATTGCTTTACAATGTTGTGTTATTATCTGCTGGACAATAACATGAATCAGCTGAAAGCATACATATATCCCCTCATTCCTTTCTATGGCTGAATAATATCCCATTGTTTGGCTATGCCACATTTTTTATTCATCAGTTGATGGATATTCGGCTGACTTTCAGTTTTTTGTTGTTACGAATGGTGTTGCTGTGAATGTTTGTGCACAGGTTTTTGTGTACACGTATTTTTTAATCTTTCGGGTGTATGCCTAAAAGTGGAATTGCTGAGTTGCATGGTAACTCTGTTTAATTCTTAGAGGAGCTATCACACTGTCTTCCAAAGCAGCTGGCCCTGTTTACGTTCCCCATGGACGAGGGTTCCAATTTCACCACCTCTTGTCAACACTTGATTTTGTCGGTCTTCGATTATAGCCATTGTAGTGGGAATGAAGTTGTATGTCATTGTGGTTTTGATCTGCATTTCCCTAATGACTGATGATATTGGGCATCTCATCACAGGCTTATCTTCTTTGGAAGAAGATATTCATGTATCTTCTTTGGAAAAATGTCTACTTAAATCGTTTGTCATTACTTATTTTTAGTTGTTGAATTGTGAGGGTTCTTGATATATTCTGGCTACCCAGACACAACAGATACATAATTTGCAGATATTTTCTCCTATTCTGTCACTTATTCCTTCACTTTTCTCATCTTTTTTGACATAAGTAAAATTTTTGAAAACAAATGGGACATCGATATAGTGGAGTAGGAATTGGGGTCAAAGGACCCGGTTTTTGGCTTTGCCCGGACCACTCGCAGCAACTAGCCAGTCTTGTCATTTAGAGTAACTTAATCTCTCTCTCTTTTTTAAATTAATTTTTTTTTGGCTGTGCCACACTGTATGTGGAATCTTAGTTCCCTGACCAGGGTTTGAACCTGGGCCCGTGGCAGCGGATGTGCTGAGTCCTAACCACTGGCTCACCGAGGAAGCCCCAGAAGAGACATTTTTACCTATTTTAATAGCCAACATTAAAATGGATGGAAAGTTGAAGAGAAACACTGTGGGGGAAGGTGTACCATTGTGGAACCAATCATTCAACCAAATACCTAGGACTTCCGTGGTGGCCTGTAAACAAGAATCCACCTGTCAGTGTGGGGACACAGGTTCGATCCCCGGTCCAGAAAGATTCCACATGCTGAGGAGCAGCTAAGCCCATGCACCACAGCTACTGGAGCCTGGCTCTGCAGCAGAAGAAGCCACTGCAGTGAGTAGCCCACACGCCGCAACAGAGGAGTCCCCGCTGTTTGCACCCAGAGAGCTTGCGTGCAGCAGCAAAGACCCAGTACAGCCAAAAACAAATACAATTATTACATAAAAAACAAACACCAGAAAAAGAGCAAGTAGAAATACACAACATACAGTCTTTGGAAGGTCATACAAGGGCCTTGTAGCAGTGGTTGCCTCTGGGAAACAAGAAGGAAAACTGAAGATTTAGAGTTGAAAGAAAGTAGGGATTTTGATGGTATTTGAAATTTTCATGTTGTTAGTTGACATATATAAGTGTAAGTTACTCAAACGGTTAAAATTTAGCTTCATGAAAGTTTCCTTTTTAAAGAGTGTTGCTGAAGCTGTGTGGTTAAGTGCTGTGGCTCTCAGGCCACGGTCACGTTGGCTCTTTATCTGCAGACAGAAACTCTCCCAGGCAGCCGGTGGTTCACCTGGTTCTCTTTATAGTCTGCCCTTGAAAGTCTTAAAAACCAAATGTTCTTGAAGATATTCGATAATTCCAGATTCCTGCCAATTCACATGAGACTTCTATTCTTGTTTCTCTGAATTGATTATCCTTGCTGTGGTTTGAGGTGTTTAAAGTTTAATGCTGTTTGGGGGAAGAGCTCCTTTCCCCCACCCCTGTGTTTGAACTCATCAGGGATGAGGGGTGAGCATGCCTGGCCTCTTCCTTGGCTGAAACCTCTGGTGCTGGGGTAGTTGGTGGAGGAGTAGGGGGCCCCCAGGTGGGTTCAGGGTTTCTCTACTGGGGGTTGAAGGGAGTTCATGCTGATTACCTGATAACATTTTTAGAAATCCCATGTATTTAAAAAAAAATTCAACTCATTCATCTTACTGTGTAAATATACTAGTTTGATTTAATATTTAAACATGCTTTGTTTCTTTCCCCAAGTTGTTGGGTAAGAAGCGAGATGAATTTCATCTTCGTTTGAGACCCTCAGGTAGAAGGGTCCCAGGTTGAGAAGCAGAGCATCCTGAGGTTCTGTCTGCGTTTCTCAGTAGCAGGTCTGTGTGGGGAAACACCCAATACAGTGGGTTTGAGCTTGATAAACTCCTGGAAGGAAAGCTGGACAAGCCCATCGGAGGATTTACTCTTCTTGGCTCTATCTTCCTGTTTCTTGTTGTTGGGCAATTTTGCTTTCATGTTCTATTAAGTGCAGTGCCATTTTTCTTTTAGAATTTTTCACAGATAATTACCCTTCGTGTACTTAAAACTAAGTGTAAAAGCATCACCCTCCGAAACACATCATCAAATTAAGTAAATAAAACACAGTTTAAGAACAGTTTTTATTAAAATGATAAACTTTGGGGAGTTTTTATTGTCTTAATAAAGTGCAACAATTTTGCATACCTTCTCAAGCATAATTTTAAAATTAAGCTGCCTGCCTTGCCCAAAAGGGAAGTGTTTGTGTTACCAGGGAGGGTGATCTTAGGCCAAGGAGGGAAGAGGATTTTGTAAGTAATAGATCTTTCATGTGTTAATGTAGAAGAATGAAAATATTTGGAAAGTGAATGGCGCAGTTTGGCCTTAGTATCAGTGGAGTAGGTTCAGGGCTGGAGCACCCATCTAACCCACCCACCCACTGGGCTTGGGTCCGCAGGGTGACTGTGTAACCCCACTTTGCAATTTTCTTGGTTCTGCCAGCCAGCTACCCCCCCAGCTTCTCTTGCCCATGGTACAGTTTTGATGATCCTAGTTCTCTACCACAAGCTTTACCCCCAGCATCATCTACTCTTAGCTGATTTTAGTCTCCCCACAGACTCTTTGGCACCCATCTGGAGAGGTTATGAGGAAGCCCTTTGGAGTTAGGACACAGGGACATTTCTGGTGACCCCTGAGTTCCATTAGTATGTTGGCATTCACCTTCAGGATCTTCCTTTCCTCTGAACCCCCTTTGGTCAGGTCGGCAATTGGAAAAGTTTGCTGATGGCAACCCACTCCAGTATTCTTGCCTAGAGAATCCTGTGGATGCAGGAGCCTGGTGGGCTGTTGTCCATGGGGTCACACAGAGTCGGACATGACTGAAGTGACTTAGCATGCATGCTTGCATGCGTTGGAGAAGGAAATGGCAACCCACTCCAGTGTTCTTGCCTGGAGAATCTCAGGGACAGAGGAGCCTGGTGGGCTGCCATCTATGGGGTCGCAGAGGCGGACACGACTGAAGCGACCTAGCAGCAGCAGCAGCTAATGCTGAAACCTGCATTTAAGATATATCTGTTTCATTCATCTACTTGGCAGCTTCTCTGTCTGTTTCTTTAAAGAATATTTATTTGGCTGTGTTGGGTCTTAGTTGCGGCACTTGGAATCTTTGTCGTGTTGTGCAGGATATTTCATTGGGGCACACAGTCTCTCTAGGTGTGGTGTGCAAAGCTTCAGTACTTGCGGCGCATGGGCTTAGTTGCTCCTCGGCATGTGGGATCTTAGTTCCCCGACCAGGGATCGAACCCTTGTCCCTGCATCGCAAGGTGGATCCTTAACCACTGAACCACCAGGGAGATCCCTCGGCAGCATCCCTTAATGGCATCTTCTTTTTATCCCCCTCAGCCCTGCTACTTGGCAGACCCGCAGACCTCTTTGAATTCAAAAGCTGTTTCCTCCGTGCCCTGGATGGCAGGCATTTATTAAGCTCCTACTGTGTGCAGTACACTCTCACTGGCGTGCTGTCCTTTGCAGCTCATAGGGTAGCTCCAAGTTCTTAGATCCGCATCGTGTATGACAGTAAAAAGCAAGAACAACAACAGGAAACTATTTTTGTCCCATGGAAACAGTTTGTTCAGATGCCAAAAAAGAACATGTTCTTCCTTTGTAATCATAGCGATAAGTGGTGTCCTGAAATTCCTAAATTCCTTCCACATACATCACCTGCTCCCAGGGTTCCTCAGCATCTGCCCTGCCAGCATCTTTGGCTGCATCCCTCTTTGCTGTGCGGAGCATCCTGAGTGCTGTTAGGCAGTCTGCAGCAGCCCAGGCCTCCAGCCACTAGATGCCATAGTGACACCAACACCAGTTGACGCCCAGAACAGTCTCCAGGCGCTTCTTGGTGGGGAAGGGGGCTTGGGGGAGGAAATCGCCCCTAATTGAGAACTGCTGCCTCGTATAATTTTCCCAACAGTCCTAGGAGGGAGGTGTCACCCTCCCTCACTAAGACTTCACCGGAGAGGAAACTGAGGCCCAGGAAGGTCCAGTGGCCCCAGGGCTAGGCCACCGCAGAGGGGAGACCTGAGGCCACGTCCACCCGGTTGCCTCTTCCCCTGAGACTCTCCTGGACCTGAGGCTGCTGGAAACCTGCTTCCGTGCACGGGGCGCAGCCAGGCCAGTGGGGCCGCGGGGCACCTGGGGCTCTACTCCTGGGAGAGCCCCTGTTCCTTGCCAGGCGCGGGACAGCCCATCCATCACGTCTGGAAACTCCTGGGCCGCGCCCCCCACGAGGGACGCGGTGAGGAACTCGGAGAGTGTAACAGTGGGGCAAGGGTGTACTGGCCGTCCCGCTCCACCAAGCCGTCTCGGGGGGCGGGGGCGTTCCCCAGGCCCAGCCGTGGAGTGGAGGGGACCCCACACTCTGCAGCCTTGGACCCCTTTAGCCAGGATTCGGCACAAACAACCTCAGAAGAGCTGGCGGCTCCCTGGCACGTGTTTCTGAAGTTGAATCTCCCCCACGCGCTGTGCCGCATGGATGGGTGGAGAAGGAGCAGAGAGATTGTTCGCTGGGGGATGAAGCTTGGCGGCCTGTGTGTGACCCGGGCTGGGCTCTGGGGCTCCCCGTGGGCTGGGCTCTGGGGCTCCCCGTGGGCTGCTGCCACTCGGCCACCGTCAGGACCCCCGTCAGCACATCCTCCTGCCTTATCCCCCTGTGGGTGGGGGCGGAGGGAGGTTCCTGCCCACCCCTCACCCCTGCTCATCGAAGGTGAATGGGGTCCTGAGAACTGGGGAGGGGGTTTGAAGGGTGCATTTACTCATCAGCTCCCCTTCATGTCTACCTTGGAAAACATGGTCTAGGCTCCCAGGGCCCCAGGATGTCTCCACATTTTAAAAATTGTTTATATTCATGCGGGGCCTTAGTTTCCCGCTCAGGGGTTGAACCCCTGCCCCTTGCAGTGAAACTGTGGAGTCTTAACCACTGGACTGCCAGGGAATTCTCTCTGCACATTTGAAGCTTAAATATTCTTTCTGCTAGTGGGATGCACAGTTCAGAATAACTGAACTTGAGGAGCTGTTTCTTTAGAATCTAATTTTTGAAAGAGTCCTAGAGTTGGTTGACCTTGGAAATAAGAAAAAAAAAATCCTTGTCTTCTCTCTTGTGAAGGCTTGCCGCTGCTTCGGCTCCTGACCTCAGGTGGCTGCTCTGATTTGCGGGCTTTTGAAGCCAACGCGAGTCGTCATGTTAGTTGCCCCTGCTCATCTCAGAATACGGGGTGCTGTGCACACAGCACGTGAGTGGGGGCAGCTAAGCTCTGAGAGCCAGGAGATGGAGGTGTTCTGGGGGTACCACCCTGGGCCTTGACCTTGAGCCATTTGCTTTCTTTTATACCATAGTGTCTTACTCTGTAACAGAGGTGGAGCCTGCCTATCTTGTGTTTTGTAGAGATATTACAAGAAAAGTAAATAACTACTTTTCAAGAGGCTGAATGAGAGCCACTATTCATATTGTAATTATGATGATGATGAATAGTTTGTCAGTTTTGTGTGTTAAGGGTGCCTACGAGGGTGACTTGGGGTGGGGGTGTCCTACAGACCTCTGTATTTCTGTCGGAAAAGAAGAAAGCATGTCTCTTTCGCACTTAACTTTCATTTGGGAGTGGACAGGAAGTAGAGTCCGATTTGCTTTTTTACATGTTGGAAGCTTTCTGCTTGCTCTCCGCCCTTCTGTTCAGTTCCCATCATGCAAAGTCAACATCTTAGGCACTGCTTTCAACAAGACAGGGAAATGAGGCCCTCTTTTATAAACTGTTTTGAATTTTACAGAGTTGCTTTTCTATTTGTCACATGATAGTCCTGGAAATCTTTCCATGCCAGTATATGAATCTGTCTTTAAAAAAAAAAAAAAATCAGCTGCATGGAATGGAATGCATGTGTCATGATGCTCTTCATAACCTGCTGGTGAGCATTTTGTGGGTACATAATAGACCCTTGGATGTAGAGAAAGGCCTGGTTTATGTGTGTTATGAAGTGATAAGGCTTGTGAGTCCTAGAACAGGGGGATCTCCCAGTCTTTCTTGCCTCTGTGTGCCTGAAGTTTGTGGTTCAGCTTCTCTGGGCCTCAGGTTTCCTTTTTTCTTTGTAAAATTACTTTTTATTGGAGTATAGTTGTTTTATGATTTTTTTTTTACTGTCTCCTTCGCTTTTCCTTTTAGAGATTTGGACTAGAAGGTATTCTCAGATCCTCTCCAGCTTTCAGTGTTACCAATTCATCCTGAGACCTCATGTGCTAGTTATCTCCTACTGTGTAACAGACAACAGACATCCTGAACCAGAATGTCTCGAAACCACCACCGTTTTATTCAGCTTACAGCCATGCTGAGCCTCTCGTCTCGTCTGAGCTGAGCCCACTGGCGCTCCTGTGGTCTGCTTGCATGTCTGTAGTCAGCTGGCAGAGGTGGGTTGGGTCTGGTATTCGTAGATGGCCTTACTCACAATACTGGCTGTTGGCCGGCAGTTAGGATGGGAGTCAAAGAGTGTTTCTCAGACCCCGGCAGGCCACCTTGGTTCTGGTCACAGGTGGCTTGCCAGGGTTCCCAAAGGAGCAAGAACAGAAACTGAAAGGCCTCTTGAAGCCTTGGAGTGGAACGGACATAGTGTCAATTCCATTGTGTTCCTAGGTCAGAACACATCCTAAGGCCAAGCAGATTTGGGGGAAAAGGAGCTAGACACCACCCCCCACCCCCTGCCATGGGAGGAACTGTCAAGGATCGTGGACATGTTTATAGTTTTTTCTTTTTTCCTTTTTTTAATTTATATATTTGGCTGCACTGGGTCTTGGTTGGAGCATGCGAACTCTTAGTTGCTGCAGCTTGTGGGATCAGGTTCCCTGACCAGGGATTGAACCCGGGCCCTCTGCATTGGGAGTGTGGAGTCTTAGCCCCTGGCCCACCAGGGGAGTCCTCCATGTTTATAGTTTCACATACCCTATTAACTGAGCCGTGGAATAACAATGAAAGATGGTAGAAAAAGGAGGAAGAAGCAAACAGAAGCCGACCACAGAGATTTTAAGGACTTGCTGTGAGGGGTAAATGCCCTTTATATTAAAAAAAAGTCAAGCAAACAGAAAGCCCTTCTTGGGACTAGTACTGTGTATATGCTAGGTAGTTTCCCAGCACCAGAGTTATGAGAACAGATTCCATGTGGCTGCTGCATTGAGACTGTTTAGAGTGGAATGTGATGGCTAAACAGTAAGTTATAATCCAGAACAAATGTTTCTGGTTGAGCTATAAACCCAGTGTTGCGCAGTCCCAAAGGAAGGGCCCCTGTGTTCTTTCTGGAGGGTGAGAGAAGTTTTAGGGGGATCTGATTCAACCAGCATGAGTGAGTTGATATTTACTGCAGTGAGAAGGGCTGGAGTGGGCTTGGGAAGAGGGTGGCAGATAAAAGACACAGTGTGAATGGAGGTTCTGTGCCCTGGAAGGACAGAAGGATGCAGGAACAGGAGATGGTGGGGTCAGTAAGGTCTGAGTTTAGGGAGCAGATGTGGTGAGTGTCACAGACATGATGCCTAAAATGCTCATCTCATCTCTGAGAAAGATGGAGCCAGACAGGCTTATGAGCTCTTTTTACTTTTTTTGAGATGGTGAAAATGAACCGGAAGTTTAAAATTTCTACTGAATTTGTCCTTGTGTGTTTTGGAAGACAAGAAAACGTATTTGTTTTTCCTTGTCTCTTCATGTTTGAGGCATTTGTTGAGTCTATTACATATATGTTAATATACCAAATCTGTTACAGTGAAGGATATAAGATTTATCTCTTATTTAGCCCTTGTCTGCTTCCTAGATGCTAAGTCGATTCAGTCATGTCTGACTCTTCATGACCCCACTTGCCAGGCTTCTCTGTCAATGAAATTTTCCAGGCAAGAATACTAGAGTGGGTTGCCATTTCCTTCTCTAGGGCATCTTTCTGACCCAGGGATCGAACACAAGTCTCCTGCATTGGCAGGTGGGTTCTCTACTACTAGCGCCACCTGTGAAGCTTCCTAGATGACTTTGAGGTACATGAGAATAGCTGCAAAAGCCCAATGAAGAGAATTTTGGCATCTTATTGTGTACTCAAAGTGTGTTCTTTCTTTCAAGCAGCCTAGACACATGATTCTGGGGAGACTGCCTGTGATCATAGATGTTTAGTGCCAACCTGATAGCCATTCCTTCTTTTTTCTTGCCACTGGAATCCTGATTTGCTCCACAGCCAGTGGTCTCAGGCCTGGCGATGAATTGTGCTTGGTCTGAGCCCCTCATGGCCAGTACTTACCCACCAGCCCCTCCTGTAGCTGAGGATGGTCACAAGACCCATTTTGAGCAGTGGGGTGTGAGGAGGAGGCTGCTTCAGGCAGAAGGGGGATTTTTTGATTCTGGTTGATAAAAGAAGAAAGCTGCTTCCAGAAGGAGGAAGTCCCTTAGTATCATCTCCCTTCCTTCCTACTCTGGATATTCACATGTGATGACTTGGAACCTGGAGCAATGGCAGCCACTGTGTCACCATGAGGGACTGTGCTTTGGGCCAAAGCCACTACACATAGGGTGGCTGAGCAGAGGGGTGGAAAGAACCACCAAATGGACTCTGGGTTCACTCAGCTCTTAACTTCTTGCTAAGTGATTAAAAGGATCCTAAATTTCAGGCCCATATCAGTTTTGTTACCTGCAGCTTTTCCTAAATGATAGGAAAATGTCATGATCAGAATATGATTAAATAAAGAAGAGTACCAGGTTGTTTGTACCTTTTATCCAACTCCATTGTAATGTGTGGGAGGGTGGTATTACAGACCGTTTTGCCGTGCTTTTAGATGGCCCGGCATCCTTAGCTTTTGGCTAGAAATGCTCCCAACTATTCTGTGTTAAGCCTACAACATGGGCAGAGAGGTGGCGGCAAGGAGTGGGCATGTGGGGGGCAAGCCCTGCTCCCACTGATTCTGGGGCAGAAGCACCATTAAGAGAATGGGCTCTGGCAGGGGACCTGGTTGTTCTTCAAAATGTTCTTTTTGTTCTAAACACAGTAGGTGAGTTGAGGGCGGTTAGAGCATGAGTTGTTGTTGTTTTTTAAAGAACTGAGGAAAAAAGTCCCTGGGTGGAGTTAGAACCAGCCTAATGGAAGTTGGGATCTTCACCTTTGGAAGGAGAGTTGTACCATGTTTTTAACTATGACCTTGTACCTGCCATATAGCCATTACTTGAACAAGGGGTTAGGGGAATGGGTATTTCTTGCAGGGAGAACAAACAGTGACAGCAAGAGAAAACGAAATGTGTCCCTGAGAAAGGGTGGGTGGTTCAGCAAGAGGTCAGGTGGAGGGTTAGAGACCCGGAGAAAAGATGACAGAGACTTATGCCAGTCTCTATAACCACCCCACCCTCAGGAACTAACAAGCAACACCAAACGTTTATGGCAGGTGTCCTGGCATGTAAAACGATTGTGAATAACCTCATAGGGCACACATTTGCCTGTTTGGCTTTTTGTCAGGAAGGCCTTTATGGGATGCCTTGCTCTGGGTTCCAGCCAGTTCAGCCTGTGGGGTGGAAGCTGGGTTGGCCAGGGCGCTGGGCAAGGAGGGTGGGCGTGGCTGTCCATGTCCTGCCTCCAGAGGTGGGCGTGGCCCTGCTCAGTGCCTGGGCAAGGAGGGTGGGCATGGCTGTCCATGTCCTGCCTCCAGAGGTGGGCGTGGCCCCGCTCAGTGCCTGGGCAAGGGGGTGGGCGTGGCTGTCCATGCCCTGCCTCCAGAGGTGGGCGTGGCCCGCTCAGTACCTGGGCAAGGAGGGTGGGCGTGGCTGCCCATGCCCTGCTTCCAGAGGTGGGCGTGGCCCGCTCAGTGCCTGCCTATGGCCTCCAGCCCTCTCTGGATGCTGCTCCCAGCCTTCTCGCCAGGATCCCTCCAACCCTAAAGGCAACCTAGAGGTTGCACGAACCTCTAGGATGCCTCACCCTTCTCTGGTGGTTCTTTCTGTTCTTCCATCCTCTATTTAACCAGTTTTCCCAGTTAAATTCCCCATGAGAAATCTCCAGGTTCCTGATTGGGCGCAGTTTTGTATCTCCCAATGTGTACCTTCTGTGTGGAGGAGGCCGAGTTTGGACCACCTGTTCGGAGGACTTCCTTGGGTCAGCACAGATGTGGACTGGGGTGGTGGCCGAGAGTGGGACAGGAATGGACAGCTCTGAACAGGGAAAACTAGACACGAATAGTGAGAAATAGAGTGGGGAGGATTTAGGATGACCTGTGAATGGCAGCTGGGCCAGGAGAAGCCAGTCTTTGATGGATGGTGGAAGAAATGGATGAATGATGATGTAAGAAAGGGGGAAACAGGGCAGGGAGAAGGGTCGTTTAAGTGAAGATGTTTTTTGGAAATTAATTGGAGGCTAGTTGATTTATAATGTACATTATGTAATGTACATTGTAATGTACATTTATACAATGTAATGTATGTTGTATATGCATTTATACACAAAAGTGCTGTAGACTTTTCTGTTCATAGCAAAGTGGCTCAGTATACATGTATCCACTGTTTTTTAAATTCTTTTCCCATATAGGTCATTACAGACTATTGAGTAGAGTTTCCTGTGCTATACAGCAGGTCTTTATTATTTTTTATTATTTATTATTTTATATGTAGCACTGTGTACATGTCTGTCTCAGTCTCCCAGTTAATCCCCCCTTTCTCCCTTGGAAACCCTAAGTTTGTTTTCTATCTCTGTGACTCTCATTTCTTTTTTGTTTTGTAAATAAATTCAAGTAAAGGCATCTTATAGAGGATTGGAAATCTGTTTGAGGGCTGACATTGGGTATTTGTAATTCCCCTGAGTAAAGGCAACAGTTGAAGACACAGATAGAAAGTGTCCTTTGTAAAGAAAGGTGTGTGTGTGCTAAGTCACTTCAGTCATGTCCAACTCTTTGCGACCCCACGGACTGTAGCCCGCCAGGCTGCTCTGTCCATGGGGATTCTCCAGGCAGGAACACTGGAGTGGGTTGCCATGCCTTCCTCCAGGGGATCTTCCCGACCCAGGGATTGAAACGTACATGCAAAGAATTGCGGACTGGCCCTCAGGGTTCACCCACAGCTGCTGGTGAAGGATAACTAGAAGACTTCCTTGAGAAAAAGGCTGTGTGTGCAGATGCAGGAGGGATCTGGAGAGGGTGTATCATCTGGGAAACTTCGAAAGGCCGGGAATGCTGGGTGGCCTCAGAAGCTGCAGAGGAGAAGGGTGACTGGGGAAAAGGCTTCAATTTGCCCCTGAGGAAGGTCGAGAGAGCAGGATGTTTATATTTAGTCACCAGCGTCAGAGGAATTGTTTCAAGTAGGGTTTTAAAAATAGCCATTTCTTACTGTATCACGGTTCCGCTGCCCCAGAGTTGCCCTCCACGAGGCACCCATCTCATCTTCTCAAGGCTCTGACCCACTCAGTGGCGCGGGATCCTTCTCCAGGTCATTAAGGGATGCTCATATGAGCCCTGGAAACTGTCAATAGGGCAATGCTGGGACCAAGAGAACCTGCCTGAGGCGCCCACGGAGGCTTGGGGATCTCTGATAAGAATCGGTTTGCCCACACCTCCCTCTTTCTGGGGTACCTGGACTTGTGTGAGAGTGTCTCTTCATAGGTGCTGATTGGAACCTGTGCTTGGCAGCATCACGGGCTGAAATCTGAACTGCCTCTTCCTGAGTTTCTGTGCTGTGTGTAATACAGTCAGCATCAGAAGGCAATTACAGGACAATAGAATTAATTTAAGTTTTTTAGTTATGAAAGTAGTATAATTGGATATAGGAAATCTTGGAAAATAGAGGAAAGAATGACACAGTTTCGCCAATGTAGAACTCCCACTGTTAACAATTTGTGATAGTTTGGGCGAATAGCTTTTACTGTTGTGTTGGTTGACTTATGTTTTACTGTGAAAACTTGAGCTGAGGTTTGTAAATGCCTTCCAGTTTTTATTCTTGGGTTTACAGTTCTGCCTGCATGAAGGGGAAGTAAGATCAGCCTTAAAATAAGTTCCATAAAAACTTATTTTAAAAGAAGCCCTTTCAAGGTGAGTAGGAGGACACGGGAAGAGGCTGGCAGACACAGATTGTGTGAGAGTTGTGTGTGCAGGGTAGTTTGATTCTTAAGGCATTGATCATTTTTTCTCATTTTGTAAAACCTGAGATGAAGTTCAAATAACATGAAGTAACCATTTTTTCTGGCTGCACCTCACGACTTGTGGGATCTTAGTTCCCCGACTGGGGATCGAACCTACATCCCCTGCTTTGGATGGAAGATTCCTAAATACTGGACCACCAGGGATGTCCCTACCTTTTGACTCTTGTGAATAGCACTACTGTGAATATTTGTGGGTATGTACATGTATTTGCTTGAGAACTTGTTTTCAGTTCTTCTGGGTGAGGCTTTCATCTTGCTTCTCATGCCCTAGGTTGTAAAGTAAAATCATAGATTGAGGAAGACCACTTAGATCCTGGGTGCTCTCTGTGGGAACCCACACATGTTGCTGCCTGCAAAGCATTTCTCTGCTTCATATTGATTTTGGTCACCATCCCAAAGTTGGAGCGTCTTTTGCCCAATTGAGAGTGATTGGTACTTTGTTCCAGGAATCCTAGTTCACCATCTTCTATGTGTGGTGAAAAATAGAAGACGGAGTCTCATCGGTCTTGTCGCACCTGCTCACAGGGTCAGTCTTTTACTGCTCGGCCTGTCAGCAGATCTTAGTTCCACAGCCCCAGGTCCCACAGTCCCTGTCTTTGCTTCAGAGAGGGTCTGCCTTTTAAGGAAATATATATATATAATTTATTTGACTGCACTGGATCTTAGTAACAGCATGAGGGATCTAGTTCCCTGACCAGGGATCGAACCCGGGCCCCCTGCATTGGGAGTCTGGAGTCTTAGCCACCAGACCACTGGGGAAGTTCCAAGAGGCTATCTTGTTTGGCTCACACCTGAGGGTCCAGGGCTGTTGGCAACTGTGGGACCATTAAGTGGGTGGCTCCCCGTGTCCTGGAAGTATCCTACCATGAACTTTTTAATCAGTTATATTCTATTGACAGTCTCTAGATTGGGCCCTTGTCTGGAAGTTTAACTCTGTATTCCTCAATATAGTTCTTTAAAGATGGAAGGAGGAAATGAAATGTGATGTCATGCTGATGTCAGCCTGGGAGAGTAAATCTGGATGGGAAAGAGAAGAAGAGGGTCAACAAATATCAGATTTGATGACAGATTAAAGCCAGCATCCCCCCTTTTCCATGAAACAATACATAGTTATTGTTTTTGGTGGTGGTAGTTCTGTTGCTAAGTTATGTCCAACTCTCTGCGCCCCCATGAACTGCAGCACACTAGGCTTCCCTGTCTTTCGCTATCTTCCAGTTTGCCTAGTTAGTTTTTGGTAGGTTCTCCCACAGGGCAGAGCCTGAGAGATGAAGGCTTGCCTGCAGGATTGTGGGGTTAGGGAAACCAGTAAGAGGGAGGTATGGAAATTGACAAAGGCAGCCAAAACTCAGGTCATCGTGCTGGTTACCCCCTAGGGCAATGTAACCAGAATCACTATTCACCGCTGTAGGAGTGTGCTTCAGAATTCTTCACCCTGGGTTTAGGAGATGGGATCATTTATCCACTGGCTCCCAAAACCCAGTAATCGAGGATTTTCTCTTGCTCTGAAAAAAAAACTATGTATTCATTTTTGCTGCGATGGGCTTTCTCTAGGTGTAGCGAGCAGGACCGCCTCTGGTTGTGGTGCGTGGGCTTCTCACTAGGGGCTTCTCTTCTCATAGAGCATAGGCTGAGGGCTTCAGTAGCTGTGGAGCATGGGCCTAGTTGCCCCCGACAGGTGGGATCCTCCTGTACCAAGGATTGAACCTGTGTCCCCTGCGTTGGCAGGTAGATTCTTAACCACTGGACCACCAGAAAGTTTCTTCCCTTTTTTTAGCTGCACTGCATGGCACGTGGGATCTTAGTTCCCTGACCAGGGATCGGACCTGCATCCCCTGCAGTGGAAGTGCAGAATTTTAACCACTGGACCACCAGGGAAGTCCCTCTCCTGCAGTTCTAGGTTTGCTCTTGAAACCTGCCTTGTACCTCTTGAAAGTTGATTCCCATCGACCTTTTGAATTGGCTTCCAAAGAACAGCCCCAGGTCAGAAAGTCGGAGTTTTAAAATTTTAATGAGTTAATTTGTTTGACTGCACTGGGTCTTTGTCTTCGCATGTGAGCTCTTTATTTGTGGCATATGAACTCTTAGTTGCAGCATGTGGGATCTAGGTCCCTAACCAGGGATCGAACCTGGGCCCCCTGCATTGGGAGCACAGAGTCTTAACCATTTTACCACCAAGGAAGTCTTGGGTAAGAGGTTTTAAATAGCTCAGCCAAGGCTGGTACTTGCATCTGGGCACTGCTGGATACCGCAGAAACTGTTGGAATGAAACAGTGGGCTGGGAGGATGGAAGGCAGGACATGCTTGTGTCTGGCACATGTCATTTCTACACCCCCATCTCTCTTTTGGGGCCCACTGCTACTTTGATTCTCAGGGCTTGAGGAACACCAAGAAATGCTAGTATCTGGTCATAGAGGATTTTCTCAGCCAGGTTGCATGAAGATCCTGTATTTGTCCCAGTGCTTTCATGTCTTTTTTCCTCCTGTTACTCATTTTGATGGAATTAAGTCACTTGATCTATCCAAGTTACTAAGTGTTAAAACAGCAAGAAGCCAATTAGATTTGAATACAAGACAAAACCCTCTTGTTAAAAATGAGTGCTTTGGACTCTTCAGCAGGTAGTGGGGTCCCTAGAGACAGTGAGGAAGGAGGAGGAAAATCTCTTGTGTACCATCATGCAGCGAGCGGTCAGAGTTGAACTCTCCCTTTCGCGTGCCCTTGAGTCTATTGTAACAGGGAGACATCAGCGCAGAAGCAGTTTTGAGTCCTAGGAGGACCTGTGTGTCTGTAACACCCAACAATTTTGCATCCACATTTCCCATGAGGGTCAGGCTGGCCTCCTCCCTGTCTCCTGAGTATTAACATACAGCCGGCCTGCCCAGGTATGGACAGCTGGAGCCTGCACCACCTCCCCTGTGATGAGCCCAGGAGCTCTTGGCTGAGCTGGTGTTGGCACTGGTGGTTTCACGCTCACTCACTGGAGAGCAGGGTGTAACCCCAGGGCTGACACTCCAGGAGTTCTCTCAGCTGATGATTTGGAGGTGCTGTCTCTGAATGAACAACAGTTGGCTAAATGTGGAGAACAGTATGGAGGTTGTAAGCCCGCTTCTGGGCCTACATCTGGAGAAAGCTATAGTTTGAATAGATACATGCACCCCGGTGTTCATTGCAGCACTATTTACAATAGCCAAGACAGGGAAGCAACCTAAATATCCATCAATGGAGGACTGGATAAAGATGTGATGCATATATACAATGAAATATTGCTCAGCCATCAAACAGAATGAAGTAGTGCCATTTGCAGCAACGTGGATGGACCTGGAGATGATCATACTAAATGAGATAAGCCAGACAGAGGAAGAAAGCATCACATGATAATGTTTATATGTGGAATCTAAAAAAAGTGGCACAAATGAACTTATTTTGCAAAACAGAAATAGGCTCACAGATTTAGAAAACAAACTTAACGGTTACCAAAGGGCAAAGGATGGAGGGATAAATTAAGGGTTTGGTATTATCATGTACACATTAATATACATAAAATAATCAACAGGGACCTACTGTATAGCACAGGGAACTATACTCAGTATTTTTTTATAATCTATAAGGAAAAGAATTTGCAAAAGAATATATACACACATACATAGTATATGTATAACTGAATTACTTTGCTGTGCACCTAAAACTTAAAACAACATTGCAAACCAGCAACACTTCAATTTTAAAAAAAAGGAAACCTTCAACGTACAATATTAAAAAAACCCCAAATGAACAAGTGGCTAAAGCTATGAATCATAACCTTAAATGTGTATTCCATTTTAACTTAAAATCCCAATCTTCAGATGTAGTTCCAAGGCCCTTTCACCAAGCCTGTGTTTATTGGCAGAAGCCTGCTTCTTCTCTTCTGTAGAAAGCATATCTATAATGTAGTCACCTGTAATCTGTTTTGGTTTCTTTAAAGAACAGAGCAAACGAATTACAGAATCTTTCTAGATTTTTCAAAATGGTTTCTAATATTTTACAGCTACCATGAGCACATCTAATTCAACAGCAGTTTCTAGCAACTTAGCTCTGTTGACATTTTTCAAGTTATCCAGCCTAGCTTCATAAAGACTTTATGATTTCATAAGGAGTTCATTATATGTCTGAATTATTTTTCATCTTTATATTTTGTCACTTTGCTATGTAAATTATTCCTTTAAAATAATACATATACCAACCTCAACAGAGTAGGGACTACATCCAGCTGGCTCTTTGTCGACCTCCCAGCTCATCCGGAGGGTAGAAGTGTGCAGACATCACTGGGCCGGGGGTGGGTGATGTGAGCTGTGAGCTGTTGGCACCTGCTGGGCCGGAGGGTGGATGGAAGGAATGAAAAGGGGTGAGAAATTCAATTACTTGGTTAAATTGAGAACATTGAGAACATCCACTGGAGCTTTTCTAACTCTGCTACCTGGTATGCTGAGATTGGGCATTGCAAAAATCCTCACGTATAATCTTGCCTAAACCTTTTTCTGGGTTGCCTCTAATGACTCCATCCACAGACTCTCAGCATGGAAATTACTGGTGCCCACAGGAGCCCTACTGGCTCTCCAGCTTTGCCGGATACTTATGTGCTGGACCAGGTCCTGCAGATTTCAGTGATTGGAATGATGGGGCCAAGTGCTGAAACCACTTATACTCCTAATGACACCCTGTCTTAGAGTCTTTGAGGAAAATTGAGAGACCCGAGAGTGAGTCTGGTTCTTTCCTTTGTGGTACGGAAATCAGTTGCAGGGGAAAATAATCTTTTGGGCTGTGTATACTTGTCAAGTCTTGTGTCTGGTTTCTTAAAAATTCTAGACACAAAGTCTAAATTCCTTTGTGTTTTTAAATCTCATTTGCAGAGCAGAAATAGAGACACAGACATAGAGATCAAATATATGGATACCAAGGGGGAAAGGGCAGGGGTGGAATGAACTAGGAGATTGGGACTGACATATATACATTATCGATACTAGATGTAAAGTAGATATTAACTAATGAGAACCTATTTGTATGGCCCAGGGAACTCCACCCACTGCTCTGTAGTGACCTAAATGGGAAGGAAATCTCAAAAAGGGGGGATGTATGTTAACATATAACTGATTCATGTTGCCATACAGCAGAAGCTAACACAAAATTGTAAGGCAACTATACTCCAATAAAAATTAATAATAATAAAAAGCCTAGCTTAGTTTTAGCATAAGCTTGTGAACTTGCCTCCCACTTGGGGGCTCAGATGGTAAAGCGTCTGCCTGCAATGTGGGAGACCTGGGTTTGATCCCTGGGTTGGGAAGATCCCCTGGAGAAGGAAATGGCAACCCACTCCAGTACTCTTGCCTTGAAAATTCCATGGACTGAAGAGCCTGGGAGGCTACAGTCCATGGGATCACAAAGAGTCGGACACAACTGAGCAACTTCACTTCGTGAATGTACAGTTTGTTTCTCTTTGGTAAGAAGTGCTTTTCGGAAAATTAGGGAAGAGTAATGGCTCAGTGGTAAAGAGTCTTTCCGCAGTGTGGGAGACACAGGTTTGATCCCTGGGTTGGGAAGATCCCGGGCTTGGAAAGATCTCCTGGAGAAGGAAGTGGCAACCCATTCCAGCATTCTAGCCTTGGAAATCCCATGAACAGAGGAGCCTGACAGGCTACGGTTCACGGGATCGCAAAGAGTCAGACATGACTGAAGCAACTAAACTCTTTACTTAGGTGCAGGATATCGACGTGTGTCTGTTACACGCATATAACAAGTCCATCGGGAAGGAAAGGGGCAGATATCAATAGATTCAAAGTTTCTGATCAGATACAGCATTTTCAGGAAAACCAGCTTCCTGTGGGTTGCATGCATGCGTGCTAAGTCCCTTCAGCCATGTCCAGACTCTGCAACCTTATGGCCTATAGCCCACTAGTCTCCTCTGTCCATGGGATTCAGTATTCAGTATTCTCCAGGCAAGAATGCTGGAGTGGGTTGCCACGCCTCCTCCAGGGGCTCTTCCCGACCCAGGGATTGAACCCACATCTCTTATGTCTCCTGCATTGGCAGGGGGGGGGTACTTTACCACTAGCGCCACCTGGGAAGCCCCACTGTGGGGTTAGTAAGGTGCTGTTTACCCAGCTTCCCTGAGCTATTAGCAGATCTTGCATTTCCATATTAACTTCAACAGTAATACTGAACTTGAAATACATGATCAGTGGGATTTGTTTCACGAATCCTGTAGAATTCTGCATTCAGCTGAGGCATGTTGACAATGGTGTGGTTGAATTTTTTTCTATAGGAAGCATTTTGAAACCCAAGTAAGAGTGCCCTTTTGAGCTTCATGCATTTGTCCCTGAGCATTTGGGGAGGAGGTAATGATCTCTAAGTAGACAGGAGTGCGTCTGTCAGAGATTAGTTATTGACTGTAGGAAAAAAATCACATTTGCTTCTTGAAATGTTCTTAGAATTGCACTGGACTTTTTAATCCCCATTGCTGGCTCGACCTGCAGTAAGTGACAGAAGTTGAAACATAAAATAAGAGCTGCTTTCCCCACATGTTATGGGGTGATCATTTATAGAATCTCTTGGCATGCAGTCTCCTTTTGTTCTGTGATTCATTTCTGGTATAAAACACCTTCTGGGTCGATGATATTGAGAGGTGAGAAGAAATAGGGAAGGAAATAAATCATGAAGTGCCCATCTGCAGGGCAGTAGTAATACAATTTTACTATGAAAATGATCCAATAGATGTGATCTGTGCTATATAGACATATGTAAATTCTATGCAAATAACCATTTAATGCCTGAATATGGCCCTGAGGAAGAGAGCTTAATGGAACCCAGTGTTCTTTTGGCTCATCACACTGAATGTCTGAGTCAGCCCCAGGCGACACCAGGTACTCTGGCTTGCCTGGCATTGTCTGCAGTGTCTAGTACAGGAGCTCATTTTTCCAGTCGTTGCCCTCTTTGGCCTCAACTCCTGATGCTCTGGGCCTTGCTCACTTCACCCCAGACATGCCGTCCTCCTTTCTAAAACATGCCAGGTAGACCCCTGCCCCAGGACCTTTGCACCGGTTGCATTTCTGCCTAGAATGCTGTCCCCCAGTTGTCATCATGGCTCACTCCTTTGCTTCACTCAGCCCTTGAAATCAAATGTCACCCTCTCTCTAGGCCTTCCCTGGCCACATATCTAAAATTGGAAAGCCCTCCTGTCTTTGTCTGGGTTTCCCTGATGGCTCAGTGGTAAAGAATGCGCCTTTCAGTGCCGAAGACGCAAGTTTGATCCCTGGGTTGGGAAGATCTCCTGGAGAAGGAAATGGCAACCCACTCCAGTATTCTTAACTGGGGAATCCCATGGACAGAGGAGAATGGAGGATACAGTCCATAGGATCGCAAAGAGTCAGGCATGACTTAGCAACTAAACAATAACTGTGTATTACTTTGATCTGTTATTCCTCTTTTAGGTTATTCTATAATATCTAAAATACTTTCTTTTATGTCTGTCTCTTTGTCTCCCCCAAAAGGCTGCTTCCATAAGGGCAGAGACGTTCATCTATTTAGTTTATTGTTGTATCTTTGTTGTTCAGAGCAGTGCCTGGCACATAGTAAAGAGAAAGTGTTAGTCGCTCACTCGTGTCCGACTCTGTGACCCCATGGACTGTAGCCTTCCAGGCCCCTCTGTCCATGGGATTTCCCAGGCAAGAATACTGGGTTGCCATTCCCTTCTGTAGGGAATCTTCCTCACCCAGGGATCAAACCCTGGTTTCTTGCATTGCAGGCAGATTCTTTATTGTCTGAGCCAGCAGGGAAGCCTGCCTGGCACATAGTGGTTGCTCAATAAATACCTATTGAATCTTTCAATAATGTGTGTTGGTTGCTGCTGTATGCGGTCACGTTTTGAACATTTTGGGTCTTGTGTATAGTTAAGCAGGAGTGGTATCTTTTCCAGACTCTCCTGCCTCTTGGAAAAAGAGAGGAGATATTCAGTGAGTCGTTGATATTTCTAGTCAGTTTTTTGGGCAGGGAGCAGTGGTGTAATCAGTGGTTAAAATTGGGCTTGAGGGGGGTCATTGCTCATTTACTGCATTCATAATTCTTACGAGATGAGGCCTCTATCAGATTCCACAGGGTGCACAGTGGCTGGTGAGACACCGTCCTGGGCCTGGGGGAGGTCATGGTCTGGGCATGGACAGGCTGCCTCTGGGTAAAACACACCAAGAATGTGAGCTGCGTTTTATCCTTGACATCTCTAGACATCCCACATTGCCTCCATTATTATGGGTCATTGATTAAAAATGATTAAATCAGTGTGTTTTGGCCTTAAGGAGCTTATTGTTTAAATATTTGAGTATTTAGGTATTTCAGAATGGGCATGCTGTATAGGCTTTGATATGAAAGAGGAATTTCCCCCCAAATGCTAACGAAGCTATTAGTTAATGGTTACAAAGAGTGGCGGTGACTTTTTCAGACCTCAGTTGAAGAGAATGATGAATGACTCTAGCAAGTGCCATGAGCTGCAGAAGCAGCTCATGTGAACTTGAGCCTCAGCTCCATTGTTGACGAGCTGGGTGAGCCGAGGAAAAATGCTGCATCTCTCTCTGCCTCATTCCTGAACTGGAAACCATAGTACCTACCTCATGGTGTTATAAAGATGTCCTATAAATCTTTAAAGATTTACATTACTTGAAGATTTATTAAGTCCTTTATTATAAATCATAAAATGATGTAAGGTGTGTATTACTTAAAACCGTTCGTGGTATGTAGTGGGTGTCATATGTTGTTCAGTCATTCAGTCGTGTCCGACTCTTTGTGACCCCGTGGACTGCACCACGCCAGGCTTCCCTGTCCTTCACATCTCCCGGAGCTTACTCATGTCCATTGAGTTGGTGATGGCATCCAGCTCTCTCATCCTGTGTCGTCCCCTTCTCCTCACGCCTTCAATCTTTCCTAGCATCAGGGTCTTTTCCAATCTTTCCTTTGCATCAGCTGGCCAAAGTAGTGGAGCTTCAGCATCAGTTCTTCTAATGAATATTCAGGACCAATTTCCTTTAGGATTTACTGGTTTGATCTCCTTGCAATCCAAGGGACTCTCAAGAGTCTTCTCCAATACCACAGTTTGAAGGTATTAATTCTTCCACGCTCAGCCTTTTTTATTGTCCAGCTCTCACATCTGTACATGACCACTGGAAAAACCACAGCTTTGACTAGACAGACGTTTGTCAGCAAAGTAATGTCTCTGCTTTTTAATATGCTATCTAGGTTGGTCATAACTTCCTCCAAGGAGCAAGCGTCTTTTAATTTCATGGCTGCAGTCACCATCTGCAGTGATTTTGAAGTTCAAGAAAATAAAGTCTGTCACTGTTTCCATTGTCTCCCCATCTATTTACCATGAAGTGATGGGACCGGATGCCATGATCTTAGTTTTCTGAATGTTGAATTTTAAGTCAGCTTTTTCACTCTCCTCTTTCACCTTCATCAAGAGGCTTTTTAATTCCTCTTTACTTTCTACCGTAAGGGTGGTGTCATCTGCGTATCTGGGGTTATTGATATTTCTCCTGGAAATCTTAATTGTACCTTGTGATTCTTCCAGCCTGGCATTTCACATGATGTACTCTTCGTATAAGTTAAATAAGCAGGGTGACAGTATACAGCCTTGACACACTCCTTTCCCAATTTTGAAGCAGTCTATTCCATGTCCGGTTCTAACTATTGCTTCTTGACCTGCATACAGGTTTCTCAGGAGGCAGGTAAGGTGGACTGGTATTTTTCACAGTTTGTTGTGATTTACACAGTTAAAGGCTTTAACGTAGTCAATGAAGCAGAAGTAGATGTTTTTCTGGAATTCTCTTGTTTTTTCGATGATCCAACTGATATTGGCAATTTGATCTCTGGTTCCTCTGCCTTTTCTCAATCTGGAAGTTCTCCGTTGACATACTGCTGAAGCCTAGCTTGAAGGATTTGGAGCATTACCTTGCTAGCAGGTGAAGTGAGTGCAATTGTGTGGTAGTTTGAACATTCTTTAGGGGCTTCCCTGGTGGCTTAGACAATAAAGCGTCTGCCTGCAATGCAGGAGACCTGGGTTCGATCCCTGGGTCAGGAAGATCCCCTGGAGAAGGAAATGGCAACCCACTCCAGTACTCTTGCCTGAAAAATTCCATGGACTGAAGAGCCTGGTAGGCTATAGTCCATGGGGTTGCAAATAGTTGGAAACGACTGAGTGAATTCACTTCACTTCCTTGAACATTCTTTGGCATTGCCCTTCTTTGGGATTAGAATGAAAACTGATCTTTTCCAGTCTGTGGCCACTGCTGAGTTTTCCAAATTTACTGGCATATAGAGTGTAGCACTTTCACAGCATCATCTCTTAGGATTTGAAATAGCTCAACTGGAATTTCATCACCTCCATTAGCTTCGTTCATAGTAATGCTTCCTAAGGCCCACTTGACTTCACACTCCAGGATGTCTGGCTCTAAGTGAGTGATCACACCATCGTGGTTATCTGGGTCATGAAGATCCTTTTTGTATAGTTGTTCTGCGTATTCTTGCCACCTCTTCTTAATCTCTTCTGTTAGGTCCATACCGTTTCTGGGTGTCATGTAAGTGTTAGCTATTATAAATATTCTTGTAAATAAAGTTATAACCATCATTACTGGATCATGGCAAGCTCATCAGTCCAAACAGGTCTTCTCTTAAAAAAAATTTTTAAGGGGAACTCTTATAATTATTTTCTTTTTTCCTCCACTCCCATTCCCCTCATCCCTGTTGGTACCAATTCCTAGGATATACCCAAGCCTTTGTTTGCCTTGTTTTGAACTTAACGTAAGTGGTATTATCCTTACTGTCTTCTTCTTAAAGTTTTCTAACTCAAAAATACGTTTTAAATTTTATTGATGTTGCTCTGTCTTCTAACTGTTGCATGTATATTATTGTATGAGGTCTGTTACTTATAGATTCTTACTGCTGTACACCTACATTGGGTCAGACTCCCCACCCTCATTACCTGTTAACGCTTTTGTGTATATCCATGTACATACACGACTGGGACCATGTTTGTTGGGTACCTGCCCAGAACATTTGAGGATCGTAAGGAACATACATCTCTATTTTCACAAAATTCTGCTATATTGTTACCAGAATGGCTGTACCAGTCTGTACTCCCACTTGCATTGCAGGGATCCAGATTCTTCCTTTCTTTTCCATTATTTGGAGATGTTTTACCATTTGGGCAAATCTGGTGGATGTAGAATCTCTTGGTTATTTTAACGTGTCTTGATACATTGTTAGCCACTCAGGAGTCTCCTTCTGTATAATGCCTGTTCTTATCCTATGTACGTCTTTTACAGTATTTTCTGACTTCTTTTTTAGGAGCACCTTTTGTATTCTAATATTTATCTTCTCACAGTCTCTGCACACTTGTGATTTTTTCCAGTTTCCTTGTGGAATCAAAACTTATTCACAACGTAGTCAAGTCCATCAAATTGTTCTGCTTGTGATTTGAGCTTTTGGTCTTGATTCAGAAATGCTTATCTACACATTACAGAGTTGTGCTCCTACCTTGTCTTTTGGTAGCTTGTGTTTCTGCTTTTTGCATTTAGATTTTTGCCTCTGTATATACCCTGCAAGGCAGAAAACCAGCCATATTTTTGCTTTTCCCAGTAACATTTGTTCTGTCCTACTGATTTATGGTAGGGGGTTCCCTGGTGGCTCGGTGGTAAAGAACCTGTCTACCAATGCAAGAGACCCAGGTTCAATCCCTGGGTCAGAAAGATACCCTGGAGAAGGAAATGGCAACTGACTCCAGTATTCTTGCCTGGAGGATCCCATGGACAGAGAAGCCTGGCATGCTATGGTCCACGGAGTCACAAAAGAGTTGGACTCTACTTAGCAACTAAACCACCACCATCACTGATTTATGGGGCTGTGTCTGTAATATACCAAATTCTCTTGTATACTTAAACATATCTCATAGCCTCTTTCCTAGTTTTTAGAGCAGTTGCTAGTTCCTGTCTGAATAACATATATCATCACTGTGATTTTGCTATTTTTAGTATTTGCATCTGTTGGGAGGGTGATCCCCTCTTCTTTTTCTGAATTAACTTGACCCGTCACAAACCTTTATTCTTCCATTCATGTATTATACTAAATTTGTTGAGTTGCTCAAAAAAATCCTACTGGAATTTTTTATTAGAAAAATGATATAATTATTTGGGAGATATGATATCTTTATAGTGTTGTTCCATTCATTCACCTGACCTGTGTGTCTTCATTTTCTTAATCCTTCATGGATTTTTTTTTTCACAGGGTTAAAAGAACTTCTGCATGAAAGTTTCATGTATTCCTTATTGGATTAATACCTGTGTATCAGAGTTTTTATTGTTATTATGAGTATCTTATTTTCTGCTGTATTTTCTGGTTAGTTCCTGTTGATACAGAGGAATGCTGTTGACTTTTCTAAGTTTATCATATATCTGGCAACTTTGGACTCACGGATTTTCTTTTTGTTTTCTGTAAAATGGTCACATGTACAATCCGTGGCTGTCTTTGTTCTTTCTTACTCTTCTACCTCCTTTATTTTTTTTGTTCCTATTTTGTTGGCTCATGCCTCTAGTACTGTTAAACAGTGATGGTATTGGAATCCTTATCTTGTTTGTAAGACTAAAAGCAATGAAACTAAAATTTTTATATTAAGTGTGGTGTTTACTCTGGGTTTTATGTGGTGGCTCTAACATAAGTTAAAGAAACTACTGGTTCTTGTTTTCAGAGTTTTTTTTCTATTTTAAAAAAAGTCTTTGTTAAAGACTTAATGAAGTCTTAAAAGCCTTAGAAAGTCTTTGTTTCATGTTATTTACAAGCATGTATTAAATAGGATGCTTTTCTTGGAGGATCTGCGGTTCTAAGAGCATATAGTACGCAGTTGGTTTGCTTTCAAAGGAGTGTTGCGTATGTAGTTTTATAACAGGTGAATGTGCAAGAGGAAAGGTGAAAATGGATAATGGATATCAGATTTCATCCTTTCTATCAACTATTTTAATGTCAACCTTGTGTCAGACACTGTTTTTTTTAATTTAAATTTTTATTGAAGCATAGTTGATTAGTTTCTGGTGTACAGTGAAATGTTGTCAGTGATAGATACAGCCACTCTTTTTTAGATTCTTTTCCCATATAAGTAATTTTATAGAGTACTGAGTTCCCTGTGCTATACAGTAGGTCCTTGTTGTCCAGTTGCTCAGTCATGTCCAGCTCTTTCTACCCCGTGAACTGCAGCATGCCAGGCTTCCCTGTCCTTTGCTATCTCTCAGAGTTTGCTCAGACTCTTTGTCTGTTGAGTCAGTGATGCCATCCAACCACCTCATCCTCTGCTGCCCTCTTCTACTCTTGCCTTCAGTCTTTCCCAGCATCAGCGTCTTTTCCAACGAGTCGGTTCTTCGCATCAAGTGGCCAGAGTATTGGAGCTTCAGCATCAGTCCTTCCAATGAATATTTAGGTCCTTATTAATTATCTGTTTCATATGTAGGAGTGTGTACATGTCAATCCCAGTCTCTCAGTTTATCCCACCCCTCTGTCAGACTCTGTTTTAATGATTAAGTCCTCATTTAATTGAGAAGGACCAGCTGGATGGGCTGAGTCTCAGGCTCTTTTGGTTAAATCTTGAACGAGACTTGTAGCCTGCGTCCTCCTTTGGTATGTTTCATTCTGCCTTGTTGAGGCTGTAGATTTTAGGTCTATTAAGTGGGAGGAGTAGACTTGAAGTTTCTTCTAGCTCTGAAATTCTATGATTTCACAGTAGGAGGAATGGAGAGAATGAGACTTGGACAGTAGGAGGGAATCCTCATGCTCTTAGAACAAAGCATCGAATAGGAGTCTTGGGACCTGGAATTGCAAGGTCCCAAGCACAGGATGTGGATGAAAGAAGCAAGAGCTGAGACGTAGACGTATGGATGGTTTTAAAATTATGCATAAGGACTTCCCTGGTGGTCCGCTGGTTAAGAATTTGCCTTCCAACACAGGGGATGTGGGTTCGATCCCTGGTGTTGGAACTAAGCTTCCACATGCTGTGGGGCAACTAAGCCTGTGCTGCAACTAAAACCCAGTGCAGTCAAAGAAATAAACAAAGATTAAAAAACATGGGATTGCATATAATCATTTTCTAGGTGGATCTGGAAAATGGCGGAAGGTGAGGAAGTGGGGAAAAAAGGACTTTGTGTGATAAGGGGGCCAAGTGTGTGAGACTAAAGCTTTTAGCCCATTTGGGACCCTCAACTTGATCTAGATGGAGGTTTGGGCCAAGAGTATGGGTTAGGGGTTCTGGAGCAGTTGGGTTAACTGTAAGAGAAGAGTCAGCAGAATTTATTTGGGGGCTGAAAATGTTGAGAGAGAAGGCAAGCTGGAAATGTCAAGTTTTCTTTCCTTTTATCTGCAAGAACTAGAAATATCGCACTTGAGTGTCCTGATTTTTCAGAGATCTAACATTTGCATGTATAATCAGGGTGATATGTTTAGAAACAGGAGAGTGCTTGCCTCTCTCGGGAAAACCACGACTTTTCCTTTGCACACATGTTTGTATGCGTTTTTATGTGTGTATTTTTAAGAGAATCTTAGTGGAACATTAAGATGTGTGAAGGATTCACAGAGGACAATGGAAGAAATTTCCAAAGCTTTGTAACTTAAAGTTGAAACTCCTATTTCTGTAAGAGGGCAGGAGTTTGGAAAAATAGAGCTGAGTATAATTTTGAATAGTTAATCTTGGGAATGAACTTGGAAAATGGCCCAGTTTAAAACATTTTATTTCTACTTTAGGTCTGTTTTAAGCTGAAGTGACAGAATATTATAAAAACAAAAATAAAAAGGGCAAATGAAACCATTCCTAAGAAGCTATTAAGCAAAATATTTAGTGGAATAGATTCATTTTAAAAATATTCCACATTTATTCAGATGCTGGCTGCCAGAAAATCAAAATTCTGAATAATTTTAAGGCCCTGAATGTAATATTTTAAAAACTTTAGGCTTTTTCTCTTTTGGTTGACTTTGAGGTATGTGTACTTTTGGAAGAAAGAAAATAAGCCATAGTTTTAATGCTTAGTTTTCACATATTTGGGCTTCCCTAGTGTCTCAGACAGTGAAGAATCTGCCTGCAATGCAGGAGACCCAGGTTCAATCCCTGGATCAGGAAGATCCCCTGGAGAAGGAACTGGCAACCCACTCCAGTATTCTTGCCTGGAGAATTCTGTGGACGGAGGAGCCTGGAGGGCTACAGTCCATGGGGTCACAAAGAGTCAGACACGACTGAGCGACTAACACACATATTTAGAAATGGCACATTATTCGTTTTTGTTTTTTTTTAAGAGGAAGAGGGAAGAATGTGATGAAATGCTTTGAGTTGGTTGAATTTATTTTTCAAAATTGTAACCAGACCAGTTTGATTTCTCTGCCTTCCTGGGGCTATTTGACTAAAACCTAGTGTTTTTTTTCCCTTCGCTGTGGAAGAATTCAAGGAAGTGAGGAAGATGTGCACCAAAATTAAATGGCATTTGAAGGCTGTTATAATTTTCTCTCTGAAGTTTTTCCCATCAGGAAAATTTTCTACAGAAAGCAGTTGCCACGGATGTATATTTAAGATAACCACCTTCCTTACTCCTTTTTAGCTTTTTCATTTCATCTCTGGCAAGCCTAATTATAAATTTTTGATACATGTTTTAAGACATTTTTAGGACCAGCTGCTGATCTTTTCAATTTGGGGCTTTGTTTATTCCAAAATCCTAATGGGAAATCGCCCATTACTTATTTACACTAATTCTTTGCTTTCAGTACCCGTGGAGAACGGAGCAGTCTACAGGCACTTCGTGTTCAACACCAGATGGATTTTCACAAACGTGCAATCACAGTAGATGTGCTTTGTACTTTTTTCTCTGAAGCAGACTGTTTTTCAGTAATTAGGATGATTATTCTTAATTTACCCTTTTTTAAGTTAAGGCAGTTAAGGTAAGGCTATGTCTGCTCAAGGTACTCGGATAAAAACAACCTTTAAATCCTTAATTTGACTCTGGGACCACTTAATCTTTCATTTTCACAACGCCTCATTTTTATTATTTTATGAATGGTAGTGGTGACATTTGTTGCATGCTTTCTATCTAACGTGCTTCCACTATCTCTCTTTCCTTGTTATTCTCCAACAGCCCTATGAGGTAGATAATAATATAATTTTAGAAAGTAAAACACTACCTTAGTTTACTGTGCCTCACGACTCATGAGTGGCAGAGCGCAGACTTGAACCCAGGCCACTGACTTGAGAAAATGCGGTCTTAACCGCCCCCCAGCCCCGCCCGCTGTCTCTGGGGACTCGGTTCTCCTGCTGCTCTTCTCGATGGCGCAGCAATGGAGGGAAGCCTCCAGGTGGCCCCCCGATTCTCTTATGCGCTCCCCCCACTAGACTCTCTCTGGCTTGCTGCTTGGTTTCCCTGGCTGGAAGTACTCTTTCTAGTGCTGCTTCTCCATTTCCAATCACATCTTTCCTTCATGCCCATGTGGGCCAGTAAATACAAAGAGAATGCCTGTGCATCCCTTCCTCCCATCCTTGGGAGCACAGAGACCCAAGGAAGAAAGTTAGGACAACCAAGAGGTTGGTAGATGTCACAAAACCTGAGTGCGTGTGGAACCTTGGACACGGTCTGAACATCTTTGTGTTCATGGTCTGAACACACACGTTCTCTGCTACCTCTTCCCCTCTTTGGCCTGTTTGTCAGGCAGGCACCCCACTGACCTGGTGCTACTGGCTAAGGGAGGGGACACCTGGGGTGACTCTTCCTAGGTTAGGGTGAGTCATATTCCCAGGCAGAAGTGGTTACTCCTGCCTCAGAATTTTCCGCAGATGGCGCTCTCAGCATTTCTCGTCAGCACCTCTGAAGTCAGTATTCGGAGCAAAACCCTGACATGTTGTACCTCAGGCTTTGAAAATATTTTATTTTAAATTAGTAGCAGGGAGGGGGGTGTATGACACCTAAATGTGATTCTTTTTTAAAGAAATTTGGCCATGCCACACAGTTTGCAGGATCTTAGTTCCCCAGCTAGGGATCCAGCCCGCATCCTCAGCAGTGAAAGCATGGAGTCCTAACCACTGGGTGGCCAGGGAATTCCGTAAGTGTAATTTTCAAACACAACCTGAACATTTTCAAGAGGCCACTTAAAAAAAAATAAATCCTTTTAATTTTATATTAGAGTTTTGCCAAGTCACAGCGTTGTGTGATAGTTTCAGATAGACAAAAAGGGACTCAACCATATATATACATGTATCCATTCTCCCCCAAACTCCCCTCCCAGCCAGGCTGCCCCATGACATTGAGCCGAGTTCCAATAGTCTGGCCTTCCAAAAAGGGCCCGCTTGTTTGTAGTGGTGGCAGTTGCTTCTTTTTCTGCCTTTTCCTCCCAGTTCCCAATGCCCTATGGGATTTACCAAGAGACTTCTTTTTTGGCTCCTATTTGCCCTCAGGAGGAGACATAGGTGTGAATTAAACCGTGAGAAACACACAGTGAATGAGAAATCAAAGGTTTTTTGACTCAAATTTACTGCTTGTGAATTCAGACGAAAGCCATTAGATAATAAACATAGGGTTAGGCGTCCACGGCAGAATTCTTTGGCTCCTGGGTGACTTTCCTGATTTATTGCTGTCTACAGCATAGTCCTTCAGGCAGAGAGAGGCCTGCCTGTCTGATTTCTGATGGATTCTCATTCTACTCAGAATCTAGAAGTATGGTTCTCCTTACAGTTTTGCTGACCATATAGATTCTCTAGTAAGTATTTAATTACATCTTGGACTTCATCACAACTTTGATCCTAAAGAAAATAAGGAGCAGGTCAATGACTGCTTACAATTTTGTGCTAAGCGACTTCTTAACATTTTAAAAATCAATAATGCCATCATCGATCAAGTCTTAAGGGCTGTAAGGAAGCAAGCGAACTGTGGCCACACAGCTCCTTCACGGCAGCCCCTGTGCTAAGCATTTTTTGTGCCTGAGCTCATTTAACCTTCATGATGGCTCTTAAGGGTCAATATTATGATTCCTTTTTTAAAGATTAGGAAATTGTTGCTTAATAAGGAAGTTTGAATAGCTCACCTGAGGTCACACAGCTTGAAGCTGGTAGTGCTGGGATTGGAGGTGGGGGTGAAACCTGGCTGGCTGGCTTCAAAACCTGGTGAAAAATCTGCCTTTTCTTGGGTTGGAGTAAGGCTCCCAAACAATCTAAATGTATTTCAGTGGATTAGGCAAATTAGCTGTTGTTGAAGGATTGAAGAGGGCATTCCCTGGTGGTCCAGTGGTTAGAAATCTGTGCTTCCATTGCAGGGGGCACACGTTTGATCCCTGGTCAGAGAACTAAAATCCCACATACTGTGCTATGCAGGATCATATATCAGTTCAGCTCAGTCGTGTCCGACTCTTTGCGACCCCATGAACTGCAGCACGCCAGGCCTCCCTGTCCATCACCAACTCTCAGAGTTTACTCAAACTCATGTCCATCGAGTTGGTGATGTCATCTAACCATCTCATCCTCTGTCTTCCCCTTCTCCTCCTGCCCCCAATCCCTACCAGCATCAGGGTCTTTTCCAATGAGTCAACTCTTTGCATGAGGTGGCCAAAGTATTGGAGTTTCAGCTTCAGCATCAGTCCTTCCAATGAACACCCAGGACTGATCTCCTTTAGGATGGACTGGTTGGATCTCCTTGCAGTCCAAGGGACTCTCAAGAGTCTTCTCCAACACCACAGTTCAAAAGCATCAATTCTTTGGTGCTCAGCTTTCTTCACAGTCCAACTCTCACATCCATACATGACCACTGGAAAAACCATAGCCTTGACTAGATGAATCTTTGTTGGCAAAGTAATGTCTCTGTGTCTCTATGTGTATATATATATATTTATACACACACACACAGACATGCATACAAACATATATTACATGCAAACAAAAAAGTGTTAAAGACATAGCTTCTCTCTTCCTCTTTACTCCAAGGGAAAAGATTGAAATTGAAAGTAAATGACTATTGAATTTCAGCATAATCAAAGTATATTTAATTCTCAGACCACAGATTTCTCCAGGTACCTATTTATAAGGTAACTTGAAAGCAATACACTGCTTCCCAAGTTTATCTGTCTTCTTAATTCTGAGTTTGAATCCAGAGAACTGCATGAGCTACCATGGTACTGCATGCTAACACAGAATTCTGATTTCTACCCTGGCAGCTCCCCAACCTCTAGGCGATTTGTAAAACTATGAGTCATCAACTTTTGGGGAGGGGTAGATATAACTGCCTTACAGTGTTAGTTTCTGGCGTACGGTGACGTGAATCAGCTCCATGTATGCATACATCCCCCCCTTGAGCATCCCCCGCCCCAGGTCATCACAGAGCACGGAGCTGGGCTCCCTGTGCTATCCCCAGCTTCCCACTAGCTGCCTGTGTTACACATGGTGGTGTGTGTATATGTCGGTCCCAGCTCATCCCGCAGTCTACCAGTCTGTTCTCTACATCCACATTTCTATTCCCGCCCTGCAAATAGGTTCATTTGTACCATTTTTCTCGATACATCTATGTGTTAATATACAATGTTTGTTTTTCTGTTTCTCACTTCATTCTGGATGACAGTCTAAGTCCATCCACGTCTCTGCAAATGACTCAAGTTTGTTCCTTTTTATGGCTGAGCCATATTCCATTGTGTATGCATGTGCCACATCTTCTCTCTCCAGTCGTCTCTTGATGGACATCTAGGTTGCTGTCACGTTCTAGCTCTTGTAAATAGTGCTGCAGTGACCGTTGGACTACATGTGGCTTTTTTTTTAGACCTGGGACTGTTACCCAAGGCTGCAGACTTTGAACTTCCTGCCTGGATTGCTTTGTACACCACACGTGTCTCTCTGTCTCTCCCAATTCTACTCAAGCTTCAAGTCCTTCTCCCTCAGAACAGCCTCCTGTGATGAAGTCAGTTCACCTTGGTCATGCTTTTCCTGACTTTGGCATTTTCTGGTTGTATTGCCAAATTAGCATCTTGTCAGGTACTTCCTTTCTGTGGGTATGTGTCTGTCTGTCTTGCTGTCTCTGTGTCTTTGCTCCTCTGTCCCCCGTAACAGTATAAGCATCTGTGGTGAAAAACGGCGTCGTACATCTTACGTTTCTCCTCCACATCATGTTTCAGATATTTTCCTTGGTGCACAGTAGGTATTCAGTAAATATTTGATAATTGAAATAGAGAAAATGGCACAAATCTGCCAGTTTTTCTCTAGCTGAAATGAAGTACAGAAGCATCTAGAATACAGATTTTTTTCCGTAGAATTTAGAAAATCCATTCACTATAATCCATTCACATGGCTCAAAATGAAAGAATCTCTCTTCCTCTTTGTTCACACTGTTATTCACATCTCCTCTGTGGAATAAGCAGCCACTTGGACTTCACTATGTATCCTTCTAGATTACTCTTGTGTTTTAAACAATGATAAAAATACTCATTTTCCACATTTTAACACAGAAGTTTGCATACTATAGAACAGTGAGGCACCTTGCCTTTTTCACTTAACTGCATAGTTTAGAGGTTTCTTTTCCCAAACCAGTTCACGGTGACCTTTCTTATAGTCCTCTTAACGTCCCAGTAATGTTCCATCATGGAGGTGTGTTGTGTCTTATTAACCTATCCCACATGGAGGGACGTTTAGGTTGGTTCCTATCCTTTGCTATGAAACATGCCATTTTGGTGACTACAGATGCCGTTACACCTGGGTGCAGGTGTGCGGGGGAGACATTCCCCACAGGACGTTGCTGGGTCACGGGGAAGTGCACTTGTAACTGGGACAGGTCCTGTCAGGTTGCCCTCCTCAGGGTTTCTGCCACTGGACGCTCTTGCAAAGCTGTCTCTCCATGGTCTGTCAGCAGACTGCATACTGACACTTCTGGGTTTTTACAATCCAATGGGTGAAAAATGGTATATCTAAATGTGGTTTGAATTTACATTTATCATTTGAGTACAGTTGAACACATTTTCATATGGCTTAAGGGCCATTTATGTTTTTTGTGTGAACTGTCTATTCATATCTTGCCCTACTAGAATACTGTGCTATTCTCATCAATTCCTAGAAATGCTGTTCCTACTTACAAATTAGAATGATGAACCTTTTTTCTGTGAAGCAGTTGAAAATATTTTTTCTGGTTTATCGGTTGACTTTGTTGGTGGCAGGAGTGGGTTTTTGAAATTTGTTCCCTGTGCAGAAGGCTTCCCTGGTAGCTCAGCTGGTAAAGAATCCACCTGCAATGCAGGAGACCGTGGTTTGATTCCTGGGTTGGGAAGATCCGATGGAGAAGGGAAAGGCTACCCACTCCAGTACTCTGGCCTGGAGAATTCCTTGGACTGTATAGTCCATGGGGTTCGCAAAGATCAGACACAACTGAGTGACTTTCACTTTTCGCCATGTAGAAGTTTTCAATTTTTAGGTCAACTTTTGGATTTGTTTTCTTCTAGTGTTCTCTCTTTCTTTTTTCTTAGTCTTTGATCTGTTTGGGGTCTGTGATCTGAGAGATAAATCTGACTTTGTTTTTCAGTTGGCTGCCCAGTTATCCCAACATGTTATTGGAAAATTTATTGCCACTAAGTTGAGATGCTGTCCTTGTACCCAGTTACTGTTTGGATGATAGGATGAAATACCAGCAGTGCACGGACAAATGGGGATTAATTGGTGGATAACTTAATACATTCATTCTTAGTGCTCATGCAGCAAACATGTATTAAGCACCTAATAAATTAAACAATCATGATGTGCCAGGTCTTGGGGGTATAAAGATGAGTTTGAAAGAATCTCATATAATTTAGCTGGATAATAAACATAGCCTCAGTGTAGTGGAATAGGAGAGCAGAGAGGCTGAGACAGACAGGGAATGCTTCACACACTGAGCGCTCAGCTGGCTTTACCAGCAGGAGGGGAGGGTATTTAGGAAGAGGAACACAGACCTCTGAGAGCCAGTGGTGTTTGAAGGCCTTGGAGCAGCTCTCCATAGCCATAGTTTGGGGCAGGAGACCCTGCCGGAAATGAGGCCAGAAGCATAGTTATTGGGGATGGTCTCTCTGGCCTGAGTGAATGTAAGATGAAAGCATGTACTCCCCAGGCCCTCATCTCTCTTAAAGATGAAGGGGAAAGCCTGAGAGGTTCAGCATAAATGGAAAGCAATGCTTGGTTGTGTTCTGTAGGCCGGTTGTTGAGTTTTGATGCCTGTTGCTTCTTCTAGACGACTCCAAGCTCCCGAAGCCGAAGTCTCACTTTGCTCCCCCATGGAACATCCAATTCTGCGTCTCCCTGTAGCCAGAGACACCTCAGCGCGGGGGCCCCTGGCGTCGTCACAATCACGCATCACAAGTCGCCTGCAGCCGCCCGAAGAGCCAAGAGTCAGTATTCCGGCCAGCTTCACGAAGTCAGAGAGGTAGGCCCTGCTCTCCCCTTAGGTGGAGTGTCTGTGGAAGGTGGGGGCTGCGATGTTGCTCCCCAGCTCCTTTTCTTGAGTACTGTCTTGATGGATGGAGAGAGAGGACCAGAAGCAAACCTCCCAGACAAAGCCGTCATGGTTCCTCCTGGTTTTAAACAAATAATTATTTCTGTTTCGTGGGTTATGTGAATTGTCAGGAGACCTCTGCTACCCAAGCTCAGAGAGCAGAGGACACAAGCCCACAGAAACTTGAGGGAGGTGGAAGGGCTGTCCGGTGAAGTCTCCATGCTCATAGCAAAGAGAAAGAACATAAAGTGGATAATCAGGAAATCATTGAGGGCGTTTTGAAATTCAGAAAGCCTTGGACCTAAAGCTGATTTCCCCCTTTCTCCTTCACTTTATGAGGTGCTTATCCTCCCACACACTTCAAGGGGGTGTGAGCCAGTGAAAAGAATTCTGTCCTTGGAGGCAGAAGACTTTATTGCCTTAAAGCTTGGAACCCACATTTCTGCGTCTGTGAAATGGAAATGACACAGGCCCTCCCAGCCTCTCAAGGGATCACATGTGATAATGTACAGGAAAGCCCTTCTGCTGAGAGTCCCCTAGGGGTTATGTTTTGTTTTTACTTTTGATTGGCTAGGAAGTCATCAGTTTGGGGCTCCCAGGGTCTTTGGTGTTCATATCATCCTCTGCAACTATTTCCGAGAACCGACTGTATAAAATAAATGATCATGGTCTTGGTTTTCTTTCTTTTTTATTTTTAAATTTCTCATTCATTTATTTGGCTGCTCCGGATGTCAGCTGTGGTGTGTGCGATCTTCTTTAGTGTTGGCGTGCAGCATCTAGTTCTCTGACGAGGGATTGAACCCCAGGCCCCTGCATTGGGAGCACAGAGTCTTCGCTACTGGGCCACCAGGGAAGTCCTGCGGTCTTGCCTATCTAACTTGTATTGAGTACTGAGGCTTTTTGCCCTGCAGCTATCTCACGTGGAGACCAGCTGGTCCTTTTTGAGAAGTAGCTGAGTCCTTACTCTGTGTCAAGCAGGAGAATGGGGCTCCTAGAATAGGTCTGGTTGCTGTCGGAATTAGCATGCCTCTTGCTTTATTTTTTAAGTGTCATAAGCCAAGGAGTGCTATGTCAGTTGGCTGTCCTGTTCTAATTCTGGCCCAGAACAGAAAATCTGAAATCTTCTGACTCAAGTCTTTAGATGCATATGAAAGACATTTTTGGATAGATTTACACATGCATATACTTTTTATTGCCTAATAAGGAGAAGGTACAGAGTCAGATGCACCCTTTGAAATAGTCACCCTGATGTGGGGGGAAAAAGAAAGTGCCTATGATCTTAACTTTGCCACCTTGGGTGAAATAAGGAATCATTTGCTGCACTTGTGTATATGGCTTTTCACTTATAGCACATTTTCAAAAAGTCTCTGTTATGGAAAAACCTTGAATGTACACAAAGCAGAATAGAATAATGGTCCCCACCACCCAACATAAATAATTTCAATCCTCTTTTGTTCTTGTTTGATCTCTTTCCCTCAACACTTTTTTTGGCTTGAGTATTTTAAGGGAATTTTAAATATTTTATTACTGCCAATAAATGTTTCAATATTTATCCAGTGGGTAAGGACTTAAAAAGAAAACAGTGTAACCACAATACCATCATGTTGCTTTTATGTAAACCTCATTGCAACTGTTTTTTGTAAGTAATTTAGAGACTTAAACCCTAAGAAGAAAAGAAAAAGCAAGTTTGTGTTATCTTGAGAATTCTTTTAAATGTGCAGTAATGAATCTCAGACTTATTGATAGGAGTCCTGGTACATATGAAAAAAGGGAGGTCCCTGTGTTTAGTGAGCAGTAGCCGAAATAAAAGTTTGGGTATTTGGCTTAATTACTACTAGCATTTGCTTCAGTATAATGCCAAAATCTTCTCTACATCCATTTTTAGAAATTCAAGATTTTAAAAGGATAAAAGTATGTGCTTTGGATATGTGTGTATAGAAATGTTTGATCGTATGAAGTATATAATGCAAAAGAAATCTAAAGATTAGGATAACTCGTAATCTTACCTCCCTTCACATAAGCACTGTTAACCTTTCAATGAATTTACTTCTTTTTTTTTTTTTACTTCTTCTTTTTAACACTTTATTTTGTGAGATTCCAAAGTCAGCCATACCCATTTTCTTTTCTTATCTTTTATTTTACTTTATTTTTTTAAATTGAGGTATAATTGATTTACAATGTTGTATTAGTTTCAGGTGAAATTACTTCTTTTTTAATATATAAGTTACATATATGTTAGTCACTCAGTCGTGTCCAAGATATGTAAAAATTCTCAAGTATAATCTCAACTTTGTAAATGACTATATTTGTGCTGCTTTTTTCCTTACCATATCATTTTCTCTCCATTTTCCATCAATGGAGGGAAATTATTGAAATTTACTAGGGAGTTTCATTATAAGGAAGATAATTAGGTGACATGCCTCCATAGCTGTTTTGATTTGGTTGTTGTACTTCTGGGTGACAACTTCTTCAGGTATCTTCAGGTATCTTCTTCAGGTGATTGCTTTTACATCTGTGATGACCTTTCTTGCCGAAAATTCATTCTGAGCCAGCTTGTTGAGACGTGTATAAAACACTGGCAATTGAGGGTTGCAGGGTGGTGGACACCTAAGAAGGAGGTGAAAGTTTCGATCCTCAGATTTCATACCCAGCTTTCCTCCTGATTGGAGAAGAGTAATTGTCCTGTGACATCTCTCCTTTCATGATATGGGCCAGTCCACCTTGGGAACTGAGAACATTGCACTCTGACCAGAAAGTTCTGCAGTTTTAAAAGTCTATTCATCTCAAAGTATAAAGGTGCTTTCCACTATATTTATTCATAAAATCACTAGAAGAAAATGGAATACCATTTTTAACCCAGCTGTACCAGGAAGATAAACTTATAGCCACTGAAGCAAGCCAGAAAATTATCGTCCGCAAGACAGATTTGCCTGAATAGCTAAAGAACAAAAGGAAAATAGCTCAGCCACAAGCAACAGAATAAATATTAAATGGAATGCCACAGCATGGGGAAAAATAAAGGGACAGTGTAAAAGATTAAATGGTGATCATCCAAAATATTGAGATCCCAAAGGTCAGTACACAGCGTTCTCTCTGGAAGTGGTGAGGAGAGATGAAGACAGAAAATTTGAGACATGACATCACTGTGAAGAACAGGGATATCCTCCTTAGCAATTCAGCAAATGGAAGTCAAGTTTATTTTGTCTGCCAGGTTACTTGAAATAATTATAGGTTACGGTGGTAAGAAATATTGGTAGTGCTGCCTATTTTCTTTCTGCTGCAGTTTGGTGATAAATAAGGACAACGAGGCACAAAGAAGCTGCTTGTTGCCATTGACCCATAAATTCCGTGTTGGGAACTGTATTCTGAGGAAATAATTCATGGAATTGGGGGTAGAAGAGGAAAGCTAATTTGGGTTAAGCTGTTGATACTAGTAAAGTGATAGATTCAACACAAAGCATTCTGGGAATGACTGAATAAACAATAATACACTTAACACGCTGAATTGCTATATAGCAATTTAAGGTAAAAGTCACACACGTATCATTTCCACTTGGACATGTGTAGATAAAATGAGACAATCAGGATAGAGAATAATGTACAAACATGGCCCCCAGGTTCATCTTTTTTTTTTTTTGGCTGCTCCTCGTGGCACGTGGGATCTTAGTTCCCTGACCATGGATCGAACCCGTGCCTCTGCATTGGAAGCATCAGACCGTAACCACTGAACCACTAGGGACTGTGAGCTTGCTTATTCAGTCATGCCTCTACCCATTCTTCAGGTATTAACTGGGCATCTATTATGTGCCAGGCATTGGATTTTTATGCTGAAAGCCATGTCTTACTCATCTTTGCATCTTCTAGCCCTAGCAGAAATTGGTGGGTGTGTTGGTTGGACACATTGATTGAAGGACCCAGTTTCTAACAGAAGGCTTCAGAAATGGAATTTCACAGGCATCAGGGGTTGCTTGCATCACCATACGAGGTGGTTGGTGACTGGTCGAGGGTGGAGTCAGGTGTTGGCATGGTCTCCTCTGACTCTGAGAGCACGGGGAGGGGGGGGGGTGTACCTGGGTAACCATGCGACCGAGGGAAGGGCAAGGAGAGAGTGAGCCTCTGGATGTGCCGCTGGGACTGTTCTATAAATAGACGCTACTATGTTCTTAAACATCCATTTGAACCTCGCGCTGTGGAAGCATTTTATGATTGACCTCTGTGGTGTTCACTTGTATTCTAACTTGTATACTTTCAGTGACTCTATAACAGGTTTTAAGGTGGTTCACATTTATTTAAATGGACAGGAGTTCAGTTGGTACAAGTGCAGGGTGATTTTTATAAAACACCTGTGTGCTAGATGCTTGCTGAGAAAACACATCTCTCAGGCCTGTTTTAATTACTTTTTTGGCTGCACTGGGTCTTTGTTGCTGCGGGGGCTACCCTCTAGTTGTGGGCTGCGGGCTTCTCGTTGCGGTCGCTTCTCTCGTGGAGCACGGGCTCTAGGTGTGAGGGCTTCAGTGGTTGCAACCCATGGACTTAGTTGCTCCATGGCAGGTAGCATCTTCCTGGACTAGGGATTGAACCCTTGTCCCCTGCAGTGGCAGGCGGATTCTTAACTACTGGACCACCAGGAAAGCCCCTCATACCTGTTTATACATGTGTGCTGTGTGTGTGTACACACCTGCATACATGAATTGAAGAACAAGAAGTAAGAAAATCAGAGGTTTTCCCCTTTCTTGATTCTTCACTGCTGTTTCCCAGGAGTGGCTACTGAGGAAATGATCTGAATATCTGCTCACATGAGTGTGTGTGTGTGTGTGTGTGTGTGTGTGTGTGTGTGTGTGTGTGTGTGTGTGTGTGTGTGTGTGTGTGTGTGTGTGTGTGTGTGTGTGTGTGTGTGTGTGTGTGTGTGTGTGTGTCTGCTCAGAACTGTGTGTATGTGTGGGCTGTTTGTGATCTCCAACAGGTTTTATTTTCTTCTGTGGCTTAGAGTTATGAACATTCTCTAAAGAGAGACCTTACTAAAATTTTTCAAGTCCAAATATGGTAATTGGCCCAGACATAGCAAATATTTGAGCAACAGAATAAGCTTTGTAGAGCCTGGTTCTTGTGGTTTTGACCAAATAATTTTTTTAGTTCTGACATTTGAGACTTAAATGCACCTAGTTCAATAGATAGACTTTGGATTCTGTAGCTTGGTGAGCAAAAAAGTCATTGCTATGAAATTGTAGTGGGTGTATGTGAGGCTTAAATGTAGATTTAATTGAGCCTTCAGTGATAGTTTATTGACCGATAGAAATTATCCTTCTCTTAAACTTTTTTTTATTGTTAAATAGCTTGCTTCCAGCCACATACCCATTTTATGAGAAGGCTTTGTGCTGCCCTGGTGTTTAATGGGAAGATAAACTGTATTGAAGTTGTGTCCTTTAATGTGGCCTTAAATATTAATAAACCTTTCACAGAATATAATGTGTGGAGCAGAGTGTGTTTATGTGGTTCCAGCGGTGTGAATTCATATATATATATACACACACACATATATATATATGTATATTTCTTCATGTAATTGCACTATGTTTACTTAAAACATAAAAGGAAAGATGCTTTAATGAAGTGCCATCTTTACAAATGGTACTTTTGCAGCAAAAACAAAAATGAATAAACAGCCTTTGATACATACCAGCCACACAGGTCTGCAAGAGTTAAACAGTCTTGGTTATTCTTTAGCTGTTACTGCTGACAAACACTTGTAGCTAGACTCGTTCTTCATAAAGCTAAACAAAGTTAATTACTCTCTGACTTCATCTGAGTTATCCTCTGCATCTGGCATTCTTCTCCCCCATACTCTTTTGTAGCAGTCTGCGTTTTAAATGAAGGTCAGGGGCTCATAACTTTGGGTACACCAGGCCCGGTTACTGAGTTTCCTGAGGCCTGGTATGGCCGTTTTGAGACTTTGCAAAAGAGAAAAAATGGAAGACCTTCATGAGGATATAAAACCTCTCCCTATTCCTGAGAGCGGGCTTCCCTGGTGGCTCAGTGGTAAAGAATCCACCTGCAGTGCCCGAGTCATGAGTTCGATCCCTGGGTCGGGAAGATCCCCTGGAGGAGAACATGGCAACCCACTCCAGTATTCTTGCCTGGAGAATCCCATGGACTGAGGAGCCTGGTGGGCTACAGTCCATGGGGTTGCAAAGAGTCAGACACGACTGAGCAACTGAACAGCTACAGAAATTCCTGAGAGAAGTGAGCACAGTTCTTGAGGTACCTGCCTGCTATGTTTGCTCTTTGTCTAAGCAAAAAGGATAAAGCTATTCTTTTCTGTTTCCTCTAGACTCTATTTCTGTTTGGGATCAATGGACGAGGAGCCAAGATTTTGGCAACAGTGCTGACTCAATACTCTCTTCAGGATGGTTCGGTTTGATTCAGGTGTCACAGTTATAGTGAATGCCTGCTTAGAAACCTTGATTGATGTACAGCCTCTGCTCTGGGAGCGGGAGCTGTCGGCACCCTGAAGTATGTTATTAGTCAATCAGTGTTAAGGTAGCACTCAGTACGGGCAGCACTGAATCCAGCCCATCGCATCACCAGGGAAACCACATTTAGAGTTGCAAGTGCCTTTTTCCTTTGTGTGAACAGGATGATTATTATTTTTTAAAATCCCAAATTAATTCTGTGTACTTTTTGAATCAGTGATGGCCAGTAACTCTTGCATGCGTTGGGAGTGTTAATTTGCAACCTCTCAAAGGAAGTCAGCCCCAGACTTCAGTTTTCAAAAAATGGTAACGTGGACTTCCTTAATAGCAGTGATCCTCAACGGTTTTTAAAGTAGCTGAGTATTATTTTCAAGAAAAATAGTATAGATCCCCACTACATAAAAACAGTGCTTTATTAGTGCAGGTTTGCTAGAGAAGGTGGCACGGACATTTATTACAAAGCACATTGCCTTGGAATCGTGAGTATTTATGACCGCTACTGCAGTCTCTTTTTATCAGCTTCTATATCCGTGCAGTTTGAAACAAACATTGGTGTGGTCCATGGAACCCCTCGGAGATCCTCTAAGAAACCAGTGTGAGAGATTTGGGCATTAGCAGTATTTCAGGTGAATAATGACAAAAGCAAAATAATGAGGTCCCATCCCCTCTTAACCCTTGACTTGCTGTCTCCCAAGCTGCTCCCCTGAGGGAAGGAATCTCTGCCCACTCAGGGCACCACGGGGGACAGCTGGAAGAGGGTGCTGGAGATTGGGGGGAGGAGTTGGAGGAGGGGGGCTGAGGGCAGAACTAACCCCAGAAGGACTAACCGCCTGGAACCCCAGCAAGCTCAGGGTGCACACAGTTTTGTTCTTCACTTTAGGTATCCCACACTCGATTGAAAGATAGGTTCTGGTCTTGCTGGTTACAATTCTAATCCCCCTTTTCCTGCTTCTATCCCAACTTCTCCCAGAATTCCTTCTTTACCCTCGGTTGATTCTCTTGCCAGGCTTTATTTTTCTTTCACTATTCTATTCTGTTCAGTTGCTCAGTTGTGCCTGACTCTTTGTGACCCCATGGACTGCAGCACGCCAGGTTTCCCTGTCCATCACCAACTCCCGGAGCTTGCTCAAACTCATGTCCATCGAGTCATTGATGCCATCCAACCATCTCATCCTCCATCATCCCCTTCTCCTGCCTTCAATCTTTCCCAGCATCAGACTTTTTTCCAATGGGTTAGTTCTCTGCATCAGGTGGCCAAGGGATTGGAGTTTCAGTTTCAGCATCAGTCCTTCCAGCGAACACCCAGGACTGATTTCCTTTAGGATGGACTGGTTGGATCTCCTTGCAGTCCAAGGGACTCTCAAGAGTCTTCTCCAACACCATAGTTAAAAAGCATCAATTCTTTGGACTATAACTTTCCTTATAGTCCAACTCTCACATCCATACATGACTACTGGAAAAACTATAACTTTGACTAGACGGACTTTTGTTAGCAAAGTAATGTCTCTGCTTTTTAGCATGCTGTCTAGGTTGGTCATAGCTTCTCTTCGAAGGAACAAGTGTCTTTGAATTTCATGGCTGCAGTCACCACCTGCAGTGATTTTGGAGCCCAAGAAAATAGTTTGTCACTGTTTCCATTGTTTCCCCATCTATTTGCCATGAAGTGGTGGGACTGGTTGCCATGATCTTTGTTTTTTGAATGTTGAGTTTTAAGCCAGCTTTTTCACTCTTTCACTTTCATCAAGAGGCTCTTTAGTTCCTCTTTCTGCCATAAGGGTGATGTCATCTGCATATCTGAGGTTTTTGATGTTTCTCCTGGCAATCTTGATTCCAGCGTTTGCTTCATCCAGTCTGGCATTTTGCATGATGTACTCTGCATATAAGTTAAATAAGCAGGGTGACAATAGACAGCCTTGACATAGTCCTTTCCCAATTTGGAACCAGTCTGTTTTTCCATGTCTATAGATGTTATAGATATTGTTATAGATGAAAAACTGAGGCATAGAGAGGTTAAGGCAAAGAGAAGGGGTATTCATTAACCAGGGTTCCATCAGGGAAACAGATCCAGTAGAAGATACATGTGAAGGGATCTTTGCAAAGAATTGGCTTATGTGCCGTTGTGGGCCTGGTTCTCAGGCATTGGTCCAGGTAGCTGTCTACTCAGCAAATTGTTTTTTCAGAGAAGCCTCAGCTCTGCCCCGAAGGCCCCTCAGTGGATCCAGGCCCATCCAGATTATCTAGGCAGTCTCTCTCACTTCAAGCCACCCGATTGTGAGCTGTCATCACCCTTACAGAAAGCCTCGCAGAAACATTTAGATGAGCAGTTGACTCACTGCCAAGTTGACACACCAAAGAGGCCGTCACCAGCGGTCACACAGCTAATGAGTGGTTGATTCCGACCCAGGTGTCACTTCCTAAGCTGGTAGTTGTGCAAAATGTGGGATTCCTGATTCATCGGTCAGTCTACGCAGGAGACACTGGGATTCTATACCTGGTATGAATAGTATATTGATTTCTCTGACCAACCCCCACCCTTGTCACTGGTGATTTTTAAATAAAAACAGGAGGTGGTTTGAGTGATGAATGATGACCAGCCTGTTGAGTCTCATGCCGTGTGACTCCACCATTGTGAACAAGGCTGTTAGACCAGCTGTCACAGCCTTGTCTTCTAGCCTGGCCATTGGCCTCGGAGGTGGTCTTCAGTGGGAACAGAGATCAGATGCCCCTTTAGAGAGCGAATGGGAAGCCCGGAGATGCCAAGTGGTGGAGCAGTAGTAGTTAGTGGAGAAACACACTGCTGTTAGCAGAGTGTGAGCAGCTAAATCACAAGCTGGTAGACTCCCAGAGGTTGCCACTGTATTAGCGTTCTCCAGGGGGACAAAGCCGGTAGGGGGTGGGTGGTGATGGGGGTGCCGGGGAAGGAAGGAGGTTTATTTTAAAGAAGTGGTTCTTGTGAGTGTGGATGCTGGCAAGTCCAAAATCTGCAGGGTGGGCTGGCAAATCAGAGACCCAGGGTAGAGCCAGGGCCATGGCTCGAGTCTGAAGGCTGTCTACCGGCAGAATCTCCTCTTGATCGGGATGGGTCAGTCTTTAGTGCTATTCAGGCCATCAACTGATTGGATGAAACCCACCCACATCATGGAGGGCAGTCTGCTCTGGTCAGAGTCCACCAGCTTAAATGTGTATCTCATCCAGGTCCCTCACAGAAAAATCCAGAATGTGTTTGCCCAAATATCTGGGCACTGTGGCCCAGCTGAGTTGACACATAAGATGAACTGTCGCAAGCACCCTCGACTGTCATACTCCTGCTGAAGTCTTCCTATGCTTGTCTGCTCTAAAAAGTCCTGGAGCCCATTTCTGGGAAGCTCACCAAACTTGACTGTTACCAGTCAGATCAGGCTCAGTTATTGCACTGACTGTGGGTCCAGCCGCTGGCCTCTGATGTGAGTGTGGAATGATGTCGCAGCCCTGGTTTTTGTCCAGGGACTGGATAGTCTAGGTGGTTGGTTAAACTAGTATGAAAATTATTTGGTGCTACAGGGGTTAATGGCAATAAGAATCCACCAGAAGGTGAAGCCAGTGTGGGCTGGCCTCCGCTTCCACATGGACCTGCACCCTCTGAGCTCTGCATGTCATCGGTACCCCTGGAAAATTTACCCTAGATCGTTAGGTTGTTGCTGAGTAAAATGATATGGGTGGTGAGGGACCCTCTGTCTGTCTCTGACTCTCTGGCACACAGAAAATGCATGGATCAGACGTCTTTGAAGTGTTGCCCTCAGAAGGAAGCAGAATGGCTGAATATTTTCTGTCGGAGTTCTGTGACAGAAAAGACTTGTGCCTGTTTTTACCCCAGGTGGCAATTTAATACAAGGAGCCTTCCTGTCAGTGCCTCCGGCCCGTAAGATAATAACGTATTTAGGATATTGACAAAGAGGGAAGTTAGCCAAGTTCGCCCTTTGACTCTCAGACCATCCTTGGAACTTGTGCTTTACAATCTGATTCTTGGTTATTTTTGTGAAGGATGTTGTTTATTCCCCTAGAGGCTCATAGTAGCATTTCAGTATAAGACAGGGCTGCTTCGTCATTTAAAACCCCATCATCTCATTCTTTGAGCAGAGGAGCTGTGGTCACGCCTATCTCCCACCCTCACTGGGTGCTTCCTCACGACAGACCTGCATGTAAATTACAAGATTCCCTTAACTACTCACCTTCCTTAGCTGCCTCCCTGCAAGAACCATGATCATTTTCCATTGATTTGATCCAAGTTTTGTCTGGTTCACTTTATTATTTTTATTGAAATGTTTTTTAACTTTGGCCACCCTGGGCGTTTCTGGTGCTGGGGCTTCTCTTGTTGCCCGGCAAGGGCTTTCTAGTTGTGGCTCTCAGGCTCTGGAGCTCTTGGGCTCAGTAGCTGCACCATGGTATGTGGGATCTCAGTTCCTAGACCAGGGATCAAACCCGCATCCCATGTTGGAAGGCGGATTCTTAACTTCTGGATCATCAGGGAAGTCCCTCTAGTTCGTTTTAAAGGTGTAACATCTTTTGCTTTTACTTTCATATTAGAGATTGAGCAGTCTCCCTTTCATATTAGAGATTGAAAAATCAAAGCTCCAAAGGACTTTGATTCCTTTTTCTACCTGGGCAAGCAGTTTGCAAATGGCGGCGAACAGGCCACCGTCAGGAGAGCAGAAAAAAACTTTCCTAAAAGGGATAGAAGACAGTTCACAAGTTTCCTAAGAGGATACAAAGGAAACCAGTAGAGAAGCAGTTTTTTTTTTTTTCCCTCCAATTAAAAATCAAAGGATACTACATGGTACCACAGAGTTCCTATTTCCTTTTAACCTTAATCTGTTGCTTACTTTCTTTTCTATTTTGGCTGTGCTGGGTCTTTGTTACGATATGCGGACTTTCTCCCTGTAATAGTCTGATCCTCTTAGGGCTTAGTTGCCCTGTGGCATGTGAAATCTTATCCCCTGGCCAGGGGTTGACTCCATGCCCCCTGCATTGGAAACACGGAGTCTTAGCCCCTGGAACACCAGGGAAGCCCCTGAACGTAACATTTTGAGCAGCACTGTTGAACCCAGTACAGATCCCTGTAAAGTTAGGTTCTATTTGGTCACAGCACCTGAATGTTCTTCTTCGATTTTTCACTGTGTGATGGTGATTTAGCACAAAGAGTTGTCCACATGGGCTCCAAGCTCTTGGGTTTGTTTTTCAACATGGCAAGCCTGGCGTTGGAAACCCAGCTCTCCTGACCTCAAGGGTGGGCTCCCTGGGATTAGCTCTAGGCCAGCTGGAGTTTGTCAGGCGTAGGGGGAAAGGTGTCTTGCCCCTGGGGTTGCCTGTGCCGAGAGGTGAGCGAGGCTTTGAGGGTAGCATGGCTGATGGGACCAGCTCTGTTGGAGATTCTGACTGTGGTTTATTGAAGCCTTGGGCGGTGGCAAGGCCCAGCCTGTGGTGCTTCGGGTGTTCTTCCTCTGTCTTGATTCCTCACGTGGGCCCTGGGTTTCAGTACGTTCACCCATCCCTACGAGGAGCGAGCTCCCACCTATCAGATGCTGACAGGTATGTCCTGCATCCTTGCTCTATCAAGTGGGTTTCATCCCCGCGGTACCGGTGAGGACATGAGGCCTCGGGGACTGAGCCGTGTGCTCAGCTCCTGCAGAGAAGCAGCTGGACCCAAATTTGAGCCCACGGAAGCCCCACCCTGGAGCCATCTCGGCCAGGTGCTTAGAGTCATCCACACAGGCTCCTTGTCACCTCTCCAGCCTCAGAATCGTACCTGCATTTCTACCTAGTGAATAGGGCAGGAATAGTGCTCCTTGACAGTGGTTAAAAAAAACCCGCCTGCCAGTGCAGAAGAGATAGGAGACCTGGGTTCAATCCCTGGGTCAGGAGGATCCCCTGGAGGAGGGCATGGCAACCCACTTCAGTATTCTTGCCTGGAGAATCCCATACAGAGGAGCCGGCGGGCTACTGTCAGTAGGGTTGCACAGAATCCAACATGACTGGACTGACTTAGCATGCACGCACAGTGCTCTTGGCACCTAGCTTTGCTCCGGCTCAGATATCCTCTTTCTTTTAACCCTTTTAGAATATTTTTACTTGTTTATTTGGCTGTACCCAGTCTTAGTTGCAGCATGTGGGATCTTAGTTCTCTGACCAAGAGTTGAACCCAGGACCCCTGCATTGGGAGTCTTAGCTGCTGGAGCCCCAGAGAAGTCCCTCAGGTACCTTCTTGTGCATGTTATTCCCAGCTTAGAGTTGGTACTAAAGGCAATGAAGGAAGTTTGGATTTTTATAGCTTTGATGCATTGATGTATGTATGTATACATACATGTATGTATGACAACATACATCCTTGATGTACTCCTCAGCTTTTAGCCTTTTTAACACTTTGTCCCATATGTCGTTTCATAGAGAAAAAAACTTGCCTGTGTAGTTCATGGCAGAGGCTGTGGGGCCGGGGGATACTGGTGTGAAGTTGTGGGTCTGCCTTCTGAGTCTGTGACCTGTTCTGTGACCCTTGGGCAAGACATCTGAGCTTAGCCTGTGAAAATGAGGGCACACACTGGGTCACCAGCTCAAAGATGCTCCGGTCATCTGTAAACCAGAAGCCAGTGTCACAGTGAAAAGGACACGATAGGATTTCTTTCTGAAGGTTCTTCATCCCTCTGTTTACTTTCATTCTTTGAGGATTACTCTCTCTCGTGCAAGAATATAGTCTTTTCAGAAAATGTGTATTTCAGCCAAGTGGCATTTTATTTATTTTTGGCTTCTCTGGGTCTTCACTGCTTTTGCTTAAGCTGCAGCAAGTGGGGACTGCTCTCTAGCTGTGGGGTGTAGGCCTCTCATTGCGGTGGCTTCTCGTTGCAGAGCATGGGCTCTAGGCATGCAGGCTTCAGCAGTTGTGGTTCGTGGGCTTCGTTGCTTCCTGGCATGTGGGCTCTTCCCAGACCAGGGATCGAACCTGGGTCTCCTGCATTAGCAGATGGCTTCTTAACCACTGCACAACCAGGAATATAGTCTTAAAATAGATCTGTGAGAAAACATTTCTGTATTTTTATTTACAGAGAGATTCCTTACATAATGTATTTTTCCTTATATTGGAGAGGTTCCAATGGAAAACATATGATGTTTACACTGGTTGTCCATGAGTGTTGAAATAAGAATTCTAAGGGCCTTCCCTGGTGGTTCAGTGGTTAGGACTCCACACTTCTGACGCAGGGGACACCCCTGGTCAGGGATCTAAATCCCACATACTGCATAGTGTAGGGGGAAAAAGAAAACTAAGTACCCTAAAAGTAAACAAAAACTTCTGCCCTATATTGGGGGAGAAAAATAGAATTTATGTCCTTTTACTACAAATTTTTATCTCCAACATAAAAATAATTGTCCTTCTGACACGCTGTTGAATATATCTTGGTGTTTGTGGGTGGTTGTTGTTTTTTTTTTTTGCCTGTTGTTAAACTGTTCTAAGCATACCTCCAGAATAAACATCTATCAGCTTAGCACTTGGGAGATGAGAAGGTAAGGTGAAGATTTCTCACTGACAGAGAAATTATCACAGGATGGTGTGTTACTTAGAATTTACTAACACCGGGGCACAGAAATCACAGCCGTAATACTTCATAACCACACAGCACCTTTCACTTGAGATTCTGAAGAGTTTTATGGGCCAGGTCGGGAGCTGTGACAGTCGTATTAAACCCGGCGCTTGGAAGGCACTGGTAGGTGAGGTTCAAGAACGAGAGTCTGGACACCGGGGAAGGTGTCCATTCTTAATGTCTTTCCTGGTCCATTCTTAATGTTTTTTCCACTGTGGTTGATCACAGGGTGTTGAATGTAGTGCCCTGTGCTAACAGCAGGCTCTTGTTGTTTATCCATCCTGTACGTAATAGTCTGCATCTGCCAACCCTAAACTCCCAATCCGTCCCTCCCAACCTTCCCTCCCCCTTGGCAGCCGCCACTGTGTCCCTGGCGGCGTGTCCCTGATTGTGTTTTATAGGTAAGTTCATTTGTGTCATATTTTAGATTCCACCTGTAAGTGATATTAGCACATGGTATTTTTTTCCTCTTTCTGACTGACTTAATATAAACTCTACTTTCATTCATGTTGCTGCAAATGGCACGATTTCATTCTTTTCATGGGTGCATAGTGTTCCACTGTGTATATGTAGCTCGTCTTCTTTATCATTCATTTGTTGAGGGACATTGAGGTGGTCTCCATGATTTGGCTATCATGAATAGGGGTGTGTGTATCTTTCTGAATTAGAGTTTTGTCTGGATATATGCCCAGGAGCAGGATTTCTGGACCATATGGCAGCTCTAGTTTTTTTAGGAACCGCCACGCTATTCTGCATAGTGGCTGCACCCACTTACCCTCCTACCTACAGCGTAGGAGGGTTTCATTTTCCCCTTTCTGTCTCCTGTTTCTCAGCCTTCTACCTTGGCCAAAGGCAACAACTGTTACTAGCTTCTTGTGTGTTCTGTATATGTGTTGGCACATACATTTGTATATGCCTATATTTTTATGTATATTCTTTATTTCTTGTTTTAAAAAACACCAGCTATAATGTATTGTACATATTGGTACGGACTTGTTATATCTTGTCATGAACTTTGCTTCTTTCATTTGGAAATGGCTTCTTACTGATCATTTAAGAACTCTTTATGACATCGAGAGAGTGTTCTGGATAAGCCCTGGCACTTGAAGATGCCTCTTTTTCAGGAGTCTGCTCCAGACTGGAATCCCATGTGTGATCTCTTGGGCCTAGCACTGCAATTACACGGGCTTTACTTGGTGGACCTCGTCAGGGGAGCTGCCTTCCCAGAACAAGACTGGAATTGGTGTCTGGAGGGAGTTAGAGTCGGTGCTCTTCTGAGCGTCTGCATTGCTAGTCCCAGCGCCTTCATCCCAGGCCTCCTTATCTATGGGCCCTGGCCAGGCATCTCTACTGATAGCTCCTTATGAAAGGAGGGGGCTTGAAGACACTTTATTCTACTCTTGACTCAGTCCTTGGGACTTTTCCATTGGTAACCATTTTCCCCGCTCCCTTGGCAGTGAGAGGATTGCCTCTTCCTGCCACCTACAAATATGTGACCTTCCCTCGCCTTGTGCTGTTCCATAGGGGAAAATGCCCCCGTTTCCCCTCTTCTGCCTCTGGCTTATACGGTATCCCCCTCTGTATCAGTGGGGGATTGGGTCCAGCATCTGTTGTGGATACCGAAACCCGTGGATGCCCAAGGCCCACAGGGATCCTGCTGTTTGCAGGTTCCACATCTGTGGCTTCAGCCAACCATGCGCTGAGTACTGTTTGTTGCTGTTGTTCAGTTGTTAAGTCATGTCTGACTGTGAGCCCATGGGCTGTAGCCTGCCAGGCTCCTCTGACCATGGGATTTCCCAGGTAAGAACACTAGAGTGGGTTGCTGTTTCCTTCTCCAGGGGATCTTCTTGACCCAGAGATTGAACCCGAATCTCCTGCATTGGCAGGTGGATTCTTTACCACTAAGCCACCAGGAAGTGCTGAGTGCTACTTACCATCTGCCATTGGCTGAACTCATGGATGCGGAAGGCAGAATGTACTGGTACAGTAAGTCAATAAAGGCTCAATTGTCATTTTCAGTTTGGCTTCTTATCCTAACTGACCTCCTTGTCACCTGATAGCTCAGCTCTTAATGAACAATTTTGTTGCTGTTCAGTCACTCAGTCCTGTCTGACTCTTTGTGACCCCATGGACTATAGCATGCTAGGCTTCCCTGTCCTTCACCATCTCCCAGAAGCTTGCTCAAACTCATGTCCACTGAGTCGGTGATGCCATCCAATCTTCTCATCCTCTGGTTGTCCCCTTCTCCTCTTGCCTTCAATCTCCCAGCATCAGGGTCTTTTATAATGAGTTGATTCTTCATCAGTTCAGTTCAGTAGCTCAGTCATGTCCAACTCTTTGTGATGCCATGGACCGCAGCACGCCAGGCCTCCCTGTCCATCACCAACTCCTGGAGTTTACCCAACTCATGTCCATTGAGTCGGTGATGCCATCCAACCATCTCATCCTCTGTCGTCCCCTTCTCCTCCTGCCCTCTATCTTTTCCAGCATCAGGGTCTTTTCAGATGAGTCAGTTCTTCACATCAGATGGCCAAAGGATTCAACAAACAGTCCTTCCAGTGAATATTCAGGACTGATCTCCTTTAGGATGGACTGGTTGGATCTCCTTGCAGTCCAAGGGACTCTCAGGCGTCTTCTCCAACACCACAGTTAAAAAGCATCAATTCTTTGGCACTCAGCTTTCTTTACAGTCCAGCTCTCACATCCATACATGACTGCTGGAAAAACCATAGCTTTGATTAGACGGAACTTTGTTGGCAAAGTAATGTCTTTGCTTTTTAGCATGCAGTCTAGGTTGGTCATAGCTTCTCTTCCAAAGAGCAACTGTCTTTGAATTTTATGGCTGCAGTCACCATCTGCAGTGATTTTGGAGCCCAAGAAAATAGTCTGTCACTGTTTCCATTGTTTCCTCATCTATTTGCCATGGAGTGATGGGATCAGATGCCATGATCTTAGTTTTTTGAATGTTGAGCTTTAAGCCAACTTTTTCACTGTCCTCTCACTTTCATCAAGGGACTCTTTAGTTCTTCTTCACTTTCTGCCATAAGGATGGTGTCATCTGCATATGTGAGGTTACTGATATTTCTCCTGGCAATCTTGATTCCAGTTTGTGCTTCATCCAGTCCAGCATTTCGCACGATGTACTCTTCATGTAAGTTAAATAAGCAGGGTGACAATATACAGCCTTGACGTACTCCTTTCCCAATTTGGAACCAGTCTGTTGTTCCATATCGGGTTCTAACTGTTGCTTCTTAACCTGCATACATATTTCTCAGGAGGCAGATAAGGTGGTCTCATATTTCCTTCTCTTGAAGAATTTTCCACAATTTGTTGTGATCCACACAGTCAAAGGGTTTGGCATAGTCAGTAAAACAGAAGTAGATGTTTTTCTGGAACTCTCTTGCTATCTTGATGATCAAATGGATGTTGGCAATTTGAGCTCTGGTTCCTCTGCCTTTTCTAAAACTGGCTTGAATCTGGAAGTTCTTGGTTCACGTACTGTTGAAGCCTGGCTTGGAGAATTTTAAGCATTACTTTGCTAGCATGTGAGATGAGGGCAATTGTGCGGTAGTTTGAACATTCTTTGGGATTGCCTTTCTTTGGGATTGGAATGAAAACTGACCTTTTCCAGTCCTGTGGCTAAGTATAAAACTGCTAAGTTTTCCAAACTTGCTGGCATATTGAGTGCAGCACTTTCACAGCATCATCTTTTAGGATTTGAAATAGCTCAGCTGAATTTCTATCACCTCCAACTAGCTTTGTTTGTAGTGATGCTTCCTAAGTTCCACTTGACTTCGCATTCCATGATGTCTGGCTCTAGGTGAGTGATCACACCATCATGGTTATCTGAGTGGTGAAGATCTTTGTTGTATAGGTCTTCTGTGTATTCTTGCCACGTCTTTTTAATATCTTCTGTTTCTGTTAGGTCCATACCATTTCTGTTCTTCATTGTGCCCATCTTTGCATGAAATGTTCCCTTGATATCTCTAATTTTCTTGAAGAGATCTCTAGTCTTTCCCATTCTATTATTTTCCTCTATTTCTTTGCACTGACCACTGAGGAAAGCTTTCTTATCTCTCCTTGCTATTTGGAACTCTACATTCAAATGGGTATATCTTTTCTTTTCTCCTTTGCCTTTCACTTCCCTTCTTTTCTCAGCTTTTTGTAAGGCCTCCTCAGACAGCCATTTTGCCTATTTGCATTTCTTTTTCTTGGGGATGGTCTTGATCACTGCCTCCTGTACAACGTCACGAACCTCCATCCATAGTTCCTCAGGGACTCTATCAGATCTAGTCCCTTAAATCTATTTCTCACTTCCACTGTATAATTTGTAAGGGATTTGATTTAGGTCATACCTGAATGGTCTAGTGGTTTCCCTTACTTTCTTCAATTAAGTCTGAATTTGGCAATAAGGAGTTCATGATCTGAGCCACAATCAGCTCCTGGTCTTATTTTTGCTGACTGTATAGAGCTTCTCCATCTTTGGCTGTAAAGAATATAATCAGCCTGATTTTAGTATTGACCGTCTGGTGATGTACATGTGTAGCATCTTCTCCTGTGTTGTTGGAAGAGGGTGTTTGCTATGACCAGTGTGTTCTTTTGACAAAACTCTGTTAGCCGTTGCCCTGCTTCATTCTGTACTCCAAGGCCAAATTTGCCTGTTACTCCAGGTATCTCTTGACTTCCTACTTTTGCATTCCAGTCCCCTATGATGAAAAGGACCTCTTTTTTGGGTGTTAGTTCTAGAAGATCTTGTAGGTCTTCATAGAACCATTCAGCTTTAGTCTTTTCAGCATTACTGGTTGAGGCATAGACTTGGATTACTGTGATATTGAATGGTTTACCTTGGAAACAGATCATTCTGTCGTTTTTGAGATTGCATCCAAGTACTGCATTTCAGACTCTTTGGTTGACTATGAGGGCTACTCCCTTTCTTCTAAGGGATTCCGGCCCACATTAGTAGATATAATGGTCATCTGAGTTAAATTCACCCATTCCAGTCGATTTTAGTTCACTGATTCCTAAAATATAGACGTTCACTCTTGCCATCTCCTGTTTGACCACTTCCAATTTGCCTTGATTCATGGACCTGACATTCCAGGTTCCTACACAATATTGCTGTTTACAGCATCGGACCTTGCTTCCATCACCAGTCACATCCACAACTGGGTGTTGTTTTTGCTTTGGCTCCATCTCTTCATTGTTTCTGGAGTTATTTCTCCACTGATCTCCAGTATCATATTGGGCACCTACCAACCTGGGGAGTTCATCTTTCAGTGTCCTATCTTTTTGCCTTTTCCTACTTTTCATGGGGTTCTCAAGGCAAGAATACTGAAGTGGTTTGCCATTCCCTTCTCCAGTGGACCACGTTTTGTCAGAACTCTCCACCATGACCCGTCCGTCTTGGGTGGCCCTACATAGCATGCCTCATAGTTTCACTGAGTTAGACAAGGCTGTGGTCCATGTGATCAGTTTGGTTAGTTTTCTGTGATTGTGGTTTTCATTCTGCCTGCCTTCTGAGGGATATGGATAAGAGGCTTATGGAAGCTTCCTGATGGGAGAGACTGACTGAAGGGGAAACTGCTTTTTAATACGCTGTCTAGGTCCGTCATAGGTTTTCTTCCAAGGAGAAAGTATATTTTAATTTCATGACTGCAGTCACCATCTGCAGTGATTTTGGAGCCCAAGAAAATAAAATCTCTCACTGTTTTCCCATCTACTTGCCATGAGGTGATGTATTCGGATGCCATGATCTTCTTTTTTTAAATGTTGAGTTTTAAGCCAGTTTCTCCACCCTCCTCTTTCACCTTCATCAAGTGGCTCTTTACTTCTTCACTTTCTGCCATAAGGGTGGTGTCATCTGTGTATCTGAGGTTATTGATATTTCTCCAGCAATCTTGATTTTAGCTTGTGCTTCATCCAGTCCCGCATTTTGCATCATGGACTTTGCATGTAAGTTAAATAAGTAGGGTGACAAAATACATCCTTGATGTACTCCTTTCCCAATTTGGAACCAGTTTGTTGTTCCATGTCTGATTCTAACTGTTGCTTCTTGACCTGCATGCAGGTTTCTCAGGAGGCAGGTAAAGTCTTCTGGTATTCCCATCTCTTGAAAAATTTTCCACAGTTTGTTGTGATCCACACAGTCAAAGGCTTTGGCATAGTCAATAAAGCAGAAATAGATGTTTTTCTGGAACTCTCTTGCTTTTTCTTTGATCCAGCAGATGTTGTCAGTTTGATCACTGGTTCCTCTGCCTTTTTCTAAAACCAGCTTGAACATCTGGAATTTAATAGTTCACATACTGTTGAAGCCTGTGGATAATTTTGTGCATTATTTTGCTAGCATGTGAGATTAGGGCAATTGTGCGGTAGTTTGAACATTCTTTGGCATTGCCTTTCTTTGGGATTGGAATGAAAACTGACCTTTTCCAGTCCTGTGGCCACTGCTGAGTTTTCAAAATTTGCTGGCATATGGAGTGCATATGAGAAATTTAGGGTATTTCTAATTTCTTGTGCTTATAAACAACACTATAGGGAATATCTGTGCCCTGTTGTGTTTAATGAAGATAAAGATCATGAGTGGAGAGTTGCCTGATATAACCATTTATACTACCCCCATGATGTTTGTGAGAGGAATTTTCTTTATGCTTTTATGGACTCCTTTTTTAAACCTTTTGCATTTGCCAGATAACTTGAAGAAAAAGAGTATCTCAGAATTTTAATGTTATTTTAAGTGAGGCTAAGCATCATTTCATATTTATAAAAGCAGTTCATTTTTTTTTTTGCCTGTTTTTGTTTAGTAGGTGTTATTGATCTAGGAGTTGTTTATATATTAAGGATATTTGCCTTTCCTAATTTGTCAGTTGTTATTTATTTAGGATGTTTTATTCTGGTTGAAATTTTTTATTTTTATGTGGAAACTTTTTATTCACGGACATGTGTAAGCATTGCCATAAGTCAGTTCTAGAACATTTTTATCAAAAAGGAATTCCATACCTTTTAACGGTCAACCTTTCAATTTCCCATTCTTTTCTCTGAGGTACAGGTAACACCGATCTATTTTCTGTCTCTAGATTTCTCCTATTCTCAACATTTCACATGGATGGAATAATATAGTAGATCTTTTGTGACTGGTTTCTTTCCATTACCGTAATGTTTTTAGGATTCATCCATGTTATAACATGTATTAGTACTTCCTTTTTATGATTGTATTATAATATTAATTCAAACAATGCACATTCTGTTTTCATATTCATCAGCTTATGGACATTTGGGTTGTTTCTATATTTTGGTTATTATTAATAATGCTACTCTAAAATTTGTGTACAGGTTTTTATGTGGACATGTCATTTCTCTTGGGTATATATCTAGGAGTGGAATTTTGGGATCATAAACTTATGAGTCATTTAAGTTTACAGTTCAGTGAAGTTTAGCGAATTTTTATGCATGGCCTCCATCCTGCTTTAGAGCACTTCCATCACTGTTTTGTTTTTATGTTTTAAATATTTCAAAAATTTATTGTTTTAATTTTTGAATTTTTGTTTGATCTGGAATTTGGTGCAAGCAGTGAGAACAGCATCCATTCAGAGTTTTAAATTTTGATTATTCATTTTTCCAACACCGTGTACGGAATAGTCTTTTTCCTACCGATAAGGCAATGCCACTTAAATTGCATCCTAAATTAGGTGTGTGGGTCCATCTCTGGTCTTCCTTTTTTTCCTCATTGATTTGTCAGCCTGTTAATGTGGCAGGATTATAATATCTTATGTACGGCCACTTTAGAGTCTGCTTCAGTCTCTGATGAGGCCAGCGCACCTTAGCTATGCTTCATTTCAGCTCTTCCTGGGTGATTGTTTCCGTAAGAACTTCAGAATCGGCTTGTTTAATTCTTAAAAACTCCATGGCCACGATCACCTCTTGGGCTTTTTTTTGTTGTTAGGCTTGCAGTAAATTTACATATTCCTTGAGAACTGATGTCTAAATGATGTCCTTTTTGAGAATCAAAGCATAGCTATTTATCTTTCAACTCACTTCAGCATTCTTTTGTGTCCCTCAGGAGAATTAAAGTAACATGTTCCTACATCTTCCACTTTGGGGGAGCTGCTCTATGGCTTATGAGATCTTAGTTCCCTGACCAGGGATTGAACCTGGGCCCTCCACCATGAATGCTCTGAGTCCTAGCCTCCATGGTGCTTTTAACTGCTGAGTATTTTATCCCTTTTATTGCTGTTGCAAATGAGAATTTCCCCCTTTATATTTTCTGCCTTACAGGGCATCTTGACTGAAGCGGCTTGTAAATATGAAGACTGTTGTTTTCTGTGGGTGGAATTTATTCCCAGAAATCTGAATGCCTTGTGTTATTTTGTTTGTCGTAGCTTCTCTGGTTTTGCAGGTGTACAATCTTATCTGTTATGGATAGTGATCATTCACCTTCTTCTTGATTTTTATCAGGTTTCTTTTAATAATTGTGCTTGCTAGTATATCTGTTTTTTTTCTAAATTGAAGTATAGTTGATTTACAATATGATGTTTCAGGTATATAGCACAGTGATTCATATATATTCTTTTTCAGGTTTTTCCCTTTATAGGTTATTACAAAATAATGGACTGTAGTTCCCTTTGCTATACAGTAGGTCCTTACTGGTTCTCTGTTTCATGTATAGTGTATAAATCTTAATCTTAGCCTCCTAACTTGTCCCTGAACAAACTTAAATCATAGTGGTTATGGTGATCATTTGTGCCTTAGTCCTAATTTTGTTCAAAATGCTTCTAGTTTCCCCAATAAACATGAAATACATATATATTATTTATAATATACATATTATATAATGTGTATATAAGATGTATAAAATATGTGTGCATCACTTTATTAAGAGCTTTTTAAAAATCTCAGAGAGATACTAATTTGCACATTTGATAAATGTTATTACAGGTCTGTGCTGTTTTAGGCAGGATTCTAGTTCTGAGGACACAGTGGGAAATGAAACAAAGCCTTTGCTGTCAAGAAGCTGAAAGTCTAGTGGAACAGACAGTAAAGAAATCAAATAATTAATAAATGTCAGGTTCTATGAAGTCAAGTGAGGCGAGAGATAGGGAATAATGTGGTGAATTTAGTTATGACAGTCAGAAAGGGATTTAGAATTTTTTCAGGTGTCTTTTCATCAGCTTTATCTTTTCCTCTCTATTTAATTTGAAATCCTGGGTACACTTGCCCCCATCCCAGTGTCTAGCATTTTCGCCAGGACTGTAGGGACCTCAGGGCAAACCCAACGTATGTTGGTATTTGCTTGCTCTCATCTCATTTCCAGGATACTGATTGTTTAAGAAGTGAACTGAATTTGTAAGAAAGCAGGGTAATTTATCACTGTGGATGGAGATAGTGTTGCTAAGGCAACCAGCTACATCCCGAGATCACCGTCTGCAGACTCCCCCACGACAGGACCTTGGGGCTCCCGGGGCTTCCCTGACCATCAGCTCTCCTGCGTCGCGCTGGCCGCTCCCAGGAGCCTTCTGTGTTCTGTCTCCACTTCCTGGTGGTTGCTCTTCTCAGGGACCCACCAGGCTGCAGGTGGCCAATCCTGGGTGACATGAGAGTTATCATAGCTAGTTGCTCATTTGACAAAATCAGGATAGACCTGTGGACTGTGGAATCGCCTTCATGCTACATAATTCCCCCCTCCTCTTTTTTAATTGAGATATAATGGACTTATATTAGTTTCAGGTGTATAATTCCATATTTGTGTAAATTGTGAAATGATCACCACAGATCTAGATAACATCTGTTATCATACAGTTATTTTTCTTATGATGAGAACTTGTAAGATTTATTCTTTCAGCAGCTTTCTAATATGCAGACATTATGAGCTATAGTCACCAGTTGTACATTACATCTCCATGACTTATTTATATAATTGGAAGTTTCTACCATTTGACCCCCTTCATCCATCTCCCCCACTGTCTTTAGCAACCCCCAATTGCTGTTCTCGTATTTATTAGTGCTGGAGGATGGAGAGAACCAAACGTGCCCACTGAACTGAGAAGGCATCTTGAGAGAGAAAAGCAAGGCAGGCAGTTCTGTACAATCAATGGACCAGGTTTTTACAGGATAACTTGCAGGGTGGGGTCTGGATCAGGTGGATAGTGACCCAGAAGCATTCACAGCTGTACTCCACACCTCCAAAGGGACATTGGGATGGTTTTATAGTTAACCTAGGGTTTGGGGTGGGTGCTTGAAAGCAGGATGTACCTTCCTAAGTCAAGTTTATGAATGGGTAACTGGTCTTACCTGGCGTGCTGCAGTCCTTGGGGTCGCAAAGAGTCAGACATGACTTAGCAACTGAACTGAACTGGTCTCATGGATGCCAGTATTCATCATTGTTGGTGGCCTAATAGAACATGCAGGCCACCTGGTCCTAATGATTATTAAACAGTATCTGTTAATTACAAAGGCCCTAATGACAGAGAGGGTTTCCCTGATAGCTCAGTTGGTATAGAATCTGCCTGTAGTGCAGAAGACCCCAGTTTGATTCCTGGGTCTGCAGTATCCACTGGAGAAGGGATAGGCTACCCGTTTCAGTATTTTTGGGCTTCCCTAATGACTCAGCTGGTAAAGAATTCACGTGCAGTGCGGGTGATCTGGGTTTGTCCCTGGATTGGGAAGATCCCCTGGAGAAGGGAAAGGCTACCCACTCCAGTATTCTGGTCTGGAGAATTCCATGGACTGTATAGTCATGGGGTCGCAAAGAGTTGGACACGACTGAGTGACTTATTGACTGCCCAGTACAGTCCTGGGTGGGGTCAGCAGGAGGGCGGGAGGAGCCTCATGGGGCCAAGATGGCTCAGTTATGCTCAGAGCCTTACAGTGAACTTGGTGTGTATTTTCTTTTTTTTTTTTTATTTTTTCCATTTATTTTTATTCATTGGAGGCTAATTACTTTACAATATTGTAGTGGTTTTTGCCATACATTGACATGAATCAGCCATGGATTTACATGTGTTCCCCATCCCGATGCCCCCTCCCGCCTCCCTCTCCATCCCATCCCTCTGGGTCATCCCAGTGCACCAGCCCTGGGAACCCGTCTTATGCATCCAACCTGGGCTGGTGATCTGTTTCACCCTTGATAGTATACTTGTTTCGATGCTGTTCTCTCGAAACATCCCACCCTCGCCTTCTCCCACAGAGTCCAAGTGTCTGTTCTGTACATCTGTGTCTCTTTTTCTCTTTTGCATATAGGGTTATCGTTACCATCTTTCTAAATTCCATATATATGCGTTAGTATACTGTATTGGTGTTTTTCTTTCTGGCTTACTTCACTCTGTATAATGGGCTCCAGTTTCATCCATCTCATTAGAACTGATTCAAATGAATTCTTTTAATGGCTGAGTAATATTCCATAGTGTATATGTACCACAGCTTCCTCATCCATTCGTCTGCTGATGGGCATCTAGGTTGCTTCCATGTCCTGGCTATTATAAACAGTGCTGCGATGAACATTGGGGTGCACGTGTCTCTTTCAGATCTGGTTTCCTCGGTGTGTATGCCCAGAAGTGGGATTGCTGGGTCATATGGCAGTTCTATTTCCAGTTTTTTAAGAAATCTCCACACTGTTTTCCATAGTGGCTGTACTAGTTTGCATTCCCACCAACAGTGTAGGAGGGTTCCCTTTTCTCCACACCCTCTCCAGCATTTATTGCTTGTAGACTTTTGGATAGCAGCCATCCTGACTGGCGTGTAATGGTACCTCATTGTGGTTTTGATTTGCATTTCTCTGATAATGAGTGATGTTGAGCACCTTTTCATGTGTTTGTTAGCCATCTGTATGTCTTCTTTGGAGAAATGTCTGTTTAGTTCTTTGGCCCATTTTTTGATTGGGTCATTTATTTTTCTGGAATTGAGCTGCAGGAGTTGCTTATATATTTTTGAGATTAATCCTTTGTCTGTTTCTTCATTTGCTATTATTTTCTCCCATTCTGAAGGCTGTCTTTTCACCTTGCTTATAGTTTGTAGTGCAAAAGCTTTTAAGTTTCATTAGGTCCCATTTATTTATTTTTGCCTTTATTTCCAATATTCTGGGAGGTGGGTCATAGAGGATCCTGCTGTGATTTATGTCGGAGAGTGTTTTTAGAGTCCACCTAAAAATGAGGTCATGGTATTTGTTTTTCTTTGTCTGGTCTGTTTCACTTAACATAATACCCTGTGTGGTGGTCTTCATACAAAAAGATAAGGTTATTAATGCATCATTACGTCATGGCTGAGCATTTGTATTCTCATCCTTAAATGTTTTCTAATTCTTAGGAAATTTCTCGTGTCCTTATTAGTGCCTCTATCCTCAATGTGTGTGGTTCTAAATTTGGCCAAACCACGTCTCATCACCTCTGCCATTATTGCTCAGGTCCAGGCCACTGTCATCTTGCCTTATCTCTCCCTTCTCCTGCTGTCGGCCCCCACCCTATATTTTCCACACAGTGGCTGGACTGAATCTTTTTCATGGCCACATCAGATGATGAAACTGTTAGGAAGCTGTGGTTGATTTCTTCTACACCTACAATAAATCCCCCCCACCAATCTGATCTGTGGCCTGTGGGCCCAGGTCCCTGGCTGTGTCTCTGACCTCATTTCTCAGACCATTTGCACCTTCCCTTCTCTTGGGTTTGAGATACCTGGCCACTTGCTGCTTCCACACTCACCCAGGCACCCCCATTTCAGGGCTGAAAGCGTGGAGGACTGAGAATGAGGCATGCGAGGCAAGTTATGGTTAGGTTGATTGTCTTTCAGCTTAGAAGAAAAGTCGCTTCTGTGTTTAGTTAGCATTGTGGTCTTCAGGAAGGGTACCCAAGACCAGGGACCGGTGGATGTGGCCAGGTTTAGTGGGGCCTCTGGTGCCCACAGACTTCAGTCATTTCCTTGTGTATGGAGACAGTGAGTGAATTCCCAGAAAGGGTTAACATCTGTAATACCTTGACTGATTGGGGATTTTGTTTGAAAGTTTACTTGAAAGGAAGAGCCTGAAATACCTTGCCGAAATCACATGCATAATTCATTTTTATAGAAAATAGAAACCCATGCTGATTCATTTAAAGCATCAGTGAAAGATAAGTCTTGAAACTGAGAATGAGTTGGCAGACCCTGCACACATTTTAGATTAAACAATAATAATTATTCTGAACTTTGTTGGTGATGTAGAAAACCAGAAGGAAAGTTGGGCATAATGCTGAAGATGTAAGCATCATCAAGCAGTAAGAGGCTTCCCTGGGGGTAGTTCTCGTGAATTTAAAATCTGAAACATTCTCACTGAGCAGACACGCAAAGTGAGAACCTTGATCAGTTAAACAGTCCCAATAAATTGCAGAACACAGCAGATCAGGTCATTGGGAAAGTGAAAGCTTATTGAAGTTGAACGACCTCTGAAACAGCTTCATTTTTAAGCTTCATTTAGATCACTAATGTGGCTGTTCATTGCTTTGGCAGTCAGCACTTGAGTGTGTGGGTGGAATTGCCCTGAGTCCTCACAAAGCGCCTTTGATGGGTTCTGTCCACTGCAGGGGTGGGGTGCTGCCTGGGAAGGTGGCAACTAATTTGGGGAAAGTAATTCTACTTGTTAAGATGAGCTTCCCCCGTGGTCCAGTGGCTAAGATTCCGCACTCCCGATTCAGAGAGCACAAGTTTGATCCCTGGTTGGGGAGCTAAGGTCCGGCTCACTGCTCGGCACAACCAAAAAAAAAGGGAAAGGCTTCAGGTGTTTTGATTTTTTTCCAGCTCTTCTGTCCTAATGTGTGCCTTCTAGTTTTACTGGCTTTGTATCTAGGCTCCTGACTGGCTGAGTGACCACTTCCTGCCTCATTTTCCTAATCTGTACAATGGGGATAATACCAGAATTATCAAGATCAAAGATTTATTATGTTGAACGTATTGGGTTACAACCTTAGAAAAAAAGTGTCCATAATCTGGGCTGCTATTAACAAATAATTGAATTAAAAAAGCCAACGGAAAAGAAGGAACAGCTCTTCGTTACAGTAGAAGCCCCATTAGTAAATGTAGAAAGGATGAGAAATAGAAGATCACTACCAGGCCAGATACATAATAATAATTGTTGCAGGCAAGAACCGTCAGAGGATACCAAAATTAGTGAGTGAAAGTGTGATGAGAAGCAGGATATTTGCATAATTTCAAAGTATCTCCTCATGAGAGATAAATGATTACAAAGAGAAAATAGTACTTGATCGCAGACTTATGCAGAAGACACCCCAGTAACTGAGCAATCAAGGTGAATATCACCAGTAATAAGATGTTGGTTATCATGTACTCCCAAATATGATGCATCAATCAGAAACACAATGGCACATACACCAAAAATATGTATCATAACCTCATTGTCATTGTTAGAAACAAGAGGTCCATTTTGAAACTAACTGGCCTGGGCTTTTCAAAAGTATCACAGGTTAGAGGAGGTGAAGAGACCTGATGGCTAAATGTGCATTGGGATCCTGGGTCCAGAAAAAAGAGCCGAGTGGGAAAGCTGGTGAGATGCACACAGGTGTGATGGATCAGGTACTTGATGTGTGTCAGTGAATTTCCTGGTGTGGCTAAAGGTGCTGCTTTTACGTAAATCAGGGGGGAAGCTTGGTAAAAGGGGTCCAGAAACACTATGTACAATTGTGGCTGTTTTTCTGCAAGCCTAGAATTATTTGAAAGTAGCATGTTTTCCAAAATCTGTGACGCCCTGGACAGAGTTGCCTGCACACAGTCTGTGCTCAGAAACACGACGGGGACATCTGCCGCTGCTTTTGGTTTGAAAGAAGGTGGTTACAGATGTTGCCGGTTCTGCCGGGGGCTCAGCATGGCTTGGCGGCGTGGAGAAGGTGCCCTTCTGTTTGTCATCGGGTTACAGCCGTGATCCCCAACCTTTTTGGCACCGGGGACTGGTGTCCTGGAAGACAGTATTTTTTCCCAGACCAGGGGTGGGGGATGGTTTCAGGATGATTCAAGCACATTGCATTTTTTGAAATTAATTTTTTATGGCTGTGCTGGGGTCTTTGTTGCTGTTTGAGGGCTGTCTCTAGCTGCAGCAAGTGGGGGCTCTTCTCTAGTTTCAGTGCACGGGCTTCTCATTGCTGTGGCTTCTCTTGTTGCAGGGCATGGGCTCTAGGGCATGGGCTTTAGTAGTTGTGGTGTATGGGCTCAGTTGCCCCATGGCGTTTGGAATCTTCCCAGACCAGGGATCAAGCCCATTGGCAGGCAGACTCTTAGCCACTGGACTCCTAGAGAAGTCTCAAGCACATTTCATTTATTGTGCACTTTATTTCTATTATTATTGCATCAGCTTCACCTCAGATCAGCAGGTATCAAATCCTGGAGGTAGGGGACCTCTGGCTTACAGGCATGGCAGTGGGATCCCTTGGTGGTTGGCTGTCACTGACTCTCCCTGGGAAGGCTCAGGCCCCCAGGTTGACCTTAGGCCAGAGCTCCTCTGGGAGAAGCAGGGCTGTAGCTGGTCATGGGTCCAGTGGAGCTTTGCTTGGAAGCTGGGAGTGGGAGCACCACAACCTACTTCCTTGTTGCCATCTTCTTCTGTCAGCATCATGTCCAAGTGGCAGCTCATGGTTATAGATGATGCTCATTGATTCAGGAAAAATCACCTGAGGGGATGCTCACAGAGTCATGTGTGATTTTTAGGAAATCCATTTTGTAGATTGGAAGAGTGTGTTAGTCGAGCTCAGAGGCTGTAACGAAGAGACCCCAAGTACCATAGTCTAAATAAGGCCCAGGTTGGTTCTTTTATTATTGAAGTATGATTGCTTTGCAATGTTGTGTTGGTTTCCACCATAAAACAATGTGAATCAGTCATAACTATATCTATATCTGTATCTATCCCCCCCTTCTCGAGCCTCCCTCCCACCTACCCCATCCCACCCTCCAGGTCATCACAGAGCACCAAGCTGAACTCCCCGAGCCTTAGAGCAGCTTCCCACGAGCTATCTGTTTTGCATATGATAGCATATACATGTCACTCTCCCATATACACACTCCCAGTCCACTCCACCCTCTCCTTCTTGTTCTCCCTTAGAGGGTCCAAGAGATTCCCGCCTGGAGCTGGCCAGGTGGCTCTTTGATCATCAGCCAGCTGCCATCCCGGTCACACCAGGCTCTCTGGTTTGTACCTTCCCCAGCTGTTGGGAAGAAGGGAAAGAGAGGCCCGGGCTCTGAGCTGACTTTGTGGTGAGATGGAGAATGTAGACCTTTGGCCTCTGCTCAGGAGCCACATGCATGAACTTGACCTCATGGTCATACCTTTCGTGCAAGTGAGGCTGGCGACACAGTCCCCAGCTGGGCGGCCGAATGCCCTGCTGACGCCCGGGGAGGGTGATGGATGAAGCGGGATGGATACGGGGGGTGGCAGCATCGCCGCCCCAGAGCCCCTTCTGCTGTTGTGGTCTAGTTCCAAGAGGTCTGTGTAGAGAAGCTTGATTAGTGTCCCCCACGCCCGTAGCCCTGCCTGATGTTACCTGTCAGCAGGTAAGGTCTCGGCTCTTACAAGCAGGGAACGTGGTAGTCTGTCCGATCGTAACCCCGTGATGTGAGAAACTTTCGCGGATTTCCTGGCGTAACACACCATTGAGGACGTTCATGGGTCTTGGGTGTCTAAACGGCACCTTTTGTTTCCTTGCGGTGGGTTATATTTGCTGGCAGGCAAGGAGCCAGGATCCATAGAGCTGTTGAAGGTGGTTGGTGGTAGGAGGCTAGAATTCAGTCCCTCAGATGAGGCCAAGGTTGCTTTTCCGCATCTGGTCAGTCTTTACACGTGCGTGGTGCCAAGAGCAGCTGCTCACTGTAGGAAATGTCGGAGACTCGGGGACCACGGCAGTTCCATCACTGCACTGCAGAGATGCCATGCTGTCCCGAGTGGACTGATTTAGTTCTGCTAGAGAGAGAGTCCTCCTCCCATGCCCTGTGAGGTCACTCATCCTCATGCCTGACCCCCAACACCCAGGGACCTGTAAGAAGGTTGGGGTGGCAGGACCCGAAGCCTCCAACTCCTGCCCCCTTGGAGGCAGCCTGGCTCTGCAAATATCAGCAGCCTTATCTTTATCTTGGAAGAAAAGAACATTTGAAGGGTTTACTTTTTCTTTTGACAAAGGAACAGTAAAGCATTATTTTGTCGCTGAATGAAAACCCAAGAAAATATGAAGTACAGTTCCTGTTTTAGGCATATATCACAAATACTTCAGAGAGAAAGCCAGAGGACATGACAAACTGGGTAATCCTGGTAACCCCCCCTTTTTTTTTTCTTGGGGACGCATATAATTTCCCTGTCTCCTTCACTGTTATCAACACAGTTTTCATTTTAAAATTAAAATGTGTACTGTAAGTTTTTATAGCATATTGAATTTCATGGTGTAGCTATGAATTTTAACTTGCCCCCAAATGTGGCTCATTAAACGCCTTTTTTTTTGCTGTAGCCCTGGATGCTTTTATGCTGATTATTTATCCCCATAAGCAGTGGTGGGTTTTTTTTTTTTTTTTTTTTTGGCTGTGCTGGGACTTCATTGTGGCCTGTGGGCTTCTCTAGTTGAAGTGGCCTGGCTTCAGTAGTTGCCACACCTGGGCTCAGTTGTTCTGTGGCATGTGGGATATTAGTTCCCTGATCAGGGATCGAACCTCTGATTCCTGTGTTGGAAGGCGGGCTCTTAACCACTGGACCATGAAGGAATTCTCAAATAGTGGTTGTTTTGCCTGCTCTTTGGCTTTCAGTGAAGGAAGGTGGTTGGAAGAATGGAGAAGGGAAGTAAGTACCTGTTAGGGAGACGGACTAGCAGGGCTGTTGGTCTGTGGGCTGAAGGTCTGTCTGTTGGGATGTCCAGAAGGGCCTGGAAGGCACACGCTTCGATGACTGCATCAGCCCCTGCAAGCAGGCTGGTACTGGCACTGTGCTCGGCGGGTTACTGAGACTTGTCATGAAAACATCTCTCCTCTCCCTGAGAATTCCATGGATAGACCATGGGGTTGCAAAGAGCTGGACACAGCTGAGCCACTGACTCACTGTCTCCTCCTCGAGAGGAGTCTCACTCGTCACCTGAGCGTTGATGGGTATGGCAAGATGCGAGCATCTTGAAATCTTGCTGCCTGCTTGTGATGGACTAGTATGAATTCATTGACCTGGATGGTTATTGAGGATTTTTAATTTTTTAAAAATTTTATTGGAGTATAGTTATTTTACACTGTTGTTAGTTTCTGCTGTGTAGCAGAGTGCTTCAGATATACATATGTTCACTCCTTTTCAGATTTTTTTCTCATAATACTGAGGAGAGTTCCCTGTGCTATTCAGTAGGTCCTTGTTGGTTATCTAACTTACATAGAGTAGCATGTATCGTATGCCAGTCCCAAGCCCCTGATTTATCCCTCCCTGCACCGTGTTTCTCCTTTGGTGATCAGAAGCTTGTTTCTGAGTCTGTGAATCTGTTTTTGTTTTGTGAACAAATTCATCTATATCATTAAAAAAAAATTAGTTCCCATGTGTGGGTGATATCATATGATATTTGTCTTTGTCTGATTTACTTCACTTACTATGATAATCTCTGGGTCCATCCATGTTGTTGCAAATGGCATTATTTCATTTTTTTCTATGGCTGAGTAGTAGTCATGTCCACCGACTTAATGGACGTGAGTTTGAGGAAGCTCTGGGAGTTGGTGATGGACAGGGAAGCCTGGCGTACTGCAGTCCATGGGGTCGCAAAGAGTCTGACACGACTGAGCAACTGAACTGAGTATTCCATTGTAGGTATGTAATTTATCTTCTTCATCCTCTCCTCTGTTAATGGACATTTAAAATGTACAGCAGAGAATGTGGGGAGATGTTCCATTTTAGAGACATCCGTAGTTTCTATACAAGAGTGTGCAGCCCTGGAACTAGGTCTTCAGTGTGATTCAAATTCACGTGAGAAGTTGGACAATTCCTAAGATCATTTTCTGCTCAGAACGTCTTGCCCTTTTACCCTTTGGCTGAATTGAACCCAGACAGAGTATTAAAGGGCTTCCCAGGTGGCACTAGTGGTAAAGAACCTGCAGGAGACATGAGAGACAGGGATTCGATCCCTGGGTCAGGAAGATCTCCTGGAGAAGGAAGTGGCAACCCAGTCCAGGATGCTTGCTTGGAGAATCCCATGGACTGAGGAGCCTGGCAGGCTACAGTCCTTGGGGTCGCACAGAGTCAGAAGTGACTGAAGCGACTTAGCACACGTGCACAGTAAGTAGTAAATATGCATCTTTTGCTTGTATAAGAAGTTTCTGGCGGTGTTGCATCAGATCCATGGGATTTAGAGCAGGCAGCTTCTGTCCTGGATCCCTCATTTTCTTGTCTGTTGAAGGAGGTTGGTCGTTGGTTTCGTCCACCGTTTCTGAAATGTTCGCCAGGCGCTGTGCTGAATACTCATTCATCTTCACCAACGGCTCTGTGAGCTCTGCCCCGTTACGGGTCATCATCTTACAGATGAGGTGCTGCAGCACAGCGGTCAGATAGATAAAAAACGTGGGATTGGAATTCAGACTGGCCCCTCGATTCCGCATTCTCTATATCACGCATCTGCTTTCATCCTCCGCTTGCTCTCAGCACATCTGAAAACCAGATCCAGAGGTTGACTGCCTGGCAGATAGACGCCCCCATGAAGCACCAGAAAGGGCATTGGGTGTAAAAGACCAGCTGACATCTGCCTTAGAGTGACAGTTTTCTGCACTCCAGACTCAAACTGTACAGAGGACTAGAAGAAACCCATTTTCCACCAACAAGTAAAAACTGACTTAGTATAAAAGAAGATTCAACTCTAACTCTGGGAAGACGGTTCTTTGGGACAGTAGTAGTCCACCATCTTCTCAGTTGGCTGGCTTTCCAAATAAGTCTCTATTCCTTGCCCTAACACCGGTCTCTCAACTTACTGACCTTTCATGCTGTGAGTGGTACGAGCTTGGCCTTCGGAGTGGGGTCAGTTAGCTTAGCATGAAAAGTGAAAATGATCGTCACTCAGTGGTGTCCGACTCCTTGCAACCCCATGGACGGTAGCCCACCAGCCTCCTCCCTCCGTTTGTCATGGTCCAATAGAAATATAATGGAAGACATAATGTAATTCAAATATTTCTCTAGCCATGTTAAAGGTAATAAGAAACAGGTCAAATTAATTTTGATGACATATTTAATCAATATGTTTAAAGTAGTATGATTGCAACATATGATCAATATTAAAACATAGTAAGATGCCTCACGTTTTTTCTTCTTTTATGCTAAAGGGGGAGGGATGTGATCGGTTGGTGCAAACTTTTTGATGTCCTTTGTTTGCAGTGTCCCTGTAGGACAACTCACGTGGTCAAACCTTCAACAAGATGAATGTTATTCTCTGTTGTGCAACTTTTTATCTCTATATGAGTGGGAAAATGTTGTACCTTTAAAGGTCAGAGCTTTGAGAATGGACTACCTGTATATTTCAGGCTATAGGCAACGTTCTTGCTGCCAAAGCAATAGAATAAAAAGGTTAAAGGAAACAGATCCAACATGGAGTCAGGACTCTATTAGAGCTTTGTCATTTTTGTCTGACGTAGACTACCTCCCTCTCCATTTTACAGATGAAGGTATAAGCGAGGAAAAACTTCCCTCCACCCTTCTGAGTTCTTGGCTGGAGATCCCTGTTTAAAAAAAAAAAAAGATTAATGGGAGAAAAACAAGCAGAAGTCTATCAACATGTACACCCCACCTAAACATGAGAGTTACCCAGAGAAAAATGAGTTTAAGAAGTGGCTTAGAATTCTGGTTTATTTAGCATCTTCAAAAAAAGGTCAAATCTGTGGAGAAATGACAGGACAAAAGAAGTCACTTTGGGGATTTCCTGGGTGGAGATGAAGGCTGGGGAGTAAAGTCGGTTATGTAGGTTCCTCTGGTGGAACCAGGTGGCTAGGGTCTGAAGCCGCCTCTGGAGGTTAACCTTTGTCCTTGGTGGAGGGGGAGGAGGAACACTTCTGTCAACTTAAGGCTTTCTTGGAAAACGGGAGAGCAGACAGTTTTTCTTATATCTGTTTCTTCCCGGTTACCTTCAGCTCATAATAAATCTTACACCAAAGGGGCATCTTTTGGAGTGACATGATCTGCTACCCTTCGGAGAGGCACAGATGCTGAGGAAGCTGTCTGGGGTCACACAGAGTCACTGGCTTTGCTGGGACCCGAACCCAGTTGATCTTTCTGACGTATTGTGGAAAAGGCGAAAGGGACTGTGGCTCCCCTCCTTTTGTGAATGTGTTTGAATTTTGTGTGTTGACTTTGAGTTTTATGTATTTAGCTGTGGCTGCGCTGGGTCTCCGCTGCTGTACCTGCTTTTCCCTCGTTGCGGTGAGCGAGGTCTCCTCTGCATTGCAGCGTGCGGGCTCCTCCTTGCTGTGGCTTCTCTTTTGCTGCGGAGCGTGGGCTCTAGGCGCATGGCTTCCGTAATTGCGGTACACGGACTTGCTTCCCGCGCGATGTGTAAAATCTTCCCGAACTGGTGATCGAAGCTGTGTCCACTGCACTGCTAGGCATGTTCTTAATCACTGGACCACCAGGGAAGCTCTATACGTGTGTGTGATGTGCGCTCTTGCGTGTGAGAAAATAGCTGTGACCCTTTGCAGGATTCATACAGTGAAGAATTTCCCTGCAGTACAGGAGACCTGGGTTCAATCCCTGGGTGGGGAAGATGCCCTGGAGAAGGGAGTGGCATCCCACTCCAGTATCCTTACCTGGGAAATCTCATGGACAGAGGAGCCTGGTGGGCTGCAGTCCATGGGGTCGCAAAGAGTCAGACATGCCTGAGCAACACAAAACAGAATGGGAGATTCTGGCAGCGTTCTCTGACATCACCTGATTCAGCTTCATTTTCTCTCCTGGGCCCCAGGGTCAGGGAGGCTAAATTGTGTGTGTGAGGTCAGCGAGGTGGGCCTCTTGTCTTGTAGCTGTCGTTTGCTGCCACCCTTGGAAGCCCTTCACAGGCTCCCGTAACTTTAACACAGAGCAGAATGAGGAAAGCCCATCTCAGTGCTGAGGATCTTAACTTTCTAGGAGTTTCCGTGTTGCCCTGACGTTGCTGGTGAGATTTGTCTCTGGAAGGAGCTGGTGTGAGGATGGGAGGAGGTGCTTCCGTCCTGGAGAAAGGGGGTCTGTGACTGCTGGCAGAGATGAGGGATGAGGCTGGCTCCTCCCGACTTGGGACCCTGGGCAGCCTTCCTTGGCCAGGAAAGGAGCAGCTATGAGCAGGGGTTGTCAGCCCCAGGGCGCTTGATGCTGTCTGGACACATTTGCTGACTGGCGTCTCACGGGCAGAGGCCGGGGTTACGCCACTAAACATCCTATAATACACAGGTCAGTCGTGTACAATCAGCTGGACTCAGATGTCAAGAGTTTGGAGGTTGGCAAGCCCTGACTTATAAGAGACTGGGGCTAAACCTGGAGATGCCAGAACTCTGTATTCGCTTGAAAATATCTGAACACTATTGTAAGAGTTTGAATTTAATTGCAGTGACTTTTTTTGCTTGGAAAGCTTATTAGGAAGTCTTCATGATTCTGTGGTATTTTTCATAAACCAGAGGAGCTTTTTAAGAAGGAGAAAGAGACCACCACCAAGGACCTGCCGTATAGCACAGGGAACTCTGCAGTATTCTGTAATAACCTACACGGGGAAAGCATCTGAAAGAGAAGAGATACATGCATATGTGTAACTGAATCACTTTGCTGTACATCTGAAATGAACACAACATTGTTAATCCACTGTTACTCAAGAACAATAAAAAAAATCAATAAAAGAACATTAAAAACTATACTCCATTATGAAGTACAATTTTTTTTAAAAAGAGATATAGTCATGTTTGTGAGATTATCTGATTTCAAGAAGGTGAACATATGTTTGGGGCTGGATTTGGAGGTTTCTTTGTGTAATTCCCACATGCCTCCCCCTTCCTTAAACCCACATAATGCTGCAGAGTAACAGCACTGTGAAGACGCTGATATCATCTATATTATCAGGTGCTTATTGCCAATTAGATTACGTCTAAATTTAGAAATGAAAGAAAAAGCACGTCTCTGTATGTTTTAATTTTCTGCATAAATTATGTGTGTTGCGGGGACCCTACAAACAGGTCCTTGATCTTGGTGCTGAAAACTTCAGCGAAGTGGAGGAAGTGCAGTGTCTGGCTGCTTCTGCTGGCGTAGCTATTTTAGGCAGACAGACAGTGACAGGCGTGTTCCCAGTCTGGCTGGGAGTTCACGGGAGGTACAGATGCCATTGGCAGGAGGAGGAGGCAGGGCCAGAAAGTGATGAGGGGATTAGGAAGGTGTTTCTGCCACCTTTGGTTCTGGGGGGAAATCGGGGAGCTGGTGAAATGGGCTAAATCGATACATATTTTCTCTTTGCCCTTCACGGCTAAGACAAAGGGAATCTAAAACTTGTTTCATGCTCAGCTTCCCGGAAATTCAAATTGTGTGAGTTCCTGGGGACAGAGTCAGTCTCTGACACTTTGTGGAACAGCCAGTGTGTCTAGATCGCTGAGAGTTTGAATCACATGGACACAATATACTGTAAGTCCACTACATACAAAGGAGTTCTGTTCTGAGAGTGCATTCATAAGTCCAATCTGCTCTTAAGTCCAGCAAAGTTAGCCTTGGCACCCAGTGAACATGATTGCCATGTACCGCTGCTTTTACACTTGCTTCCAGGCATCCTTGGCTTGGAATGCACTGTTCTACGGTACAGTCTGCAAAGTGCGCAGCCGCTTGTAGAGGCGCACGCACATGACAGTGTACACCAGACGTGAACTCACACGTGGAGAAGTGAAGACGTGTTTGCATCTTTGCAAGTTTGCAACTTCAGTGTTTGTATGTAGGGCACTTCCTGTCTACAGATATGCACACCTATGAAAACAAAACAAAAAGCCTGCTGTGGTCGTCTCTCCTTTTTAGGTAACTATAAGCCTTTCAAATATCTCATATGCTGACTAAGGGGGAGAGGAACTTCTTTGTACCCTGCTCAAACTGGGATGTTTGAAAGCTGCCCCCCTTGGCTTTCTCAAAAACTTCATTGAAATGATCAATCCTACAACTTGATAATGATTTTTTTCCCCTTCCTGAGTGTTTACTGAAAGTAACGCATAAGGTTCCATTGCTTGAAAGCTCCCGTAATGTTTCCAGGTGATAATACATATAGCTTGTATTTGTTGAAATGTATTATTTTATTTTGGGCTGTGCTGGGTCTTGTTGCTATGCTTGGGCTTTCTCTGGCTGTGGGGAGTGGGAGTTCCTCTAGTTGCTCTGCAGGGGCTTCTCTCTGGGGGGGCTGCCCTTATTGCTGACCACAGGCTCTATAGCCTGGGCTTCAGGAGCTGTGGCACACAGCTTAGTTGCCCCAAGGGATGTGGGATCTTCCTGAACCAGGGATTGAACTGGTGTCCCTGCATTGGCAGGGGGATTCTTAAAATCACTGGACCACCAGGAAAGTTCCTAGCTCGTGCTTTAATCCCTCACAACACCTATACCCACCTTGTACATGTTGGATGCTCAGTCAGTGTTGAATTGAACTGCAGTGTGCTGGCTTCTCCTTTTTCCTTCTTATAAATAATGCTAGCCTTTGAAATGCAATTTTTCACTTAAGTACTGGGTGCTTTTAAGATCATAATTAATCACAGAATGATCTGTTTTTCTCGGTTGGTGGTAAGTAGCTCTGTTACTTTGGCTTCATACAGCTTAGCTCAGCAAAGCTTTATTAAGTAAAAGGAGCTAGTGTCTTTGCTTCTGTGAGCCAGTACGGACTCAACATTTTCCCTGGGCTAAGGCTGTAAGATCAATGCACATTAGAACATAACTAAACCCATTCCAGGGTATAAGATTGAGTTTTTCCTGCTGTGCAGCTAGTACAAACAATGCGAGGCCATCAGAAAAATGTCAGAACCTCAGGGCAAGTGCATCTGTATTTTTATTTGCTATTAATCCTGCTTTTATAACTCTGTCCTCAAGACTCCCACCAGCTTCAGAAATGCGCTAAATACCACTGCTGACTGGCCTTTACGGAAATGGAGCTTTAGCCCAAGAAAGTGCCCTGTGCATCATTTCTTCCTCTCAAAGCTGCTGTGAGCGTAATCCCAGTCTCCGAGGTTTGCAAAGATGCATTATGGTTTTCAAACAACAAGATTTTTCAGCTTGCTTGAAGAGCCAGATCTTTAGAAGAGCAGGCTGTTTCAGTGTGAAAAATGAAACTTCTATTTTAAAACAGAAAATGCTTCGTTTTGCACAAAGGTCACACAGGTATTTTGCCCCAGGACATTCATTTTCATGATCCAAGTGGACCAGACCTGAGCCTCTCCATCCCTCTCTCTTTGTACACTTCGGTAACTTATTTATGAGTCTTAAATGCCCGATTCCATATGCCAGCCAGTCAGGGGACCCTAAACCATCTGGGCATAACATGCAGATGAATTCCAACAAGCAGATCTGTGTTCTCTGCACCATCTGGCCTTCAGACACACATGTGGTAGATCTTCCCTGTCTGGGCCAGGGATCTGCTCTGGATGATGTAAGCCTATTACCCGGGGAGGACGGTTGTGTAGGGCATATCACGTGGGTGAGTGTGTCTTGTTTATTGCAAGGTTCACCCAGGGGGCAGTGGGTGCTTGGGGCTTTCAAATCTTCAAATTCAAGCTTTGAGGTCAGACCCCAGGGACTAGTCCCCGTTCTGAGGACCCTCTCAGCTCTGCAAGCATCTCATGGCATCTCTGCCTGCGGGTGGCTGGGAGGATGCCGTCACATGGCTCCTTAATCTTTATCCTGCATCAGTATTTAGTGCTGGGCAGATGGCCGCTGCTAACATCTGGGATTCAGAGACATAAGAGTTTGATACATGTGACGTGTAGATCAGCCCCTGACTGCTTGGGGGTAATTCAGGACACGTTCCTCATTGAGCACATACTCAATGGGTTGCCAGTGCTGCCGCACACAAATGGTCTTTGAAAGGCTCCGGTAATGTATTGCCAAATGGCCCAGAGAAAAGTCATACTAATTTACAGCCTTGGCCAGCCATCGATGTGAGTGCCCACTTCCCTGAAGCCTTGCCATCACTGGCTTTTATTATATTTAAAATTTCTTGCAACTTGCTCAGCTGACAGTAAAAGCATCTGATTGTCTTCTCATTTGAGTTTCTTTAATTACTTAGAGATGGAAAATGAGATTGAAAAATGTCATGTTATCAATCATTTGTAATTTTGGTAATCATGTTACAGTTTTTTTAAAAAAATTATTTTATTGAAGCAGAGTTGATTTATAATTTTTTTGTGTTAATCATTGCTTACAGTTTTAGCGCATTAATTTCCACTTAGCTAAAGTAGGAATACTCACGTGGTGGGATACCAGATAGCCCCTAAGATTATGTTTTTTAAAAATATTTAATACTGTAGTGAAGTTTTCATAATTTATTAGGCGAAAGAAAACCAGTAGTAAAAATGTCTCATAATTCTAGCTTAATAAAACATTATGAGATATTTAGCTATGAGATAGATAGCACAGATATTTAGGAGTCACAAATTTATATGCCCTAAAACTCAGATTACAAGGAAAAACTGTTCTCTCTATTTTTGGTGACTGGTCCCGTCATCTCAGGAGCTTCCATCCTGGGAGGGAGGAGAGAACTTTCCAGAGTGTTTTCGTCTCTTCTTGTTAGTACTCTTGATTCAGCCAGGGCCCAGTGGTCCTCCTGCAACACGACCCGGCCTCAATTTCCTATGATACTGCCACCCTCTGACCCCCAGTCACATCCCCATCTGTCACAGTGGGCCCTGGTCCTGGGAGCATCCTTCCGGGAGCGGCGTCCCTCCTGGAGGTGCTGCTGGCTCTCAGCTGGGCCCCACCCCACCTCCCTTAGGCAGTGCTAGGCTCTTGGTCCTCTTGCCCCGCAGGGCAGCAGCATCCCCAACCGCCCCCCGCTCCCCAGCTCTGGTCCTCTCTGCCCTGTAGCCTGTGGGAAGGTCTACAGTTCAGACTTCCAGGGTGCGTTAAGACGTTTCAGAATCAATGCCTGACTTCACCACTGTCTTTTGTGAATGAGATAAGACCTGAAGAATGACTACTTGATGGTGTCTATCCTTCACCCGCATCACTCCCCCATTCCATTGAACCCATGGATTGGGCCTTTCACACAATTTATAGGAAATGAAAAACATCTGACAATATTTCATTTAAAACTATATTAAAAAACACTGGAAGGAAGTACACCAACATGATTTTTCTTTGGATTAATGGGTTTATACATGAATTTTATTTTCTTCTTCATGCTTTTCTGTATTTTCCAAATTTTCTACAATGTCTATATTATGTTCTTATGATTCTCTAAAGCCATTTAAAAATGAAGTATTTTTTTCTTTTTTACTTCCTTAAATGTTAGAGAAAAGGGACTGAGGAGTGATTACATATAGAATGCTATATTTGGATTATGCAGCTTTTAGTCTTTCAGGTTCCTTTTTCTTTCAACTTTCTTTCTCCCCCCTCACCTCAAGTTTGCAAAACAAGATCAAGAGTTAATATATGCATGCTGGTCACCAGCAGATGGAACCAGGCAAAGGCTAAGTGAAAATAAGAATCGAGGAAAATCACTCTTCTGTCATTTTTTAATTTTTTTTAATAATTTTTTAAAATTGAAGAATAGTTGGTTTACAATTATGTAAAAGTTGTGTTAGTTTCTGGTGTATAGCAAAGTGATTCAGTTATATATGTATATTCTTTATATCCTTTTCCATTATGGTTTATCACAGTGTATTGAATATAGTTCCCTGTGTTCTACAGTAGGACCTCGTTTATCTATTCTGTATATAATAGCTTACCTCTGCTAATGCTGACTTCCGATTCCATCTCTCCCCCCAGCCCCACCTGCCTCTGCAATCACAAGTCTGTTCTCCGTCAACAAGTCTGTTTTTGTTTTGTAGATAGGTTTGTTTCCCGTTTTAGATTCCACATGGAAGTGATACCGTGTGATATTTGTGTCTCCTTGTCTGAAATGCTTCGCTTAGTATGGTAATCTCTAGTTGTATCCATGTGGCTGTGCATGGCATTCTCTGGTTCTTTGTGATGGCTGAGTGATGCTCCGTTGTATACACAGTACATCTTCGTCCATTCATCTGTCGGTGGGCGTTGAGCTGGTTTCCATGTCTTGGCTGTTGCGAATAGTGCTGCTATGAGCATCGGGGTGCAAGTATCCTTTCAGGTTAGAGTTTTATACAGATACGTGCCCAGGAGTGGGATTGGTGGATCTTATGGTAATTCTGGTTTTGCTTTTCTGAGGACCCTCCGTACTGTCTCCATAGCGGCTGTACCAGCTTACATTCCTACTAACAGTGGTGGGGGGCTGTCCTTTTCTCCGTACCCTCTCCAGCATGTCTTGTTTGTAGACTTTCTGACTGGTGTGAAGTGATAACCTCCTTGTTGTTTCGATTTACACTTCTCTAATAACCAGTGATGCTGAGCATCTTTTCCTCTGCCTGTTGGCCATTTGTATGTCTTCTTTGGAGAAGTATCTGTTTGGGTTTTCTGCCCATTTTTCAGTTGGATTGCTTGTTGTGTGCTGTTGAGCTGTATGAGTTATTTGTATATTTTAGAAATTAAGCCCTTGGCAGCCGCATCATTTGCAAATATTTTCTCGCAGTCTGTAGGTGGTCTTTTCATTTTTTTGATGGTTTCCTTTGCTGTGCAAAAGCATGTAAGTTTGATTGGGCCCCATTTGTTTATTTTTGTTTTATTTCTGTTGCCTTGGGAGACTCACCTAAGAAAACGTTGGTACTATTTGTCAGGGAATATTTTGCCCGTGTTCTTTTCTAGGAGTTTTATAGTGTCATGTCTTATGTTTAAGTCTTTAAACCGTTCTGAGTGTCTTCTATCATCTCTTTGATGCCTCTTTTGACATTTATTTCCCGTGGATAAAAGTTATCTTCTATTAAGTAACATTGTGGCAAGTGACCCCTTTATAGGATAAAACTTGGTGCAGAGTTCTTTCATTTTCTTTTGTTGCACATTGATGATCTAAAAAATGATTTCTGTAACCTTGCCAGGATTAGATTACTGAGAACTCTGAAATCTAGACATAGTCTGATCCCTAAACAACCTTGGAATTTATTCCAGAGTCATCTTTTTCTTGGGGAGAAAAATTTGTAATAATGAGAAAGAAAATTAAAAGAAAACAACCCCATTTTAATGGTTTTATAACATTTTCTCATCTTTGCATAGATAGTGTTCATACATTTATTATGCTTATGGTTGGCAGAAAAATGTATAGTCTTTTCCACTTGAAATGTATCTTTCCATTTTTGTTTTAAAATAAAGTATATTTATATATTTATTTAAAAGTACCGAAATTCCCTTATAACTTATTTAAATAAATCATTCTATTGTTGGGTATGTATTCTGCTTGCCATTTTTAAATCTTTGTTTTGGAGATTATGCTATAACTGTGTATAGATAGCATGTAGATCTCAAATTACTTCCAAATGCACTGTGTAAGGTACGTGGTCCGTGAGTGCATTTGGAGTGAGTGATCTGGCTCTGATTTGTCATGTTCTTGATCCACGGGATTGATGAGCTGACCTCCTTGGCTTCCAAAGGTCCTGTAATATTAATATATTACTATCTTTCAAATCTACTATATACACAGTTAAGGAGACCACACTTATTGTAGTTAAATCAATCCACAAGTAGTCCTGAGGCCTAATTTTAGCTGCGATCAAATCCCCCCTCTTCTTTTCACAGTTAAAAACAAAGAAAATTGACAAGTTGCATTCTCTATGATATTTCCATGTCCTTTGATAAACTGTAAATTACTAAAAAGAAGGCAAACAGATTAAGGAAAATGAAGAACTAAAAAGGAGGCAGCCAGTCGTGTCTTGCCCACCTGTTGTGTGCTGGGCATTGTGCAGAGTGCTTCTCCGCAGTTGTCTCATTTAATCTCAGAGGAGCCTGGTAGACAGCTAGAGTCATCTCTGCTTGATGGAGGAGGAAACTGAGAACTTGTTAGGTTTAAATAGTTTGCCTCCCATCTCGGGCAGTAAGGAAGTGGACTGGCCTCAGATCTGAGCCTGTTTCAGTCTCACAAGCTTCTGCTGTTGGTTTGGCCCAAGTTCACACCTGAGATACTGCAGTTTGAAGTAACTGGTCGTAACCTGAGAGGTATGCCAGGATGCATTTTTCCTTTCTTTGATTATTTTGTTTTACTGTTTAAAATGTATTTTATTGAAGTATAGTTGATGTATGTTGTGTTAACTTCTGCTGTATAGCAGAGTGACTTAGTTATACATACATGCATTCTTTTCATTTTCTTTTCCATTATGGTTTATCCCAGGATATTGCGTGTAGTTCCCAGTGCTCTACAGTAAGACCTTGTTGTGTATCCACCCTGTATATAATAGCTTACATCTGCTAATACCAAGGGAGAAGGCCATGGCACCCCACTCCAGTACTCTTGCCTGGGAAATCCCATGGACGGAGGAGCCTGGTGGGCTGCAGTCCATGGGGTTGCTAAGAGTCGGGCACGACTGAGCGACTTCACTTTCACTTTCCACTTTCATGCATTGGAGAAGGAAATGGCAACCCACTCCTGTATTCTTGCCTGGAGAATCCCGGGACGGGGGAGACTGGTGGGCTGCCGTCTATGGGGTCGCACAGAGTCGGATGCGACTGACGTGACTTAGCAGCAGCAGCTAATACCAAACTTCCAATCCATCCCCTCGCCACCCACTTCCCCCTTGGCAGCCACAAGCCTGTTCTCTATATCTGTGCATCTGTTTCTATTTTGTAGGTAAATTCATTTGTGTCGTATTTTAGATTCCACATATAAGTGATGCATGCTGTCTCTCAGTTGCATCCGACTCTTTGTGACCCTATGGACTGTAGCCTGCCAGCCTCCTCTGTCCAAGGGATTCTCCAAGAAAGAATGCTGGAGTGGGTTGCCTTGCCCTCCTTCAGGGGATCTTCCTGATCCAAGAATTGAACCTGAGTCTCTTAGGTCTCCTGCATTGGCAGGTGGGTTTTTGTTTTTTTTTTTACCACTAGCACCACCTGGGAAGCCCAATATAATTGATACCATATGGTAATTGTCTTTCTCTTTTTGACTGATGTCACTTAATATGATAATTTCTGGGTCCATCCTTATTGTTGCAAATGGCATTATTTCATTATTTTTTATGGCTGAGTAGTATTTGATTATGTGTGTGTGTGTACACACACCACATCTTCTTTACAGGATGAATTTTAAGTGGAGCCAAGACTTAGGTATTAAAAAAAAATGAAACTAAAGTACTTAAGTCACACAAGTATTGCTTTTGGCCTTTGAATGGGGAAGGCCTTTTAACATGACTTAAAAAATCTTAAGCCAAATCCAAAAAGAGATTCAAGAATTTGACTTCTTAAAAATAAAAAGACTTTCTTGTGGCCTAAAATATATTATAGGCAAAGTCAATTTGGGGAAATAATAACAACTCTTAACCTAGATAAAGGCCAATTCCGCAATTGCATAAGGTGCTCCTAGAAATTGATGAAGAAAAGCCAATGACCCAGTGGAAAAGTGGGGAAAGATTATGAGAATACTGTTCACTGAAAAGGAGAGAAGAATGACTTCCCGGGTCTTTGCCTGCATTCATATCTGGTTCTTATTAGGCTTTTGCACTCATGAGCATTACAGGAGTAATTCAGAAGTCAGGTTAAGACCCTTCAACAAAGTGAGCTGCCCGCACCTACAGTGATGGCAGTTTGGAAGGAGCCCTTCAGAGTCACTGGGAATCATAACTGTATTTTGTCCAGAAACTTCAGTCAGTATCTCAAAGCCACGCTAGGAGTGGAGTGTAGTTCTCTGAAGCTCAGAAGATAGTTTATTGATGGAAGGACAGGACTTTTGCCTGAGATGGTTGTCTGTCATTGAACAGGAATGGTCTAGCTTCTTCCGGTTCTTAGAGAACATGCCTTGCAGAAGAAATCTCAGAATGGATCCTTGTTAGAACTGAGAGCCATGTTGGAGTCTGTCCGATTCAATGAGAAAACCCGGCTCAGAAAGGTCGGTGATGTGTTTGAAGTCACATACAATTATTCATAGTTGAGTTGAATCTCTTGATTGTGAGTCTAGGGCTCCGTCCTCTGCTGTGAGCTTATAAGTGGGACTTGGGGGCCAAAGAAACGGCTTTAAGACAGATGCAGGCAAGTCTGGGAATTCTTCACTGAAACTATTTCTTCTGCAATTACCTGACCAGACCTGAGGTTTTTTTCCCCTCTTTATGTTTTGCTTGGAGTAGGAAATGGCAACCCACTCCTGTATTCTTGTCTGGAGAATCCCATGGACACAGAAGCCTGGCAGGCTACAGTCCATGGGGTTGCAAAGAGGTGGACATGACTGAAGTGACTTAGCATGCATAGCATGTTTTGGATACGCTCTGTGTCATGTGGGAACTTAGTTCCCTGGCCAGGAGTTGAACCTGTGCCCCCTACAGGGGAAGCTCGAAGTCTTAACCACAGGATGCAGGAAAGTCCCCAGATCTGAGTTTCATCTTGACTTCTTCCCTATCTCCCTTTCTCCCTCCCACAAACACCAATTACACACCTAAAACATGCCCTTCTCTGTGAGAGAGAAAACACCATAACTCCTCTTGTGTTACCAGCTGACTTGAATCATTCTCATTAGTGAACCACCAGGCTACTGGGACAATTGTAGGTCACTCACTTGTCTTGCAGAAGGGAACATGTACTAATTTAAATTAGTTACTATGTTCTAATAACTAATTGGAAAGTGTCACTGTTATTCCACATTCCTTGGATCCAGAAACAATGAGTAGATGAGCCACAAGTGTGGATCAGGTGTGTTGGGAGAGTCCTTGCACAATTTGCTTTTTAGTTGCGGTTTTTAGAAGGCTTTGGGTGTGGAGAGAGCCTAGTTCCCAGTCTAGTGGCACCTTGCTCCTAAATCTTGGTATTCCCTGTTCTTCGTGAATTTAAACATTAAATACCTTTTTTAACATTTATTTTTAGTGCAGGATTACTGACAGTCTGATCTTGAGATGGGTGAATTAATGCTTAAATTTTTTTCTCTAAAGTATTTTTTTACTGAGTGAAATTACCATAACATTCAATTGACCATTATAAAAAGAACAATTCAATGACTTTTAGTGTATTTATAAAGTTGTGCAACCACCAGCTCTGTCTAGTTCGAGAACTTTCTCATCACCCCGAGAAGAAATCCCACACACATCAAGCGGTCAGTCCCCATTACCCCATCCTCCTAGCCCCTGGCAATCTCTAATCTTGGTTCCATGGATTTACCTATTCTGAATATTTCATGTAAGTGGAATCATACAGTATGTGACCTTATGTGACCTTTGCATCTGGCTTCTTTCACTTAGGATAATGTTATTAAGGTTAATATACATTGTAGCATGTTTTAACACTTCATTCCTTTTCATGGCTAAATAATATTCCATTGTATGGATATACCAAATTTTGTTTACCCATTCGTCTGCTGATGCGCATTTGAGTTGTTTTTACTTTTGACTATTGTGAGTAGTGCTGCTATGAACACGCATGTATGTGTACTTTTTTAAAAATCAGTTTTCAGTAACTTGGGGTCTCTACCTGGAAGTGGGATTTCTGGGTCCTATGGTAATTCTATGTTAAACTGTTTGAGGAGCTGCCAAACTGTCTTCTACCATGACTATATGATTTTACTGTCTTACAAGCAATGTATGAGGGTTCTAATTTCCATATATCCTCACCAAAACTTGTTCTTCTCCGCTTTTGTGACTATAGTCAGCCCAGAGGGTTTGAAGTGGTGTCTCACTCTGGTTTTGATTTGCACTTTCCTCATGACTAATGATGATGAGCATCTTACAGTGTGTGTCTTAGATAATTACTTAACTTTTATATATATTAATAATTCATCTCAACTTTAAGTCCTAGCACTTGCTTGAGACTGTTGACTCTAATCCCATCACACCCATGAACCCAGAAGGTGACAGCCATCACAAGATCCTGGGACTCCAGACCGTCCCAGCCTGGCACCTCTTGTGACTCTGTGTATCTCCCCCCGACTCTATTCCCCAGCTCCTGGAACCCTTTCATTGTGCTTCTTGGGATTTGTGGCCCATGATCAAACTTAACCCCCTGCATCCTCAGCCTGCTCTCTAAACAGTCTCTTAACCTTCTCTGCCTTAACCTTCTTCTCCCTGGTAACCCTCCCATGTGGCCATGGCTGTCTCTTTCCCTCCTCCCAGGACATGGAGATGGAAAGGTGATCTGTTTGTTTCTCTTTGCCACTTCAAGATCGTTTTGCTCCCTCTTCCCTTAAAGCACGCACTTTTGAATCTCATGCCATCATTATATTCATACCACATCTCCACTGTCCTCCCTTCATCCCTTGATGGTTTGAGCTCCTGAATTACTGTTACTCCCTCCAGCCATTTCCTCCTTAAACCTGTTTAAATTTTCTGACCTATCTGTGTGTCAAGCCCTTTCACCCTCCCTTAGATCTCTTTACCTTTCTCCCTTGGCTGTACTCACCTGGCAAAATCCTAGCCTTGGTCAAATCCTCAAACCTGCAGCACTGGAGTGTAGAAAAATGGTACAGATGAACCTATTTCCAGGGCAAGAACAGAGACGTAGATGTGGAGAATGGATATGTGGACACGGGGGTGGGTAGAAGGGAGGGTGGGGTGAATGGGGAGACGGGATTGACTCATATGCATACCATGTGTAAGATAGAGAGCTAGTGGGCAGCCACTGTATGCCCAGGGAGCTCAGCTTGATGCCCTGTGATGACCTAGAGAGGTGGAATGGGGCGGTGGGAGGGGTCTCAAAGGGAGGGGACATATCTACACATGTAGCTGATTCCCTTTGTGGTACATCAGAAACTAATGATGGCGCTGTAAAGTAATGGTAATGATACGCCAATGAAAAAACCAAACCATAAAACCCCCCAAACCTGCAGCACTTTGTTTCCCATCTTTGCTCTTAGGTGATGACCTTACTCCTGTTTCCCCAGAAGAGAACTTACACCAGTCTCCTTCCTCCACTGCGCTCCCGCAACCTGCCTCTGATGCAGACACACCACCTTGCCCAGTTCTGGCTGGTCCCAGCACTCATGGGCTCAGTGTAGCCCTCTCTCTCCTGCTGTAGACCTAGTTCTAGAAATTCTCCCTTCTATAATGTCAGTCTATGGGATTATTCCAGTAAGAGAGGAGAAGCTTAACTTTTTTATTCCCCCCTCCTAAATTTGTCAGGAGCCCTGTCCATTAGACAGACAAGAGACAGGCTGACAAGAGAAAAACAAAAGTTTGGATCTTTTTTTTTTTTTTTTAAAGTTTGGATCTTAAGGCCTGCACCTTGCATCCACACAGGAGTGCTCATGACTGGGAACTCTAAGGATCAGTTAGAACTCAGGTTTGTAAAGTTTCTTAAGAAAAGAAAAATAATGTTTTTTGTGAAGTGACAGGCAAAGGAGGAGAACTGCTTCTAAGGGCTTGACATTGTCAAGAGGTCAAAGTATATGGAGGAAACTGATGGATAAGTAGGGATATTTGTAAATTCCTCTATGCCTTCTAAGGCTGGTGAGAGTCTAGAGTGTCTGGAATTAAGAATCCTCTTGCCCTTCCTGGAAGAAAGGAAGAAGGCATAGAGTATCTTGTTTGATCTTAACTGCTTTCAGTTTAAAATAATCCTTATGTCAGAGGGTCATGATTTGCGGCAGCATATTCTGCTGTGTTCTCATCAGCGTACAAATCAGCTGTAACTTTTTCCATCTTAAAACCCTTCTCTTGATCCCACACTCTCTCCAACTGTGGTTCACTTTTCTGCTCCCCTTAACCTTGTTTCCAGTCTTTCTTAAGCCTTTCCTACTAAGCCCTTTTTCCTCCACAGTTTCCACTGAAACAGTTCTCTTCGAGCTCACCAGGGATCTCCAGCTTGGTAGACTTCATGGTCACTCCCAGGCCTCATCCCCCTGACCGGTCAGTGGGTCTGGATCCAGCGGGCCCCTTCCTCCTTGAAACACGGTCCCTCCCCACCGCCACTCCCTGCCTCCGCCGGAGCACTCACGATGCCATGCTGTCCTGCTTTTCTTCCTGTCGCAAAAGTCGCTCATGCTTCTTAGTTTCTCTTGCGGGTTTGGTTTTACATCTCAGTCTCTCAAATGCTGGAGTTTCTCCTGTCTTCGATTGCCCTTTGGCGATCTTTTCTAGAACCATCCATGTGCCGACAACCCCTGTGGTTGTCTCATGTCCAGATGCCTCATTACATCCCCACTTGGATGTTTGATCTCTGTGTCAGTCACTATGTTCATGTGGCTAAAACTGAATTTTTGAACATCTTCCATGTCTTTTCCCCATGCCCCACAAACAACAATAACAATAACTTGCTCCTCTATGTTCCTGTGGTTTTTTTTAAACATACATATTCTATTTTGTATTTTTTCTATTATAGTTTATTATAAGATATTGCATATAGTTCCCTATGTTATATAGCAGGTCCTTGTTGTTTATCTGTTTTATATATAGTAGTATGTATATGCCAAACTCCTAATTTATCTTCCCACTTTCTCCTTTGGTATCCATGATTGTTTTCTAAATCTGTGAATCTGTTTTGTAAATAAGTTCATTTGTGTCATATTTTAAATTACACATATAAGTGATGCCATATTTGTCTTTCTTTGTGTGACTTAATTCACTTAGTATGATCATCTCTAGGTCTATCCATGTTGCTGCAAATGGCATTATTTCATTCTTTTTCATGGCTGAGTAATACTCCACTGTAACATGTACCACATCTTCTTTATCCACTCATGTGTTGATGAACATTTAGGCTGTTCAGTGTCTTGGCTGTTGTAAATTGTGCTTCTGGTAACATTGGGGTGCATGTGTCTTTTCAAACTAGAATTTTTCCTTTTCTGGATACGTGGCCAGGAGTGGCATCTCTGGATCATATGGTAGCTCTGTTTTTAGTTTCTTAAGGGCCCTCCACACCATTCTCCATAGTGCACGCGTGCTAAGCCACTTCAGTCGTTTCCAACTCTTTGTGACCCTGTGCACCATGGCCCACCAGGCTCCTCTGTCCATGGAATCCTCCAGGCAAGAATACTGGAGTGGGTTGCCGTTCCCTTCTCCAGGCCACCTTCCCAACTCAGGGGTCAAACCCATGTCTCTTACATCTTCAGCACTGGCACGCGGGTTCTTTACCTGTAGCGTCACCTGAGAAGCCCATAGTTCTCCATAGTGGCTGTTACCAATTCACATTCCCACCAGCAGGGTAGGAGGGTTTCTTTTCCCCACACCCTCTCCTACCTTTATTGTTCATAGATTTTTTAATGATGGCCATTCTGACCAGTGTGAGGTGATGCCTTATTGTAGTTTTGATTTGTGCTTCTCTAATAATTAGTAGTGCTCAGCAGTTTTTCGTGTGCCTTTTGGCCATCTGTATATCTCTTTTTCTGTTCCCACATTTATAATTGGAAACTCCATCCTTTCAGTGGCTCAGACTCCAAACCTGGAGGTCAGACTCCAAACTTTGTCACTTATTCTGGTTTTTTTTTTTTTTTTTTTTTTATTCCTCATCAAAATTGTAAGACTGTCCCATTGCCTCATCCATCAAAGTGTCACCTGTGACCCTCTTGCAAGCTTCTCACCTGGACACCAGTGAGCGGAGCCTGGCTACTAGTCCCCTTGCTTCATTTGACCTTCCTCGTAGCACCATTCTCAATCCAGCAGCTGGAGGAATCTTTGAAAAAGTCCGATAATGTCTCTTATCTTTTTTTAATGCAAAATCTGCCAACACTGAAATGACTCACTCAGTCTGAAATAGGGAAAGTACAGAATAAGCCTGGGACATCATATGGTACCTGAATGGAAGTGCTCAAGGCCCGTGGGTAGGTGTCAGAAAGGTAATAGTGGTGATGATTGAAAATATTTGAATAGAAAAGGCAATCCACAAGTCAGTAGTGGGAGCAAAATGAAAAGTGGCAGGTGGTGGGGGGAGAGAATGTCAACTAGTATATCTAGAAAGCAAAGAGAGTTAGGAAATCATCATTTTGGCATCCCAGAGAAATAATGGATGTAGGCAGACCATTAGAGGATGCCTAAATCGTTAGGTGAAGCGTGTCGGGGAACGAGATACTCATAAGGTGTACTTGTAGGGTTTTTGTGTTGCTTGTAAGATGCCGAAGAGCACCTGCTAATTACAGAAGTGGAAATGTAACATCCAGGAAGGTAGCGGGCAGTCCCCACCTTATTTGTTTACCCCTGGTGTCACTTACTGTCGATCAATGGACACATAGACCCAATGTGCCCGCTGATGGGCTGTCTTGTGACATTTCTCAGTGACAGATACGAAATGCTTCCCAGTCCAAACCTAATCAAGCCTTTAGACCTACTTACCAGCTTGCAGAAAGTTCAAGGGATAAAGAAGCAGTTAAACAGCACTAGGAGCGCACAGGTGGACAAATCCAGGAGGCGGGACTTCCTAGGAGACCCACAGGTCCTGTCTCTTAAGAAATAGAAAAATAAAAGGAGCCCTTGGAGTTTGAAGGAGACTCCTGAGACATAGCAACCAAATTCTCCACATGGACCTTGATGTTTTGGACAGTCCAGGATCTTGGGTTATGGACTGCATGTTGGCTTTTTAAAACTATGTATTGTTTTGTTTATTTATTTATTTGACTGCAGTGGGTCTTAGTTGCAGCACGTGGGACTTTTAGTTGCGGCATTTGGGCTGTAGTTCCCTGACTAGGGATTGAACCTTGGGCCCCCTGCATTGGAAGTGTGGAGTCTTAGCCACTGGACCACCAGTGAAGGGCTAGGACTATGTATTAGTTAATTTAGTGGGGATTATTTTTAATTTTATGGATTGAGATGGTGGAAATGTGGACAAGTAGGTGAATGTCCTGGCTTCTAGGAGACACATGCTAAAGTATTTAGGAGTGAAGTGTAACTTGCCTGTAACTTAACTGCAGATATTTCAGGAAGATCAGGTATGTAAGAAAGGTGGACACACATTCTTACACACAGACAAAGCAAATACGGCAACATGAGCAGTTGCTGGATCTTGCTTCTGGGTATGTGGGTTTCCATTCTTCTTTTTTAAAAAAACATATCCTTACTTATTCGTTTATTTTGCCACACCATATGGCTTTTGGGATCTTACTCTCTTGACCAGGCATTGAATCTGGGCTCTCCACAGTGAGAGTGCAGAGTCTCAACCACCAGACCACTAGGGGCTTCCCTGGGTTTCCATTTTTAAAAAATTTCTGAATATTTAAATTTTAAGAGAGAATTTTAAAAACTCACTTAGGGACTTCCCTGGTAGCCCAGTGGCTGAAACTCCACACTCCCAATGCAGGGGGTCCAGGTTCAATCTCTGGTCAGGGAACTAGATCCCACATGCTGTAACTAAGAGTTCACATGCCCCAACTTAAGATGCTGCGTGCTGCAGTGAAGACCCAGCTCAGCCAAACAAGCAAGCAAATTAGAAACAATTTAAAATCCACTTAAAATGTGCCCCTTCTCACACGAAGTGGTGTCAGAACCTCACAGCCAGTCCAAACAGCCCCACATGTGCCAGCCCCCTCCTGGCCTCTTGGAAACCTCTCCATCTCTCCACCTCCAGATTGAGACCTGTTGGCCTTCGTGTTTGTTGGCTGCTCCCACCTCGGGGCCCTGGCACTTCCCCCTCTCCTTCCTTCCTGGGACAGCCTTCCTTTGGATCTGTGCTTGGATTCCGCTTGATGCCTTGAGGCGTTTACTCAAAGACTGTCTAGTGAGGCCTTCAAGGTTTCCCACCTGTTTAACTCACTACTGATCAGGGTTTTTTTTTTTTTTACAGAAATTAACACCCGTGGCCCGTGATTTTTCTTTTGGCTGGCCAAAAATTAACTGTTTTTTCACTGGCTCTTTGTGGATTATTGCCTTCAGTAGTTAGACCTGCCACACCTGTAAAGTCGTCTGATTTTTGTGAAATGTTGTCTTCAGTCCATCCTTCTGTAGAAGCAAAGGCGTGTTCTCCAATACCATGAGTTTCATGTTCACTTTCTGTATCAGAATCGATCCCTGAGGCTTTTTGTTGGCCTAATATTCACATCGTCTGAATCAGAACTATATTCTAGAACTATCATTTTCTGAAACACTAGTGTATATATTGCTCAGACAGAGAAGGTATCTGCATAAAATTCACCGAGAAATTCTAATTTACTCCAAATTTCACGACACGTCATTTTTGACAATTTTCTGTTTAGAATATACGTAAGGTTGAAACAAAAACCTAATGGGGCAAGATGTGAATGGTAACGGCAGTCGTAAGCTGTGTGATGAGCCTTTGATCAATTTTAAGCTCTAACAGCTTCACGCATTTGTTGTTAATTGTATCACTCTCTGAAAACGTATTGATGCATCAATAATATTTGGGTAACAAAAGACGTATTAATACGTCTGTGGTCAGTAAAGTGTTTTTAATATTGCAGCCCTGGTGCCCCCACCTCTTGCTCTTTTCCCTGCCTCAGTTTTCTTCCCCACAGTACTCATCACACCTGACACCACTGCACGTGTTTACTTACTGTCCGCCTTCCTCCGCTGGAGCAGATCATGCGGGCACAGATTTCAGTGGTTCATTCCCGGCTGTACCCCCTTGCCTCGGAGAGTGCCGAGTTAAGCCTGCCAACGTTTAAGAGAATGTTTTCCCCGGTTTTCTACCCAGAAACTTTAAATAGCCTTAAAAACACCTCACCTTTGTGAGCTGTGAAGAAAATGAGAGCCCTGAGAGATAACAGAGACGGATCCATAGGTGAACATCGTTTAGGAGCTAAAATGGTGATTTGGACCATGAAATCCAATAAAATCTGTTGTGTGAAGGCTGCCTGAGAATGATTTACCAAAAAAAAAAAAAAAGTATTTGAGAAGCTTTATTCTACATCAAATCAATACCTTTAAAACTGAAGGGGCATGTCTGGGAGCATAATTTTCTGAACTTGAATAACTGCAGCGGTCATGATTATTCCAATTTACTATTCATCACAGAACTTTAAAATAATTGAGTCAACTTAAGCCGCCTGTTTTGAAGTGGAGATAGCACTGAATAGTAAGCACCTCTTCTCAGTAATCAGCCACCTACATTTGCCTGAAAAGTGAATAGCTCATGGTGGGTTCATGAAACCACACACACACATACACATGGTGCTCACACACAGCACAATATGTCCTTTTTTCTCTTTTTTTAAAGCTAATTTTCATTAGAGCATAGTTGATTTACAATGTTCTGTTAGTGTCTGCTGTGCAGCCAAGTAGATAGACATTCCTTTTTGATTTTGAGTTTATTTGTGTTAGTTTGATAGCTCCAGGATTTCAGAATGTATTAATACTTTAAAAACATATAACTTGTTGGTGGGAATGCAAACTAGTACAGCCACTATGGAGAGCAGTGTGGACATTCCTTAAAAAACTGGAAATGGAACAGTCATATGACCCAGCAATCCCACTGCTGGGCATGCACACCAAGGAAACCAGAATTGAAAGAGACACAGGGACCCCAGTGTTCATCGCAGCACTGTTTACGATAACTAGGACATGGGAGCAACCTAGATGTCCGTCGGCAGATGAATGCATAAGGAAGTCGTGGTACATATACATAATGGAATATTACTCAGCCATAAAAAAGAACACATTTGAGTCAGTTCTAATGAGGTGGATGAAACTGGAGCCTATTATACAGAGTGAAGTAAAGCAGAAATAGAAACACCAATACAGTATATTAACACATATATATGGAATTTAGAAAGACAGTAACGACATCCCTATATGCTAGACAGCAAAAGAGACACAGATGTAAAGAACAGACTTTTGGACTTTGTGGGAGAAGGCGAGGTTGGGATGATTTGAGAGAATAGTATTGAAATATGTATATTACCATATGTAAAATAGATGACCAGTGCAAGTTTGATGCATGAAGCAGGGCACTCAAGGCTGGTGCTCTGGGACAACCCAGAGGATAGGGTAGGGAGGGAGGTGGGAGGGGAGCTTAGGACGGGGCAGGCGCACATATACCTGTGGCTGATTCATGTTGATGTGTAACAAAAACCACCACAATATTGTAATTAGCCTCCAATTTAAAAAGTAATTAACTAAAAAAGCATATAATTGAGGGATTTTCCTGGAGGTCCAGTGGTTAAGACCCTGTGCTTCCATTGCAGGGGGTGTGTGTTTGATCCCTGGTCAGGGAACTAAGATCCTGCATGCCATGTGGCATGGCCAAAACAACAAAACCAAAGAAACATGTAGTTGAGCCTCATTGTTTATGGGTTCTGTATCTGCAAATTTGTCTGCTTGCTGAAATGCTTCTATAACCCAAGAATCGATACTTGGGATGCTTTCCTGATCATTCACAGAGACAGTAAAAAATATTCTGGGTCCTGAGTTTCACTGGAGTTCTAGTGGTTAAGACTCTGTGCTTCCCCTTCGGGGGGCACAGGTTCAATCCCTGGTCAGGAAACTAAGATCCTGCATGCTGCACTGCAGAGCCCCTGCCCCTCCAAGAAAATCTGAGTTTCTTGACCAGCAGTCCCGGCTGAGGTTGAACAAGGTGACCTTCAGCCTTCTCATCTGGGCTCTTGCCTTACAAACAAGCATGCCTCTCACAGTCCGTTTAGTGCTACATTTTGGGCAGGTGTGTGCTTTTGTTGGTGATTTTTCTGTATTAAGTGGCCCCCAAGTGTTACTGCTGAAGTCCCGTCAAGTGTTGCCAAGTGCGAGAAGGCCGTGCTGTGCCCGACGGAGAAAATACATATTTGGTGAGCTTCATTCAGGTGTGAGTTATAGCACTGTTGACTGTGAGTTCAGTGTTCATGGAGCAAAATATGGTATATCAAAAAAAAAGGAAGAAGAAACCTGATGATCTATATGTGAGGTCACCCTGGAAAATGCAAAAGTAACATCTAGAGTGTGTGATAAAACTATGGAAAAAATGGAAAAGCAGCTCAACTAGTGAATTTGTGAGATGACAGCTGATTATTAAAAAGTGTAGTGGGCAGCTTTGTCATGGGACTGAAAGCCAAAGACATCGTTGGGGTCAGAAATGTGGTAAATCTTCCTTATCTAGTGCTGGCTGACTCACGTATCTCAAAAGGTGATACAGCGTGAAAATGTTAAATATTTATAAGTTGAACAAATACTAAAGATCAAGAGACTGAGGAAGAATTTGAAAAACAGTCTGTCCTCTAGGCTTGCAAAAAAATGTATTTGATCCTTGTTATTGATGTATTCTGTATTTATGGACTCTCCCACTTGCTAAAATGGAGACGGAACCCCAAAGTGGACACTTGTGTGCTTTTGCAGTCATTGGCAGACACACAGGACGTCAACAGATTGTCACGCAGTGCACGCATTCCCAGCGAAGGTCACTGCGCCCTCTCTGAGCTCAGTGTATAGGTGACCTGGGGATGGAGATGGGGGTGATTCGTGCTGGAGCCTCCACATTTGGGGTCAGTTGGATGGAATTTGATCCCAGCTCGGGCTTGGGTTAGTGGGGCAGCCCTAGGTGACTTAACACTTCTGAACCTCATTTTCTCTTTTGTAAAATAGAGAAAATAGAATATACCAGGTATTTTTAGCATTTGAGATTATAACCTATGTGATACACACACACACACACACACATATGTGCATATACACATGTATCCTAGAAATAACAGCTCAGCATTTGATAATTTACTGTTCATGGTGACTATAGAACATAATTACTGTGAATAATGAGAATCGACTATACCTGCTCAAGAAGAGGATTCTACAAGAAAAGGATTATAAGGAAAAGCTGGATTTTGAGGCTAATGAAACTAGCATGTCTTACAAGGACCTTGGCAGACAAACCTAGCAGTGGACCAGAATGTCACGGCAGGCTCACGGGACCCTCACAGTGGATTTCCCCAGCAGCGATGGTCCATCCAGCATTCTCTAATTAAACATTTGCAGCAGCTTTGTGGCTGTAACTACTGCAAATAATGAGACTCAACTGAAATCAGTTTGGTGAATTAATTTTAAAAATACAGAAGGCAACTCTGATAGGAAAGGAAATGGGTCTGTGGAGATGTGTAATGTGTCTGACGTCGACTCCATTGCTTCTGAAATAAGTTTCATGGTGTCTGGCAGAAACCATAGTGTAGAAATTCCATATCTGTGTTTATTTTCCACTGGTGCTCACCATCGCCATGGCTGCTGACGCGTGTTCAGTGTTTCCTGTTTTCCTATTCAGCTCATTATATGTGATCGCCTTTAACCTGCGGAGTAACAGTCACGGTGGTCACAGAAGGAGTGGGAGAAGCAGCTGCTGCAGACACTTGTGGGACGCTTGCTGTGTCTTAGGACCATCTGTCAGCGGTTCACGGTTATGGACTAATTCACCCCTCAAAGGTGCCTCTGCCAGGACAAGTTAGGAGCCCCATTTTACAGATGAGGAAACTGAGGCCCCCAAATGAGTAAACTGCATGGCCAAGGTCACACTTAATAAGTGGTTCTGAGTCTGTTCTGTTCAGACCCTAATTAATTCTGCTGCTTCCCAGAGTGGGGGTTTGGGGGAGGAGGCGCTTCCTCCACCAATAAACACATTCCCTGGGTAGGAACCGGTATGCACTCTCCACACAGAATCTTCAGTCTTCATTGTGTCATGCAAACTCTTAGTTGTGGCTTGTGGGATCTAGTTCCCTGACCAGGGATTGAACCTGGGCCCTCTGTTTTGGGAGCCTGCAGCCTTAGCCACTGGACCACCACAGAAGTCCCTCACTTTTTATTTATATATTATTTTGGAGATTATTCCCTTGTCCATTGCTTTGTTTGCAAATATTTTCTCCCAGTCTGAGGGTTGTCTTTTCATCTTGTTTATGGTTTTATTTGCTATATAAAGGCTTTTAAGTTTAATTAGGTCCCATTTGTTTATTTTTGTTTTTATTTCCATTACTCTAGGAGGTGGGTCACAGACGATCTTGCTGTGATTTATGTCAAAGGGCATTCTGCCTGTATTTTCCTCTAAGAGCTTTATAGGCTGTCCTTACATTTAGGTCTTTAATCCATTTACATTTACATTTAGGTCTTTAATCCATTTTGAGTTTATTTTTGTGTGTGGGGTTAGGGAGTGTTCTAATTTCATTCTTTTACATGTAGCTGTCCAGTTTTCCCAGCACCGCTTACTGAGTTAAGTTTTATTTGGGGCATGTGAGGACTTTAGCCTGGGAGACAGCATTTCAGATAACTCTTAGAAGCTGCTCCAAAAAGGTGTGTGGCATGGGTGGGGGCTGGTGGTAGAGAAGGTTAGTGTTAAATATGATTTTAGGAAAGGTGGGTATGTGTAGTCAACCACATATTCTGGCAGAAGGTTACTACTAGTCATGAGGAGCAGGTGTCAATTATTAAGATTTTGGTGCTTTTCTAGACATGAGGATATGCAAGAATTGGGCTTATAAAATCTTTTGAAAATGTTTATCTGAAGGCCTTTTCTCTCAGTTTTCCCCATTGCACAGAGTGCCTCATTCCTGGTCTCCACCCTAAACTCCTTTTAGGAGATGTTGGAGGTCAGAGGTTGCAGTGACTTAAGGACTCAATCCTTATAGAGGGAAATGGCAAGTATCAATTTTTAGTTGGCAGATTGTTTTTGCTTTTAAAAATTGGAGTATAGTTGCTATATACTGCTATGTCAGTTTCTGTTGGGCAACAAAGTGAATCAGCCATAGGTATACATATATCTCCTCTTTTTTGGATTTCCTTCCCATTTGCTGCTGTTGCTCAGTTGCCAAGTTGTGTCCAACTCTTTGTGACCGCATGAACTGCAGCACGCCAGGCTTCCCCTCCTTCACTGTCTCCCTGAGTTTGCTCAGACTCGCACGTAGGTCACCACGGAGCATTGAGTGGAGTTCCCCGTGCTATGCAGTAGCTTCTCATTAGTTATCTGGTTTATACAGAGAAGTGTGTATGTGTCTCCCAGCTCATCCCACTCCCTCTTTTTCCCATGGTACCCATACAGTTATTCTCTGTGTCTCTGTTTTTGCTTTGCATATAAGATCATCTATACCCTTTTCCTAAATTCCACATATATGCATTAATATGAGATTTTTATTTTTCTGATTTACTTTGTATGACAGTCTCCCTCCACATTTCTGCAAATAACCCAGTTCCATTCCTTTTTATGGCTAAGTAATATTCCATTGTATATTTGTACCACATCTTCATCTGTTCCTGTTGTTGGACATCTAGGTTGCTCCCATGTCCTGGCTATTGTAAATGGTGCTGTAATGAGCATTGGGGTTCTTGTATCTTTTTGAATTATGGTTTTCTCTGGGTATGTGCCCAGGAGTGGGATTGCTGGGTCATATGGTAGTTCTGTTTTAGTTTTTTTAAGGACCCTCCATACTGTTCTTCATAGTGGCTATACCAATTTACATTCCCACCAGCAGTGTAAGAGCATCCCTTTTCTCCACACCCTCTCTAACATTTATTGTTTGTATATTTTTTGGTGGTGGCCATTCTGACTGGTTTAAGATGATACCTCATTGTTGTTTTGATGTGCATTTCTCTGGTAATTAGCGATGTTCTGCATCTTTTCACATGTTTGTTGGCTATCTGTATGTCTTCTTCGGAGAAATGTTGATTTTGGTTTCTGTCCATTTTTTTACTGGGTTGTTTGTTTTTTTGATATTGAACTGCATGAGCTGTTTATGTATTTTGGGGATTATTCCTTTGTCCATTGCTTTGTTTGCAAATATTTTCTCCCAGTCTGAGGGTGGTCTTTTCATCTTGTTTTATTTGCTATATAAAGGGTTTTAAGTTTAATTAGGTCCCATTTGTTTATTTTTGTTTTTATTTCCATTACTCTAGGAGGTGGGTCACAGACGATCTTGCTGTGATTTATGTCAAAGAGTGTTCTGCCTGTATTTTCCTCTAAAAGCTTTATGGCGTCTGTCCTTACATTTAGGTCTTTAATCCATTTACATTTACATTTAGGTCTTTAAGTTTATTTTTGTGTATGGGGTTAGGGAGTGTTCTAATTTCGTTCTTTTACATGTAGCTGTCCAGTGTTCCCAGCACCACTTATTGAAGAGACTGTCTTTTCTCCATTGTCAGTTCTTGCCTCCGTTGTTGTAAATCCGGTGACCACAGGTGCCCAGGTTTATCTCTGCATTTTCTCTCCTGCTCCATGGATCTATATTTCTTTTTGTGCCAGTACCACACTGTTGTAATGCCTAGAGTGTTGTGGTAAAGCCTGATGTCACAGGGCCTGGTTCCTCCAGCCCCACTTTGCTTTCTCAAGATTGTGTTGGCTATTTGGGCTCTTCTGTGTTTCCATACACATTGTAAAATTTTATGTCACTGGTAATGTCACTGATGAGGATTGTATTGAATCTATAGATTGCTTTGGGTAATACCATTTTCACAATATTGATTCTTCCAATCCAAAAACATGGTATATCTCTCCATCCGTTTGTGCCGTCTTTGATTTCTTTTATCAGTATCTTATAGTTTTCTGCATACAGGTCTTTTGCTTCCTTAGGTAGGTACATTCCTAGGTATCTTATTCTTTTTGTTACAGTGGTAAATGGGATAGTTTCCTTAATTTCTCTTTCTGATCTTTCATCGTTAGTGTATAGGAATGTGAGATTTTTCTGTGTTTTAATTTTGTATCTCACAACTTGACTAAATTCATTGATTGGCTCTAGTGGTTTTCTGGTAGCATCGTAAGGATTTCCTATGTGTAGTATCATGTCATCTGCAAATAGTGACAGTTTTACTTCTTTTCCAGTTAGGATTCTTTTTTTCCTTCGATTGCTGTTACTAGGACTTCCAAAACTATGTTGAATAACAGTGGTGAGAGTGAAGCCCTTATCTTGTTCCTGATATTAGAGGAATTGCTTTTAGTTTTTCACCATTGAGAACGTTTACTGAGGGTTTATCATATATGACTTTTGTTATGTTGAGGTAGGTTCCCTCTTTGCCCACTTCCTGGAGAGAATTTTGTCAAAAGCTTTTTCAGCATCTATTGAGATGATCATATGCTTTTTATTCTTCAATTTGTTAATATGGTGTATCACTGATTGATTTGCCTATATTGAAGAATCCTTGCATCCCTGGATAAATCCCACTTGATCATCATGTATGATTGATTCCTTTATTGTTGGATTCATTTTATGACCTAAATCAAATCCCTTATGACTATACAGTAGAAGTGGCAAATAGATTCAAGGGATTAGATCTGATAGGCAGAGTTCCTGAAGAGCTATGGATGGAGGTTCGTAACATTGTACAGGAGGCAGTGATCAAGACCATCCTGAAGAAAAAGAAATACAAAAAGGCAGAATGGTTGTCTGAGGAGGCCTTACAAACAGCTATGAAAAGAAGATAAGTGAGAGGCAAAGGAGAAAAGGAAAGATACACCCAACTGAATGCAGAGTTCCAAAGGATAGCCAGGAGAAATAAGAAAGCCTTCCTCAGTGATCAGTGCAAAGAATTAAAGGAAAACAATAGAATGGGGAAGACTAGAGATCTCGCCGAGGAAATTAGAGATACCAAGGGAACTTTTCATGCAAAGATAGGCACAGTAAAGGACAGAAATGGTATGGACCTAACAGAAGCAGAAGATATTAAGAAGACGTGGCAAGAATACACAGAAGAACTATACGAAAAACATCTTCACGACTCAGATAACCATGATGGTGTGATCACTCACCTAGAGCCAGACATTCTGGAATGCGAAGTCAAATGGGCCCTAGGAAGCATCACTACAAACAAAGCTAGTGGAGATTGTGGAATTCCAGTTGAGCTGTTTCAAATCCTAAAAGATGATGCTTTGGAAGTGCTGCACTCAATATGCCAGCAAATTTGTAAAACTCAGCAGTGGCCACAGGACTGGAAAAGGTCAGTTTTCATTCCAGTCCCAAAGAAAGGCAATGCCAAAGAATGCTCAAACTGCCGCACAATTGGCACTCATCTCACATGCTAGCTAAGTAATGCTCAAAATTCTCCAAGCCAGGCTTCAACAGTATGTGAACCACGAACTTCCAGATGTTCAAGCTGGATTTAGAAAAGGCAGAGGAACCAGAGATCAAATTGAGTGCATGGATTCCAGAACCTTCTGTCTTGGGGGGTTCTATGAGCTATTTTTACTGTTCTGTTTCATTTAAAAAAAATATTTATTGACTTGGCTGCACTGCCTCTTAGCTGCAACACGGAATTTTCCGCATGCTGTGGCGTGAGAACTCTTAGTTGTGGCAGGTAGGATTTAGTTCCCCAAGCAGGGATCCAACCCAGGGCCCCTGAATCTGGAGTGTGGAGTCTTAGCCACTGGACCACCAGGGGAGTCCCTGTTTTTACCATTTTAAAATCCCTAACTGAAGCCAAGCAATTGTCTATGTTTCTTTGCTCTTGGCTGCCGGGTACTCTGGTTTTCTTATGTGGATACTCTAGTGACAGCAAGAAAACCATGCTGAGCAAAGTAGGGTTCCTTAGCATGAAAGGTTGAGAACCACTAGCCTGACTGCATCCTTTGTCTTCACTGGCCTCACCCTTTTCAGAATCTTGTTCGTCTGGACGGCCCTTACTCCATAACTTAACAGTATGGTTTTATCTGTTCTGATGGTTCTGTATGAACATGTTTTGTCTCCTCTGTTCATTCTTAGAATCCTGAGGGAGCTGTGTCTCTTGCCCCTTTCCTCTCCTCCATGGGACTTGGCACCCTCTAGGCCAGTGGGCTTATTATTAATATTTTTTTGGTTGTCAGTATTTGTTTTTTTAAAAACTGAAGTACAGTTGATTTACAGTGTTAATCTCTGCTGTACGGCAAAGTGATTCAGTCATATATTAACATATTCTTTCCTGTTCTTTTCTGCTATGGTTTATCACAGGATATTGAATATAGTTCCCTTGTTGTTTATCCATCCTGTCCATAATAGCTTGCATCTGTGAATCCCAAACTCCCAGTCCATCCTTTCCCCAACCCCCACGCCCCTTAGCAACCACCCGTCTGCTCTCTGTGAGTCTGTTTCCTAGATGTGTTCATTTGTGCCCTGTTTCAGATTCCACATGGAAGTGTTATTGGGCTTATTTTGTCGCAGCCACCGTTTTCTCCAGCGTGGAGGCATGGAGGGTTATGTCCGACAAAGGTGTCCATGCTTTTGTCAGCAGGGGGCAGCATTGGAGAGGGTAAAAATGGTCAGAGTTCTTCAGATTCACCTGTGTCAAAGCTGGGGAAGTTGTTAATAAATGCAGCTCTGTTAGAATCTAGCATGTATCTTAAGTTTGAAGCAATACTTTAACTTTTCTTTTACTAGAGAAAATGGCATCTTTTAGATAAATAGTTTCTTTTGTTTTGTTGGCCCATGCCACGTGGGTGTGAGATCTTATGTTCCCTGACCAGGGATTGAACCTGCGCCTTCTGCGGCAGGAAATGCGAAGTCTTAACCACTGGACCACCAGGGAAGTCCCGCTGTTTTGTTTTTTGTTGCTTTGGAGTAGGGTGGAGGGTAACATATACAGTCAGAAGCATGAGTATCTCTTCATGCCAAGGGTTACCTTTGCTGCTACTATTGCTACTAAATGTACGTGAAAAGTGAAAATCGCTCAGTCATATCTGGCTCCATGGAATTCTCCAGGCCAGAATACTGGAGTGGGTAGCCATTCCCTTCTCCAGGGGATCTTCCCAACCCAGGGATCAAACCCAGGTCTCCCACATTGCAGGCGGATTCTTTACCAGCTGAGCTACCAGGGAAGCCCATGAAAGTAAAGCCAATTGATCCCTAGGGTGAAATATGTATTTACATTGCAGCTGTGGAAAGAATTACAGCTTGTGTTTATTTTGCAGTTGGGAAGCTGGAGATAAAATACGAAGAGTCGCTAACACTGTACAGTTTCTAAAAGATTAGGTTAAAGCTGGTAAATTAACAGTATACAGGTAGGCCTAGAGGGAGATGGTTATCTCGAAGTATCTTCTGAACTGAAGGAAAAAATGCATTTTTCCTTCTGTAAATGCCCAGTTTTGCCTAAATTAGGCAGCCCCAACCACTGACACAAATACAGTGGAGGCAGAGCATTTTCACCATGAAAATATAAATCTGGAAATTGAAGCAATGGCGCAAAGCCTGGGGATGCATTTAGCCAGAGTATCATTGAACACTAGCCAGGTGCTAAGGACACACGGCCGTGGGGCTGCCCCTTTGACCTCAAGAATTTAAAGGAACTTACCTGGTGGTCCAGTGGCTAAAACTCTGAGCTCCCAATGCAGGGGACCTGGGTTCAATCCTTGGTCAGGAAACTAGATCCCACATGCTGCAACCAAGAGTTCACATGCCACAACTAAAGATCCCACATCTTCCAACTAAGCACCCGTGCAGCTAAACAAACAAATACATATATTAAAAAAGAAGAACTTGAAGAAAGGTGAGCATGCAACTTCTGCTTGAGCAGATGGGCAAAGCTTCAGGAGTTGGGCCCTGAAATGCCCAGCTAGTGGGATCTGACCATGAGGGGTGAGGAAGGAAAAGATTTCCAGGCAGGATGTAACCTAGAGAAAGTCAAGGGGTGCAAAATTGTCTGAGAAGGTAGAGTATTCACAAGAAGACGGGGACATGATACACAAACCATCTTTTGTGAGAATTACACATAGTTCTGTTTTCAGATCCTATCGTTTCCAAGGTCATTGCCAGGACATTTCCTCTCTCTCTCAGGTTGGGTGATGGGAAGAGAAGAATTTATTCCCAGGGGAAAAAAAAACGGTTTTCATCACAGCTGAACAGAGGAAGCTCCAGAGGGCTCTTGAGTGAGTGGTGGCTAATGTTGAAAAACCCAGAGCTCCTTGGTGCTAACTTTAATTTCCACAAAGTTAGTGGTGGTGTTAGACTTGGGAACCTGATAGGAGGCAATAGGTAACACAGCTTGGGGGTTGTCATCTCGATGTTGGAAAGTCTCAGGAAAGATGTGAGCTGAGAGAGGAAAAGGGATCAAGCCCTTGGCTCTTCTTAAATCCCTTTAGGGTTTTCCCTGGCAGTCCAGTGGCTAAGACTCTGCACTCTCTTGGGGGCCTGGGTTCGATCTCTAGTCAGGGAACGAGATCCTACATGCTGTAATGAAGATCAGAGATCCTGTGTGCTGCAGCTGAAACCTCACACAGATAAATAAATAAATATTTTAAAATAAAGAAATAGATAAACCCCCTTTAATCTGGGGGGCCCTGTTGACCTTGCATTATGAGATGATGTCACAGGTAACAGAGCTTGGGAGTGAATCCTGCGCTCAGTTGGAGATGGGTTTTTATCATACGCCTTTGTAAGAAGTTAGTAAACTTCTGGAACCCTCTGGGGAGCTGTGGAGGTGAGACAGTCATGTCGCGCATGCATTAAGTTTAGGGCAGCACCTCAGCATTGAAGTACGTGTTTTGGATGAAAGCATTGACTGCTGCTCCAGCTGAGACGTTCATTTTCCTACGAAGTGAGTTTTTAGGGGATTTGTAAGTAGTGTGTATCCTTGTATCTCATGCATATCAGAATCTTATACCACAATCAGAGAGAAGTGAGTCCAGGGGAGACCCCGTTCTGAAGGGGAGGTCTGTGTGTGCAGGGCTGTGGTATCACATGATGTCATTCTTTACATCCCCAGCATCTGCTGATTGGACTAGGGTGGTCATCTGATCCACCACCAGATTCACTTTCTCTTGAATATGAATGAGGAGAGACCAGAAGGCAGCTATATGAGATGGGGTCAGTGTGACTCCAGGGGCTCTGCTGGGATGTGTCCAAGTGCAGGAAGTTTTCAGCTGAGCAGGAGGAGTGAGAGAAGGTGCAGACCTCAGAGACTAGGGCGGCCGGAGGGATGCAGAAGGGCAACTGTGATGTTGCTGCGGAGAATGGTCCTTTCTGGTAGATACTGGGCACTCTACCCTGTATCCAACCAGTGGATTCCCTTCTCCTTGAACTAATATGATGCATTTCTGCTCTTTGCTACTAAAGGCTCTCTATGACCATGCTTGCCAGACCTGAGAGGCACATGAGCAGAGGGTGAAGCCTTGTCCTCTTCCCACTGTAGTTCTCCGACATGATGTTGTCGGAAAACAGTTCACCCGCTCCTGTTCGTCCCCAGAACTGGCACGGTGTCTCCTTCCCTTGTCCATTCTGAGGGCTCACGGCTGTCACTCAGAAGGTGTCTGGACCTTTTCTTCATGCAGATGCACCTCAAATCCTCATCTTCTGTTGTGCCTGTGAGGGGGGAGAACGCTACTCTCAGGAGATGCCTGGGTACCCCCTTCATCTCTTCATTCACTCGTTCTTGCTACTAGGATTTTTTTGCCTGCGGTTTGCCAGAACTTTCCTAGATGTTAGAGAAACAGCACTGAACAAAAGAGCCAGGGTCCTCATCCTCATGGAGATCAGAGCTGCCTAAGAGCCAGACAGAGGAATCAACTGGTAACATAGCACATTACTTACTTGCAACCACGATGTGTTCTGTGGCCATGAGGACTGTGAGCTTTCTGGAGATGGTGGAAGGCTACCTGGTGAAACCAACCTCTAAGATGAGGTCGTAAGAGAGAATCTCCCACCAGGAGATACACTGTTGGTGGGAATATAAATTGGTGCAGTCACTATGGAGAACACTATGGAGTTTCCTTAAAAAATAAAAATAAAGCTACCATATGATCCTGAAATCCTACTCGTAGATGTATATCTGGAGAAAGCCATAATTTTGAAAAGATACATGCGCCCCAGTGTTCATAGCAGCCCTGTTTGCAACAGCCAGGACATGGAAGCAACCTAGATGTCCATCACCAAATAAATGGATAAAGAAGATATGGTACAATGAAATACTACTCAGCCATAAAAAAGAATGAAATAATGCCTTTTGCAGCAACATAGATGAATCTTGAGGTAATCATATTAAATGAAGTAAGTCAGGCAGAGAAAGACAAATACTATATGATATCACTTATATGTGAAATCTTAAAGAAAATGATACACGTGAAGTAATTCACAAAACAAATAGAGTCACAGACATAGAAAACAAACTGTGGTTACCAAAGGGGAAGTGTGATGGGGAGGGATAGATTATGAATTTGGAACGAACACACTATTATATAAAATAAAGAACAGTGTAGCACAGGGAGCTACATTCAGTATCTTGTGATGACCTTATAATGGAAAAGAATCTGAAAAAGAATATATAAATATGTATAACCAAATCACTTTTTCTCTACACCTGAAGCATTGTAAATCAACTATACCTCAAAAAAAAAAAAATCAGGAAACCAACATTTCGTGGTCGAGCCTAGAGCCCATTCAGGTAAGGCTTTGATTTTCCCCAGGGACGTACAGATTAATTTGAGGCTGTAAGAAGCAGGGGGCAGTCGTGTGCCTGGAGATAGATGCCTTATGTGCAGTTAAAGCATCCTGCTTCCGCTGTCCTCCAGGCTGTAGGTCCAACATTGCAGGATGCAGAGGGAAGTGACCTTTATTCTTCGGGTAGAAGGAGCAGCTCCAGATTAGGGTCACTTGAGGGGAGTCCTCAGACTCGCTAGAGGACCTTGCCAGCTTATCTGCACTTCCTGAACCCGTGGCGCTGTGTCCTTCCTTCCCCGCTTGTTCTCTCTGTTCCCCTTTCTCCCCTCTCCTTCTGCCTTTTCCCCTCCCTCCCCCCCTCCATCCCCTTCTTGTCACTGCCCTCTTCCTTCCTTCTCTTCCTTTCTCCCATCCATCCGTCCACCGTTCCTCCCTTCCTCCCCGCCAATCCATTCATCCATCTGTCCATCCATCCAGCATTCGTCAGGTATCTCCTGTGAATGGGGTCCTTTGATGAATAAGATGCCATAGAGTCGCGGATTAAGTGATCGATCTCATCAGTAGGCTGGGATCTCAAGATGGGCAGGTATGGAAATACTTACAAGTTTTCCTTTGTGTGTTTATTCCTGTTAAGAGTGGTCATGGACTACACACTCTTACCTTTCCTTGAGAAGTGGGTGCCAGCGTCGTGAGGAAGAGTGGAGAAGGAGTGAGAACAGATCCAGGCCAGTTCATTTCCATCGCGTGAAAGCCGTTTCCAGCGCAGGCACCTGCGAGGGGTGGCAGCTCTTTTGTAAAGCATAGTGTATGTTGTCACTGTTCTAGCTCATGTTTGAGCACTTAGGGGATTACGTTGTTGGCAGCTGTGTGCAGGAATTGTGTCCTCTCTTCTTTAGAATGGTGGCTGCAATGTCACTTACCCAGGGGGATACAGTTAATACTAATTACTGGTGGCTCATCCCTTACCATAATTTCCTCTTTCAGAAAATGAAAGCAGACTCCTGATAAATGCGTGTGTCTCGCCAGAGTTTCATATGTCAGGGCTCAGATGCTATAAAGGATTTGCCTGGAGGCGTGATGTTCTTGTCCAGTTTTTCCCCCTCTTTCAAGTGCCCTTTGGAGAAACATTTCTTTCCTGAAAGTCGTTGGCACTAGTGAAATTAATTTTAGCTGAAAAAGAGCTGTGTTGTCATGTTCTTGTCTGCTGGTTTGGGTAGATGTTTGAACTAAAAGCAACTATTAATGTTTAAAAAGAGAAGCAGGCTTTTAGTAGGTAGAGCGGTGGCCCAGTCTGAGATAAGTACATGCTACCATCCTGAAGTTTGATACAGATATCTGTTGGCTTTTTTTTTCGCCCCAGGAATTCTTAGAACAACCTCTCCCCCAAATAAAAGGATTTCCCCAAATGAAGACTGAATGCTTCAGAAACTTAGAAGTTCTTTGAGATAGGCTGAGCACGGATTTGGAATATGAGTGTGATCAAAGGTAGAGCAGACTCCAGTAATTTCATACTCATTGATCTTTGGTTTGTAAGGTTTCATTCTGCAAGAAACAGAAACCTGATTCACCAGCCAGTGACTACTGAGAAATGTTGGGCCAGCTGGAAGGCTGACAACGTGGATCTGTAAAGCAGCGTTTTAGTTTTTGGTTTTTACCTGGGGTGTGTGTGTGCGTGCATGCACGTGCGTGCATGTGGATGTGCATGCATGGGTGTATTTTTAAACATGATGTATATTTAAGTTTCCGATGAGAGGACTTCTGAGTGAAACTTAAACACCTGCGTGAAACTTCCACACCATTTGCAGGACACATCCTGCAAGGAAGAGTTTGTGGTCTAACTTGTTCTAGTTCAATTCAGTGTGAGTTGTGTCTAATTTCTTTTAGGCGGAAGGCCACACCATGAGAGTGTGTGTGTGTACATACATGTGCGTGCATATGCTGTGATCATGAGTTGTCTAGAGCATTGCCATTCTCTGTGCCTCCTGGGAGTGAGGCAGACAGGCAGAGAATTTTGGCTCCAGGACAGGGGACTTCAGTCCTCATGTCTCCAGCTGCATGGGTCATGACTTGGGCCCCAGAGTGGCGTATCACAATGGCCGGCCTGCCTTGTGACCAAGGCAGAGGGCGAGGTGAGAGACGATGAGTGTAGAAGCACTTTGTACACGGTTCATCTTCCCCTTGACCCAGAGGCGAAGTGACCTTGGTCCTATTATTCATGTCAGTGCCTGTGACCGGCGTGGCTTCTGTACTGCAGATAGATGGAGAAGTTGAGAAGGAGTGGTGTGGGAAACCCAGGAGCTGCTTTCTGCTTTCCTCTTCAGCTTAGAGGCTGGATTCACATCAGATGCAGGGCCTCGGTGAGCTTGGCCTCGGTGGACAATCCTTCCCTTATCTGGTGGGTCCTGGGAGCAGAGCAGGCAGCTGGACAGGGTTTCAGGGTCAGGCATTATTTCCTATTGTTTCCTTACCCTTGACTTTTTAGAAGAGAAAAAGTCTTGTGCTTCATGGCTGCTTCATGAGCTTTCTTTACAAATTTTTAAAAAAATTTGTTTTTGGCTGTGCTGGGTCTTCCTCGCTGTAGAGGGCTTTATCCAATTGCAGTGAACGGGGCTGCGCTCTTGTGGAGGTGCCCGGGCTTCTTATCGTGATGGCCTCTCTTGCTGTGGGCTCTAATCACGTGGCCTTAGTTGCCCTGTGTCATGAGGAATCTTCCCGGACAAGGATCGAACCTGTGTCCCCTGCACTGTCAGGCAGACTCTCAACCACTGGACCACCAGGAAGCCCCTCTTCATGAGTTTTCGGAATCCCTGGACTCTCCTGGTCATTCTTCCCCTCCCTGCCCAGGGCTGTGTGTAGCTTCCCACCCATCGCTGGGCGTCTTGTCCTCCGCCCTGCAGGCGTGCCCACCCAGCCATCCACGTGCCTGATTTCCACTCTCACCATGGAAACCTGCTCCCTGGACTCCCTTTCATCCTATTTTGTTGACTGGATATGGAAACCGCTTTTCTGTTCGGTATATTTGACATGTAACATGGGGTAATTTTAAGGTGCATCTCCTGTTAATTTGACACATGTGTATAGGGTAACAGCATTGCCATTGTAGCAATATTTAACACCTCTGTCACATTGCATAATTATCCTTTCTTTTTAGTGGTTGGAATAATTAAGTTCTAGTCACTTAGCAAGGTTGATTATGGTACAATATTATTGTCTATATTCATTATACTGTACATGAGGTCTCTTGGGCTTATTTACTACTCATTGTTGGATGTGGAAATTTCTTAACATTTTTTGAAACCCCAGATTATTTAGGAACATGGGCAGTGGATTAAACAAACAAACAAACAAAAGTCCCGAAACACTGGTTTTTGCTTTGGGGAGTTCTTTTTTTTTCTGGTCTATGTAACTGATTATGAGAAAAAGGCGATTTTCAGAGAGTATCAAGGAAGAAGACAGCTCACACACTGCTGAGAAAACACAGGGGTTTGGCTGCACTGGTCTTTATTGGGGTGTGTGGGCTTCATAGCTCCACAGCATGTAGGATCTTAGTTCCCTGACCAGGGGTTGAACTTCATCCCCTGCACTGCTAGAAGGATTGTTAACCACTGGACCGCCAGGGAAGTCCCGGAAATACAAATTGATAACAGTTTTGGTTTTTTTCCCCCAAATGGCAAGTTGGCAGTATTTCTCAAAAGTCTTAAAAATTAATGTTAAATACCTTCAAATTCAACAATTACTTTTTTAGGAGTTTAAGAAAATCATTGCAAATTTATGCAGAGATCTGCCTACAGAGAAGTTTATGGAATTGCGATTTGTCACAGAAAAGAAAGTTAGACCTCATCATAAGGTCCGTTGGTGGGGAACGGGGCAGTCAGTTGCGGCCCATTGATGTGCTGGAATGATCTGCAGTATCTTAAATAGTATTGTCCCAATTTATTGACATAGTAGATGGAATTTAAAAGCAGTATTATGATTTGCAACCCCTTTCATAAAACGTCAAAGTACATATTTGTGCATGAAAATGTTGTAAGTATATTTGCCTAAATTTTAACGTTTATTTCTCTGTGTGTTATGGGTATATGTTTTTTCTATCTTATTATTATTTTTATCCTATGATAAGTATTGCTTTTGTTAAAAAAAAAAAAAAAAGAAAGAAGAAAGATATTTATAAGAAAAGCAGCAGTGGGTGGCTCTTCCACCAAAGCCCCGGTCATGGGCTTTGTGCTGGGGAGGCCAGCCTTGTACGCCTTCATCGCATCTAGCATCCTGCCGGGGCCGTGTCTGTACGAGGGAGGCAGGAGCTGTCAAGCAGTGAGGGATGAGTGGGACAACCTGACCCCTTACCTTCTACTCACAGTCCTGTTGGCCTGTTTCTTTGAGAGCAAGGGATGATTCCTTTTGTACCTGGCACCCCTCATTACCAACTTGGTAACATTCAGTACAAACATGTAGAATTAAAAAAGTAAAGCTTTTAACCTGTGTATCACCATCTTCTGTTACCTCCTTATTTGAAAAGTTGGAGTGTAATTGCCTTACATAATCTTGTGTTAGCTTCGCTGTACAGTGAAATGCATCAGCTGCGTGTATACATATATTCCCTCCCTCTTGAGCACCCCTCTACTCCACCCCACCCACCCCACCCACCCAGGTCATCACAGAGAGCCGAGCTGAGCTCCCTTCCAGTGCCATAGAGCAGCTTCCCGCTAGCTGTCTTTTTTATACACAGTACTGTATATATTCATATGTCATATATATGTCAGATATTCGCCCAATTCATGCCACCCTCTCCTGCCTCTGCACGTCTGTTCTCTACTTCTGCGTCTCTCTTCCTGCCCTGCAAATCGGTTCATTTGTGCCATTTTTCTAGATTTCTCATTCTGAAAATGCATTCTCTGTCTCACTTTTCCTTTAGCAAAAATTCCTTGAGAAAACACGAGGGTGACATCACATGCAAGGAGCCTCTGCCTCAGAGCCAGGGTTGACTTTGCTTTTGGAATGAAAAGCTCTCCACAGGGTAGCTACTAAATTAAGACATCTGTGAAGTGTCAGCTTCTTGGAGCTGCTGTAACAAAGTACCACAAACTGGCTGCTTTGTTTCCTGGTGCTGGAAACCCCCAGTTCAGGCGTTGGGGGGTTGGTGCCTCTGAGGGTCTGATCCAGGTCTCCCATGGCTTCTCATTCACCCTCTGTGTGTGTCTTGGTCATAATTTCCCTGTTTTATAAGGACACCACATTGGACTAGGACCCACTCTAATGACTGGATTTTAACCTGATGACCTCTGTGAAAAGAAAAAAGAAAAAAAGAGAGACTTTCTCCCTGCTATGAATGATTGCAGCAAGGACTGAAACTCCTGGGTAACATCCAATCCTATCAATAATCTCCTTCCTGAGAAAAATGTGATTGGAGTCATGCACATGTGGCAGCAAGTTGGAACCCTTCCTGGCAGGCCCTGGATGGGGGAGCCTCAGGCTTTTGCTGCTGCTGTTCAGTTGCTAAGTCATGTCCGACCCTTTGCGACCCCATGAACTGCAGCAGAACTGCTGAGTGTGCCCTAATCTCAGCCTTGCTCTTGGCCTTTCTGAGAGTTGGTTGTTCAACACCTTTAATCTTCAAGAAACTCCTGTATTTTTCTAATAAATTTTTTATTGAGGTATAGTTGATTTACAGTGCCATATTAGTTTCAGGTGTACAACACAGCAATTCAGTCTTTTTATAGATTGTAATTCAAAGTTTTTACAAAATAAAGGCTATACTTCCCCCTGCAGTAATGTTACGCTTAAGCTTTGAAAGTTAGGATGTCAACATACGAATTTTGGAGAGACGCAATTCAACCCATAACAATGTATTTTCCTCCTATTGAAAAAAAAATCTCATTAGTTTGAAAATTTTCAAACATAAAAACATTAGGGAAGGTAATATTAAACCTCCATGTCACCATCAACAGCTTTAGCAGCCCCCAAGCCAGTATCATTTCATACTATCTCTCCCTTCAACCCCCAGTGTAGTATTTTGAAGTAACTCTCACCCGTAAGAAATGATGCATTCCACATGGTAAAATTACATCTAAAGATCCTGTTAAATAAAATAACATTGAGAGTGTGTGTGTGTGTGTGTGTGTGTAAACTGGGGGAGTCAGAGCACTACCAGAATGTTAGGGCCTATCTCTGGGAATTAGGATTTCAGGTAATGTTTGCTTCCTTTTTTAGAACTGTATTTACTGTCAAATTTTGTTGGGATAGTGGTTGAGGGAGTAATTCAACCTTTTTTTTTTCATGAGAAAAACAGAAACTAGTTGTTTCCAGGTAGTGAGAAGGCTGGGGTGAGGGACAGCAGAAGAAGCTTCACTGTAGTTTTCTGAGGCAAAAGGGGTCTTTTGCTTTCAGAATATGAGAAGGAAAGAGGAGGAAGTACATCAGATTGTGCCTCGTAGTGAAGAGGCCCCTGAGGAGGAGAGTGAGGAGAGGAGGAGAGTGCCACTCCAGATGAAGCTGTGTGACCTCAGCACAGATCCCCAGCCTCTCTGAACTCAGGTTTCCTGCCTGCAAAATGAAGGAGACAGTCCTAGATTTCTCTGGCCATGAGGACTATGATCTCATAGTTCTTTTTTTTTTTTTTAATTGAAGTATAGTTGATTTACAATGCTGTGTTAATTTCTTCTATACAACATGGTGACTCATTTATGCATGTGTATACACATTCTTTTTTACATTCTTCTCCATTATGGCTTATCTCGGGACATTAGATACAGTTTTCTGTACAGTAGGACCTTGTTTATCCATCCTATATATACCAGTTTATCCATCCTATATATACTACCTACTAACCCCGAGCTCACAGCCCATCCTGTCCCCTTCGGGAAGCACAGGTCTGTTCTCTATGTCCGTGATTCTGTGTCTGTTTCATCTTTACCTTCATTTGTGTCATAGTTTGGATTCCACATGCAAATGATAGTGTGGGGTGTTTGTCTTCCTCTTTCTGACTTATCTCCCTTAGTTACGATCACCTCTAGTTGCATCCATGTGGCTACAGATGGCATGATTTCGTTCTTATGTGGCTGAGAAGTAGTCCATTGTACATATGTACCACATCGTTTTATTTGTCTATCGATGGATATTGAGGTTGTTTCTACGTTTTGGCCATTGTGAATAGTGCTGCTGTGAACGCAGGGCTGCATGTATTTTTTTGGATTAGAGTTTTGTCCAAATACACGCCCCAGGGTGGGATTACTGGGTTCTATGGTGATTCTGTTTTCACTTTTCTGAGGAACTTCCACACTGTCCTCCACAGTGGCTGCACCAATGTCCATTTCCAGCGGTGCTGTAACAGGGCTCCCTTTCCTCCACACCTTCTCCACCACTGGTTATTTGTAGACTTTTAAATGACGGGCATTCTGACTGGTGTGAGGCGGTACCACATTGTAGTTTTGAGTTGCATTTCTCTAATTAGCAATGTGGAGCATCTTTCCATGTGCCTATTGGCCATCTGTATGTCTTCTTTGGAGAAATTTATGTTAAGGTTTTCTGCCCATTTTTTGATTGCATTTTTTTTCTGTTTATGGTGTTATGGTTCTTGAACGTTATGGGTTTGTCGTATTAATTTATTTATTTCTGACAGTGCTGGGTCTTCATGGTTGTGGGGCTTTTCTCTGGTTGTGGTGAGTGGGGGAGACTCTCTAGTTGTGTGCAAGGGCTTCTCATTGTGGTGGCTTCTCTTGCTGTGGAGCGCGGGCTCCAGGCTCCTGGGGGCTTCAGTAGTGGCGGTACGTGGACTCGGTAGTTGTGGCTCCTGGGGTCTCTTGCAGAGGCTCAGTAGTTTTGGTTCATTGGCTTAGTTGCTCCATGGATGTGGGATCCTCTCGGATTAGGGATCGAACCCATGTCTCCTTATGCCCAAAGGCATAAAAATGATTTCAGGCCTGAGACTCCCCTCCCTGACCCAGAGCCCAGGGCAAGAGGGTTCCTGCCAAAACAGGCATCTGTCCTCTGTCCGGAAGGCCTGGGCTCTCAGGCCAGCCAGCAGGGACCAGTGGAGGCCTCGGACAGGAGATTAACCAAGCAGATCAAAATAGCACCATTAAGGCTTTGAAATTAGATCGCCATTGAAACCACAGGCCATGAAAGAGGGCTAGGCCTTGTGTGTTCAATCCAGGCATGTGGCTGCCTCCTAAAAAATTTACACTGGACCTGGAATCTCCTAACATGATAGCCAAAGTGCCCGAGATAGGATCGAAAATCACCTCTCACTCCAAGAGCCAACAAAATTACACCTTGAATGAAAAAAGAATTATCTGACATCTAAACCGAGATGTTAAATGCTGAGCACAGCCTCGGCCATCTGTTTACACTTGGACCCACCTGCCTTCAAGCTGCAGGGGCCAAGCTAAGCACAGAGACCAGTGGTCTGCAAAACCTTTAATGTTTATTCTCTGACCTTTTATAGAAGTTTGCCAACATGTGCAGTCAGGGCATGAAAGATCTAATAGTCCATTTGGGGGAGATCTTTCCTTCTTTTTCCCATTTTTAATTTCCCTTGGTTTGTAATATAGAATAATATGGTTTCTCCATTCTCTACCTACGTTTTATCATTTTGTTCTTCCTCATTATTGTAACCTCATCTGTGTAGCCAGCAGCCTCGCCTCATTGGAGAGGGACCTGCTCACCTTTGTTCTTTATCATCACCATCACCCTCCTGCCCCTACTGAGCAGTGAGGGTCTGAAGATCTGCCTCCATGGGGTTTTCTTTGTCTGGTCACCTGATGGGCCTGGAGGAGAGCTGGGAGTCCGTAAGATGTTTGCGACTCGCTTACGTGGGATCATGCTTGGGACCGTGGAGCCCCGTGCAAGGGGACCTGGTACCCTGCCTCAGGGAAGCTCTCGGCTGGTTAACAGTCCAGTAGATGTTGTTTCAAGAGCCAGAAGGACAGACAGAATATGGGAGGCTGGTTGAGAGGGAAGTGAGCCAGCAAGAAGGAGAAAACTGTTCGGGTGAGCCCAGGAATGACTGTGTTCCCAACACTGCTCCTGGGAGAAGGGCTGGAGAGGTGGGAATGTCACCTGTCCAGGGGTCACTACTGCCCCCTGGTGGCAAAGCAGAGGGGCTCTATGGTTCATACTTGGGAGGCAACACCTCCAAGGGGCTGTGTCTCCCAGCCGCGGGGGGCCGTGTCAGACCTGAGAATTGGGGGGATGGGATGAACTGGGGTATGCGGACTGACACACACACTGCTGATACTATGTGTAGAATAGATAACTGGTGAGAACTTACTGCATGGCACGGGGACCCCTACTCCATGCTCCGGGGTGCCCTATGTGGGAAGGAAATCTGAAAACAAGAGGGGATATGTGTACACACAGCTGACTCACTCTGCTCTACAGCAGAGACTGACAGAACACCGGAAAGCAACTATGCTCCAATGAAAACTTTCTTAAAAATCAGAATTAGAAATTTGGTTGACAAAGCAGAACCTTGAATAGGGATCAGGGAACAATGCCTCAGGGACTGGCAGAAACAGCAAGGTGAGGATGTTGAGGCAAGGCATTCCGTGAGTTTTAGGGTGCATGCGGTGTTGATGGATATTTTAGGAAACTTCTGTAATGAGCTGTCAAGTCATTTCTGGGTGGGGAGTCTGAAATACTAAAGTAATGCTACTGAAGGTAGTTGAATAGTAAATCTGTGTTAATGGAGATGGTAAGCTAGTTAGTAGGTTGGTTAGTTTGGGTTCTAAGGTCTTTGAAGCCTGGCTTGTAAGCCTCAGTGACTTTGGCCAAGTGAAAAAAATTGCCCGAAGGTGGCCAAGGACTGCTCTGTGACCCAGACATGAGACTTAGCAGGGGCTCTGGGGTTCCATCAGGCTGAGGAGAAATGCCAAACCAAGGCCACCTTGAGGTTGACATTGAATTGTTGGGTCTCCTCCCAAGCAGGACAGATTGAATTACTGAAGGTCCCGTGCTGTCTGGGAGCCCAGGAGGTTCTGCCAACAAGGCCGGCAGCTCTGGTGACGTTAGGATAAGAAAGCCGTGCGTGAGGCTGATGCTTTGGTTACCGACGGATGGATGAGTGACGAGCTGTTGTTTGTTGATGTCTGACCTGTCGGGACGGGACCTTTCTGGCGCCTCTCCGAACCTACACCAAGCTTTGCAGGTCAGAACAGTCTAAAGTGATCGAGGCAAGTGTAGCCACTGCTCCTCCAGTCCTCATTAGCTGGATCTCATCTTGTGGAGCTGATGTCACTGGGGTTTGGTCTTTGCCTTCAGCTTTGGTTTTAGCTTCACTGAAAGAAAAGAAGAATATCTGCAGCCACTGACTTTCTTAGCATTAACCTATACTTTGATTATGCCATTGTTTGCACCATGAGGAATGGGTCATAGAATTTTCACTTCCTTATGAAGTTGGACTTGACCTACAGTTAATCTATTTTAGAACCTCAGAGTTGATGTATCCAGGGAGTAGATATCTGAAATTTGACGAGGGTCCCATTTGCACCCATGTTACGAGGTGTGATGCCCCTGACTGTAGAAATGAAATGCCAGCAATAAATGAAACCTGTGCCTTTTGTTCCCCCTGGTTTTTAAACACCATGCATGATTCATGTTGTGCTTCAGAAGAAGTGTTTAGGGACTTCCCGGTTGATCCAGTGACTTAAGACTGTGCTTCCAATACAGGGGCCCTGGCTTGATCGCTGGTTGGGGAATAAGATCCCACATGCCTCATGGAGTGGCCAAAGAATAAAGACGCGTTCAGAAACCTAATTTGAAATACATGTAATTGGTGGCTCAGGCTGTTCCAAGGCTGGTGGCCGTCACTGGCCACGCTTCGTTCTTGTGTTGAGCTTGTGGGGACCTTGCAGGACAGAGTGAGCTGCTTATAGACTTGGTGTCGCTTTGTGACATCTCACATGTGCCCTTCGTTAAAATCAGATATGAAAACGCATAAAACTTGTTCTTCCCGAGTCTGATGGGAGGTTCTCCTCAGGACCTCCCAGCCTGAGAAATGTTTGGGCAGCAATAACCATAATACATCAGTGTGAGGCTGCCAGTCCTGCGTTGCTTGCAGAGTTCATTCAGTTTCTTTTGGAGCCTGATGATGCTAAAAGAAAGTGAAGGTTGGCATCAGCTGTGTCTGTAAAGACCAAAGTTCTATTTCACATCACATGGAAAAGGGAGAGAAAATGAATCACTAGGCGTCTGCTTAACATGTCAGGCACCGTGCTGGGATCATTTTCCTTTCAGTGCTTCGTTTACCAAGGATGCTGAAATCCATCCAGTGCCTGGTCACTGGCCTGTCTTCAGCGCAGGGTGACTCAGGGGGGCGCTATTGGCATTTTTGAGCAGGGAAGTACTTGAGTGGGACTGTGCCCAGGCTTGTGGGGCATGTGGCACGCCCGCCCCCTCCCACTCAGCACCAGCTGTTCTGCAGTCACTGTAACTGACAAATCCACCCACCGCCAGTTCCGGTGTCCCCTCTGGGTGGCCTGCTGTCTCTGGCGCTGGCAACAGGCTCTCAGTAAACACTGTCAGATGTTTTCCAGGGAGCAGGTACGTGCCACCCATCTCTGGGTGCACGCCTCTGTTGTGATAGGGTGGGAGACTCGGGGAGTCAGCTTTGTGTTCATTGATTTTTAGCTGTTCTGGGTTCTCGTTGCTGCACATGGGCTTTCTCTAGTTGCAGCGAGAGGGATACTCTCTAGTTGCGGTGTGCAGGCTTCTCATCGCGGTGGTTTCTCTTGATGCAGAGCACCAGCTTGAGATGCTCAGGCTCAGGAGCTGCATCTCAGAGGGTCTCGAGTGAGGACTCAGTAGTTGTGGAGCCTGAGCTCAGCAGCTCCACAGCCTGTCGGATCTTAGTCCTGTCTGACCAGGGATTGAACCAGCGTCCCCTGCATTGGCAATTGGATTCTTAATCGCTGAACCACCGGGGGGAGGGGATCCCAATTTTTTGTCTTTTTTTTACCTGAGATTTGCATCATATTTTATGCTTGTGAAATAATTATTTATCCTATGCTATATAATTGGAATATATTTTTTTGTTGATTTTAAAAGTGAGTATATTCCAACTACTATATAGAAAATAGATAATCCCCAAGGACCTACCGTATAGCACCGGGAACCCTATTCAGTGTTGTGTGGTGACCTATATGGGAAAAGAATCTGAAAAAGAATGGATGTATGTGTAGATTCATAAGTGAATCATTTTGCAGTACACCTAAAACTAACACAATACTGTAAATCAGTTATATCCCAAGATAAAATAAAAATTTAAAAAAAATGAGTGGATTCTGTAGTTAATGGCTTCATTTTATTTACCTTTTCTCTTAAGCATTATGGCATCATCTGTAATAGTCAAGAACATATGGTTTACATTCTGTTGTTATATTTTTCTTCTTCTCTTTCAACACATCATTTTTCTGAGACAAGATATTATGGTAGGAATTTACAGAAATGCTGACTACAACAAGTAGCTCGAAGTCAACTTCTCTCTAAACGTTAGCAGTTCTCCATAGAGTTGACTGTCAATGAATATGTAAACATTTTATCTTTTTAATGTTAAATTTAACCATTTTCTTGTCAAACTTAAACTGGTAACAGAGGTATTATTTTTCCTGAATCTTCAGCCATGTTGTCCTAACTGACTGTAATGATTCCTGTAGACTCTGTGTCATAAATGGATTCTTTTGCACCTCAGTGAAAAAAAAGAGACCCTGGAGGTTCATTCATTCATTCAACAGATAGTTGCTTGGGATCCATCAGTGAATCACACAGATAGAATGGTTCCTGCTTTCATGCTAGTACAGATGATTTTAAATTATGTGGGGCAGGAAGCTTTCCCAAGAAGGCAGCCCTTCAGCAAAGACCTGAAGAAGAAATGAATTCTTACTGAGCCCCTATTATGCCTCACGTACTGTTTTAGGAGCCAGAATGGCTAGCTATAACCTCTGTAATCAGCAGAAAATAACTTACATGGCCAGAGGATGGGCATGTAATATGTTTAATGTTACTGTTAAAAAAAATCTTTTTGACGTAACGGCACCAATTTTGGTTAAGTAGGATTGCAATGGGCATACTGTTTATTTTTAAGGCGTTGACTATGCAGAGTGATAGGAAATAGAAGATATTTGTCTTCAAAGGAAAATAGAAAGAGAGGCCCACGTATGGGATGGGTTTTGTGTCTGGGTCCGGTGGTCCTTGCAGAGGTATTGCTTCTCTCCAGCTGGTGGCATCGTGATGGTCACAAGGATCCTCCTGGGGATAATGGTGACAGAGCAGGAGCAACTGCTTCAAATTAAGGATGGCTTTTGTGGGAGATGCTTAGAGAACAGGGAATGAGTCCAGGGAGCAGGAGTTGGTTCCTGCCTCTAATGCTGACCTGTGACCTTGGGCGGACTGCTTTTGCTCCTCCACATATCAGCTCAACTGCTTATTTGTTGGCCATGCAGTTTATGCTCATCATCTTGTTTAGCAAGATAAGGTATAAAAACAGGAGGAGGATGCACTTCACAAGATCACCAGTCGAGTCCTTTTCTAGTTCTCAAATTCCTTTCTCCTTGATTTGTCCAAGGAAACACTGCTTGTCTGTAGCTTTTGAATTGAAGCCAGGCCGCCATGGGGTTACTGGTTTGTCACAGCATTAGCAGTAGAGCGGGGCTGGCTTTGAACTCCTGGTTTTTCTCCTCCTCTTGGCTCCCTACACGTGGTGTTGAGGAAGTTGAGGGCTCTCCCAGCATTTTAGGGGCAGAGTGGGTCAGCACTGGTTTTGCTGTGTGTGGTCTCATCCCCACAGATGCTAGCCCCAGATTTCACTTTGATTTCCTGAACTTCAAGGAGGACCACCAAGGAATTAGGGACGGACAGGAGACAGAAGAAAAGCAAGGAATTAACCTTGCTCTGAGACAAAGCCAGGGGTGCCCATTGTCTCAGATAACCTTCCTGTGGTCCAAGGACCTTAAAGTTGATCACAAGACTTCTACTTTTAGTATGTTTATTTTTACCTTTCAAAGACCTATAAAAGATACACCCAGGATGGCCTGATGGTCCCCTTCAGGTCTAAAGTTCTAAAATTCTCCTGTGTGCAGAGCTGCAGAGGCCAAGTGTCTTTGGGTAGATGAACCTGGATGGATTTCATCCCAGGCCTGCGGCATCCCAGGACGGATGCGCGCCAAGCATCCTCAGACTGCATCTTCATGCCACCCGTAGTCTGGGTGGTGATGCTGTCTTGCACCACACTTTTTTTTTCTTATAATTAATTAATTTATTTTAATTGGAGGCTAATTACTTTACAGTATTGTAGTGGTTTTTGCCGTACTTTGACATGAATCAACCACGGGTGTACATGTGTTCCCCATCCTGAACCCCCCTCCCACCTCCCTCCCCATCCCATCCCTCAGGGTCATCCCAGTGCACCCGCCCTGAGCACCCTGTCTCATGCATCGAACCTGGACTGGTGATCTGTTTCACATATGATAATATACAGATTTCAGTGCTATTCTCTCAAATCATCCCACCCTCGCTTTCTCCCACAGAGTCCAAAAATCTGTTCTTTACATCTGTGTCTCTTTTGCTGTCTCGCATATAGGGTCATTGTTACCATCTTTCTAAATTCCGTATATATGCATTAATATACTGTATTGGTGTTTTTCTCTCTGACTTACTTCACTCTGTATAATAGGCTCCAGTTTCATCCACCTCACTAGAACTGATTCAAATGTATTCTTTTTAATGGCTGAGTAATACTCCATGGTGTATATGTACCACAGCTTTCTTATCCATTCGTCTGCAGATGGACATCTAGGTTGCTTCCATGTCCTGGCTATTGTGAACAGTTGCACCCCACTTTGATCCACTCCCATGGTTTAAGCGCTGGCTCCCGGATGGCGGAAGTGAGGCCTTCCGACTCTCACCTCCTCGCTGCCTCCCTTTTCCGCAGATGATGACCCAGGTGGAGGGACAGCAGAAGAACCTGGTGCACGCCATCGAGTCTCTCCCGGGGTCTGGTCCCCTCACTGCCTTGGACCAGGACTTACTGCTCCTGAAAGCTACCTCTGCGGCCACCCTCAGCTGCCTCGGGGAGTGCCTGAGCCTGCTCCAGCAGAGTCTGCACCACGCCGGCCAGCCCAGCCACAGGCCGGGGGCCTCGGGTAAGACCTCCCCGGCAGCGGCGCGCGCGGGTCTGCGAGTGTGCGTTGTCCACTGTGCCCACGTGCATGTCTGTCCGCGGTGACCTTCTTCCTTTAAATCTATCCATCTTGCCTTTTATCCAGGCACTTCTGTGTTTACCCCTTCTCAAACTCGCGTGGGCTGTCTCTATTTTTTTTCATTTCACCCGTTAGCAATGTGCCCTCCTATCAACAATTTAACATTTTCATGAATACTATGGAATTCCTTTGAGACTTGCTAGCATTCAGTTCTCCGTTGCCGTCTGTTCTGTGAATTTTGCACTCAATGTTGTGTTTGCAAGATCTATTGCTCTGCAGCATCTGGTCTGCTATTTCTAACTGTGCCTGTGGTGTGTATCCCCACCTCCTCCCATGATGAACAGCCGCCTTGCCTCCTGCTCTCTGCCTGCGGCCACCATGCCCTCCTCTTTCCTGTCTCCTCAGGGCCCAGTGTGAGATTTTCTCTGAGATACATAACAGAAGCATTTCTAGTTGTTTGTCAAGAAGTTAGAGATAATAATCAACTCCCTGCAGAGACTCCATTCCTTTTGAAGGAAGGTTTCATCGATAAGCAGATAGAAAGATACTAGGGAAGATTGAATTAAATGATAAAGGTGAAAATGGCTTGAGATGGGTCATGTCATAGGGAATTATAAAGTATTAGAAGAGATGCACTGACGCCTCACTGAGCTTTGTTGCCCAGGGTTCAATTAATTAATGAAGAATGAGGCAGTTCAGGTGATGGGAAGCCAAGCCAGGTTATGACGAATGGTCTGTATTTCACATTTCCTCCAGGTCCCCACTGCCCGCCCCTGTCACCAGGGTTGAAAGGTGATGTTGGTTTCCCAGAGTCAGCTGTAGGGGCGGGGGGCTTGAGTTTCTTCTGTAGTACCCACCGTCATTACTCAGCTCTGATTCTATCAGTGTCTACCTTTTGCTACCCGCTTTATGAAATCTTCACGAAGTAGATATCGTCATGCCCACCATGTGGGTGAGCTGAGCTGAGGCTCAGAGCAGGTAAGTGACCTGCCCGAAGCCACCCTGGTATCGCAGAGCAAAGTCCAGGGGTGGGCTCTACCCTCTGTGGCAGCCGCCTGGGGTCCTTTGTCCAAACCAGAATGGACCACCCAGTAGACTCTGGATTCCCCAGACTGGGGCTGTCACACCTTAATTCTCCGACACTGTTCTGCTCACAGCTTAATTTTCTCAGGGCAGGTATTTGTATTTTTTTCTTTATTGTTTGGGAAATAGTTTGAGACTTCTGAAAAAGTTACAAGAATAGTATGAAAAATTCTCATCGATCTCCAAATTCTCCAAATGCTATTACCATGTTTGCCCCATCTTCTCTGTATGTATAAGCCTATTATAATATTCTAGCCACTAAAAAGTAAGTTGCCGATGATATGTATCTTTACTTTTCTATGCCTCAGTGTGAATTTCCTTAAAAAAGGGCACTCTTCTCTGTAGTAACAGTACCATGGTCCAAATCGAGAAATTAACATAAATACAATCCTCTTCCTAATTTGCAGACCTTACTAAATTTTTTTAAAAATTGTATTTGTTTATATTTTTGGCCTGGCTGGGTCTTCGTTGCTGCATGTGGGTTTTCTCTAGTGATGAGCAGGGGTTACTCTCTAGCTGCAGTTGTACCGGCTTCTCATTGCGGGGGCTTCTCTTGTGGAGAACAGGCTCTAGGGCACACAGGCTTCAGCAGTTGTAGCTCTTGAACTCTGTGGAGTGTGGGCTCAGTAGGTGTGTTGCATGGACTTAGTTGTCCCATGGCATTGTCAGCTCCCCTGACCAAGGATTGAACCCATGTCCTCTGCGTTGGCAGGCAGATTCTTAACCACTGACCACCAGGGAAGTCCCGACTTTTCTGAATTTTGCCTATGACTCTACCAGTGTCTTCTCTAACAAAAGAAAAAACATTCAGGTGCCTGATCTGGGCTTGGGAGAGGCGTGTGTGTCCAGGTACAGAGTGAAGGCACCCCATGTGCTTTTTTCCTTGCCTTTTTCTTCTCTACTTGAGAAGTCTCATTGAAAAATGAGACTCCCTGACTTTTCCTGATCTGGATGGAGCCTCAGTGACTGCTTTAGGCGTTGGGCACACCTCAGCATTAGACTGGGTGCTTCTCAAAGTTCCTAGAATTCTTCTTGCACCAGAACCTGCTTCTAGGCTCTGTGAACAAGTGGGCTCATTCCAAGAAGGAGTGGATAAGAAACTTGAACCATTTTCTTGTGCCTGAAATTCATGCCTTACCTTTTTCTTCAGGTGACTTTCTAGTAAATTTCTAATTTTCCTTCCAGATTTTCATTCTTTCTCTGGGGTTTTTTAAGGGCTGGAGGGACAAAGCTTGAGGTAGAATGTCAGATGTGGTGAGAGGTTGAAATGGGGACTATTTGTGGGGGAGGCGGGAGACCACGCAATGTCTGGACACTGCTGCACCCACCTTGCTGCCTTCTGTGGGGAGTGGTCATCCTGTCCCTTCCTGGACCTGACCCTGTTGTCCACCCACCCTTCCTTTTAGCCGTTTTTACTGGGGAACTTGGCTGAAGGTTGGAGAATAGAGCATTAAGCATCATAAAGGTTATTGTGTTTCCTTGTCTTCCTAACCCTTTCCAAAGTTATATTCCATATAACACAGCCCTTTGGATTTTAAAACATTTCTGCACATGTCTTTTAAATCTGTGCCGCACATTTGGGGGAAAGAAGGTGGAATTACATCCTCACCCAAAGCATCATAGTTGCCTGCAGTTAAAACAGAATTCCAGAATCTCAAGCTAATGGAATGGAAGAGCCTAGTGACCCCAGGAGTGTCGTCTCAAAATGCATCTGTTAAGAACCTCAGGGCTCTTGGGGTTGATGGGGGCTGTAGCAGCCTGACTCCTGCTGATAAAAACTTAACGGTTATATCCAAGGAGTGCCAGACTGGGTTGATGGAAATCAAAATCTCGTTAAAGTGAACCTCTATCAGGCTTTCCTCCAGAGCGGTCCCTAGCCTTTTGGGCGCTGGGAACCGGCTTTGTGAAAGACACTGTTTCCATGGACCGGAAGCTGGGGGATGGTTTCCAGATGATTCAAGCGAATTCACTTATTGCTCACTTTATTTCTAATCTAATGCCACCACTGACCTGACAGGAGGTGCCAGTCTGTGGCTCAGAGGTTGGGGACCCTTGCTCTAGAGTTTCAGGGGGCAGGGGAGGGGTGGGTGGGGCACAGGTAGGTCAGCACAGCTTGTATCTGTGGGCACTGTTCATGAAGGCCTCTGCTTTCTGATCCCTCCTGCACTGATTTTTTTCTTTTTCTTTCTGCCCCTCTTCGGAATCAAAACCTAATCTGTGATCTCCCAGCATCTTCTGTAGCTTCTCGTTGCATCTTCTGGGGAACCTGGCGGTGGCTCTAGAGCCTTTGTCATGCAGATGTTGCTCCCCGACCTCAATTTCATTTCAAACAGAGCGACTGGAACAAGCTGGAGAATTACTTGAGCTCCCATCTGTGCCCACCTACACATTTCAGGCTCGGGTCCTGTCTCCGATGTTACCTCTGAGATAATTCAGGGCTGAAATGCTTCATCTAACTTCTGTTTATGGAGAGGTTTGTAGGTAAAATTTGTAAAGGAACTTGGCTTCTTGGTCCAGGCTTATGTTCCCCGGTTCTCCTCTGTCCTGGTGACTGAATCTTCTCCAGTGTTTTGATGAAGGCAGATGCTTGATGGGATGGGGCATGTGGGCATCTGGTTTCCCGAGTCCAGATATGTGCCTCTGATTTTCTGTGGTGTGACAAGTCAGGGCTGCTCCAGAGCTGGAGACGGCTGGGCTGCTTGGGAGTCTGTGCTGGAGGGGGATTCCAGACCTTAAAGTGGTCTGTGGGGGCAGAGCAGTCTGCTGCCTGTGCTTCTGGGGCGTTCCTCACCTGATCCGGGGAACATGATTCAGAGGCAGCACAGACACCTGTGATCAGACCATGTTCTAGTGCACTGTGAGAGCTGGCTCTCACGTTATAGTGGGTGCGGGACAAGCTGCTGCAGTGGGGGTGGCAGAGGAATCCCCATGGATGATGTTCATGCCCTTGGACATGAATCAGGGCCAGAGACCAAGACACATGTAATTGAAGAGAGGGGAACCAGAACAGAATTTAATATGCACTTCTTAACTTGCCTTTCCAGTAACTTTCTCATTCTCTTTTAAGATTTATAGGGATTGTCAGTTAATAAGCCAGTTGCATTGGTTCCTGCTGTTTTGGGGTTTGGCCAAGAGGGTCAAATAGATGAGACTTTTTTTTTCTTTTGGCCATACCACTCAGCATGTGGGATCCAGTTCCCTCATCAGGGATTGAACTCAGGCCTCCTGTATTGGAAGCATGGAGTCTTAACCACTGGACCATCAGGAAAGTCCTGGTGAGACTATTGTAGGGACTTTTCTGGGCTTTTCCCACTTGTTGACTTCTTCCTTCTGCTCTGCTTCATTTTTTCCCAGAAACATCTTCAGATTCTCAACTTTCATCCCTTTTCCCCACTCAGACCCCTTTTTTTCCTCTGTCTCTACAATGTCTGTCTTTTCTCAACCTCTATCCATCCTTCTTTCCTGACACCCAGTGTTTCTGTTGGCTGTGCATCCTATTTAGGTCACCTTCCCTTATTTTGTGATTAAAAGTCAAGATAAAAATGTGCACTGGGAAGACCCAAAGGGATCGGGTAGAGAGGGAGGTGGGAGAGGGGATCGGGATGGGGAATACATGTAAATCCATGGCTGATTCATGTCAATGTATGACAAAAACCACTGCAATATTGTAAAGTAATTAGCCTCCAACTAATAAAAAATAAATGGGAAAAAATAAAAATAAACAAAAAACCCCACAAAAAATGTGATGATCCCTTCAGTAAGCAGCATATTGGGAAACACTACCATTGCAGAATATTTCAGATGGGTAGTTTTATTTATTTACTTTTATACAGCAGTCAAAACTGATTGATTGGCACTTCCTCCGTAAAGAAAGCCATCAGATCCTGCCATACCAGCATTTCATCATAAGTACACCCTATGTTTTTCCCATGTTTGTAAATGTCAGCCTTACTCATTTGGGGAAAGCCCTCTCAGACTGACTGCACCTAGGAGGCGGGAGTTCACTGTTTCTCAGGAAGAGTGGGGGGCCTTCCAGTGCCTCCCCTGTCACTGGCCTCCAGCGCTGCCTCCAGCGCTCCAGCAAGGGGTAAGCTGAGACCAAGGGCAGAGTCAGTCCCACAGTCAAAGCTTTAAGCCTGTGGTTAAATCTGTAGCTTTCCTTCTGCTTCCGGTTGGTTAAGAGAGCCAGAAAGGTTTTTTTCCCCCCTTTTTCTTGGGCTTCTTGTGTCTACTAAGTGTTGTGTGAGGAGCTGCAGGCATGTGTCAAAACCTGGTGCAAGCACTAGTTTGCAAATTGGTGAACACCTGACCCATTGCCTTCCTCCTCTCTCCCATTGGATCATCTCCAATGGTCTGCCACTCAGGAGCTTTAGGGTGGACTAGAAAGTGAAAGGCAATTGACATACAGCCAGTAGGCTACGGTCAGCAGCCACGTGGTCATGTTAGACCCTGGTTTTCTTTGCATTTGTCCTTGCTGGTATGTCTCTGATCGCCTCTCTATCATAGACCTTCTGAGTCACTTTCTATAGGTGAGGCATGTTTTCTCACCTGTCCAACACATCCATAGTGAAACACACCGTGAGCCTTTGTGCCACTAAGAAAACGCTGTCAACTAAACTATGACACGTCATTGAGCATAAGATGAACTCCGATTTCAGAGATGTTAAAATGTGAAAATTGGCATGTCTTTGGATTATTGAAATCTGGTTGAGACTTGTGTTTTGTTTTATGACACCGTCTTGAGAATTTATCTTTCAGACACAGAATGCAGTCCAGTCATTTATTGTTTTCCCTTACAGTGCTGCTTGTTTTCCTTGGTCTCCATTATGCTTTTTGTTTCTGTATTTGTGCTGCTTTTCTTGTTTCCTCTCATTTTGCCACACAGGTTGTGTTTCCTTTTCTTTAGCATTTTGGGGGAAAATATGTATATAAATTATAGTAGTGGTCACATTGCAGTCTTCATAAGGATTCATTGACTTGTAGTATTCTAATTGTCAAAATCAAGAATGACGCACTATAGGGTGATGAAGACTCAGAATACTTTAATTTCCTTCTTTTCTTAGTGGACTTCCCAATGTTTGATTAGAATATAATGTGGGAGATATTATCAATATTTTAATATTAATTTAATACTCAATAATGTGTAATAATGATTAGATCTCTTTAAAAGAATTTTGACTTAATAGTCAGTGATGTTATCATGTTTTCAAGAAGCATTTAAATTCAGTTCCAGGGCTGGGACGGCGTATGATGAGTGGAACACCTCCTTTGAGCACAAATTTAACGGTACCAAAGTCATTAAGATAAATGACGTTTTAATGCAATATCTTGAAACCAAAATGAATGCAAAAAAATCCAGGATGAACAAAATATCAAAATCTTAAAAGATAGGACTTGACTGGGTGAGGCAACTGAGCCTGAGTCCTTTAAGACATTTTTTTATTCTGACATAATTTTGATTTAAACAGTATTGCATGAACATGCCATTTATCTTGATTACTGAGTGTTTTGCTGCCTCTTTAAATTTTACCCAGAGGCAAGTGCCTTTTTTCCTGCCCTGAGTCCCAGCCCTGCTCAGCCTTATGTTCAGCTGGGTTCATTGCTCACTGCCTGTCCTTTTCCACGGCTTCTCCAGTCTTGAGTTCTTTATCCTGCTGCTTTTCTTCATGTGTTGGGATATGACCTCAGGTCATTTTTTTCCCCAGAAAGTGGGATATTTTCTGAGTCCGTGCAGTGGTGCTCAGAAGGCACAGAGCGTAGAGTTTGAGAGTCTGGGCCCTGGGGACAGATGGCCTGGGTGTTCATCTGCCATTTACCCCTGACGCTTACTGCATGCCTTTTTGTTTATCTGTCAAGAGGTAAGTCTTAGGATTAGATTAGATCGTCATTAGATGTCATTAGAATTAGATGAGCTAACGCACAAAAATTTCATATGATAGGGACTTGCCTGGTGGCTCAGTGGTTAAGACTCTTCACTCCAAGTGTGGGGGCCCAGATGTGATCCCTGATTGGGGAGCTAGATTCAGTAGGCTGCAACTGGGAGTTTGCATGCCACAACTAAAGATGCTGCAAATACAAAAGGAAGAAGAAGAAGATCCTGCGTGCCACAACTAAGACCTGGCCCAGCCAAATAAATAAATATTAAATAATAATTTTAAAAAGAAATTTTTTGTATAGTAGTCCTTGGCACCTAGCAAGAGCTCAACAAATGCTGACTCTTTTCAGCAGAGGAAAGATAATTTGTCTGAAGACAAGCATTATCTTTCCAGCCCTGCACCCACAGGGAAATATGTAGATATTCATTTACATTCTTCTCTTCATCTGTCGTCTTTTGGCATTTAGTGTTGTAGCAAAAGCCAAGACTAGCTTGATTTTTTTTTTTTTTACCCCTTTAAGGCAGGTCTAACTGTTCTGCCTAAATGATTGGAAAATTTTTCCTCTTGATTTTTTTTTTTAATTAAAAAGTGTTGCCAAACTTAATGAGCCAGGCATTCATTAAACTATTCTATTTTTGTGTGTGTTTGACATTTCAGTAAGAGAAAAAACCTAAGAAAATATCGAAAGCTCTCTAGATATGAGTCTTTTCCCATTGGTTTTGCTGGACTGTGGTGGGCTGTTTTCACGGGATCCGCAACCCACTCTTCAGCTCCAGCTGTGTTTCTTTACTTCTGTTATTGTTTATTGTTTTTGTTCCATTTGTTCCACTGATCTCTTTTCACTTAAAGGTCTCTGCCGTGTATCTTCTGTCTTTAAAAAATTTTACTATTATTATTTATTTTTGTCTGCACTAGGTCTTCATCGCTGTGTATGGGCTTTCTCTAGTTGCAGTGAGTGGGGGCCAGTCTCTAGTTGTGGTTTGCGGGCTTCTCATTGTGGCAGCTTCTCCTGTTGCAGATTATGGGCTCTAGAGCACTGGCTCAGTCGTTGCGGGGCATGGTCTTAGGTGCTCCATGGCATGTGGGATCTTCCTGGGCTAGGGATCGAACACATGACCCCTGCATTGGTAGATGGCTTCTTAATCTCTGGACCACCAGGGAAGTCCTGAATCTTCTGTCTCATTGCTGACCCTTGTGCCCTTGGCAGCTGCTCACTAATAGAACTTCATCTTGACACACTACTTACTTGACTTTCTACAGTGTTGATCCTGTTTTCCCCTTGTTTCAGTATTAACCTTAATTCTGCTAATGTTGGCTTCATTTCCTCATCATAAGTCCTTCCTGCCTCCACCTCTTTCTGCACCTCAGCCTGTTTTCTTCTCCTGGCTCTGTGTTCTTGTTCCATAGTGGTTACTTTATTTTGTATTATTTCAAGGATACACCTCTCCTGATGTTTTCTCTGACACCTTACCATTTAGAGTAAATTTCAGAGATATGTTGTTCCTCTCAGCCTTTTGAGTACCCTTCTCAGAATACTGTTGTTTTTCCTCAAGCACTGTAGAGTCCTTTAAAAAGGACTCTAAACAGGACTCTAAAAAGGAGTCCTTTAAAAACAAAAAAATAGTGGAAACTTTTAGAATTAGCCAGCTGCACTCAGTTTAGATGATCCCAATTTCATTGGCAACATCCAAAGCATCACAGTCAGGAGCCAATTGGACATAGGCCTTCTTCCCTCCATCGGGCCTGATCAGGGTGTTGACCTTGGCCGTGTTAACGTCATAGAACGCCTTCACAGCTGTTTAATCTGGTGGTGCTGGCCTTGACATCCACAGTGAACACCGGGTGTGTTGTGTCTGCTGTTACCTTCATGGCTGACTTGCTGGTTGAGGGGAACTTGATGGCGTGGTGGTCACACTTGTTTCCCCCAGGGGCACTCTTCTGAGGGCATTTGGGCTCCCTCCTGAGCCAGTGGACAACGAGTGACGTGTGGATCATCTTCTTTTTTCGTTTTATGGCCGTGGACGCCTTTCAACACTGCTTTCTTGGCCTTCAAGGTCTTTGCTTTGGCTTCCACTTTGGGAAGGGCTGGGGCTGAGAGGAAGAAGGAAAATGAGGGTGCAGGGGCACCCACTGCCGAGCTTCAGTACAGAATTGATCAATTTATACAGCCTTTTTCATTCACTCTGTTAGAATTTTCCCCCTCTATCCAGACTCCCAAACCAGTGACTGGGGATCAGAGCGGCTGGACTGGTCTCCTGTCCTCACTCACTGGGCTTTCATGCTCGGAATCTGTAGAATGTACAAAAACTACATTTCCCAGCATGCATTGCCACCCCCCCTTCCTGTCTTGGTCTTTGTCTCAGGATGCTGTGTTTCAAGGCCAGGCCAGACTCTACTTCCTGCCCCATTGTCTCTCTCCTGGTTATCACCTCTGACTGACGGTGGCATGGAGGGGAGCAAGGGGCAGAGTTGAGGTTTGAGAGTAATGGAACACTGTCCTGATTGCCTATGAAGAGTGAGTGTTAGTCACTCAGTCATGTCTGACTCTTTGTGACCCCATAGACTGTAACCCACCAGGCTCCTCTGTCCATGGAATTCTCCAGGCAAGAATACTGGAGTGGGTTGGGGTTCTTCCCCACCCGGGAATCAAACCCAGGTCTCTTGCACTGCAGGCAGATCCTTTATCATCTGAGCCACCAGAAGGAAAGCAGATTTTTTCCCCTAGTGCCTTTCAAGTTTTCCTAATTACTCTGGAGGACATTTTCTACTTATATAATGAAATAAAATGTGAAACAAGTAGTACCTCTGTATTTATGAGACAGCTGCCCAGTATTTAAGATCTGAATCTAACTTCTGGTCTCTGAGCAGGAGTTGGTCAGCATAACAGGTAAGAAGTACCTTTCCACCTTTCTGAGGGCAGATTCTGGGCCTTGGAACCCTGGATTGTTTTTTTCAGTCCAGCCCCATCCACCTTCTATTTATGGGGCTTCTTTCCAAACCTGTCCTTAGCTCACCCTTCAGCCTTTGATTTTAGTGTTATGAGTTTTTGCCTTTTTAAAAAATAACATCAAAGACTGGCATATGGATGACTATTTTGTCATTAAAAAAGAGTGGTAAAATATACATATCAGAAAATTTGACTTCCTAACCATTTTTAAGTATTCAACTCAGTAGTGTTAAATATATTCATATTATTGTATGACCAAACTCTCGAACCCTTTTCATCTTGCAAAGCTGAACCTCTGTACCCAGTAAGCAATAACCCTCCTTCCTCACTCCCTTCCCTGCTGTGTCCCCAGACCCTTTTCATCAACATTCTACATACACCCATTTTGAAATTAAAGATATCCGAAAGTCTTAATGGTCCTTCGCTCATTAGGCACAGTTGTAGTGAGCACACACTCCTTGCCAGACCCTGTCGTAGGTTCTGGGAAATCAGCACTGAGCAAGATCAGTATGGCCTCTGTTTTTAAGAAGCTGAGTTTTTAGGGAGAAGAGGAAGGCAGACAATAAATGAATGAAGAGAGTGAGTTCAGTTCAGTTGCTCAGTCGTGTCCAACTCTTTGTGACCCCATGGACTGCAGCATGCCCGGCCATCTCCTGGAACTTGCTCAAACTCATGTCCATCGAGTTGGTGATGCTGTTCGACCACCTCATCCTCTGTCGTCCCCTTCTCCTCCTGCCTTCAGTCTCTCCCAGCATCAGGGTCTTTTCCAGTGAGTCAGTTTTTTGCATCAGGTGGTCAAAGGATTGGAGAGTGAGTTCCAATCGCACTAAGAGCTGGGAGACAGTACAACAACTATTGGGACGGAGGGGAGCCTGCAGCATGCTCCCTTGGCCAGCGTGGTCCTGGGCAGGGGGCCTCTGTGAGGGAGTGATGGTTGAGTCGATCCCTGGATTTATGTGGGAGACCTCCTCCACCAGGTAGATGAATGAAGGATGTCAGTCTTAGCAGGGAAATAGTGCCCACAAAGACTCTCACTACCTTGAAGAGTTTGAAACAACATAGCCTTGCTTGGGCATTGTGAGCAGCAGGGGGAGAAGGAGCAGATGGCGGGCAGCGTCTGAGGCACTGGAGGGCCGCGGAGTTCTAGTTCGTGTGAGGCAGTCTGCATGCGCCAGCCTTCCCACACTCACTCACTCCTGCTCTCGGGCTGAGGACGGAATCCCCAGGTTCAGCTGAGTGTGAGGCCAGTTCTTTTTCTAATGGCAGGACTGCTGTGGGGTATAGAAATCTGCCCCCAGTTACTTCCTGTCCCCTTCGGAAGCATATGCAACTATTCTACAGTGACCCGTGCCTCAGACAGGTCGGGGATGCCCCGGGGGCACAGTGCTTAAAGAACCCACCTGCCAATGCAGGAGCCACAGGAAACCCGGGTTCGATCCCTGGGTCGGGAAAATCCCCTGGAGGAGGGCATGGCAACCCACTCCAGTATTCTTGCCTGGAGAATCCCGGGGACAGAGGAGCCTGGCGGGCTACAGTTTGTGGGGTCGCAGAGTCAGACACAGCTGAGCATGCGTGCTTACAAAGGTTAGTATTAGAAAGGCTTTCTTGTTGTTCTCAAGGATTTAGGGAGGATTAGAAAAATGCTTTATAGGGAATTCCCTGGCAGTCCAGTGGTTAGGACTCTTGATTCCACTGCTGGAGGCCTGGGTTCAATCTCTGATCATGGCACTAAGATCCTGCAAGCCACGTGGCATGACCAAATAAAGAAAGAGAGAAGAAAATAAATGATTTATAAACACCAGTCTGGTAACCCCAAAGAGTTTTTGCTATAATGGCATGACCACATCTGTCTTCAGTGATGTGGCTTCTTGACTTCTGCCACGCTGGCTGCATCCAGTGGCTGTGGGCTTGTGAACGTCATCACACTGCAGATGTCTTTTCTCAGCTCTGGTCATCAGATTGCACTCAAACTGCATTTTGAGCAGCCTGTGTCTGATAAAATTCTACTTTGTTTATTTTTATTTTTTTGGCCACATCGTGCGGGATCTTTCCTGACCAGGGATTGAACTTACGCCCCCTGCTTGGGAACTACAGGATCATCAGGGAAGTCCTCGACTTTTGGTTTTTTATTGTAACTATTTTAAAGTATTTTTAAACAGGTAAAAAAAAATAATAATAAACACCCTTAAGGAAATATGGCGAACATGAATTGTTTTAGTCCAAGAATGGGGAGAGACACAGCCTATGGTGATTCTGATATGGCCATTATGCAGAAACCCGTTCATGAATAGATGATCTGAATCTACACTTCATTCCACTGAACCAACCGAAATCCACCACCATCCACTTAAAACTGGGCCCACTTCACGTTGGGCTTCTTATCTAGTGTGATACCTCTTGAGCTCTAAAGGTTGGATTTGGAAAATGCTTGGCATCATCCTTGGTCTTTATTTCAGAAAGCATCCTGGGATGGCACGGGCCCAAGTCACACTCCACGGAGCAGCTGAAAAATGGGACACTTGGCTCCTTGCCATCAGCCAGCGCCAGCATCACCTGGGCCATTTTACCCAACTCCACGGAGGATGAGCAAACCTTCCCGCCAGAGCCAGAGCCAGAGCCAGAGGTAAGCCGGCTGCCCTCTCTAGCACCGTGTGTGGCTTTGTGTTAGTGCTTGCTTGCTGGGAAAGAGAGTAATTATATTTGTAACTTGCTCATCTCTGGATTTTAAGAGGAGACCAATAATAAAATGGAAGCATCACCTGGGGAGACAAAATCACCCCCGAGCATGCCTGTTCTCCTGCCTGGCAGTTGCCGTGGGCGAATTATGATGCAACCGATGGGGAATCTCCTATTTTCACTGAAACGGAAGTTATTTTCATATTGAGCAGGAGAGATTCGAACGCACTCGCTGACGTGACGCCTGTTGACATGACGGGAGCAGTTACAATATATTCTATCACTCCCCTAAAAATAGCGGCTTCTTTGTGTTGGTTGTGCTGATACCCTGAGCTCCTGCCTCCCACGCGCACTCCCCGCATGCTGCAGGACCGGGCGAGCCCACGGGCAGCGGCTGGGGCTCTTCCGGGCGCTGCGCTGCAGCCCAGGTCCAGGGAGGAGCAGCCCTGTCGACCTTAGCGGCCAGCCAGACCCCCACAGGCTCACTGGGCCCTGCGATCCGCCTGCACGATGCTCCTTGACCAACGGCGCGTCTGAGTGGCAGCTGGAGAGAAGCCAAATGCAGCCTGCCTTGTGTTCGTCTCTCCCGTGTCACGAGTGAATTTCTGTTTTCTCTGTTTCTTTGGATGCACATTTCCTGTCGACATGATCTTGTGAACCGGGCTGGGACCTACTGTAACCATATGTTAGAGATTGTTCTTCGTTTGAATTGAAATCACTTTGGCTAGAAAGTTATAGAACAGGATCTGTTTTGTAAGGGTGCACGCCCCAGAGCAGCGTCTTGGATCAAATGGTCTTGGTCCTCCACTGGCATTTTCCTCCCAGCTTCACATGGTTCTTTTCTCCGAGGGTGACTAAAGGGCCTAGATCTTCCAGAGGCAGGGTCAGCCTGCCCACAAGTATTTTGTCAGCATCTGTAAGGTGACTTTGCAGAGTATGAAATGATAGGGGATGTGAGATTTTGAGAGGCCTTTGCCTCTGGCCGTGCACCGAGTTTCAGGTGGGAAACACTTGCAGCTGACATGTAGTTGCCTTGCAAGGTAAGTTGGAAACTGAGAGGATGATCGGAGCTTGGGATCAGGTAGCTCTGTTGAGAGCCTTGGGTGGGTCATGTTTGAGGAGGGGTGCTTCGCTGCTGAGGGGCTAGAACTCCAGTCCCTTCCATTCCATTGGGAAAGACGTTTGGGACTTCACACCATAATACACATATTAAAACTTGCTCTAGAAGGACATGAAGAGAGAAATTCTTAGATCTTCAGAAACAAATTCTGTGCACAGCAGCATCACGGAAACCCTAGCAGAGACTGTCACCTAATAAGCTTAAAAAAAAATGATTTTGTTTATTTATTTATTGAAGTCTAGTTGATTTATAGTGTGTTAGTTTGGACTATACGGCAAAGTGATTCAGTTATACATAATTCTTTTTTAAAATATTCTTTTCCATTATGGTTTATCACAGGATATTGAATATATCAGTAGTCCCTTGTGCTATACAATAAGACCTTGTTGGTTATCCATTCCATAAAAGAGTTTGCATCTGCTAACCCCAGCCTCCCAATCTGTCAGTCCCCAATCCCCCACCGCCTTGCCAACTACAAGTCTGTTCTCTGTGTCCATGAGTCTGTGATAGGTTCATTTGTATCATATTTTAGATTCCACAGGTAGGTGATATCATATGGTATTTGTCTTTCTCCTTCTGACTTCATTTAATGTAATAATCTCTAGTTGTGTGTGTGTGTGTATATATATAATTATATACATATTAAAAATTATATATATATAATGGAATACTACTCAGCCTTAAGAATGAGCAACATGGATGTAGCTAGAGATTATTACACACACACACACATATATGTATATATCTGTATATATATGTGTGTATGTGTGTGTCTGTGTGTTCTTTATGCATTCATCTGTCAATGGGTATTTAGGTTGTTTCCATGAACACTGGGGTGCGTGTATTTGAATTAGAGCTGTGTCTGGATATATGCCCAGGAGTGAGAGAGCTGGATCTTATGGTAATTCTGTTTTTAGCTTTTTTTGAGGAACCTCTGCAGTGTTTTCCACTGTGACTGCACCAACTCACATTCCAAACAACAGTGTAAGAGGGTTCCCTTTTCTCCACACCTTCTCTAGCATTTGTTGTTTGTAGACTTTATAAAGATAGCCATTCTGACCAGTATGAAGTAGTACTTCGTGGTAGTTTTGATTTGCATTTCTTTAATAATTATCTTACTCCTTGGAAGGAAAGTTATGACCAACCTAGATAGCATATTAAAAAGCAGAGACATTACTTTGCCAACAAAGGTCCATCTAGTCAAGGCTATGGTTTTTCCAGTGGTCATGTATGGATGTGAGAGTTGGACTGTGAAGAAAGCTGAGTGCCAAAAAATTGATGCTTTTGAACTGTGGTGTTGGAGAAGACTCTTGAGAGTCCCTTGGACTGCAAGGAGATCCAACCAGTCCATCCTAAAGGAGATCAGTCCTGGGTGTTCACTGGAAGGACTGATGCTGAAGCTGAAACTACAATACTTTGGCCACCTGATGCAAAGAGCTGACTCATTGGAAAAGACCCTGATGCTGGGAGGGATTGGGGGCAGGAGGAGAAGGGGACGACAGAGGATGAGATGGCTGGATGGCATCACCAACTCAATGGACATGGGTTTGGGTGGACTCCGGGAGTTGGTGATGGACAGGGAGGCCTGGTGTCCATGGGGTCTCCAAGAGTGAGACACGACTGAGCGACTGAACTGAATAACTAGTGACCTTGAGCGTCTCCTCACGTTCCTGTTGGCCATCTCTGTGTTCTAGGAGAAACATCCGTTCAGTAACCTAACAAACTGGTTATCAGGGCTGCTGGTATTCCGCATCCTGAGTTCTTCATGTATGTGTGCTGCTTCCCATGGGTGCTTCCTGTAACTCCAAAGTTTGAGAGATCTGGGTTTTTTTTAAACATAAAATTATTGCCCACTTTGCTTTCCGGTCAGTAGCAGAGGCAGAAGATAGTATATCATTATCCGTAAGAAATAACGAGCTCCGAAGTTCAGCTTAAAAAAAATACCTTGAAGGAGAAGCACTAAGGAGAGTTTTTCCCCCTGAAGTTAGGGACAGTCATTAATTTCTTGTTGTCATTTTTGCCCTTATTCCTTTTGTGGGCTCAATAGGAGATAGTGTCTGGTAATCCTTTACAGCAGGCAAGACTTATGGGTTGTGATGTGGGTGTGATGGTTTTCTGAGAAGAAAGGATTAAGAGTTCTTTTGCAAAGCCTTCCCTCATTTTTTCCAGTAACACCTCTAGTAGATGATTTTTGCAACCCAAAGAGCTAGTGTTGATTGGATGCTATTTTTATTTTAGGCCATTGTGCCTTTTTTTTTTTTTTTTTTTTTTGTCGTAAGAATTGAAGAAGCTAGCATCAGCCACCCAATAGTTTTCTTGTCAGAAAAAGGAGAATGTTTTCATTGTCTCCCTTTTGTATAATTTCGGAAAAACAGTCCCAGAAGAAGTGAAGTGAAATTCCTGAAGGCTAAAAAGTTCCTTATGAGAATGTTCCTTATCCCTTTTGATGTTGAGAATATAGTTACTAACTGGGTGGTCATTGGAAGAGTAGGAACGGTAGCTATTGTGATGCTTTAGACAAATATGTTCTTCTGGCTTATTGTTGTGATCACGTTAGGTCTTTAGGAGCGTAAATTAGGATATAAACACTCCGATATGTATTTATGGTGTTTGTTTTATTATTTTTTTGCCATATTGTATGGCACTCGGAATCTTTATTCCCCAACCAGGGATTGAACCCATGCCGTCTGCAGTGGAAGTGCAGGATCTCTGGACTGCCAGGAAAGTCCCTGTTTGTGTCTTTTTATGCCATCAAGCAATTCAGTCAGTTCAGTTCAGTTGCTCAGTCGTGTCCGACTCTTTGTGACCCCATGAATCGCAGCACGCCAGGCCTCCCTGTCCATCACCAACTCCCGGAGTTTACTCAAACTCATGCCCATCGAGTCGGTGATGCCATCCAGCCATCTCATCCCCTGTCGTCCCCTTCTCCTCCTGCCCCCAATCCCTCCCAGCATCAGGGTCTTTTCCAGTGAGTGAACTCTTCGCATGAGGTGGCCCAATTAACTCAATCCAATTCCCATCAGACACAGACTGGGCGTCCTCCAGTTCAGCTCAATTCTGATGCTGTCCACCTGGAGGGGGCGCCAGATCGCACAGGGGAAGGGCTCAGACCTACAAGACTGAGCCCCGCCTTCCATGTCAGATCCAATCACAAGTCCAGGTTGTCCCCTGTGCTTCTGACCAACTGGCTATGGGTTGGAGAGTCCTGTCCTCCTCTCAGGTGTGATTAATTTGCTAGAGTGGCTCACAGAACTCAGAGAAACACTTACCAGTTTCCTACAGAAGGATGTCATTCAGGAACGGAAGAAAGAAAAGTTCAGAGCAAGGTCTGTAGGGAGGAGCTTGGAGCTTCACTGCCCCCTCTGAGTATACCTCCACCTCCCTGCACCCCACCTATTCACCAACCAGGATGTTCTCTGAACCCTGTTCTTTAGGGGTTTTATGGAGGTCTCATTGCATAGGCAAGAGTAAAGAAATTCTTGGCCACTGGTGATTCTCCAGTGATTAAATCACCTCCAGCTCCTCTCCCTTCCCTGGAGACAAGGGAGTGGGACTGAAAGCTCCAACCCTCTCATCACAGGGGTCAGCCCCACAGACAACCATCTCCCATCCTTAGGTGACCAGGGGCTTACAAAAGTCACTCACTAACATAACAAATGACACATTTAAAGCTCTCATCTCTTAGGAAATTCTGAGGGTTTTAGGAACTCTGTGCCAGAAATAGGTACAAAAAGCAAATGTACATTTCTCATCATAAATCACAATTTCACACTCCCCTCCCCTGGCTCTGGCTTACGATAAAACAACTTACACGTATCTGGAAAATGAATGCATTTTCAAGTTCAGTCTGTTTCAATCTCAACAGCACAGAACTCAGCAGTGTGTATTTAATAATGTGAGTTACAAGAAAGTCGTGGTTAGCCCTGTTATCAAATGCAGAGATCTCAAAATTCTATTCTGCTGGGGCTGGAACTAACTAAATGTGAAAATGAAATATTCTCACATAATGAAGCGAGTTAGGATCGTGGTTTCCCCTGTTAGTAGAACGACAATTCAACTCTCTTAACATGTTTGAAATGTTAAGTTTAGACAGAAAAAGGTTTTGGTTGTGCTTTCTTTGTCGAAGTACACCTTGTTTTAGGACAGGAGGAGGGGAGATGTTGGGCCTGATGCTCTTGACCTTCATACACCCTCTGGACCGAAAACCCCCCAGCCCAAATCCAGGTCCCCAGGTCCCTCGCTTTTTCACAGTGAGGCCTCTAAAGCATGACGGTTTCCTCAGTGTATCTGTGTGGGAGTTGGAAGCTGAGATGGGGACCGTATTCCTTCTGCTGGTGTAACTGGTGGACAGGGTCATGAAGGGATGTGTTTAGAGTCAGGTGCAGTGGTCAGGATTCTGTTCAGTCCCCCTGCGCTGGTGGGAGAGGCTGTTGAAGCCGCCGCAGCAGCATGCAGATACTGGGATCAGGACTACCTGGAGTGCTGTCTCTTGAGTTAAAAAGCCTAAGGGGGCTTGGGCTTCCCTTGTGGCTCAGCTGGTAAAGAATCTGCCTGCAATTTGGGAGACCTGGGTTCGATCCCTGGGTTGGGAAGATCCCCTGGAGAAGGTAAAGGCTAGCCACTCCAGTATTCTGTCCTGGAGAATTCCATGGGCTGTATAGTCCATGGGATCACAAAGAGTCGGACACGACTGAGTGACTTTCACTTTCACTTCAGACCAGTGATACTGTACATACCCAATTCCTGTATCACATCCCTTCCTGATCAAAATACCTGAAGTGGTTTCCGTTCCCAGCCCTGGATCTGGACTGGTCAGGCTGTTGCTGAAATAGGGAAGCAGAGGATGGCATGGGAGCAATCCTGGATGTATACCCATCTTTCTAGAGTAGGGGTCCCCAGCCTCTGGGATCTAATGCATGATGATCTGAGGTGGAGCTGATTTAATAATAATAGAAATGCAGTGCACAATAGATGGAGTGCTCTGGAATCATCCTGAAACCATCTCCCACTTCCACCCCAAGCCCCGGTCCAGGGTAAAATTGCCTTTTATGGATCTGGCCCCTGTTGCCAAAAAGATTGGGGCCCGCTGTTCTAGACAATATATCTGAGGGGTGGAACCCCTCATTTGTCATAAAAATCAGGTTTATAGAGGTATAATTCATAAATAATAAAACTCACCCCTTTAAAAATGCAGTTTTATCACTTCTGTCCTTTGATTTGTTACGGCAGTCCCACCACTTTCCAAGATTCCCTTGGGTTCCTGTATATTTAACTTCTCCTCTGTCCCTGGTGAGCACTCATCTGTCTTCTTCCATGTAGTTTTGCCTTTTTCAGAACACCCATCTAAATGGAGTCGTGCAGTCTGGCTCCCTTTGTCGGGCATAACGTGTGTTGTGTTAGTCACTGGAAGTGTTTATTTGGTGCCCAGATACCTGCCCCTGGCCTGGAGAGAAACTGGAGAGTCATCTCACTAATCCCTCCGCTGTGGCTTCCCAGGTGGTGCTAGTGGTAAAGAACCCACCTGCCAATGCAGGAGACATAAAAGACCTGGGTTCCGTCTCTGGGTCGGGACAATCCCCTGGAGGAGGGCATGGCAACCCACTCCAGTGTTCTTCCCTGGAGAATCCCATGGACAGAGGAGCCTGGCGGGCTACGGTCCATGGGATCGCAAAGAGTCGAATACAACTGATGCGACTTAGCACGCACGCACGGGTACCTTCAGCAGAAAGTCTTGATGCCATGTCTCAGGAACATGCTGCCAGCTCCTATCAACCCTGGGTTGAGTGTTTCATTAGAACACTTTGCTTGGTGAACCATCTGCATCGCAGTGGCAGCGTTGCCATCAAGAGACCATATGCCCTGCATCCCCCAAGTCTAGCATGTTCAGAAAGACTTCTCCTAATGTCCCTAGTACTAAGGACTGGATTAGTATATAAAGGAGCTAAATGGGCTTTGGCTAGAAAATGGCAGAATTGAATTTTCAAGTGCTATGTCATAATCCCTCCTTCTCCAATGGGGAGGGTATTGTCTTACCAATGAGGGGAAGAGACAGATTTAAAAGATTGAGCTGAATGTTGCCTCAAGAAGAATTTTCATGGCCTTGGTTGAATTGTCATTTTTAGCCCAGAACCTTTGAACCACTCAGTTAACATAGAAGGCTGTCAGTTTTGAAATACTCTGAAGTTCAAGTTGAAGCCTAGCCAGTCTAAGCTCAAGCCATTTTGATGATGGTTTACATCAGTGTATAGGTATGTGTAGATTTGAGCATAAGTATAAGACATAGGATGGTGATAGCTTTTTCAGGATAAGGTGATGTGCTATTTTGATCCTTTGGATGATTTTTTTTAAATTTATTATTTGTGGCCATGCTGGTCTTTGTTGCTGTCCTCAGGCTTTCTCTAGTTGTGGTAATTGGGGACTGCGCTTGGATGCAGTGGGGTGTGTGGGCTTCTCATCGCAGTAGCTTCTCTTGTTGCGGAGCATGGGTTCTAGAGTTCAGGCTTCAGTGGTTGCAGCTCACAGGCTCAGCTGCCTTGTGGCGTGTGGGATATTCCCAGACCAAGGATCAAACCTGTGTCCCCTGCATTAGTACACAGATTCTTAACCACCGGACCATCAGGGAAGTCCTGGGTAATTCTTTTAGTCCACATTTTCAACCTTGAAGATTTGTTCAAAATATTTGATACACATTTGTTTGTTATCAACTGCTTGACCAGGGAGTGAGACAGCTTACCCATCATTATAATGATGGAAAATTGCTTTTGTGATTTCCGTGATAGGTCCACAAAGTTTAATGGTTGCTCTGTAGGAGATGTTGTCGATCATGTCCAGTCTTGGTAGCGAGAAAGTTCATGGGTGACATGATTACCTGTTTTCTGTCCCACTCCCCTTCCTTAGTCAGAGAGTTTAATTGCATCAAACTTTCCAGATCCTGTGGAATACTTTTTTCCTCTGTGAACCATGCCTTCGAATCACTAAATCTTAGAATAGTCTTTCGGGGTCCAGTGGCTACTCCCCAGACTGGAGTGACTGACTGGCTTGCCAAGGGTCACAGGACTGACGAACAGTAAAGGCAAGGTGGAAGTCTGGACTTCTTCATCCCGAGCCAATGCCCTTTCCTATAGATCACACCATTTCCTGTGTCCGGAAGGAATCTTCAACTGCAAATAACAGAGAACCCAACAATCAGAAGCTCAAGCAATAACACCGTTTAATTTTCTCACACAATTGGACTTCTGCCAATAGTGGTCATAGGTTTGTTGGAGTCACTCCTGATGCCCTTGAAGATACAGGCTGTTAGAAATTGGTATGCAGGTTCCTCAGAAACAAAAAACTAAAACCGGAACTACTGTCTGATCCAGCAATCCCACTGTGTGTCTTTATCCAGAAGCATTGCAATCAGGATCTTGAGATGTTTACACTCCAGTGTTCATTTATTTCAGCTTTGCTCCTGAATAGCCACAAGGTGGAAACAACCCAAATGGATGAATGAACAAGGACAGTGTGGTATATGGATACGATGGATTGTTAACCTTAAAAAGGGTGAGCCTTCAGGGCATTATGCTAAGTGAAATACGCCAGTCACAGAAGGACAAATACAGGATTCCACTCATAGGAAGTCTCTAAAGTTATCAGACTCATAGAAACAGGAAGTAGGATGATGGTGGCTGGGGTATCGGGGGTGAAGAGCTTGCTCTCCAGTGAGTGGAGAGTCCCGGTTGTACGAGACGGAGGGGAGGAGGTCCGCTCTGCAGCCGCGTGCATGTAACCGACACCAACCCTACCACACACTTCAGCATTTGTTATGAGAGTAGATCTTGTGAGTCCTTTGTGATGCAACACATCGGTTACCTCTCTTTAAAAAAAAAACAGATTTCTTCCATTATTCTTGAGTTGGTTTTTCATCCCCACGCTTGTCATGGTGGCGGTGTGCCAGCTACAGTCCCCCCAAGCACCAGAAACTCATGGCCTTCCTTTAGAATGTGGGATGAGATGAAGGCTTTCCCAGGATGCCCCACGTGGGAAGGGAAGGCCCCAGCACACTTTTCCTGTAAGTCCCAACCAGAACTAGATCCCCCGGGGCCCCACCCAAGACCTATAACTCGAGCCTGGCCAGCTGGGTTTCCATGACTGCTTTAGAGTAATCAGTTGCCCTCCATGGCCATGGAGGAGGGTGCTGAATCACAGTGAATCTTGAGTCCTAGGTGGCCCCACATTGGGTCCCCATTAGCAGGGGAGAAGGTGGGATAGCCCTGGGGTGTGGAGATAGTGTGACTGGACCCCCCAGACCTGCCCCAAGCGGGTTTTCTTCCTACAGTACTCATCTTCAGCTTCCTTAAGACTTTTCTAGCCCTACCATTTCATCTCATAGGCCAAATTCTTTGACGAGTGAATATGAATGAAAGGTCCATCTGTACTGTTCATATCTTGAGGGCATCTTCTCCCTGTCCTCATCTCTGTCTTTTGCTCTTTCTAGGAGTCTGGATGCCCCAATAGAAGTAAGTCTAGGGACTTCCCTGGCGGTCCAGGGGTTGAGACTTTGTGCTCCCAATGCAGGGGGCAGGGGTTCCATCCCTGGCCGTGAGACTGAGATCCCACGTGCCATGCAGCATGGCCAAAAACCTAAAAAATAAAAAAAGTAAGTCTAACCTGCTGAGTGGCACGTGAGTTATGAATGCTGCTGTAATGAGAGATTCATTAATGACCAGTGTCCTGGCCTCCCTAAACAGAAGGCTCTCCTACTAATTAGTCCATTTCTCATGATTGGCCTTGACCTGTCCTACACATACTAGATGGTGGTGGTGATATGTGGAACTCTTATTATGACCTTTTCAGAAGATCCATGCAGGGCATTCCAATTTGGGTCAGAAGATCCATGCAGGGCATTCCAATTTGGGTCCTGACATTATAGGAATGAGCAGTGGGTTTTAATCATCTGGATTTTTTTCTTCTCCTCTTCTGGCTGTAGGTCTGCAGAGACAGCAGTCCATCCACTCTGCAAATGTAGAAGATACGCCTCCTAGTTACCAGACCCTCAGGACTTAGAAGGATCCAGGTTGTTGCTTCTGTTGAAAATAGATCCTTCCCTCATAAGTTTGCTCTGTGTCCCAATATAGTAAGATAGTAATTATTCATCTTCTTGATTATTTGTTTGTTCATCAAACACTAATTGAGCTACTATGTGGTGGACATTGAATGGAAGACTCCTTAGTTTAGCAGATTTCATAGCTCAGTACTGTGAGCTAAATCATACCCAGGTGGCCAGTGCAAGAGACTTAAGAGGTACAGGTTTGATCCTTGGGTTGGGAAGATCCCCTGGAGGAAGGCATGGCAACCCACTCCAGTATTCTTGCCTGGACAATCCCACTGTCAGAGAAGCCTGGTGTGCTACAATCAATCCATAGGGTTGCAAAGAGTCAGACGTGACTAAAGTGACTTAGTGCGCATGAGCTAAATCATATGCTACCTTCCCTACAAGTTCATATGTTGAAGACCTAACCCCTAATAGGACTGTATCTGAGAGCCCTTAGGAAGCAGTTAAGATTAAATGAGGTCATATGGGTGAGGCCCTAATCCAAGAGGACGCTCTCTGACTCTCCACCCTGGGAGGACGTGGCAGAAGGCAGCCGTCTGCAAACTGAGAAGAGAGCCCTCATCAGAACCCAGCTGTGCTGGCCCCCTGATCTTGGACTTTCAGGCTCTAGAACTGTGAGAAAATAAACTCCTATTGTTGAACCCAACCCAGTCTATGGACTTTTGTTTGCCCAAGCTAAGACACTCAGCTTATTAACTCCCATGTGTTTTTCACAGTAGTCACAATTATTTTTTTTATACCTTGCTTGATATTAGAAGCAGGAGAGATGGTTTTTAGCTCAGTGATGCTTCCAGGTTAGTTTGCCAACCCTGTGGAGGCTCTGGTGGTCTGGGGCTGTGGTCTGCCTGTGACCTGTAGCAGTTAAAATGACCATGTGTGAGATGCATGGCGTTTGGTGGTGCTCTCATAGGATCCGATTGTTGTTCCTCCTGTGGCTGAGAGCTCCTGTCTGTTAAAAAAAAAAAAAAAAAAAAAAAGTTTTTCTGTCCTCTCAACAAATCAACAGCAGACATAACCATCACACACAAACCTAAGTGCTATGTGCATCTTTCAAGGGCTTCTTGAACCTGGATTCTGGCTGCACTGATGAGTTCTCAGGGGCTACAAGATACAGACAGTGGTGTCATTTCCTGGGCAGCTTTGGGGGGTTTTTGGTTACTTTTTCAAGGATTTGTTCCTCCCTTCATTCCTTTTCCTTTTTTCTCCTCCTCCCTTCTAGTGGGTGATAATAAAGTTTTGTTTTCTTGGGTGATGTTGCTTTCATAAGAGCAGGTGGAATACACTGGGAGGTCCCCAACCACGCCTTCTTACGAGCTGGTAGGGTGTGTCTGGGGCTTGAACCAGCGGGTGCAGCCCTGCAACAAGCTGGTCTGTGGCGAGCCTCCCTCCCCTCCCCACAGTCCACTGTGGCTTTGTGACATAAACACCCACCAGAGTGTTGGGGATGCAGCCACTGAGGATTTGCCAGTTGTGAGCTGGAGCTATATGAAAAAAAATCAGCACCAAGTGGTATAATCTCTTCTGTCCTGCAGCAGCCCCCAGAGGATTAAGCGCTTTGAAACTGGTGAATGAAAAGGGTTTAAAATTATGCAGTGTTCCCTATGGGTTTCCCCCCTTCTCCCCTCCCCCCTTCTCCCTCTCCCCACCCCTCATGTCCTCCTTTCCACTCCCCCCTCCTCATCCCCCCCCCCTCCCCTCCCTCCTCCTCCTCTTTGCCTTCCTGCCGGTCCTGTGGCCACAGAGAGGGAAAGCCTGACCTGAACCAGACGTGAAGAGTGGAAGAGAGTGCATGCAGGTGGTAGGATTATTTTTAGTGTGCTGTTGTCTCGGGTTTATTTATTCTCTTCGTAGCCAGGTGGCCCCAAATTTCACAACTCCCTCCGCTTTCCCCTGGCCCGCCTTGCCCTGTGAAGTGGTACCCGCAGAAACAAGCTCTTTGCCATCTGCCCGGCTTACATTTTTATTTGCCCACGATGAATAACTCTTCCCAGGGTGATTTATATGTCCCCTCTGATGATGTTCACTTTCCAGAGATGGGAAGTCGATGCTCAGAGACTTATGATCTTGGGAAAACAATGTTATGGAAGAAACGAGGAAAGTCTTTTCTCACATTCACTTTGGGCTCTGCCTGAATTAATCAATGAGTTCTTGGATCCCTTTTGCGATGTGAAATTGAGTTTTATAGATGGATTATGGGGCCATGAGGCACAGGGGCTGCCTTTGTGCTGTATTGTAATTCTAAAGCCTAAATTTTTTGGTAATGATGAAAGATGAGCAGCTCACCAGAGCAGAGGTGATGTGTGTGTATGCGATTGAAATTGTCTAAGTCCTGGTAGTTAATTCTCTCCCTGCGGATATAGGACTCAAACGACCGCTGCTCTGACTGACACTTGATCCTGCTTTACCGGCAACTGTTTGGCTGGCTGTCCTGTTCCCCAAGCTCTCCTGCCCCTGAATATATTAGAGCAGCAGGGGTCAAGCAGGTGGGCTTTGTGAGGTGACAGGTGACACCTGGCCACCACCATCTTCTTTCTCCTCTGGGAACAGTTTGTAGTCATCGCTTACCCAAAACCCTGACCCTGCTTCTCTGCCACTCTCCATCTGCAGCTGGTTCCTTAGACACTGGACTGTCCTCTGTCGCATGTGGCTCTGTCTGTCGGCTACAGTAATCCCAGCCAATGACCTCATCACTAATAAGTATAAGAAGAGAGGCAGATACACAGGCATTTGGAGGAAAAAGAAACCATAACTTTTTTGGAAGTGAAGTTAAACCTGAGAACACACTATCAATTGTTAAAGTCCCAAACTGTCCTTCACATTGCCCCCAAGTCTGTTTTCCTCAATCTTATCAGAATTGCTTTCCTTGAAAGAGAATAAACAATGTATAGAACTTGATTGCCTTTAAGTAATGCTGCAAGGCATCAGATCTTACAGTGGATGTATAGTATTTAATCCACACTCTTGAGTTTGGAAGAGTTTTGTGGGTCATTCTGGAAATGGACCCCACCATGAATGACATTCTTTTTTGGAAAATGTGTTTCAGACCCCAGATATCTTCTTTTCACTGGCTTGTGGACTAAAATGCAGGGCCAGCTGGCAGTTTTGTTTTAAAAAATTATATAACTGGGGGAGAAAACAACCCCTTTGGGGAACATGAGGTTTTCTTAGAGTGACTGAAACCAGTTTCCTGTACTGAAGTGAGAAATGCAAGCAAGAGAAAGGGACTGCTCTTAGATTTACGTGCCTTTTTATTTCATTATGGTGCAGTTTTAGAGCTAAAAACTTTATTTAGAATTAAATCTTACGTAGAAATTCCCAGAATGAGAAAATGCCCGCCCATGTTAGATGCTGCTTTGTGAAATCAGTGGGTCTTCACCAGAAGAGGGGAGAAGTGAGGTTAGATGTCTTAATGGCTTCTTCCTGAGTCTTAGCAGATCCCCTTTATAAAGCAGCAGCATGCCCGTCTCACAGAAGCAGGCTCTTTGTTTGTTTATTTTTTTTAGAACACAAATTCCTGGAAGAAACAATCAGTAGAACATAAGAGACAAAAGAATAACTGAGAAGGGGAGATCTTCTTTTTGATAGTCTGGCTGTTGAGGTGAATAAAAAGTGTTTCAAAGCTGCGGGAGTATGTTGGAGAGGTGAGGTTAGATGTTTGCATGCCTAGATCATTGGAACGAAGCTGGTACTCTGTCTTCTCTTGGGCATTCTGGTCTAGGGTTGATGTCAGGTTGAGCCATCCCTTGATGCGGAGGGGTGGGTGTTAGCATGATGTGTCTTTAGGGTCCCCTCTGTGGAGGCTGGCAGAGTCTATTGGACCCCAGTCCGTTTATTTACTGTTTTTAAGAACGTGGGTGGGTAAGTGATCAGTGGTGATGATCATAGTAGTTTCCTGATGGAAATGTCATGAGGACCAGTTGAGACAGTGCCTTGTCAGTGGTCAGCTCTCTGCCTCGCACATAGTAGGTCCTCACTTGTCTAAGTCAGTCCTTGTTCAGATTGTCTTTGACCTGCCTCTCTCATCTTGTAGTATCTTATCTTTAGATACAAGTTAAGTTGAGAAACCCCTCCGAGCATTTGTTGTTAAGCGAGTTTGAGTTCCTCCCACGAGATTCATTTCTCTTATGTCGTTTTCCTAAAGAATAGTCTGGGTGTAAATGATGACAAATGTATCTATTTATATGGTGACCCTGATTTACAAAGGTCTTCCACTTATTCAAATATGGCTTCTCCAGCTGATTGAAGAAATGATGAAGGCACTTCTGTTGCAAGGCAGGCATCTTGCCAGGCTCCTCGCTGAGGAAGTCCTAAAACCATCCATCCAGTTGCAGAGTGGTCCCAGCTCCCTGGGCATCTGGAAGGCATGCTGACTTTCACACCCCAGCCTCGCTCAGCAGAGGAAGTCTGGAGTGTAGAGAAATAAAGGAAATATTACGTAGACTGTATTAGTTTTGTACCGCTGCTGTAACACATGGCCATGAACTTAACAGCTTGTAAAGCACAAATATATCATCTTAGAGTTCTGTAGGTTAGAAGTCTTAGGTCTTGGTGGATTAAGATCCAGGTGTCAGCAGGATGGCATTCCTTTCTGGAGGGAGGCTCTAGGGGTGAATCTGTTCCCTTGGCTTTTCCAGTTTCTAGAGGCCACCCGCATTCCTTGGCTTGTGGCCTCTCTCTCCCATCTTTTTTAAAAATGATTTTTTTTCTTTGGCTGCACAGATTTTTCTCTCGTTGTGGCAAGCAGGGGCTACTTTATAGTTGTGCGTGGTCTACAGTAGTTGTGGCACTTGGGTTTTGTTGCCCAGTGGCATGTGGAATTTTCCCAGACTGGAGATCAAACCCGTTTTCCCTGTATTGGCAGGTGGATTCTTACCCACTGTACCGCCAGGGAAGTCCCCCTTCCTCTGTCTTCATCTTACATCTCTGTGACTCTGCTTCCACACTCCTATCTGACTCTTCCACTTTTAAGGATCCTTGTGGTGACATGGGACCCACCCAGATAATGTAGGACAGTCTCCCTACTTTAAGATCAGCGGATGAGCACTCTTTCATTCCCTGCTGCCTAACAATAATAACCTAACACAGTTAATAACCTAACACAGTCGAGTCCTGATTATTAGAACGGAACATTTTGGGGCCATTATTCAGTCTACACAGCAAGCAGGTTGCTTGGCAGTCACCGAATACATTAGACAAACCGAAGAAATAAAACTGGGATCGACCTCTGGCTTGCAGTAGAGCCAGTGGTTAAATTGCTCCCTTTAAGGAAAGCAGTCAGCTCAGCTGGATACGTTATCAGGAGAAAAGTGACTGGCTTTGCTTTCTGTACACAGTGAAGCTTTTCCAAAGTGGCTTTTCCCAGCCCGTCCCTGCTCCCCATCCCCCACTCCCACTGCTCCCAGGAGCCTCAGAATTAAGTCAGATGTGACCCATGAGGTCATCTGAGACAGTTCACACAGTTCAGAGCTTGCCAGTGGGAGGAGGAGCAGGAGGACTTGGAAAATTGCTGTGAAACAGCATAATTGTTCCATAAATATAGCATAGGATTTGTAGGAAGTTGGAAGTGCCCACTATTTCTTCCTTCCAATGTGACCACCTACAAGGAGCTGCTGTCTCTCTTCTGGGGAGTCTGTTTGCAGAGCAAACATACATACTTTAAACAGTTTTTACAGCAGTGGAATCACACTATAGATAACGTGGCTCTTTCATTTTTAATTTAACAATAGACCATAGGTGTATTAGCATTCCTTTTAACAGCCTCAAAGCATTCAAGTCTGTGTCTCATAATTCATGGAATCACATACCGTAATTTATCAATATTTAACCACTAATTTGTTTAACCAGACTCCACGAGAGACTTTCAGATTGTCCAGTTTCTTTTACAAATAGTGCTTGACACATATTTGGCACACGAATGCACAGATGTCTTATATAGGGAAACTATCTAATAGTGGAATTTAAGTGGAATTCAGCCAGCACGTGTGGGAGTTGAAAATTTTGCAAAGTGTTACCAAATTGCTCTCCAAGACTCAGCCAAATTTACCCTCTCGGCTATGTGTGAGGGCTGCTACTGTCCTGTGCTTTTGGCATTAGGATGAGTAGCAAGGTCTTATTTTCTTACCAGTGCTTTTTACGAAGAAAAATGGTTTCTTGTTTAATTTCTGTTCTTATAATTACAAATGAAGTTAAGAATATGCTTCCCGTATTTATTAGCCCTTTGTATTTCTCTTGCTTTTAATGTTTTAGGCACAGCCTTTGTATTCTTTTTCAGTTCAGTTGGACTTCCTAATCGGTGTTCTATAAGAATCCTTTTTATATTAAGCCAATCAATTCTTCATTGTGTGGGAAAGATGTTTTGTCCTCCTGTTGGGTGTACGTTGAGTGCTAAGACATGAGGACCACAGTCATCGTTGCAGTGGCCAGCATAACATTTTACCCCGTGGAGGAGCCCTGCCTTGAGTCAGTTTGAGGGTCAGAGTCCCTTTACATCCTTTCATAACTCAGCGCTCATTTCAGAAGACTTGTGTGTATTGCTGTCCTAGGGTCGCCCACTGGGATGAGCCGCCGGTTCGATGTGTTTGTGGTGGCGGTTTCACAGGGATGTTTGACATTGTGGGAATGTACTTGAGCTGCTGTGTATACCCATCCTTCCTGGAAACATCATCTGCAAGAATCTATCATCCTGTCATGGAGAGCATTGGTCCTCCTGCCCGCGGACCAATCCCCCAGGCCCCCTTCTTACTCGGAGGCAGAAGTCAAAATGCGTAGCCGTCATTCTGCAAGTGGTCCTGGCTTTGACCCTCCGTCCCCATCCACGGCTGATTGTTGCTGGTTTTAAGGCTGTTTTTTAAAGGTCCTTTTTCAAAACTGTATTTATTTGGCTGTACCAGATCTTCGTTGCGGCACTTGGGATCTTCAGCTGCTGCATTTCAAACTCTTAGCTGCAGTATGTGGGATCTAGTTCCCTGACCAGGGATCGAACCCTGACCCCTTGTGTTGGAAGCACAGGGTCTTAGTCACTTGGACCACCAAAGAAGTCCCTTAAGACAGTTTTATGCAGGATACTTATCAAGTTTAAAAAAAAAAACCAGTAGTTTTATTTCTCAGAAAATGCAGCACATAATGTCAGAAGTTAAACATTTTTTTTTTAATTCTAAAGACATCGGATGGTAGCATGATAAAATATTCAGTTAAATATCAATTTCAAATAAGGTATCATCTACCACAGGATATTTTTAAACTCGCATGAGGGATGTGTTTCATGATCATGCTTTATGAAAGGGATGAAGATTTATCGTTCAGGAATAGACCATTTATCAAACGTCTACCCAAGTGACAGGAAGCTTAGCTTTGCGAGTCATTGCAGGGCTGTGTTATGCTGGAGAAATGGAGATTCTGTGCCTCAGAATGGTCTTTAAAAAAAAAGAATTAGTGTTTAAAAGAGTGTGGGTGCTACCTGAGACATTCATACCTTAAAATTCACTGTGGTCTTTTTGTGCTAAATATCATCCAGTTTTTAAAAAAATTGTGTTTTGTTGAAGTATAGTTGATTTACAACGTGTTAACTTCTGCTGTGCGGCCAAGGGATTCGGTTACACTTACATGTGTTATCTCTCATATTCTTTCCGTTATGGCTTATCACAGGACACTGAATGTAGTCCCCTGTCTATGCAGAAAGGCCTTGTCTACCCTTCCCTGTGTAGACACTCCCAGCCCTTCCTCCTCCCTCCCCTTTGGCAACCACGAGTCTATTTTTGTGTCTTGTGAGTCTCTTTCTGTTTCACAGAGACATTCATTTGTGTCATATTTTAAGCTCCTCATGTAAGTGATATCATATGGTATTTTGTCTTTCTCTGTCTGATTTACTTGGTAATCTCCAGGTCCCTCCATGTTGCTTCAAATGGCATTATTTCATTCTTTTCTGTGGCCAAGTGACATTCCATTATATATAATACGCAGCATCTTCCGTATCCATCTTCTGGACAGAGGTTGTTTCCATGTCTTGGCTTTTGTGAATAGTGCTTCTGTGAACTTTGGGGTGCATGTATCTTTTTGAAATCTGGTTTTAAACCCACAGTTCTGATCATGAATAACTCTCACCACACAGTTTTCTCATTCCTCTGGGATGGTTACAACTGTCTCACACGTTTCCCCTTGAAGTTTTCATTGAATGAAGCATTTGAAAGTGGGGCATGGCAGAGTATGATACTGTGATGGTTTTTAAAGTCGAAGACGTAGTAAGCCTCATTGGGATTTTATGGCAGTGGAATAATCTGAAAAAATGAATTGTTGCAGTTACCCTCTTAGATCCCGAGTATCAATTCCCATTCAGATAAAAATACAAGGAAACCTTCTTTAATAATATCTGCTATCACAGTGGCTAGAAAAAATAGTCGTACAAAATGCAAATTAAAAAGCAGAGAAAATGCTGGCTGTTTGAGCCGAAGTGTATGGAGTGGGATTTAGAGATTGGAGCATCACTGGAGGCTTATTGGTGCTTCCTCACCGTAGCGTTAAGAGCTGTGTGGTTTTGTTTCTGGTTTATTCTTTTTCTTTCCCCTCACTACAAAACCCTAGATAGAGCCTATTTTCTTCCAGATGCTTTTCCCTAAGTTTGTTAGTTTTTATAGAAGTCAGAACATGATAGACATACACCGGGGACTTTTTAAAAAATGGATGGATTTTATTTATTTATTTATTTATTTATTTGGCCTTGCTATGCAGCATGTGGGATCCTAGTTCCCCAACCAGGGATTGGACCTGTGCCCTCTGCGCTTTCTCAACCCCTGGACCTCCAGGGAAGTCCCCTAGAAACTTTTTAAGAGAAGTAAAGAGTCTAAAATTGCCCAAGCTTCAGATTGTTTCTACAATTTCTAGCTCCCCTGAGAATGGTGTCCCTGGTGGCCTGGACAGAGTGTTATCTTCAGAACAGTTTAATGGGCTTTGCCTCTCCTGTTATTCATGATGCAATCCCATTTTACCTGCAAAGAGCAATAAATGCCTCTTGCTTCTAATGACTCAGAACCAAGTCAAAGGCTATTCTTTAGCTTGTGGGACCACTAGTTATCTCCTTTGGCTTGTCATCCCCTCCTCAGATTTTCACTGTGTATGTTGTGTACTCAGTCGTGTCTGACTCTTGGTGATTCCCATGGACTGTAGCCCACCAGGCTCCTCTGTCTACAGGCTTTCCCAGGCAAGAATACTGGAGTGGGTTGCCATTTCCTCCTCCAGGGGATCTTCCCGACCCAGGGATTGAACCCAGTCTACTCCACTGCAGGCAAATTCTTTACCCACTGAGCCACCTGGGAAATTTTCCCTGGAGAAGAATCAATTGGGAATTTTCAAGTGAGAGACAGAAATGATGAAATTGGACAGACGCAACCCTGAGTCAGAATTAAATGAACACCTGCTTAGCCACTCATGCTCTTCCAGTCCAAGCTTATAACTTTCTCATCCAGCTTTTGGGTCCTTGAGAAAAATTTCCAGGACCTGGTCTAACGTTGAGAAATACAATTTCCTTCTTCAACTTGTGCCTACCTGAAATTTGGGGGAAAGTTGTCCATGTGTCCATGATTGGATCCTGTGTCCACACCGAGCTCTCAGGATTAAGTTTGGAAAGGCATTAGAGACCATGACACACTTCCTGCTACTGACTTTGCTGGGGGCCAGCCCTCCAACACGCCTGCTGCTTTTCTGGGCTGGTCCTTGGAGTCCCTGTGGTCTTTCATCATAGGAGCCGTGCTTTCCTCAAGTGCTCACGTGTGTCCAGATCACGTGGGAGCTCGTAACCCTCAGGCTCTGCAGGGGGAGGGGCGGAAGTGGGGCATGTTCAGGGGGTATAGAGTTTCAGTTTCACAAGAGGAAAAACTTCCAGAACTTTATTGCCCAATAACCTGAATAGAATTGATACTACTGAACTGTACATTTAGGAACAGTTAAGATGTTAAACAAGCAGTCAGATGTAAAGTGACTGGTCATAACTATGCACTAAGGCCTGTATGTTGCATTGTATATAAATTCTGCTTCGATTCAAAAATGGCATCAAAACGCAAACAGAACACAGGTCTGGGCGCCTGTCCCCAGAGATCCTGGTTCTGAAAGCCTGGGATGGTACCCAGCCTTTGCATTTCTTTCTTTTTTTTTTTTTTTTTTTTAATTTTTTTATTAGTTGGAGGCTAATTACTTCACAACATTTCAGTGGGTTTTGTCATACATTGATATGAATCAGCCATAGATTTACACGTATTCCCCATCCCGATCCCCCCTCCCATCTCCCTCTCCACCCGATTCCTCTGGGTCTTCCCAGTGCACCAGGCCCAAGCACTTGTCTCATGCATCCCACCTGGGCTGGTGATCTGTTTCACCATAGATAGTATACATGCTGTTCTTTTGAAACATCCCACCCTCACCTCATTTCTTTCTTTTTTTCTTTTATTGAGCATCTTTTGGGGGAAGGGGGCTGCGCTGGATCTTCTTTGCGACATGTGGGCTTTCTCTCGTTGCAACAAGCAGGGGCTGCTCCCTAGTCGCAGTGTGTGGGCGTCTCATTGCAAAGCGCAGACTCCGGGAGCTCAGGCTTTGAGAGTTGTGGCACACACTTCCTTCGTTGCCCCGGGGCCTGTGGTCTCCCTGAGCCGGGGACTGAAGCTGTGTCCCCTGCACTGGCAGCTGGATTCCTAACCATCGGACACCGGGGAGTCCCAGACCTGGTGCTTCCATCAAGTGCCCGGTGACGCTGAGGCTGCAGGTTGGAGACAGTGTGTTAGGAGGCCAGATCCCGAGCTCCCCCCGCCCCAATCCATCCTGCACCTTCTCCTGGCTTTGTGCCTTTTTTCCCCACCCCTGCCTTAGATGCTGGGCCCATGGCTGTGCATAATTTGTAGAAAAAGCTAGGTGGTCCAGCAGTTAGCGGCATCAAGAGTAGAGTCTGAAACAACCACTCTGGGGGGCGCCATCGAGTTTAGTCTCCTGTGTTCACTTTTTGAATAGAGCTGCTTACCCTAGGCCGAATCAGAAGAAATCCATCATACGGCACAGAGCATAGATCAATAACAATTATGGATATAGAAAGTCAGAACTCTCCTCGATGTGCATCTGTGGTTACAACAGAAGCAAATCATGGTAGAACTCCATGATGTTTGCAGTTACAGAATCATTTTCTATCGCCTTCCGCTACACCATATATCATTCCATCACCTTTTTGTTTTGGCGGTGAAGGCCTTTGTAAAATTGTTCTTCTGTGCTTCATTCAGCATTTTAGACTCTCTTAAACGATCTGTTCTCACTGAGCTTTTTGTTGTGAAAACGTTAAGAAAAGACAGGCACGGCGGTAGCCTGTGAATGACCCTGGGAGGCTCCCATGTTGGGTTTTAGAGCAGAGAGGGACTCCTTCGGCCCTGGGATCATCAGAGCCTTCGTCAGGACATGCGTGCTCTTGCCGCAGAGAAATAACAAACGGTGGCGCCCCGGAAGTGAGTTGGGAGGAGGTTCACAGGGGAAAAGCTGCTGCAGTGATGGATGTTTTCTTTGCACGCTGACCAGCAGGGCAGCCGCCAGCCACCTGTGGCTGCCGAGTGTGTACAGTGAGGCTGGGTAAGGTGTGTTTCGTTTTAACGGATTCCCGTATCTGCTTAGTGTGGTGGCTACCACGTCAAGCAGGGCAAAGTCTAGGCTGGAGGAGGGTCAGGTGAGCAGCAGGAGGGGGTGTGAGAAAGGGGTCTGGGGGAGGAAGGCCCCAAATGCCGGGCTGGGTGAGTAGATCATTGTCTCTGGGCAGTGGGAGACTTTAAACGGAGAAGCGGGTGCTCAGGACAGAACCTTCTCGTGGTACCAGACGAGTGTGAGAGGAGGGGTCTGGAGCAGACGAGAGTCTGGGAGGGGCCGGGGTTCTATGAGATGTGCCCAGGGCCCAGGGTGTGATGGCAGAGGTGGGGGAGGCAGGGGGGTGTATAAGCAGGGGTGCTGGGTGCTGGGGAGGTGTCCGTGAGCCTGCAGGCTCAGCCGGGGTGACGAGGAGGATGGTGAGCGACGCAGGGAAGGTGGGGTGCTGGGGGGTCCTTGAGTTGTGTGTGGGCCTGAGAGGGGAGAAAAAATGCTAACGGCTCTTTCCCAGTTGAGTGATGCCACTTCTGAGTTCTCAAGTGCTCTTGCGCGGTGCCTGGTTGACTAAAATAATGCCACCTGCTGGCATTGGGACCAGAGTGGCCGCTGGTTCCATCAGCTGCCTCCAGGGCCCGCCTCTTCCTTCCTTCTGAACTGCCTGCCGCTGCTTCACTGCTCCCCACGGCTCCGGCAAGAGCTCCTGTTGACCCCACAGCTGGGAACGCAGACCAACCACGGTCCACGCGGGGCCGCGGAGCCCCGGCCGTGTCCTGGACCGTCTGCCCCTCTCCTGTGCCTCCCATGGAGCCTGATGGTCTGTCTGGATGAGGGAAGCGGCGGGGCATCCTCCAGCAGCCCCCTGCCCTCCATGCTCCCTCACGCTGGGCCACGGCTGCAGGAAGCTTCTAAGGTGGTTCTCAGTGCCCATCGGCCCTGACAGTCACACTGCTGCTTAAACAGGCCATCTCCCCGGGGCCTGGGGTGTGTTCATCAGCCTCTTAGAGATCCTCAGTGGTTGCTCACTTCCAAAGGGGCAAGCCAAGTATGTATTTATTCCTTCAAAGAGTATGTCGGTGTCAGTATGTATGTCCTGTCTTTGTTGATAGAGAGACAGTGGTGGATAAAACACAGCCTGGTTCCCGAGAGCGGACCTTCTCTGTGGGGAGATGTGATCTATCAGTATGGGATATGATCCATGCTGGGAGAAGCAGCAGAGCTAGGAGGCGGGGGGAGGTGGAAAGGACCACGAGGACGTCACTCAGGTCAGCTAACACTTGAGTGAGACCTGAGGGAAGGGAGGGAGGGAGTCAGGCAGGAGTCCGGGATGGGGAGGGTGGGGTGGAGGTTGGTAACAGCAGGTGCAAAGGCCCTGAGGTAGGTGTGCACTTCACGTGCCCAAGGAGCAGGAAGTGGATAGTGGGGCCTGAGGAGGATGCTGGAGGGACGTGCTGGGAAGGAAGGTGAGAGAAGCAGTGGGCCTCGTGGGCTTCAGGGAGGATTTTGATGCGGAAGGAAGTGGGGAGGGTTTTGAGCGCTGGAGTCAGAGGATCTGCCTTATGACGGAAGATGCCTCTGGCTGCTGAGAGGAGATGGAGCCTTCAGGGCAGGGGCCCAGAGACGGACCGGGACAGGGGTGCAGTTAGTAAGTGAGAGTTGGCGGCGGCCAGTGGCAGGGCGTGGAGGCTGCAAGAGCAGTCAGTGCCGAGATGCAGCTTGTAGGCTTTGCTGGGGCGAGAGGTGTGGGGGGAACAGGAGTAAGGTGGGCGCGGGGGTGCTGCCGGGGCTTCCGGCTGAGAGCCTGGGAAACAAAGTTGCCATGTTCTGAGACACAGGGGTGCACGTTGGAGGTGCAAGCTGAAAGGTATGTTTTGGATGTGATACGTTGAAATGCCTACGAGTAGGCTAGTTCTCTATTGCTGCTGTAACAAGCTGGCACTGGCTCATTGGTTTAAAACAGCGTAAACTGGTCGCTCTTTCTCCTGGGAAGTACCATATTCACAGGGTCCAGGGTGAGGACTTGGACGTGTCTGGAAGTCCATGGTTCTGTCTCATTGCCCAGGCGGGTGTGGGCAGGCAGGCAGACACACGAGGCTGGGGGTCAGCGGAGAAGGCTGATCTGAGATGTACGTTTAGAAGCCGTCAGTGTACGAATGGTCTTGAAGCCAGTCAGTCACATGGGCTCTCCTAGTCGAGGCGGAAGGTCAAAGCCATGGATCATCTGGGCTCAGCCAGACCCCGCTAACTGTTGTGTCTCTCCCGTTGGAAGGGCCCCTCCTTTCTCTGCTGCCCTAAGTGCTGCTGCTTGGTGAGACTCGGCCCTGAGTCTGGCACTGCACAAGTCACCCTCCTCCTGGCCTTGTCTGACTTTGCATCACGTGTCTTTTAATTTTTTAATTGTCATTTTAAAATGACACCTTTGTTGAGATCGTTCACAGGCCGTGTCAGTCCACCCATTTCAAGTGTGTTTCAGGATGCTCCCAGCACCGCAGTGAGCTTTAGGATATTGCCATCACTTCATAAAGGACCTTAGCTCTTAGCTGTCACCCCAGATCACCCCAGCCCCCACCAACCACTAATCTACTTCCTGTCCCTATAGACTGACCCTTTCTGTACATCTCACATGAGCAAGACTGTAGCATTGGTAATCTTCTGTGATTGGCTGGCCTTTTCAATTTAAATCTGGATTTTGTCCGTGCACGCTCTACTTTTTCTGATTTTTCTTTAGTTTTCTTCAGTGCTTACAGGTTTTTTTTTTTTTTTTTTAACTGAGCACCTATTACAAAACCAGCCTTTGTGTTGAGATTCTAGAATTGGAAACCCAAGATGTACAGTTTCCTGTCATCATGGAGCTCTGAGTTGGCTGAGCTGACAGCCTCACTGTCCGCTCCTGAGCTCCTAGCTGACTTTGCTGATGGATCAGGGCCTTCATCCTCCTGCAACCTGAAGGAGGCTTCGAATTTACATTGACCCTGAGCCCTGAGCAGCCAGCCCGAATCATCAGTATTCCTTGTACCAAAAGAGTCCTGGCAGCCCTGCTCTGATGGGAAAGCAGATAGATGTGCTGTTGCATAAATACCGTAGGGGAAGGGACTTCCTGGGTGGTCCAGTGGTTAAGACTCCACACTTCCAATGCAGGGGACGTGAGGTCAAGCCCTGGTGAGGGGCCTAAGATCCCATATGCCCTGAGGCATGGCCAAGAGATAAATAAACTTTCTGATAACAAACTATTAATATATATCATCCTTTAAAAAAATAAAAAAGCACAACAATCGAGCCTCCCATGGTACTTAGAAATTACGGTGCTCATAAGTATTTTAAAAAAATGCAATTGGGGAAGTGCCAAATTGGGCACAGTCAGGGTGCTTATGGAGTCCTGGTTAGGATAGAGGCATTGCCTCCACCCCCATGAAGCACAGCTGAACTACGGTCTCGAATGATGAGTTGAAACTTACCACTCCCACCCAGGGCTCCCGCAGACCCCCACCTGTAGGATGCAGGGACTCTCTCTTGAGCATCCTTCTGTCTTCAGTATCTCAGGAGATGCTTTGCTGATCATGAGCATTTGAGGAGACTGGTGTGGTGGTAGCTCATTCAAGTCTGGTACCTGCTTATCCCTCAGCCCTCCCTAAGGGTGGGAGGTCTTTTATTTCTTAAACCACCACTTTTTCTTTTACCAGAGTCCAGAAAGACCAGGATGGACCTCAGGGAGCTTCTTCCCCACCTTTTCTGGGTAGCCTTGGACAGCAGCCGCCCACTCCCCACTCCCCACAGACCATAGCTGGGCTCCTGGGGCCCGGGATGGCCTTCGCGCTCCGAGTCTCTGTCCTGGCTGCCGTGCCGTTTGTCCCGTGCGATGCCTGGATCTGCTCGGGATCCTAGGCTGAGGTTTGCGAGGGGGATTTCTATGCATCCCTTCCTGCTGCGGCCCCAGGTCTGGGAACTGATACTGCCTCTGGTGGTCAGGGCCATGGACTGTTCAGAGAGCCTGGATCTTTGTGGCCCCAGAGCCCTCAGTGTCCTTGGCTGGGGGGGGGGCCTGGGACAGAGTGCGGGCAGATCCTGCAGCTTCCAGAAGGGTGCTGCCAAGATGGGGACAAGCCCAGGTGGGGGTGGCGGGCGCTTCAGCCGCGGCTTCCAGGTCCCCGCACCCAGGGGTCCCCACGTCCTGGCGAGGGTGCCTCAGCCTCAGGCGGGCAGCGGGCTGTTGCTCACTGTTCCCTCTGCACCCGTGCCTCGTCTTCCCTGAGCGTCTCAGCGGCGTCCCCCTCCCCAGGGCTGGGTGGTACCCTCTCCATCTCACAGGTGAGGAGACGGCCTGGCAGGTGGAGGGCGGCAGGTTCAGGATTCACGCCCAGGGCTGGGTCTGCAGCCTCCGCTGAGTTCTCCCTGGATGCCTGGCTGCCCCGCAGAGCTGCGATGATATGTCCTCTTTCTTTCCTCCTCGTGACCTTTAGCCCATCTTCAGGGGCTTCCTGTGAGTTGGCAAGCGTGACCCATGCCACCAGCACCGTCCAGGACCAGGGCGTGGTAGGCACGTCCTCACCCCGCAGAACTTCACGGGGCCCTTGCTCAGCTGTGAATTCAGGCTGCAAAGGGCCGGCCTTTTGCTGATGCAGAAAAGGTCACGAAGCCCTGGACACAGCCCTGGCCCTTAGCCTGATGCACTGCGTTTGCGCCTCATCTCACTTCCCGGTGCCCGCATGCCTGGGCCGGGCCCTGCTGATCTGCTTCCCCAGCCTCAACACAGCACAGTCACCTCCCGCTTCCTTGGCTGCTGCCCCCTGCTGCCCTTTCTCCAGGCTTCCTCTGCTCCTTCGCGATTCCTCTCTTTTAAGATGGTTTCCAAGCAGACACGCAGACATGGAAAAGGGCTTGCCCGTGCTCCTCCCCTGAATGCCTCCCTCGTGTGTCTTGAAAGGAATGCCTTCACAGTCCTCCCGGTGTGATGTTCCTGATGACGAATGCCCGCCCCGCCTCTCCAGCTCCCTCTCCCCAGCAGCGAGCTCCTCTTATCTTCCGGGGTGTGTTTGATGTACAATTAACCTTTCTGCAGGTCGGCCCCTTTGCTCAGGACGAGCATCTGTCCTTCCAGTCTATGAGAGCCAAGTGTGGGAAGTGTGTGTGTATGTGTGGGTAGCGCCAGAGAGCCAGCCATCGCGGCCGCTGGAGGCAGCAGAGAAGGATTGTGACATCAGCGGCAGCCAGTCAGCCTCCCCGGGGTGTGGACAGGCTTGGACTCACACCTGTCCGAGCTAGGAGCTGACTCCTCCATCAGGTCTTCCCTGACCGTGGCCTCGTCCTACTGACCTCCAAATGACCCGATAAGGCCCCCCAACTGCGGGGCTGGCCTCCGAGGCACAGTTGGTCGCCTGAGGCCACCGCGGCTGCCAACAGAGGACGGTACGTGCGAGGAGCCTCTGGCGGCCACCCTGCGTCTGGGCCGAGCGGCATCAGTCAGACCTGACACCACCCGAAGACCTGCGCCTGTCAGCAGCCCTCTGTCATGACTTCTGAGCGGAGACGAGCATCCATCCTTCGAGCGAGAACCCTCCCACGCAGCCAGGATGGCCTCCTTTTGGGGAATTAGAGACAGGCGCAAGAGAGATTCTTCTGGAGGAGAAACCCCGCGAGCTCTGAGCGTGGGGAGAACAGTAGGTCCCGGTGGTAGCCACCGTGTGTTCGGAGGACAAACATCACATCCGTGTCTGTCCTCGGGGAGTAATTGTTCCAGGCGCGTGGTGGCGAGGGCCGTGCCTTCGATCATCCCGCGGTTTGTGGGTCTCACTGGGGAGTGCAAGACGTGACTAGTGGAATTTGCTGCACAGCGGGCCGGCCGCAGGGGACCCAGGCTCTGCCACCGCTGTTGATCGGAGCCCCAAGTTGGACTGGGACTTTGGATCCCTCTGTGCCAATCCTCGTGACCTTGGGCTGTTAGATGGGGCTTCTTAGGGTACCAGACGGCGCTGCTGTGTTGATGTGCTCTGAGGATAGAGTCGTGGTTGTGACCGCTTGGTTACATGCCCTGTAAATACCAAGATGGAGAAAAAAATGACCAGAGACTGAAGCGACAGTAACACTATTATCAGTAGAACCAAAAAACAATTGGTTTGGTGGTTGGTCCCTGGGCACTTGTACCTCTTAGACACTCAGATCCTCTTGCTCTTCTGGAATTCTCCGGGTTCCCTGTTTTGTTCTATTAGTCTGTCTCCGTTTACCCGCCCTCCCAGGCTCTCTGCCCGCCCCCCCCCCCCCCCAGCGCTATCCATGTTTCAACTTCACGTTTCTGTTTTTTTCTAAAACCTCTCATTTGGGGGAAGACCAGCTTCTCCTGACTTGTATCCCTTAGTGAGCAAAAGCCGACTCGCCCTGGTGGCTGTGAGTGCATGTCGTTGCATGTTCTGTGTAGCTGTGACCTCGAGAAGCACGTGGCATATGAGGCCACGTCATTTCCCAGTTACTCCTCCACCCGCTGCCATGGTCATGACATTGAGGGCATCTAAGCGTGGTGATGCTTGGGGTCTTCCCCACCACGCACCTCTCGGTGGCCCTCAGAATACCAATGTTCTTGGCATGGCTGGGTCCCCCTTTTTCTGTAAAGACAGTATCTGGGCTACGTCCGGTTCTTGCATCCAGTGCCAGGGTTTTTGGATTGACTCAGCCCACCCACACCTCCGTGCCGAGGTACCAGCAGGCAGGGAGAGATGCCAGACTTTTAAAAAATGATTGAGCTGCAGCGTGTTCACCACTGGAAGAGAAGTTGATGTTCATTCTCTAGCTGGCTTTCTGTCTTGATCAGGTAGACTTTTGGGGAAAGTTGCAGCTCAGTAGAGCTCAGTGGGTTCTGTCGTTCTGTTGAAGATGTAGTCCGGTTAAAAATACCTCTTGTCAGGATGCTTGTTTTCCTGGCGAAAAGTTGGCTGCCGGCACGCATCTGATCCTTGCTGGAGGAAAGCCTTCAGACCCGCATGGCTGTATTTCGGGGCTCCATGGGCAGCCGCTCCCTGCCCAACAGTGAAATGACTTCTTGGAAGACTGAGAAAGGCACAGGCCTCTCTCTAAGGCCTTGAGGCGAAGGTTCAGCCCTTTGATTTAAGTCACTGGGTTAAAGAGGACATTAGTAGATCCAACTGTTTATATTGGCCCCAGGCCCCAGTCCAGACAGCAGGGGAGATCACTGTGAAGAAAGACGGACACTGTCTGAGGAAGGGAAAATAGAAAAGGCCCGGGAAGAGGGTGGGTTTGGGGAGCATGGCGTGGAGTGAGGCCTCCTATAGGGACCTGCATGGACTCTGAAGATAAATGTCTGTTTCCTGGTTGGTTTTTCCCCTGGAACTGACTCCAACTGTAATTACATCACACGTGTGTATTGAATAAAAGAGATTGGAATTTCAGTCTTGCTTGGAATTTGCATTTGTATGAAGGAATGAGGATTTTTGTGAAAAGGATGAGACACCAGCCAAGTCCAGTGTCTCTGCGACCCTGGTGTCCCCCTTGACAGGACAGCAGGACCCACATGGATCTAACACGAGTTGCGGTGTTGCTTCTGGCTTTGGACCCCAAAGCGGGGATGAGCTTCTCCCTCTCAGATGAGGCGTCGAGATGGGTAATGAGGCAGGGGCGCGTCTGGCGCTGGGACCTCCTCTGGTTCAGCCACTTCCCAGCCTGAGAGCCCAGCTCTCTTCCATGACCCTTCAGACCTTGAGAGGCCTGAGGTCAGTCTAGGCAGGACCTACTCTATAAAACGCCCTCCCTCCCCAATTTGAGTATGAAATGTCAAGGGTGACAGATACCACTTTTTTTTTTTTTTTGAAGATTTTGTTGTTTTGTTTTGTATGTGGACCATTTTTAAAGTTCTTTGAATTTGTTACGATGCTGCTTCTGTTTTATGTTTTGTTTTGTTTTTTTTTTTTTGGCTGCAAGATCTCAGCTCCCCAACCAGGGATCGAACCCTCGGCCCCTGCATTGGAAGGGGGAGTCTAAACCACTGGACGGCCAGGAAAGTCCCCTAGCAGTAGATATCTCACTGAGTGTCCCTGGGACCCAGGTTAGGAACCCTTGCCCTGGGGGGCCAGGTCACTGCTCAGCCACCAGGGGGCGCCAGCTGCCTGTCGGCCTTTTCCTGGCCCTCCGCTTGCTTTTCTGCCCTCCCTCTTGCTAGCAACGCAGGAGTCACTGGCTTATTGTAGCACCCCACACTCTGCAGTGCTCATGTGGTAGAAATCCTGAGTCATAATTTTTGTTTTTACTAAAAGCTTCATTTTTCCAAAGTCTGCTTTTCTTTACAACATATCCTAATTCCATTATATCTTCAAGTTTGCAGACCTTTTTACTGCCCAGCTGGCTCATTTGCAGAGCTCTCCAGGGGATGGGGGAGGGGGATCTGAAGATGCTTCTTGATCAGGTCTTAGGAATTTTCTCAGTGTTATAAAGCCATTTTTTTCTTTTCAGTTTTCTTCTGAGGCAGAGAAACACTGTTCAGCCACCTCTGGTCCCCTGGGGAGAGGAGCAGACCTCGATGAGCGGGAGGGGGAGGATGCCACCAGCACGTGGGCCTGACGGTGGAAAAGAGATTGGATCCATTGACTGTTACTGCTGTTGTGGATTTCATGTCAGAGCAGCAGAATCTGCAAGCCCTTGACCTTGAAAGGGGAGGTTTTCTGCCTTTAAAACTCCATCAAAGCTGGTTCTTTGAATTCTCTGTTTTTCAGAGACCCTGCTAACTGTGGGTGCTTTGCAAATGCCCACAAATTGGTGTTCACACGGCCAGTTGACCTTCAGCCTGATGTGCCCTGTTGGAGATGTCTACCCTCCATCCACGCATGCCTGTATTGTTTTTTTGTTTTTTTTTTAATAATTACTACTTTTTTATTCACTTTTACTTATTTTTGGCTGTTCTGGGTCTTTGTGGCTGTGAGTGGGCTTTCTCTAGTTGCAGCAAACCTGGGCGGTGCATAGGCCTCTCATTGCTGTGGCTTCCCTTGCGGTGGACACAGGCTCTAGGCATGCAGGCTTCAGTGGTTGTGGCACATGGGTTTAACTGACTTGATGCATGTGGGATCTTCCTGGACCAGGGATTGAACCCATGTCCCCTGTATTGGCAGGCAGATTCTTATCCACTGGACCACCAGGGAATCCCACACCTCCCCATTTTTAGACCCACACAAGAAGGTGGGCTCACCTGCATATGAACTGAGTTCCAGTTTGGATGAAATTGGAGGAGGGGTGGTTCTCTAATATGTTCACTGACAAAGTGATGAATGAAACCAGCTTTAAAAAAAAAAAGGAACTTGATTATTTATTCGAGGTTTGGTAGGAGAATTTTTGCAGGTTCTCAGAAGCTGGGAGAGACAGGAATATTACTGGATCCTTGTTTAAACTCAGGGCATAGTTTGCTAAGGATCTGCGCCAGTAAGGGGATGTGTGTCAGACTCCCCGTGGCCTTTCTTCCCTTGACGGGACTTCAGGGCCCCCGGAGTTCTGGCCGCCAGTCACCCTGGAGTGAGTCAGCTTCTGGGGCCTGTGCGCCGGCCTGCTTTCTCTTTGCTGGAGCCAGTGTGCCTGGTGGTATCATGAGACACGGGAAATGTGACGCTGATTGGAGTGGGACGAGCTGGAGAGGCTTGTGTGCACAGTAATGTTTGTTTGCCGTGGCAGGATCTCGCGGAAGGCTTCTTGGCTCCTGGAAATCAGGGATCGGCTGGGTTTAGTTTTCAAGGAAGGCAGACAGCAGGAGACGTGTGGTCTGGGTGGTCTGTAAGCATCTCCCTGAGAGTGGCTATGGATGGGAGGGGTGGAGAGTTCCCCACTCACTGGCCTACAGGCAGATGGAAAAATCACAGTTTCGGGAAAAAGAAGCCTTCTTCACTTCGCGAAGCTGACTTGAGCTATTGATTTGTTTACCTCACACTCAGTACTTTGTGAGAGCAACTCATTTCAGGCAGGAACAATTGCACTCCAAATGGAGCTCCCTTTCTTTCTGAATTTCTGTTTCGGAGAACAGTTGATGAGCAATGTTGTGTTCCTTTCTGGAGTCCTGCAGCAATGCGGTTGTACACTTACAGGTATCTGTTCTTCAGGGTCTTTTCCCATGGCGCTCCCTTTCTTGTTGAGATGTGCAGGGACCTTGAAAGCCACGCCGGCCTCCTCCAGCACAGGCTGGTAACCTGATTTGCTTTCTTCCTTAAAACGTTATCTAAATGTATCTGGTCGTGCCAGGTCTTAGTTGTGTGAGGTCTTGACTTGCGGTGTGTGGGCTCTCAGCTGCAGGGTGTGGGGTCTGGTTCCTTGACCAGGGACCAAACCTGGGCCCCCTGCATGGGGATTGCAGAAAATAGCCACTGGACCACCAGGGAAGGCCCATGATTGCTTCCGATTGTGCTTTTACCTTCTGACACAAGATGCCCAGGTGTTGCCTTCTCCTGCCCCATCGCCCCAGGTGGAGGGAAGTCTGCTGATACTTCCTGCCTGTCAGATCGCTGCAGCGGAGGTAGCAGCTGCATCACCTAGGCATGGGCTTTGCTGGTGGCTCAGTGATAAAAGAATCTGCCTGCAATGCAGGAGATGCGGATTCAGTCCCGGGGTCGGGAAGATCCCCTGGAGAAGGGAATGGCTACCGACTCCAGTATTCTTGCCTGGAGAATCCTGTGGACAGAGGAGGCTGGCAGGCTATACAGCCTGTAGGGTTGAAACCAGTCAGACAGAACTGAGAGACTAACACGTTTCACCTTCGCATTGAAGGTTGGGTGTCTGAGCTTTCTGGCTTCAGTGGCACCTGACTTGAGATGCAAACTCACAGAGCACGGAGGCAGCCACCCTTTAAAATTCCCCTAAAAGGCAGAGGAGAGGAGTGGGGAGAGTGAGGAGGACAGCTGTGTGGGAGGGTGGCCCTGCCTCAGCCCGTCGGGCTCATAACTGCAGCGGCCTTGATCGCCACGGGTGCTGAAGCTGGAGGAGAGACAGTGCCTCCGGGCACTGACAGAAAAGTCTGGGCTCCTGTCCCCTGTCCCGGATTTCCCAGCATGGCCCCAGACATCCCTCAGGTCCGTCCTCTGGATCACGATGGGGGGACAGAGGTCCTCAGTTATTTCAGTATATCCGGCAAGCACCTTTCCAGTGCTGCCACATAAGATATGTGGCGTGAGTCTGGGGAACCAGGCAGACGATGGAAGCTTGACTCTTGGCTGGAGGACAGCCCCATGGACTTGGGAGTAATTTGAGAAATGTGTCTAAGGAAAACGTCTATTTCAGTTGAAGTCTTACGATCACTTTTCAATGGCATATTCATGTGTGTATTTGGCAGCATCATCGAGATCTTTGCAGCACACGCCCTTTCCACTTGTGGCCTGGGCTTCAGCAGTTGTGGCCCATGGGCTTAGTTGCTCCACAACATGTGGGATCTTAGTTCCCCCACCAGGCATCGAACCCATAACTCTTGTGTTGTGGGTTCATAACCAGTGGATCATCAGGGAAGTCCCTCAATTGAAATTTTTAAAACTTCTACCCTGGTGGGAAAAATACCTTATTTCCTCTGGAGTGTTGAGGAGGGACAGCCAGCATGTGTGTGTGAAGCTGGATGATTATCAACAGCGTGATAGCTAAGTTACTTTTGTGTATCGGAAATAGATGTGATGGTTCTGTCTCCTGAGGTTGAAAATCATTAGTTTCTGTGTGGATATTTGGACAAGTCTGTATCCTTTTACATGGAAATGTTGAAGCTTCTGTGTTTCTGTATTTTAAGTTCACTGTGTCTGACCTGTCAACAGTAATTAGGAACAATTATGGCATATTTTGTGTGGAATGCTTTTGCTGACAGAGAAACAAGTACTATGAGAACATAAATGAGGAATGGTGAATAAATGGTGATTTCTGTCAAAAGAAGAGTTCTTTGGTACTTAGGTATCAGAAAATTTTGCTCTCAGCAACTCCCCTGGCACATTTTATTAGCTTGCCTGCTTTCTGTGTAATTTGGAAAATGGGAATCAAGCAACTTGCATCAGGGAAAGCACAGGGTCTGTTGGTGGATTGAAGTTTAGCATTGTTGTACCATTTCAGACCTTTTCTTTCCGTTTTCATTTTTGTTTCCCTGCCTAAATGAATGCCAGCACTGAGCCTTTTGGGGTCACACTTGCCATCTTGATGTTAACTAATGGGAGTAGAAATAATTTCAGAGTCAATTTTCACATAAATAAGGTAATGTCAGTTTCAGAGGTGTCTGATCTTGGCTTATAAACAGAAATTTGCATTACTTATAGTGTAAATTTGCATTCGCTGTAGTGGGTTGTACAACAGGAGAACATCATTTGGGAACAGTGCAGATGAAGGGATTCGTGTCTGTATATTACAGTTATTCGTCGTTTCTTGGAGGGCAGGAAGCTTTTTGTCAGGGGAGGTGCCTAGGTCAGAATGTTCACTCACTGATGGGGGAGGAGATGAGTGAGCTCCTGCAGTGCTTGCAGGCGGGGCCTGCACCCCAAGGCTCGTCTTCGCCCCACGGCCGGGAGCACCAGCTGGTAGAGAAGTTCTTTCTGAGCGAGCCTGGGCTCTCTGCCCTTTTGCCAAAGAACATGGGTGCGGTGCTGAGCCTCTCGCTTCTCGGGACCAGCTGGTGATTTTTATTGATGATCTTGTTTTAGCCAAATTCAGGCCCTGAATTGGTTTTGTCCGAAGATGAGAAAAGCGACACTGAAGATCAGGAAGAGACAGAGCTGGGTGTCATGGAGGACCAGCGCAGCGTGATCCTCCACCTCATTTCTCAGCTCAAGCTTGGGATGGATCTGACCAAGGTAGGAGTGTGTGTCCCCGGGGCCTCGTGGCCGGCCGTCTGGGTGCTGTGTTTCCCTCCCAGGCTTCCCTGTCAGGCCTGGATGCCCCAGGGGTGATTGGAAAGGCTTTTTTTTTTTTTTCCGACTGTGTCACACAACTTGTGGGATCTTAGTTCCCTGACCAGGGATTGAAGCTGAGCCCCTGCAGTGGAAGCATGGAGCTTAACCACTGGATCCACCCGGAAAGTCCCTGGAAAGGATATTTCATGTGGACACCCATCCCAAGAGTGAGAGCCTGGCATTTGTGTCTCTGGAGGACTTGAGATGCTCCAAGGGCGGGGAGAGCACACGAGATGATGAGGACAATTCCAGATGGGATTTGTCTCCCACTGTGTCCTCGAGAGGATGAAATGACCTGGAGAGATGCATGTGGTACATCAGCCACAGAAAACAGGAGGAAGGAGACGGTGGGGGTGGGAGTGAGCCTGCCTCCTGGCATCTCCTGCCGGGCACCTGGCCACCTGCTGCTGCCTGTTGCTGGCCTTCACCCTGCTGGTGACCAGACCTCAGTGCCCATGTGGGGAGCTGTGTGCCCGCTGGTTGGTGGACATGCAGGGACTCCTGCTGCTGTGCGCTCATCCTGGGAAACTGTGTTAGAGGACTCAGCATCCTCACGGTGATGTCCAGGACATGGCCCTTGTGGTGCCTCGCCCCACTCTGGGCAGTGTCTTTGTCCTGGAGGTGAGAGGAAAGGCCCCTGTACTTGCAGCTGAGAGGTGAGGGTAGGTATCAATGGCCTTGTGGGTTGTGGGAAGTGCCTGGACTTGACTGTCTAACCTACCTTGGGTTCCCTTGCCTTGTCCTGATTCTGATCCTGGAAATTCAGCCTCTGTGCACCAGTGCTGAAAGGAATCTCAGAGTTTTGGGTGATGCAGAGAAGAATAGCTTTATTGCTTTGTCAGGCAAAGGGGCACCCAGTGGCCTAATGTCCTCAAGTGTGTGCGTCCCGACCCAGGAGGGTTTGGTGAGGCGTTGTAGAGCAGTGGTTCAAGGGCGGAGCTGCTGATGAGGCTCGGGGTGTGTGCAGGGCCTGTACTCCTTTAGTCTGGCCCAGGTGATCTCCTCTAGAACGGGGGTTGATCCATCTTACATTTGTTTATCCATCTTGTATATAATGTTGTTTATCCATCTTCTATATAATAATTTGCATCTGCTAATCCCAAACTGAAACGACAACCCAGATTAGGACTTGAACCCAAGGTCTTTTCATTGAGATCGCACACCTGGTCTCAGGATTTAATGAAACTCAAGTTCTTGATGTCTTATCACAGAAAGAATTTAGTGAGAGACAAAGTGATAGGTAAGAAGTGGATTAGTTTAGAGAGAAGTACAGTCTACTGACAGAGTGTGGGCCCTCTCAGAAGGCGAGAGAGGCCCCCAAATATGGCATCTTTAGTTTTTATAGGCGAGGTAATTTTATAGGCTAATGAGCAGGAGAATTGCTACCACTATGTTGAGGAAGGGGCGGGAATCCCCAGGGCTCGGGCCACTACCCGCTTCTTGGTGTTTGACGGGCAGCCTCAGGACTCTCCTGGCACTGGTGGGTCTGCCGTTTCGTTGGCTGTGTTACGCCGAGCATATCCTGAGGCTCGAGGTCTGGCGGAAGTCGACTCACCCACCACCTTGAACTAGCTTGTTCTAACCAGTTGTCGTCACGTCCTGTGGCTGTCTCATTCTTTTAAAGGTTGTGCCCTCCCCTTTCCCTTTTGTTTCAGAACTCACCCTCTATCCCTTCCCCAGTCTCCCTCTCCCTTGGCAACCGCACTTCTGTTCTCCGTGTCTCGGATTCTGTTCTGGTTTTGTAGATGAGCTCATTTGTGTCGTAATGAAGATTCCGCCTGTATGTGATGTCACGTGGTGTTTGTCTGTCTCTGTCTGAGCTGCTTCACTAAGTGTGATCATCTCTGTGTCCATCCATGATCCTGCAAATGGCATTAGTTCTTCCTTTGTTAATGGCTGCGTAATATTCCGTGTTACATATGCCCCTCATTTTCTTTATCCATTCATCTGCTGATGGACGTTTAGGTTGTTTGCATGTCTTGGCTGTCGTCAATAGTGCTGCTGTGAACACCGGGGCGCGTGTATCTTTTCACATTGTAGTTTTGTCTGGGTATATGCGCAGTACTGGGGTTCCTGGATCATGTGGTAGTTCTACTTTTAGTTGTTGTTTTTTTTGAGGAATCTCCAGTTTGTCTTTCACAGTGGCTACATCAAATTGCATTCCTACCAGCAGCGTATGAGGGTTCCCTTTTCTCCACACCGTCTCCAGCATTTCCTGTTTGTAGGTCATCTCTTCCCTATTGTCTCCTCCCCTCTTCTCGGCTCTTGACTGTGTCATTCAGCGAAGCTTGTGCTAAACTGTCAGTGGATGAACTTGGCCGGAATGGCGCTTGGTCCAGGGAGCAGGCACCCTGGAGAGGGAAGATGCCTCCACTCAAGAATGAAGCTCTGGTCTCTCCATGAAATAAGTGCACGGCTCTGTCTTTGCAGAGATGGCCAGTGCTGCCACACTCAGGTCAGCGGCCTCACCAGGCCTTTAGGGCTGCATTTTGCAGTTTCCTGGACATGTGACTGGTGGGGTTGTACAGCACCCCATGCTCAGAAGCATCCCAGGCTGGGTTACCACTCTGCTGTTGCTGACTTGAAATTCATTTTGAACAGGAGGACTTGCATTTTCATTTTTCACCAGGCCCCTCAACACAGGTCTCTGGTCCTGCTTCGAAAAGCACCCTTGTCTGCCCCCCTTCCTCGGTTGTGGTTGCAGAAGCCTACGTTGCTGGTAAATTGCTCCACTGGGTAATCTGCTGCCCTTCCATAAACTGTGGGTAGCCTGGAAGGAAAATACAGGAAAAGGAGAAGCCAGAGAAGGTGGAGGTTACAGACGGGCATTTTGACAAAGGGACATGTTGGTGGAGCCTGAAGAACAAGTGGACAGGAGTGGGAGGAACGAGAGGAAGGGTGTTCCCGGTGGAGGGAACAGCATGGGCAAAGCCAGAGAGCGTACAGTGGTTGGGTGTGCGAGGAGTGTGTACTAGAGGGCCCGGAGGAGCCTCAAGTCTGGAGGGGTCAGATCTGCAGAGCCTTGTGGGCTGTTGAAGGAGGGTGGACTTGATCCTGGGGGCGATGGGGAACCTCTGGAGGGCTTGGAGCAGCTGGGAAATGTGTTCAGAGCCACTGCCCTGCCAAATCATGGGCTCCAGGGAGGCGGGCCCCAGGTTGCAAGGTTGAGCTTGGAGGTTTATGATGATTTTCCCCTTGTTTCCAGGGCTATGAAAGGCAGCTTTTACTAACGCGTGTGCTCTCTCATCGAGTATGTGTATATTGGGCTCCACACTGCCATGTGCTGTTCTACACGCTGGGAGTCTCCCAGCAGTGAACCCAACATTCAGAATCCACACCCTCGTGGAGCCTGTGTGATAGTAGAAGGAGACAGACAGGAAACAAGAGGGCAAAAAGGATGTAGGGGTAGAAACGCAATGTAGACAGCATGGCGGGCCAGGGTTAAAGGTGACGGGGCCAGGGCAGGCCTCCTAGATCAACTGCTCAGAGCAGGATTCCCCAGGTGTCACTGGAGTGCAGACCCCAGATGAAGATGCAGGAGTCAGGCAGGTGACCTCGTAGTGGAAGGGCATTCAGGCCAGAGGGGACGGTGAGTGGGCAAGGCCCAGGGTGGATCTTGCTTGGCCAGGATGAGAGTGACTTGTGTGGGTTGGCAGGGGCTGGATCAGAGAACCTAGTCGGACATTCAGCACTTGGGTATCATTCTGGGTGGTGTGGGTGCCGCTGGGGAGTGTCGAGCGGAGGGATGCAGGGCCTTCCTTGTATGCCTACATTTATTTTTGTGTCTGGCTGTCTGGGGTCTTAGCGGCGGCACACAGGGTCTTCGATGAGCCTTGTGGGACCTCCGGTCACAGTGCATGGACTCTGGTTGAGGCACGCGGGCTCCAGAGCACACAGGCTTCAGTAGCTTCAATACACGGCTTAGCTTGCTCTGTGACATGTGGGATCTTAGTTCCCCAACCGGGGATCAACCCACATCCCTTGCATTGCAAGGCGGATTCTTAACCCCTGGACCACCAGGGAAATTCCCTTCCCTATATTTTTAAAGGTTTATTTTGACTCTTGTGTGGAAAATGGACTGAGATGAGGCGAGTGGGGTGCAGGCAGCAAGGTCATGGTGGAAACGGCGGTTGTTGGCAGTCAGTGGGAAGGGTGGTGGCAGATCCTAGGTGTGCCTAGAAGGTGTGTCAGTGGGCTGTGACTGTCCTGTTTGCATGTAGATCGGATGTAGGATATGAGCTGAAGAGGAATAAAGAATGGCTCTAACCCAAGCCACTGGGATGATAAAAATTAGAACTGTTGTTTGTTTCAAAGATCTCTTACTGGAGGAATTGACCACCCTAAACCAAATGACCTAAAATGACCATTTCACTTGTTCACGGTTATGCCGTCTAGGCTGGGCTCAGCCGAGCAGTTCTCCTGCTCGCCTTGCCTGTGGTCACTGCCTGTGTGCCTGTCTTCAGCTGTTGGGCTGACTATGGGCTGGACTCGGTTGGAACAGCTGGGCCTTCCTCTCACCATGAAGTTCTAGGACCTTCTCTCTCCATGAATCCTTCCCTCGTGGTCTGTCCAGCTCGGTAGCCAGCTCAAAACTCCCAGGAGGGCAAAAGTGGACACAGATAAACCTTAGGCCCCAAATTGACACCATGTCCGTTCTACTCTATTGATTAATGTATTACAGGGGGGCTCTGCAGGCACGTGATCTCCAGGGGCTCAGGTTCAGTGGGGGCCACAGTGGGGCTGACCACAACCCCCGCTTAGCAAGGGAAAGAAGGTATAGAATGGGGAGGTCAGGGGGATACCCTGGGGATACCCCAGGTTCAACCTTGAGTCTCTTGGGTCTGAGAGATCCATTGACTCCTGAAAGGGAGTGAATAGAGGCAATAGGAGGAAATTCCAGAGAATCTCCAGTATGTAGAGTCTAGAGAGATGGAGAGGGTCCAAAAAGGAGAGTGAGAGGTCAGTGGAGGGAGAGGATGGGAAGCAGAGGAGCATGACAGCATGAGATCACACAGTGTTTCAGAGAGAAGGGAGTCTCCACTGCATGGCCTTCCTGCTGAGGGTGAGGAAGAAGCATGCTTGCAGAGGGACCATTACCTTTCTTTTGGTCAAGGTATGATTGGGTGGCTTCAAGGGAGGATGGGGAGAAAAAGTGCAGACAGGCTGGAAAGTTTCAAGGAGTTTTGATGCCAGGGGGAGCAGAAAATTGGAAGGAATGTCTGCAGTTGACAAGTGTGGTTTCTGAAGATGTCTGAATGCTGATGGGAGCCGTCGGGAGAGAGGGTGGAGATGCCTGTGGGAACTTGAAAGGGGAGGGGGCTGGGATCCTGTGAAGGGGCAGAGGGCTTGCCCATAGCTAGTACCATTCATCGTTGGAGCAGGAGGCAGGCAGTGGAGTAGAAGTGTGCAGACCCCAGGGACTCACAGGAGAGCCCTGTGTTCATGTCCATGGCTCTGAGCCTGGATGCATCCCAACTGAGTCACCTTACTTCCAAGTGTCTCCGTTTTCTTCTCTGTAAATTCAGGATAATTGTGGTCAGAACTAGTGCAAGGCAAAGAGTGGATTGAACTCTCCTTGAGTGCCCCATGCATATCCCGTCCATCAGGATGCTAGCCAAAATTTTGTCCATTGAGAGAGAAACTCGCTGAGAACATTGTGAAGTTTCTCTGATTCTTTTTTTTTTTAAATTTCTTAAAAAAAATTTTTTTTATTCTTGTTTTTTGTCTTAATTTTCTCTGATTCTCAAAGAATTGTTTAAATTGTTCCAGTATTGCTGTTTGTAAAACCAAGAGGAGATTTAGTTTGTGGCTGTGGTTCGTGGACCCCCTGGATAGAGAGTCACATTAGAACAGACGCCTGCATGCCTGCACGAAAACTTTCTCATGGCCTGCGTTCGTGTTCACGGATGGGTAGCCTCCCAGCAGACCGCTGTGTCGTCTTGCATGACCTCCTCAAATGGCTACTTGATATGATACCGCGGACATCCTAAACGCACGGCTTTTTCCTTTGGCCACAGTGTTTTATTAGGCCACATTTCCAGGCACAGTCACAACATGCACAGATTAACCATACGCTGTGCTTACGCTCCTTCTTCTCAGGGGGATGTTTGCCCAGGTCCTCACGGCTCTCGCGGCCAAGAGGTGAACCTTGACCCAGGCTCTGACTCTCCTAGGAGCTGTGGTCTTGAGCCCTGAAGCTATGTGGGACCTGATTCCAACAAATTCCAAATCTCTATATGTAGTAAATACCTTCTCAGAAAAAGTAAAATTTTATTTAAAACTCTTTTCATCCGACAGCAGTTTTAATGAATACCTTCTGTGATGTCCCAAGCACCATGAACTAGGCATGAAGGGAGCTGGCCCTTTAAGGAGACTCAGGGGAGAATCCTGTCGGCTAAGTGAAGAGACCCCTTGGCAGTGTGGATTCCCTCCTGCGTGCTTTGGAAGGCTGGGCTTTAGTGTACTTCCTCTGACTGCCTTAAAGTGTTGCATAGATCCATCTCGGGGGCTGATCTTGGTCTCCTTTCCTTGCTGTTTGCTCCGGGTGGATTTGCCAGTAATATCATGTAGATGGCTCTCCCGGTTACCAAGTTAACTGATGTTTCTTTGGGGAAGTTGCTCCCGCCCAGCCCTTCCTTAGAGGAGGCCCACTGTGCTGCCTTTGGTGGGGAAGGGACGGGCCATCACTCTTTCCGGGGACCCTTTGACCTTCTCAGTGAGCAGTCTATTGTTTCCAGGTTCTAGGAGCCCAACCCAAAGGGTAGTTCTTTACTTCTAGCCTGCTGCCACTTTAACTGTAATTAATTTTTCTCTGATTCCCAAGTGCAGATCTTTTTTCCTTTTCCCCAAAGTAGTACATGGTCTTAATTATGTTAATGACAGAAAAGGCAGCCCTGACGGATGGCTTGATAAACCTGCAGTGGTGCTTTCAGCCCTTTGGCGGCCGTCATTCTGAGCAGCTGGGCCGTTGCTCACTTCTCTGCCGGAGACAGACAGCCCGATGAGTCCTCCCCACTTCTGGGCTCTCGTGTCTACAGTGTCCACCGCCCAAGACACAGATGATTAAGTGACTGGTTTGCAAAGGGACCAAAAAAAAGAATGTCAGGGAGGGACCATAAGCGAGAGAGAATCGACTTTAGAGGGAAGGGTGACATCTTTGCCCAGGATGGCCACAGTGCTGGTTTGAAAGACGTGGGTTGGATATTATGCACAAACACCAGCAAGAGATAAACGGGGAGACAGTCACCCCATGGCTGTCCCATTCTCCTCCAGCTCTCCGGGAATTCTGCTTTTCCCAGAGCTGACAGCGCCACAGCATCACCAAGTGCAGAACACACGCCTAGTGGGTGGGACCTGGGTTGGCTGTGAGACCACATTCCCTGCGTCTTTTCATTTCAGGAGCATTGTCTGGGACAACTAGTGAATTCCCAGGTGTTGCATCCCTAGTAGAGCATTTTTCCTTTTCTTTTCAACTCTTTGTTTTGCACATTTTCCCGTCTACAGCAGAGTTGCAGGAAGAGAACAAGGAACTTGCACATACATTCTTCACCTTTATCAGCCAGTTGTTAACATGTTGCCATTTTGCATTTTTCTTTCTTCCTCCTCCTCTCCCAGTCTCTCCCTGCTTCTTCTCGCGGTCCATCGCAAGAACACAGGCGCGTGTCTGTCCGTGTTAGTTTTCTGATGAGCCGTTTCAGAGTAGGTCGCAGACGCAGCGCTCCTCCCTGGTGTCCCTCAGTGAGTGGAGCCGGGCAGATCATCAGTTCCCTGACGAGGACATTCTCCTGCACGACTCACTTGTCACCCTGGGAAGGTTTAACATCGATGCCTGCTGTTTCCTCCACTCCTGTTGCAGGAAGGGGAACCCCTTCCAGGGTCCGAGAGTGGGCTCTTGTCTACCACTCAGAAATGAATTGTCAGGGGCGCCAGGCGGAGAGCAGCAGGGTCTGGGAACCCAGAGCCGCCCCGCCACGTGGCTCTGCAGACTCGGGTTTTGTGGTGATGGGATTACTTTCCAGGTTGTCTCTGGTGGTGCATGCGTTGCTCCGCCAAGATGGACGCCAGCGAGAAGGAGGTGGGAGGTGGACGGACACGTGGTGTCTCCTTTTGACCTTTCCCGAGCTCTTCAGGTTGCTGGTGGCTTAGTTCCGTGTTCCTTACCAGGACTTCCTGTCGTAAAATAACTCACACAAATGGTTACTATGGTGCCTGGCCAGAGTCTGCGGTTTCAGTATGCTTCCCCTAACACACCCATAGTAAAATGTCCCCCAGTTGTTCCAATAACGCTCTTTGTAGCATGGATCAAAGCGAGAGAGCCCTGGAGACGCTACAATGGCGGTGTCTGATGGGTACAGTTAAGGAGCCGGTGGGTGCGTTTCCCTGGGAGCGGGAGCTGTGAGGAGAGATCTCCTAGAGGAGGTTACCCTTGAGCTGTTTCTCATTTAGACAAGGCAGGAGGGAGGGCAGGCAGAGGAGACAGGACTGACCGTGTGTGTGTGCATGCACGCTTGTGAGGGGAAGGCTGGAGGCAGAAAATGAGGGGTAGTGTGAGACTGGAGAAGGTGAGGGACTCTGTCTCCCAGAGAGTTTGGAAAGATGAGCCCAGCTGTGGTGTGGAGGAGAGGTGGTGGGCGTGACAGCCGGAGAGGAGGGTGGGTGAGGGGGTGTCGGCTGTGTTCTTCCAGAGAGGGGGCGCGGGAGTGTCCGCCCTTGGTCACCAGGGGCTCCTCCCATCTGCATATTAATGCCGGCTTGGGTTTTGTTCTTCCAGCTCTGCTGGGTCTCTGCTGAGGTGTGTGGGCTCCTCTAGTTACGGCTCATGGGTTCAGTTGCTCCGCAGAAGGTGGGATATTCGTTCCTAGACCAGGGGTTGAACCCAAGTCCCCTGCGTTGGAAAGCGGATTCTCAAACACTGGGCCACAAGGGAAGGCCCCCATCTGCATGTTAACAACAGCTTGGGGCTGGTGGATTGCCTTGTCGTCCTGGAAAGAGTCAAATGGACTGGAAAGTGGGGCTCTTGTCCCGCCCTTTCCCCTGGGCCACTTCCTGACCCCCTTGCCATAATCAGGGCCAGGAGAGGGGGTGGCCCAGCCATCCATTCTGATGTCCAGGGAACGCTCACCTCGCTCGTCACTGAGGGAAGGAAGATGCTCTCATGGGCCAGAAGCAGAGAATCGTGGTGTCAGGGTGATGGATCCACCTTAGGGAGCCGTCGGGGGCCCCGAGGTTCCCTCCACACGCCTTCCCTGCCCCCTCCCCCATCTGTCCCCTCACGCGTGAAAGCAGAGGGCTGGCCACAGCTTCCCAAAGAGGCTTTCGGGCTTCAATCATCAGCGGTTTGGGGTTCTGAGCGGCGTTCTTTTCTCCATTTCTTTCTTTTTTATGTACGTTTGTGTTTGGCTGTACCAGCTCTTAGCTGTGGCACACAGGATCTTTAGCTGTCATGTGGGATCTAGTTCCCTGACCAGGGATGGAATCCAAGCCCCCTGCATTGGAAGTGTAGAGTTGTAGCCACTGGATCACCAGGGAAGTCCCTTTCTTTACTTTTTAAATTAATTTAACTTTATTGGCTGGAAGGAGGGGGAGTTCCAAGGCTGCTTAAATCCACAGCTCCCAACTGGTACAGCCTGTGTGGGAGGCGTCCCTGGGGGGACCTTGAGTGGCTCTGTTGGGGGAGGACATGAGAGGCATAGCCGGGCCCCCACAGAGCATGGGGAGGCGGGGGCGGCTGAACTTGACCTCCTCCCACCCGGAGCCGTAGGAGGCGAGATCAGTGGGGTCTGAAGGCCCCTCTGAGCCGGGATGCGTTTTTCCTGGTCAGCTCGAGTCCTCGGGCACCGAGATGCTCAAATCTGTCAAGCCATGGCTCAAAAGAAAATTAGAAGGTCTCCGTTAGTTTGTATGGTCGTGGTTTAGATGTTTTTTCTTGCAGTTTATTAGAAAAAGAAAGAAAGATACTCATAAGAAATGTAAGGACACTTCTGTCACCAAGAGAGACGTGTTGAACTTGGGGTCCTTCTGTGGCCCGTGGGCTGTGTCACATGTTCATTCTACGTCTGGCTCCTTTTGACTCATCACAGCTGCACTGTCCTCTGACATCGTTATCAGGTGAAAGATAGAAAAGCGTTAAGGAGGATACTGACCTCTCCTTTCCGGTGGGCTGGCCTTTCCCTAGCTTATTCTGAGGTATCGGTGCTTCACTGTTCTTAAGGCTGTCTCATGTCCGCCTGTCTGTCTCGTGTCTGCCTGTCTCACGTCCGCCTGTCTATCTCGTGTCCGCCTGTCTATCAGGACACCTCGCTTCCACTGTGTCTCCACCTTTCAAGAGGAATGGTCCCAGCGAGGGCCAAGTTGGGGACCCAGTCCCAGGGCTGTGTGTGATATTCCCAGTCAGCGATGCTTTTGAATGGACTGGGGCCACGGATGTGACAGACAGACTCAGCCACATGGGGAGGAGCAGAAGCCAGTTGTGTGACCTTGGCCAACCCCTCCCCTCACCTGGGCAGTGCAAGGGTCAGGACTGGTCTTCTGGTGACCCTAGCGAGAGGAGGAGCCGAGTGAGCTGGCGTCCCAGGTCAGCACAGGCTTCTCTCTCAGCCGGGCAGGCCCACAGCCACCTTGTAGTGAGGTCACTAGGGGTGGCAGCAGATCGGGCGTGGTGAGGGGTTACCTACTTCCCAGAAGGTCCCTCACCTGCTTTAGGTGGCCTGATCCCTGGGTTCTGGGCGTTTGGGTTGTCTGGCACACGAGGGACCACTCAGATCCACGTTGCACCAGTTAGCAGTGCCGTGGCCCCTGATGGACCCTCCAGGTTCCTCACTGTCTTCAGTCATGGGGCCAGTGACACAGCAGGGGGTGACCCTCTGCCAGGCAGTTTATTTACCGGAAGCGTTTGCTGTCAGCCCAGTCTTTCTTCAGAGCTCATTTCTCCTGCCCCAGCCCGTGGGCAGCCTCCATCCATGGCCCCAGTGCGTGGGAGCCCAGTGGATACTGCCTGCTGGCTGGCCTCGCCTCCAGACTCGTGGCCCAGGCCCCTTCTCTGCTCATTTTCGGCCCCGATCCTGATGGGGTTTCTGTACTGCTCTTCCTATAGCAATTTCCAAACAGACACTCTCAGTGGGTGTGGGTCTAACTGGACCCCCTTTGACACGGCAGTCGTGAGCCCCAGGATCCAGGTTTGTGGGAATACACTGAGCATCTCCCTTGGCAGGGCCCGAGGGCAGGAAGAAGACAAAAAAGCCCTTTGGAGCTGTTTTCCTCACGTCTCTAAATGCTGGAGAGCTGGCTGTTGACAGAGGGCTGCATGTTAGCAAGGCACCGGTTGTGGGGGGAGAGACAGAGGCTGAGGTTTCAGCCCGGATGAGCAGAGAGGGAGACGGCTCAGGACCGTCTCGTCCACGAAGCTGGGTGGGCATCACGGGGGCCGCCGCAGCCCTCTCCAGGTCCTCGATGTTCTGCTGTCTGATCTGTCATGTGTGTGCACACCCGAGGAACCGGCCTTGGCGCTGGCCCTGGGGACCGTGCCTGAGGGGGGTGGCAGCCCCAGCTTTCCCCTGTAAGCGCAGGACTTGTGGTCTGACCTTGCCTCCTCCGGGCGCAGGTGGTGCTCCCCACGTTCATTCTGGAGAAGCGGTCCTTGCTGGAGATGTACGCCGACTTCCTGGCGCACCCCGACCTGCTGCTGGCCGTCACCGCGGGGGCCACGCCCCAGGACCGGGTCATCGGCTTCGTGGAGTATTACCTCACCGCCTTCCACGAGGGCCGCAAGGGCGCCCTGGCCAAGAAGCCCTACAACCCCATCATTGGTGAGACGTTCCACTGCTCCTGGGAGGTTCCCAAGGACAAGGTCAAGGCCAGGAGGACTGCCCCCCCCGCCCCCGTGGGCCACGAGCACCCGATGGCCGATGACTCTTCCAAGAACTACAAGCTGCGGTTTGTGGCCGAGCAGGTGTCTCACCACCCGCCCATCTCCTGCTTCTACTGTGAGTGCAAGGAGAAGAGACTGTGTGTCAACACTCACGTGTGGACCAAAAGCAAGTTCATGGGCATGTCCGTGGGGGTCTCGATGATCGGGGAAGGTAAGCCGTGCCGAGGGGTGGAGCTGGGCTCCGGTGGAGGGACATTTGTGTACCTGGTGGGTGCTTGAGGGTGTGCATGCGGAGTCCTTTGTTTTCACTTCATCACAGAGCTGAGGGTAAGTGGACGGGTGGGAACTAGGCTTGGGGTTTCCTCTTTGGGGAGCAGGTCCTGGCCCTTTACCGGTGGGGCCGAGGTGATGGAGTAGGCAGGGTGCAGCTCTTTGCCTGTTAGGCCGCCCACCTGGATTCTTCAGCTGCTCTTTACGTGCGGGCCACCAAACAGATCCTTTTATTTCCAGCTCCGTGTGAATGTTAGAGTTGGCTTCAAATCTGTGAAAACACATCTTCACTCATTCTTATTGGTGTTCTGGCTCACAAACAATGTAGTTGCTCAGTCGTGTCTGACTCTTTGTGACCCCCATGGACTGTGGACCGCCAGGCTCCTCTATTCATTAAATTCTTCAGGCAAGAATACTGGAGTGGGTTGCCATTCCCTTATCCAGAGGATCTTCCCGACCAAGGGATCGAACCCGGGTCTCCTGCATGGCAGGCAGATTGTTTACCTTCTGAGCCCCCAGGGATGCCCTGAGCATCATAGAGCTGCCTGTTCACTATCTGCTTATAAATGATTCCCAAGGCAAATCTTGGGATGCTGGGCTTGCAGTTCTGAATCGAGAACCCAGTGTAATCAGACCATGCGTGGATCACACATTCTCCTCTTGGCAGATAGCTGTGAATGCAGTTTATTCATTGTTGGAGGAAAACTGTAATCATCTTGTTAAATTCAGGTGCCTATATAAGTGTTTCTTCAGCTTCTTTCTAGTCATCAGGTCCTTTAAGATTCTGGCCAAAGACTCTGAGAAAAAAGAAATCCAACACAAAATTTGGCTCTCGGCTTCAGGGTATACATGGCTCCTCAGAGGCCCTTCCAGAATTCCAGGAGATTAGAGTACCTCTCATTGACTTAGCAGGCTTTTATTGAGCAGCTAATGTATGCCAGCCATTGTCTTGGGAGCCATGAATACTTGAGTGAACAAAAGACACAGAAGAAAATGTTTCCTCATGAAGCTGTCTTCTGCTGGGGAAATACAATAGTGGGGTGCTTTAGAAGTTGTTAAGTTCTGTAGAGAAAAATAAAGCAGGGAAGGCGGACCTGGGAATGGGGGGGACAGGGTGGTGGAGCTAGGGGATGGGCTGGATAAACCTCACTAAGAAGGAGACAACTGAGCGAAGACCTCAGGGGGTGATGAAGGACCCCAGGGGGTGATGAAGGACCCCAGGGAGTGATGAAGGACCCCAGGGGTGATGAAGGACCCCAGGGAGTGATGAAGGACCCCAGGGGGTGATGAAGGACCCCAGGGGGTGATGAAGGACCCCAGGGGTGATGAAGGACCCCAGGGAGTGATGAAGGACCCCAGGGAGTGATGAAGGACCCCAGGGAGTGATGAAGGACCCCAGGGGGTGATGAAGGACCCCAGGGGTGATGACCCCAGGGAGTGATGAAGGGCCCCAGGGGTGATGAAGGACCCCAGGGGGTGATGAAGGACCCCAGGGGATGATGAAGGGTCCCAGGGGGTGATGAAGGGTCCCAGGGGGTGATGAAGGGTCCCAGGGGTGATGAAGGACCTCAGGGAGTGATGAAGGACCCCAGGGGTGATAAAGGACCTCAGGGGGTGATGAAGAACAGGCCTTGCCAATGACCTGCTAAGTGTGTCTGACAAAGAGAAATACGTCCTGAGGACCAGAGGCAGGGGGGCCCCTGCATGCTGGACTGAGGCAGGAAGTCGTGTGGTTGGAGAACGGAGGTAGAGCAGGGGAGAAGATGTGGACAGAGAGGTAACTGTGGCCAGGGCATGTGGGACCCTGGGGCCGTCCCCTGGGGTATTCGCTGTCACTGATGCTAAGTGAGCTGCAAAGATGAGGACTTTGAGTAGAAGATTACATGAACTGACTTGCATTTTAGCAAGATTGTTCCAGCTGCTTGTTGCAGCTAGATCATAAGAGGGGAAAGGGGCACAAGGAGACCAGTCAGGAGATTATGATGCGAATCCAGGCAGGAGTTGGTGGTAGTTTGGGCCAGGGTAGAGATGGTGGGGGTGGTGACATGGGGCGGGAATCTGGATGAATTCTGAAGTGGAGAGATCAGATGTGGGGTGTGAGCGGAAGGTGATGCTGAGGCTTTTTGCTTTGTCACTCCGTCGTGTCCAACTCTTTGTGATTCCATGGACTGTAGCCCACCAGGCTCCTCTGTTCATGGCAGTTTCCAGGCGAGAAGACTGGAGTGGGTCGCCACGCCCTCCTCCAGGGGATCTTCCCAACTCAGGGATCGAACCCGTGTCTCTTGTGTCTGCTGGGATTCTTTAACACTAGTGCCACCTAAAATACCACATAATTGTTGATGCTGTTCCCAGCACTGTACACTTCATACCCGTGACTCATTTATTTTTCAGCTGGAAGTCTCTACCTCCTAATCTCCCTCATCTATTTCTTTCCTCCCCTCTGGCAGCCACCTGTTTGTTCTCTGAATCTATGCTTCTGCTGTGTTATGTTTGTTCATTTGCTTTGTTCATTTTGTTTTTTTTAGATTCCACCCATAAGTATATCATACAGTATTTATCTTTCTCTGTCTGACTTGTTTCACTTAGCTTAATACCCTCTAGGTCTATCCCTTTTGTCACAAAGGGCAAAACTTCATTAGTTTTTGTCATTACTATTTCATTGTGTATTTATACCACGATTTCTTTACCCATTTGTCTGTTGATGGGCACTTATGTTGCTTCCATATCTTGGTTACTGTAAATGATGCTGCTATGAACATAGGGGTGTGTGTATCTCTTCCAGTTAGTGTTTTCGTTTTCTTTGGATAGATACCCAGAAGTGTGATTGCCAGACTGCATGGTGGTGCTGTCCTTCGTTTTGGGGGAATCTCTGTACTGTTCTCCATAGTGGCTGCACCAAGTGGTATTCCCACTACTGGGGTACAAGGGTTCCCTCTGCTCCACATCCCCGCCGGCATTTCTTATCTCTGATCTTCTTCATGATGGCCGTTCTGACAGGTGTGAGGTGATAGCTCATTGTGGTTTCGATTTGCATTTCCCTGATGATTTGAGACGTTGAGCATCTTTTCATGTGCCTGTTGGCCGTTAAGCAGAGCAGACTGCTGTGGGTCTGTTCAGGTCCTCTACCTGCTTTTCAATTGCTGGGTTTTTTAATGTTGAGATGTATGCGTTCTTTGTTTGGAATAGTAACCCCTCATCAGACACATCTGGGTCTCAGAGTGAGCTGTGAGAGACAGATGACACCAGGCTTTTGGTGAGCAGCTTAGAAGGATGGAATAGCCCTTCGCTGAAGTGAGGAGGACCGGAGCGGGTGCTGGTTTGGAAGGAGTGTGCAGGAGTCCAGGTGGGTCATGTTAGGGTTTAGATATTCGAGGGGTGACTTGAGCAGACAAGTGACTCTGCATGCTGGGCTTCTGTAGGGCAGTTCCAGCTGAGGTTAAAACTTGTCACTTAGAACCTGGAGACTGGTAGGTGTCGCATGTCTGCTGAGTGTAGGGTCGGCCTCTGATGTTCAGGATCTGGGCTCCCCTGTTCCTTACGTGCAGCTGGTAGGGGCTGCGGCCTTCATTCACCTGCACAGCCTGGGACAAAGCTCTTAATGATGTGCGTTGGAAACCGTGTCATACCCTTGCTGTAGCATCTCTGGAGCAGAGCTGGGATTTTCTGCTCTCATTTTTCCTCTGCCTGAAAATTCTCCCTTCAGACATCTCAGTGGAGTGCTGAAAGAGAAGGAAGAGTCTGGAGAGAGACTCTGCAGGGCCCCCTCTGGACCCCCACCCCGTGTACTCCTGCCGTGGACAGGCCTGGCAGGCTTGCCTCTCATTCTGGTGGGGCTTTCAGTCTGTCTCAGTCCTTTCAGCCCTTTCTTTCATATTAATTAAGTGTGGGCTCTGTAACCCACCATCTTTCTGACTTTTCACAGAAAATGCTTCTCAGTTCCGTTCAGTTCAGAGGCTCAGTTGTGTCTGACTCTTTGCAATCCCATGAACTGCGACACGCCAGGCCTCCCTGTCCATCGCCAACTCCCGGAGTTTATGCAAACTCATGTCCATCGAGTTGGTGATGCCATCCAGCCATCTCATCCTCGGTTGTCCCCTTGTCCTCCTGCCTTCAATCTTTCCCAGCATCAGAGTCCTTTCCAGTGAGTCAGTTCTTTGCATCAGGTGGCCAAAGTATTGGAGTTTCAGCTTTAGCATCAGTCCTTCCAATGAATATTCGGGACTGATTTCCTTTAGGATGGACTGATTTGATCTCCTTGCTGTCCAAGGGACTCTCGAGTCTTTTCCAACACCACAGTTCAAAAGCATCAATTCTTTGGCGTTCAGCTTTCTTTATAGTCCCAACTCTCACATCCATACATGGCTACTGGAAAAACCATAGCTTTGACTAGACGGATCTTGGATGGCAAGGTAATGTCTCTGCTTTTTAATAAGCTGTCTTGGTTGGTCATAATTTTTCTTCCAAGGAGCAAGCGTCTTTTAATTTCATGGCTGCAATCACCATCTGCAGTGATTTTGGAACCAACCCCCCCAAATAACAGCCCCCCTCCCCCGCTCTGTTTCCCCATCTATTTGCCATGAAGTGATGGGATCCGATGCCTTGATACTAGTTTTTGAATGTTGAATCTTAAGCCAACTTTTTCACTGTCCTCTTTCACTTTCATCAAGAGGCTCTTTAGTTCTTTTTTGCTTTCTGCCATAAGTGTGGTATCGTCTGCATATCTGAGGTTATTGATATTTCTCCCGGCAATCTTGATTCCAGCTTGTGATTCATCCAGTCCAGCATTTCTCATGATGTACTCCACATGTAAGTTAAATAAGTAGGGTGACAATATACAGCCTTGACGTACTCCTTTCCCAATCTGGAACCAGTCTGTTGTTCTATGTCCAGTTCTCACTGTTGCTTCTTGATCTCCATACAGATTTCTCAAGGCAGGTCAGGTGGTCTGGTATTCCCATCTCTTGAAGAATTTTCCACAGTTTGTTGTGATCCACACAGTCAAAGGCTTTGGCATAGTCAATAAAGCAGAAATAGATGTTTTTCTGGAACTCTCTTGCTTTTTTGATGATCCAGTGGATGTTGGCATTTTGATCTCTGGTTCCTCTGGCTTTTCTAAATCCAGCTTGAACATCTGGAAGTTCACGGTTCACATATTGTTGAAGCCTGGCTTGGAGAATTTTTAGCATTACTTTGCTAGTGTGTGAGATGAGTGCAATTGTGTGGTAGTTTGAGCATTCTTTGGCATTGCCTTTCTTTGGGATTGGAATGAAAACTGACCTTTTCCAGTCCTATGGCCATTGCTGAGTTTTCCAAATTTGCTGGCATATTGAGTGTAGCACTTTCACAGCATCATCTTTTAGGATTTGAAATAGCTCAACTGGAATTCCATCACCTCCACTAGCTTTGTTTGTAGTGATGCTTCCTAAGGCCCACCTGACTTCACATTCCAGGATGTCTGGCTCTAGGTGAGTGTGAGTGATCATACCATCATGATTATCTGGGTCCTGAAGATCTTTTTTGTATAGTTCGTCTGTGTATTCTTGCCACCTCTTCTTAATATCTTCTGCTTCTTCCATACCATTTCTGTCCTTTATTGTGCCCATCTTTGCATGAAAAGTTCCCTTAGTATCTCTGATTTTCTTGAAGAGATCTCTAGTCTTTCCCATTCTATTGTTTTCCTCTATTTCTTTGCATTGATCGCTGAGGAAGGCTTTCTTATCTCTCCTTGCTATTCTTTGGAACTCTGCATTCGAATGGGTATATCTTTCCTTTTCTCCTTTGCTTTCCACTTCTTTTCTTTTCATAGCTGTTTGTAAGGCCTCCTCAGACAACTATTTTTCTTTTCTTTTTCTTGGGGATGGTCTTGATCACTGCCTCCTGTACAATGTCATGAACTTCCGTCCATAGTTCATCAGGCACTCTGTCTATAAGATCTAATCCTTTGAATCTGTTTGTCACTTCCACTGTGTAAGGGGTTTGATTTAGGTCATACCTGAATGGTCTAGTGGTTGTCCCTACTTTCTTCAATTTAAGTCTGAATTTGGCAATAAAGAGTTCATGATCTGAGCCACAGTCAGCTCCTGGTCTTGTTTTTAATGATTATATATAGAGCTTTATATATAGATTATATATATTCTTTGCAGCCAAAGACGGAGAAGCTCTATAATCAGTCTGATTTCAGTATTGACCATCTGGACATCACCATTGACCATGGACATCACCAGTCCATGTGTAGAGTCTTCTCTTGTGTTGTTAGAAAAGGGTGTTTGCTATGACCAGTGCATTCTCTTGGCAAAAGTCTGTTAGTCTTTGCCCTGCTTCATTCCTTACTCCAAGGCCAAATTTGCCTGTTACTCCAGGTATCTCTTGACTTCCTACTTTTGCGTTCCAGTCCCCTATAACGAAAGGACCTCTTTTTTGGGTGTTAGTTCTAGAAGGTCTTGTAGGTCTTCATAGAACCGTTCAACTTCAGCTTCTTCAGCATTACTGGTTGGGGCATAGGCTTGGATTACTGTGATATTGAATGGTTTGCCTTGGGAACAAACAGAGATCGTTCTGTCGTTTTTGACATTGTATCCAAGTACTGCATTTTAGACACTCTTGTTGACTATGATGGCTACTCCCTTTCTTCTAAGGGATTCCTGCCCACAGTAGTAGATATAATGGTCATCTGAGTTAAATTCACCCCTTCCAGTCTGTTTTAGTTTGCTGATTCCTAAAATGTCAATGTTCACTCTTGCCATCTCCTGCTTGACCACTTCCAATTTGCCTTGATTCATGGACCTAACATTCCAGATTCCTATGCAATACTGCTCTTTACATCATCAGACTTTATTTTCATCACCAGTCACATCTACAACTGGGTATTGTTTTTGCTTTGGGTCTGTCTCTTCATTCTTTCTGGAGTTAGTTCTTCACTATCTCTAGTAGCATATCAGCCACCTACCGACCTGGGGAGTTCCTCTTTCAGTGTCCTATCTTTTTGCCTTTTCATACTGTTCATGGGGTTCTCAAGGCAAGAATACTGGAGTGGTTTGCCATTCCCTTCTCCAGTGGACCATGTTTTGTCAGAACTCTCCACCATGACCTGTACACAGGACTGGGGAAACAGACTCTTGGAGGGCAGAGACAGAAAGAGAAACAGAAAGAACCTTGTGCCCACCAGGACCCAGGAGAAAGGAGCAGTGACCTCACAAGAGACTGACCCAGACTTGCCCGTGAGTGTCCAGGAGTCTCTGGCGGAGGCACGGGTCGGCAGTGGCCTGCTGCAGGATCAGGGTCCCTGAGTGTGGCAGTGCGTGCCTGGGGCCTTTTGAAGGAGGTTGTCATTATCTTCATTACCTCCACCATAGTGGCCTCAGGGCAAATAACAGGGAGGGAACACAGCCCCTCCCTTCAATAGAAAATTGGATCAAAGATTTACTGAGCTTGGTCCTGCCCATCAGAACTAGACCCAGTTTCCCCTCAGTCAGTCTCAACCATCAGGAAAATGCTTCTAAGAATACCAGACTTCCAAGATTCTGGTTATTGTGCTCAAGGCTCCCTTGGGGGGTGGGTTGTGGGTGGGTGGTGCTGGGGGTGTGGGTTGTTTTTCTTTGCCTCACTGACTTCTTTGCACTGATCAGGGACATTCTGTGATTTTGTTGGTTGGGCTTGAAGTGACATTTTTCAGTCCTTCATTCTAAAAATGAGATGGGTCCACTTGAAATTTTGTACTTAACTACATGTGCTAATCTTATTTTTTTTAAATAGTTTTTAAAATTTATTTTGCTGTGTCGGATCTTTGTTGCAGCATGTTGGATCTAGTTCCCTGACCAGGGATCAAACCCGGGCCCCCTGCATTGTGAGCGTGAAGTCTTAGCCACTGGCCCAGTAGGGAAGTCCCAGAGAAGCTTTAAATGATTGCCTTTAGGCTGTGGAGTGTTTGGCTGTGATAAAATGCCATTATCAAGTGCTTCATTGTGCCTTGAGTTTTCCTAGTTGCTCCTCAGAGACCTCCCTGAATGGCCCCTCAGCTCTGACACCGAGAGGCCCTACGGGTGACATTGTTCAGCCCTCCCTGAGGTGACATCGCTCTGTGAAAGGCACAGGTCCCTCTGCTTGGCACCCACCAGATTGCTGGGGACATGCTCATCCAGCTGGTCTGCAAACCCCTGCCCCCCAGAACTCCAGACCAGCGCCCAATGCACGGGTCCGTGGGGACAGGCCGGGGCTGGCTTGCCTATGAAGGCTGGCCCCACAGGGCCTGCAGACTAGTTCCCTGGAGTCATTTTCCATGCTTCTGTGCTTTCTTTCCAGAGTCAACATCCTGTTCGAATATTTTGGTTCCTCAAAATTATTTTAGAGATGTCAGTTTCAAAGTCTTCATGCTTGGCCTTATGTTTATTGATAAATCAATGGGTGGGATTTGAAGCAGAAACCTCCCAGCTTGAGGACTAGCCATGGCCCGGAAACCTGGATTATTCGCTGTTTTTCAGCTTCTCTCAGCTCCTAGGCCAATTAAAAAGGAGCTTTCATTTGTGAGCCCGTTTGCAAGTCTAGTTTTAATATAGTCTTTTATTCGTTATTAGGGACAGATTTTTGTATGCAGTCTTGAAAACAGTCTTGAGAAGGCATAATTGCTGGTGATTTAATGAGTGAGAACACATTTATGCGTTTTCAGAAAAGAGCCCAGGAAGATGGTCTCACCAGTGCAGTATATTAGCCTTGCTCTGGGGCTCGCTCCTCTGATTTCAGTGAACTTGAGGGAAATTTCACCTTGGTTTGGAGGGATTTGCAGGAAATTTCACCTTGGTTTGGACAGGTGGAGGCTGCCTCCCACCTGGCTCCCTTCCCCCACGAGCATCACCCATCACCTGACTTTGTGAGTTCCTCTTCATTCCCGAGTGGAAGAAGTACTGCTAAGAATTCACCTGCCCAGAGAGTGGGGAGTGATCAGTATCCTGGCATCGTAGCTGTGTGCTCTTAGCTGAGTTTCAGGGGTCACCTTTTCACATCCCCGTGAGGTGTGGGTACCATTACCCCTGCATCAGCTGAGGGGCAGAGGAGTTAAGGTCACCAGGCTGGTGAAGGACGGAGGACTTGGAATGATACAGGGGTCCCCAACCTCCAGGATCTAACGCCTCAATCTGAGATGGAGATGATGTAAATAGAAATAAGGAGCACGGTAAATGTAATGTGCTTGAATCATCCCCAAACCACCACCCCAACCCCCATCCGTGAAAAGATTGTCTTCCATGAAACCGGTCCCTGGTGCGGTGCCAAAAATGTTGGGGCTTGCTGACCTGAGGTCTCATCTGTGCTCAGTCATGCCTGATTCTTTGTGACCCCAGGGACTCCGACCGCAGGCTCATCCATCCATAGGATTCTCCAGGCAAGAATACTGTAGCAGGTTGCCATTTCCTAGTCTAGAGGATCTTTCCGACCCAGGGATTGAACCTGTGTCTCCTGCTTTGCAGGTAGATTCTTTACCCCCTGAGCCACCTGGGAAGGTCTCATCTAAGACTTTTTTTAAAAAATGGTGACATAACGTTGTTATTGTTTAGTTGCTTCTGACTCTTTGTGACCCCGTGGACTGCAGCACGCCAGGCCTCCCTGTCCTTCACTATCTCCCGAAGTTTGCCCAAGTTCATGTCCATTGAGTTGGTGATGCTATCTAACCATCTCCAGGCATATGCTCCAGGTAAAGACGTTCTAAAGAAGCTATCACTTGTCTGATCCTAGCTCACCAAGTTTATACCCGTGAAGGAGAGCAGGAAGACCCAGCACGTGGCACTCACGGCTGCCGCACGCTCCTGCTCTGCAGAGAGGCCGCCGCGGGATGTGCTGATGGGCTGGGGTCCCCGAGGTTGGGAGGGCTGACCACGGTGGGGGGCAGTGTGGACGGCAGGGGTGGGGTGGTGCTCTCGGGGACACCTGAGTCCCCTGGGAGGACTGCACTGCCACGTAGTCCGTCAGCGAGGAAGGCAGGGATGGGGGACAGAGAGCCGCCTTCTCTGGGCCCTTGAAGGCAGGTGACGGAGGCACCCACAGCCGCCTCCTCCAGGTCTCAGGGCCCCTCCTCACTGCCGCAGGCCCTGAGACCTTGAGGGTGTGGCGGTGCTCGGGGAACCAGAGGCTTCTGAGCAGAACCGGGGCGTGGGGGAGTCAGCAGGGGCCTCATTCTCCCCAGCTTCCACTTCCGGTCCCTGTTGCCTTGGCGTCAGATCTGTTCGGCATGAGCTGAAACTTGCCACCTGCCTCTCTCTGTCTTCGGCAGCTTAATTCTAGCAAGGGCGCAAGTAGCCTTGAAAATGAAACTCAGGCCTGCCCACAATCCCCCAGGGTCCTGAGTAGGAGCTGTGAGCAGGGACCAGGGTCAGGTCCTCCTGGGAGACACAGGTCCACCCTCGCCTGCATCTCAGGACAGGGCCCCGGGGGTTGCCTGGGGCATCTCGGCACTGCCTGGGGACAGTGAGGGGAGAGAGGCCTGAGGCGTGGCTTTGGGGAAGATGCTGTAATTTAAGATGGTGCAGAGGTCAGCGTGCTCTGAATTTCAGCGTATCTGGTGGAGTGTAGCCTGTGCGTTTATGTTACAGGGATTGACGTAACTTAGGAGGGTGAGAGGGAGCGATTTCAGTGTTGCTGCGATCTCTGCCCCTCAGTCCTGCGCCTGTGATCCTGAGTGGCCCATAAGCCTGCTTTTCTCAGGGATCCTCACTTCTCCATGTGCCTCCTGTGAGCACCCTGCCCCACTGGGGGAGACTGTGACCCCCAGACACACGCAGCTGCTCCTGGGCTCACCCGGCCTGCTGTCTGTGCGTTGGCAGGTCTGACTTGACAGGACTTCACCCGGAGTGAGGGTGAGGGTTCTGGACAAGCCTGGTCTGTTCCATCAACTGTGGCTCATGGGCGATTCAAGGAGTTTCCAAGAGTAAACGGAGTGACTCTTCCAGCCCATCTTTATGTGGGCTTTGGAAACTCGGCACTTGTGTCCCCTCTGTACCTTCAGACTCTCCTGGCGAGCTCCCCAGGGCTGAAAGGGGCACAGACACACCCACAGTGTCTCTGCTGGGCAAATTCTAGCTCGATGGATTGATTGATTTTTTTATTTTAATTTTATTGTCAGCTGTACAGCAAAGTGACTCAGTTCTATGTATATACGTATACACACATTCTTTTTCATATCCTTTTCCATTATGGTTTATCACAGGATACTGGATGTAGTTCCCTGTGCTATACAGTGGGACCTTGTTGTTCATCCATCCTGTGTGTACTGGTTTGCATCCACTAACCCCAGCCTCCCACCCCACCCCTCCCTCAGCTCCCTCTCCCTTGGCGACCACAATTCTGTTCTCCATATCTGTGAGTCTTTTTATGTTTCGCTGCTGTTGTTGTTGTTCAGTCACTAAGTTCTGTCCAATTCTTTGGGATCCCATGGACTGCAGCACGCCAGGCTTCCCTATCCTTCACCATCTCCTGGAGTTTGCTCAAAGAATGTCCATTGAGTCAGTGATGCCATCCAACCATCTTCTTCTCTGTCGTCCCCTTCTCCTCCTGCCCTCAGTGTTTCCCATGAGCATCAGGGTCTTTTCCAGTGAGTTGGCTTTTCGCATCAGGTGGCCAAAATATTGGATCGTCAACTTCAGCATCAGTCCTTCCAATGAATAGTCAGGGTTGATTTCCTTTAGGATTGACTGGTTTGATCTCCTTGTTGTCCAAGGAACTCTCGAGAATCTTCTCCAGCACCACAATTTGAAAGCATCAATTTTTCGGCACTCAGACTTCTTTATGGTCCAACTCTCACATCTGTACATGACTACTGGAAAAACCATAGCTCTGACTAAATGGACCTTTGTTAGCAAAGTGATGCCTCTGCTTGTTAATATGCTCTCTAGGTTTGTCAATGCTTTTCTTCCACGCCGCAAGCATCTTTTAATTTCATGGCTACAGTCACTATCTGCAGTGATTTTGGAGCCCAAGAAAATAAAGTTTCTCACCATTTCCATTGTTTCCCCATCTATTTGCCATGAAGTGATAGGACCAGATGCCATGATCTTAGTTTTTTGAATGTCGAGTTTTAAGCGTTTTTCACTCTCCTCTTTCACCCTTATCAAGAGGCTCTTTAGATCCTCTTTGCTTTCTGTCTTTAGAGTGGTGTCATCTGAGATTGTTGATATTTCTCCTGGCAATCTTGATTCCAGCTTGTGGTCCATCCAGCCTGGCATTTCTCACAGTGTATTCTGCATATAAGTTAAATAGGCAGAGTGTTTCACAGATAAGTTCTGTTTGGTAGATAAGTTCATTTGTGTCGTAGTTGAGACCCCATATATCAGTGGTACCATGTGGTATTTGTCTTTCTCTGTTTGGCCTACTTCACGTAGTGTGATCATCTCTAGTTTTATCCGTGTTGCTGAAAATGTGATTTTATTCTTTTCATGGCTGAGTAGAACCTAGGCCTGTTGACTTAGATGCTTATCTAGCCTCAGAGAGAAGTGCCAACTGAGTTTTCATTTCTTCACTCTCACTGAGGAATGCTCAGTGAGTAGTTGTGAAGGCCGGAGCCCCAGGCAGCCAGAAAGGGTCCCCAGGGTGCACTGAGCCTCCTTATTCTTCCCGGTGGAGGAACCAGAGGTCCAGGGAGGGGACGTCACTGATGTTCCTGGTCGCGTGGATCCGGCTGAAGCACACCTTGCCCGTTGCCAGGCCAGCGTGGACAGGAGTGGAGCTTGGAGGGCACTTCTACAGGAAGCAGAGCCCCAGGTGGGGTGGGAGGCCGGGAAGGCTCTCACACGGAGCGAACCTCAGGAAGCCCATCCTGCCGGTTCCCAGGCCTCTGCCAGGCAGGGAGGTGCTGGGCCTCGGTGGGGGAGCGCAGCAGGCGGGAGCTGGACAGTGATGCTCCCGCCATCTAGCAGCCCGGGGAGATGGTGCGTGCAGCCGTGGTCACAGCGGCCTTTGAGAACTTGATCCAAACTATCGTTCTTTCCCCTAGAAAAAGAGAGAACCCCACATCATTTGCAAGAGGATCAGAGCTCTCCAAGTCTAGTGCTCAGCTTCCAGGGTGGGCTCCCTTAGGTGGTGGCAGAAGCAATGCACTCTGATTGCTAACTTCCTGAGAACCTTTGAGGTTGTCTCTTGTCCTCAGAATAAAGGCAGAACTCTTTAGCAGGCTTTTTCGAAGTTAAGATGCAGTCTGGCCCCTGTAGACCGAGCAGCCTCCCTTTCTCCCCCAGGGGCCTTTTCTCAGCCCCCGTCACCCCCACCCCGTGCTCACCTGGCTGCTTCCCACCACAGGGCCTTTGCACATGCCTTCCCCAACCTGAGACTTTCCCCTCCCGCCCTCCCCCACTCAGCCCTTAGCCCAGCTCCTGTGTCCCTTCCCCAGGGAAGTCTGTCCTGCCAGGTCAGCTCCTCCCCTTGCCTCCTCATCACAGTCATGGTTCTGCTGGCCCCTCAGTCACACCCACCTTTCTTTTCACCTTCTTGAGGGCAGAGAATGCGTCAGTCTGGTTCGCTGTGTGTTCTGGGTGCCTGACACGCAGCAGAGGACGGTACACAGAGGAGCGGCAGGTAGGCAGCTGGCCTTTGCGGAAGCGGGAGGCGTGACATCCGTGGCAGGAGCGGGTTTGGTTTCTCATCTTTGCACCTTCTGGGCCCCAGTGACGCTGCACGCCCAGCTTCTATGCCCTGGTGCCAAATCAAATCTCAGAGGCCAAGTTCTGGGTGAGGTAGAAGAGCCCATGGTGGGTTCCTGGCCTCCAAACGGTGTGTCCCAACCCAGGAGGATGGGATGAGGAGTTCAGTAGTTCAAGGGTGGGCTTGCTGACAAGACGAGGCTGTGTGCAGGATCCACATGTCTCCTCTCTACGTCTGTGGCTCTACTCCTGCCCTGGAACTAGGTCCATCTGCGCTGTTTTTCTAGATTCCATGTATGTGTGTTAATATATGGTATTTGTTTTTCTCTTTCTGACTGACTTCACTCCGTACGACAGACTCTAGGTCTGTCCACATCTCTCTGAATGACTCAGTTTCACTCTTTTTTATGGCCGATACTCCACTGTACATGTGTACCACACCTCTGTAGTCCATCCATCCGTCGGTGGACGTGTAGGTTGTCTGCGGGTCCTGGCTGTAGTCAGTAGTGCGGCTGCTCCTTTCTTGGTTAGCAGCTGTTCGGATTTGCCCTTTGGACCTCCGGGAAGGTCCGGGGGGCTGGAGTCTTGCCGATGAGGAGCGGGGGCCACGGAGCCCCGCAGGGCCCCGCTGGGTCTCAGCAGCCGCCCTCTGTGCGGCGTGGCGAGCCTGACGCGCCGTCTGCCCCCAGGTGTGCTGCGGCTCCTGGAGCACGGGGAGGAGTATGTGTTCACCCTGCCCAGCGCCTATGCCCGGTCCATCCTCACCATCCCATGGGTGGAGCTCGGAGGCAAAGTCAGCATCACCTGCGCCAAGACCGGCTACTCGGCCACCGTCACCTTCCACACGAAGCCTTTCTACGGGGGCAAGGTCCACAGGTAGGCGGCGGCCAGGGCCGGCCCCGGGTCCGTCTGATCACGAGGCCCCAGGTCCCTTCTCTCCATCCGAAGCCTGGGTTCCAGCTGGGAGATGCGTTGATGATCAAACTCCAGTTAACGCGTCCTTTTCAGATGACGGGTCTCCGGGGGAGAGCTCTGACCCCTTCCCAGTCCGGCGAGGTGTGGAGATCAGGGCTTCTGGGGTCATTGTCACCTCTCACTCCCCAGGCCTCCGCCTGACCTGTTCTGACACAGTTGGTCCATGAGCTCCACGCAACACCCTGAGTCCCGTGTCTTTGAGAGCAGGACTGTTTCTGTCCTTTGGGAAGCTAGGAAGCATGCCTTAAGATGTGGAAGGAGACGGCCACTGTTGGAGTGGAGCGTCACCTCGTTTTCATGGTTCTGGCTTTAAGACTCTCCCCCTTTGGAGCAGATCACCGGATAAGCAAGCCCCCATCTTTTACCTTTCCCTTGGAAATTTGTCCTGGGTGGCGTTCCCCTAGGGGTGTTGGAGTGTCCCCCAGACAGTGGATCCCCTCCTGGCCATTTCAGGCTGGACACAGCGGCTCCTAAGAGCCAACTGTGTGTGTCTCTCCCCAGCTCTGTGGCCCCTCATCCCGCCTGGTGGCTTGAGATCCGCCAAGGTTGGGGCAGGGAAGGAATTCACGGAAGGGCTGCAAACCGGGTGTCTCCCCCGTGGCGAGCCCGTTGTTGAAGCGTGACCAGCACAGCACAGACGCCCTTCCCACAGGATCCGCCAGAGGGTCCTGGGTGCGCCCTGGGCCCCCGCCGTGTCCAGGCTCAGGGGGAGTGCTTCCAGGTCTGTGTTCAGAAACTCCATGTTCATCCGGAGTGTGGCCTCTAGGAAAAGAGGACCTGGGCTCCTCCACCTCTCATTCCTGCTGTGTTGTTATGCCCGCAGCAGGCTCCTAGGGAGAGGGAGTGGGCTCTGCCTTCCCCAAGAGCTGAGCCCTTGATTCCCGGGCTGGGTGGGCGAGGCGAGAGGCCGCACACCTCCACCGGGACCCTTGTAAACCAGGCTGCAGGGAGTCGCCCTCGTTTAGTGATTGAAAAGTGCTCCTGAGACTCTTACGTTCTTCTGGTGGTTGAAATGTGCACTATTACTATTATTACTAAAAAAACAGAATTTTTGGCCGCACCCCACAGCATGTAGGATCTAGTTCCCTGACCAACGACCATAGTTCCACCAGGGTTGAACCCACCACCTTGCCCTGGAAGTGTGGAATTTTAACCACTGGACTGCCAGAGAGGTCCCAGAATGTACACTGTTAGGTGCGATTTGAGGAAGAAGGGTGATTTCCACCCCAATAATAACATTTTGCAAAACCTTTGCATGTTTATTAAAACTAAGAAATTAATGAGATTCAACTAAAGAACTCACAATAAAGATCAGTAAAGCATGTATAATTTTAAACTGCCTAATTTGTTGTCAAAAATCAATAAAACAATATTAATTGAAAACAAACTGAGAAGACTGAGGAGGGGATAAATTAGGACTTTGGGATTAACAAATACATACTTTATATAAAACAGGTAAACAACAAGGACCTACTGTATAGCACAGGGGACTCAGTGTCTTCTTATAACCTATAAATGAAAAGAATCTGAAAAATATATATACATGTTCATGTATGTGTGTGTAACTATATGAACCACTATTTTCTTGAAACTAACACAACATTGTAAATTAAGTATACTTCAATTAACAAAAACTAAGCAGTTAACATTGCTGTATCCTTAGACTTTAGTCAGATCTACCTGTTTGCCCACTGATGCCTTCCTTATCTGCTCAAGGATGTTAGATTACATTTTAAGAGCTAGTCTTTGAGCAAAAGAGCAGCCCCATAAAAAAAAAAATCTGCCCATGTGAGCACACCTTTAGAAGTCAGTCTGTGCTCTGATAGACTCACAGTGTGTTCACGGCACTCTTCGTTCACTCAGGGTCACAGCAGAAGTGAAGCACAATCCCACCAACACCATCGTGTGCAAAGCCCATGGGGAGTGGAACGGGACCCTGGAGTTCACCTACAACAACGGGGAGACCAAGGTCATCGACACGACCACACTGCCCGTGTACCCCAAGAAGATCCGCCCCCTGGAGAAGCAGGGCCCCATGGAGTCCAGGTGGGGGCCAAGCTTTGCTGTCCCAGCACGTGACCCTGGCAGAGAGGACGTCCCAGGGGACGGGGCCAGAATCATGCTCTGATTCCTTTAACGCTATCCTCTGGGTGTCACTTACGAATAGACTGGTTGTCGCTTTCAGTTTAGTTGTTCTGCGATCATGGGGCAGAATGTGAAGACAGCCCGCCCGGACTTTACTGCCTGTCTTACAAGAAGTTGTCAGCTCTGCTGGTCTGTTATGTAATCACTAAGTTAAGTACAGAGAGATGTTCGTGATCAAAAAACCATGCAATTAAGCAATGAGATACTTTTTCTTCTTACCAGATTAGCAACATAATTTAAAAAAATTCTGTGCTGGCAAAACTGTGATAAAACTGACACTCTGTGCCAGGAAGGTGCCAGGTTCGCTGCAGGGACCAGTAGCTTTAAATTCATGACTTCTCCTTTATCTTGTAGTCGCTTCTGGGAATCTCATCTAAGGGAGACTCCTTCAATTCACAAAAGGTTTTAAAAATGAAATTTGGGTATGTTTTTTTCGTTAAACAACAAACAGAAACCATCTAACAGTGCAGTGATTTGGAGAAAACAGGTTAAGTGAGTAAAGGAGAATCCACTCTGTCACATGAATATTCTGCAGTCACTTAACGTGATGTTTATGCAGGTATAGAAGCAGAATCTTCTGGAAATGTGCAATTAAAAATTTTTAATCCAGGAGTTCAGCCAAGTTTGCCCCACAGGCCAGATCGCACCTTGTAAACAATTTCTGTAAAATTTTGCGGGAACACCGCCGTGTTCACCTGTTTGCATCTTGTTTGTGGCCACCGTCTTGCGACAATACTAGTGAAATAGTAGTGACCAAGACCACATGGCCTGCAAAGCCTAAAATGTTGGCTCTCTGGCCCTCACAGGAGAACGTTTGCTGGCTCCTGCTCTTATTGAAAAGCATGCTGCTCTATAGAAAGATGACGTGGGATTAACATGAAATCACAGATGATCCCATGAAAGGGTTTGCCATGACCAGAAGAGTTTGCCACCAAATTGGAAAAGTGTTTATTATGTGGAAATGAAGCCAGGGATACCAGTATGTGTAAATCATACGTTGTCACCGAGTTTGCTAGAAAGAGGGCTGCGGTGTCCTGGAAATCTGGCTTTGAGCTAGGAGTCGTCCACTGGTGCCCGTTGATGAGAGTGTAGCCTTCCCCGTGTTGGGAGGGCATAAACCCAGCCCAGTGAGCCGTGATGGGATGTGACCCCTGCCCACGTGGCCTCTGATGACGCCTCCCCCCAGTCAGGAGCCCTGCGGCCCCCTGTCACAGCCCCAGTTGTTTCTGGCGTGGCTGTGGATCACCAAACTGTGATTCCCGTGGGCTGAGCTTCCGAGGATGTCCATGCCTTAGCTGGTCCTTAGGAAGCCTCTTGGAGCCAGGAGCTCAGGCCCCTGCCTGGAGCAGAGCGGATAGGGGATGGAGTGTGGAACGGGAGAGGGGCGGGGGTTGACGCTTCTTGTCTCACACACGTGGACTCCCTGCCACCTGGAGCTGGGCCGTCGGCAAACCCAGCCGCCCACCTTGTTTCCCGTGGTGGGAATGGCCCAGAGGTGCGGTGCCTGCCGTTCGGAGCACCTGAGCCCGCTTACACGCAGGCCAGCCAGGCCCCACCTGCGGAGGCCAAGGAAGGCCCGCCTGGTGGCCTCGGCAGGGAACCCCTACCCCGTTGTGGGAAGAGAAGCTGCTTTTCATCAGCCACCCCCGTCAGCGTGCTCACGATGCCCCGAGCCTGGCCTGCGTGCTCCGCGGCCAGGCCTCCAGGACCTCCCTGCTCTCCGTAAGGGCTCCCCTGGGCTTCCTTTTTGCTTTTCACGCTGACCTGCTCCTACCCTCCCAGCCCTGGAGGCTTTTCTGCCCTGCGTTTTGGCCTGAAATTCAGTGCCTTCCCCGGCGAGCCCTGGCTTGCCCCTCCAAGGGGCTCCAGGTGGAGCCTGTGAATGAAGGGGCTGAGGCCTTGAAGTGGGCTGGCTCCTTGCTCACCAGCCGCGGGGGCTCTCTGCCCTCTAGTTTTGAGGCCGCTATCCTATGATGGGACTTGTCAGGGGAAGTCCTGTCCTGGGAGCACCCCCACCCTGGATGTCCCGGCACCCGGTCGTTCCGTCTGCACGAGATGTGTGTTGAAGGTGGGGGCAATGGAAAAGCCAGTGTGAGGCAGCGACCAGCCCGCCCTGTCTGTTTCCCAGCCCCCTTTCCTCTTTGAGTCCACCTCTTCCCCTCTAAGCTCTCAGGGTGCGGTAGAAAGAGCGAGGGCTGGGAGCCCGCTTGGACCTGGCTTCCTGCCCCGCTCCAGAGCTTTCTCCTGTGTGCGCTGGGAGCCGGGATGCCACTGTCCCCAGCGCTTTGTGCGGTGGGGCAGTGAGCGGGGCGGGCAGTCTGGCCTCTGCAGCCTGAGCCCAGCTCCCGTCTGGACTTGGATTCCCCAGGAGGGCTGCCGCCTTGGCCGGCTCGGCCGCTCCACCGCTGACTCCCTGGCCTAGGAGCTAACAGGGCTCCTGTGCTCAGCCTGCTGCAGAGGTATCCGTGTCCCCCAGGCCAGGGAGGGCGTGCTCGCCGCGGAGAAGCCTGCCGTTTCTTTTGTGCAGATCTGGGCGGGTCCTGATATGAGAAAGTGAAGAAGTGTCCCCTTCACCTAAATGCGGGTTCCCCCCCCCCCCAACTCAGCTCCAGCACAGGGTGGGACTGGGGGGAGGTGTTTCCTGAGGAGGGAAGCCGATGGCTTCTCCAGTAAACGAATGAATGAATGAGTCTGCGTGTAGACACCGGAAGGTGGTGGATCCTCCAGTGTCTGTAACTCCTAGTATGGGGTTCCCCTGCGGGAGCAGCCACTGTTTACATCCATCAACTTGCTGACCTCGGGCAGCTGGCTGCGCTTGGTGGGGGTCTTGTTTTCTCTGCTTTAGGATGGGGTCCTAACATCACGTCTGTGTCACTGGGGTGTTGTGATGATGAGTTAATGTAAACTGCCTATAAACGAGGTGCCCACCGCGTGGCAGGGTCTGCGTGGATTCTGTCTGCAGGGAGCAGCGGGATTCCTCCCGTCACCCCTAGACTGGTCCCTGGGCTCTCAGAGCCCGGGAGGGCAGAGGGGATTCAGAGTTGGGTGCAGATGGGGCTCCGGGCCTTCCTCGCCGGGACCGCAGCCTCGGCCGCTGGCCCTGCCTGACTGCTAACTGTGCCCCCCGTGTTCCCCCAGGAACCTCTGGCGGGAGGTGACCCAGTGCCTGCGCCTAGGGGACATGGAGGCGGCCACCGAGCAGAAGCGGCGGCTGGAGGAGAAGCAGCGGGCGGAGGAGCGGAAGCGGGAGAACCTCCGCGCGCCCTGGCGGCCCAAGTACTTCATCCAGGAGGTGACCCGGCCGGCGTCCGGGGCGGGGTGGGCGGGCTGTCCGTCACGGCCGCGGGCCGGGCAGGGAGGGCGGGGGAGGACCGGGCACCGCGGCCGCGGCCCCAGGGCCCTGAGTGCCGGCTGCCCTCACGTTTCCCGTGGAGGAGCGCCCCTGCCGGTGGGGAGGTGCACTTGGGGGCCGCGGCTCGGGACGCGTCGGCTTAACAGAGATCGTAGACCTGCTGCTCTGCCTTCTATAGCAAATTAGTGGGAAAGGCTGGCCCAACCCACCTCCTCACCTGGGAAGGTTGGGACCTTCCTATGACAAGCACCTCTTTAGAGCTTTGCCTCCTGTGGGGCCAGTGGAATGGACTTGGAGGGAGAGACTGGTGGGGGGTGGGGGAGGGTTGTCCCAGGTCACCATGAATCCTGGGGAAACCACTTCTCCGACCCAGCACCCTGCCCACCTGCTGGTCAAAGCGCCGCGTGCCCAATCTTTGTGGCGCAGCTGGGCAGCATCCTGAGAACATAATTGGAAACAACAAAAGTGCAGGAGCCACAGTTTTTCAGGCAGGGGGTCAGGAGTCTGAGACAATCAATGAGAAACAGGCCGGTGGGGACCAGACAGACCCCAGTCTGTACCTGAAGGGGTGGATGCTACTCACCTCCAGGCCATCACAGGCCGATGACCCAGTTCTTCACGAGAAGCCAGAAATCAGCATTTCTGTGGGAGATCAGATACTCAGCTGGTGTTGAGGAATCTTGAAAGGTTTAAATGCTGAGGGCCAGTGGCAGTCTGTCTGGACTGTCCCTGTCTGGGTGCTGGCGGGGTCTGACTTGCGCTCCGTGGAAGCATGACCCCGAGTAGCCGGAAGGCTGCAGGGAGAGAGGGTGACCATCAGGTGGGCTGGGACCACCCCCCAGAGGCTGCAGCCAGGGCTGTGGGCTGAGCGTTGGCGTCACGGTTGGCCGCTGCCTGAGACAGGAAGCCTGCCTGGGGACACTGAGCGGGTCCTTGTCTGGAGGGCTTGCCCAGGGCAGGTGACTCTATATTAGGGTTCTCCAGGGAAACAGCACAGAACCAACAGGAGATAGGAGTTCATGTAGATTTATGATGAGATGGTGGAGGCTGCAAAGCTACGAGATCTGTGGGTTGCAAGCTGGAACTGCGGGAAAGCCAGTGGTTTATTCACTCCAAAGCCTGAGACCCGGTGAGTTGATGGTGTGAACCTCTGCTCAAGGGCAGAAGTCCAGATGAGTGAGGCAGGACAGACAAGGCCGATCCTTACCTCCTCCACCTTCGGTTCCACTCCGGCGGGGGGAGATGGGGTTATCCCCTCCCCCGCACGGGGGCAGGGTATCTACCGCACCCCACCCATGCCACCCTCCTCCAGAAACACCCTTACCCTCAGACTCAGAAACAAAACTTAACTCGGGGCTGGTCACATCGACACATCAAAGTAACTATTACGGGATCCCCCAGGATCCGACTGTGAGCTAGATATCGTCTCCCAGAGACAGCTGTGTGGCTTGGCTTCTGTGGAACGCTGCACGTGAAGAAGTAAAATGACAGCAAGCCCCATTCTTTTCCCCCTAGAGGGCGTACTAAAAGCCAGTCAGTTTCTAACGGAGGTTTGAGGACACCTGAAGGATACAGACCACCCCAGCCTGGTTGCCGAGCAGTAGGCTCCTCTAGGCGGGCGCCGGGCCCCACGCCACTGGGAGCCTCGGCTTTTCCTCACTGGTGCCGTGTGTGACTGGTGTCGTCTCCCGGGGCTGCCACCTGCTGTGGCCTTTAGCCAGCTGTAAAGTCATTGCCCTGGGCAGGCTCCTCCTGCTCAGGCCCTTGTGTTTTCTCTTTCTTGTCCGTTCATCCAAATACCGTCCTTTTTTTCCCTCCTGTCCTGCCGTTTCAAGGTGCTTTTTCTTTTGGGGCCAATTAATCTTCCTTGATGGAAGCCAGACAGGCCGTCCGCCGCCTCTGTGTTGTTTTGGTCATTTCGTGGGGTTTCCTCCTGAAGTGGCAGATGCGAAGGACCCGGGGGCGCCAGGAGGGTTGGTGAGACCAGCAGCCGGGCTGGGCTGTGCGCCGTGGGGAGCGAGGCCGGGGCGCAGGCTGGTGGGAGCCAGCGCTGCTCTGCAGGGTCCTCAGGGCTGGGCGGGGAGGACCCCTTTGCTTCTGCCCTCGCCTCGCCGACAGTCCCCACGTATTGACGAGTCCTCCTGTCTCTTGCAGGGTGACGGCTGGGTGTACTTCAACCCCCTGTGGAAGGCACACTGATGGTTGGAGAGGCAGAGCTTTCAGAAATAGCCCTGATTTTGTAGGAATTAAAGTGGTACGGTATCAAGGTTCTGCGGGTCTTCCCTGAGACCACCCGAGAACACTCAAGACGCGGTACCTGAGAGAGAGATTCTGTTGTGAACGATGCGCCCCCAGACTCTGCCGTGGGATCGAGCTTATTCAAGAGCCATGTGGGCTTGCGTGTGCACATGTGTCTGTGTGCAGAGCTCCCCGCACACCGTCTGTTCACACGCATGCGCTCTGTCTGCTGGGTATCACTACACACGGAAGCACCGCACTTACCAACAGCGATGTGGGTGATTATGAGCTCCTTTTAATCAATGAGGTTTCAAGTTTTCTAGTTTTCACTTTTGCCAAAAAATGTTTTGCACTTACAAAGTATTCTCCAGTCGACAAGTCCTGTCCAGACGAAGGTGAACGGGCGTGGCCGGACTGCCATCCGTCTGGTGGAAGGTGGCTGCCACTTCACATCATGGCTGTGATTCCCACTCTGCCCCCAACTTCGTTGTTTGTTTGTCCATGCTCAAGACAGATCATCTGCATCTCCTGCGGGATGGGGAGTTGGTAGGAAGCTGTTAAAGGTGTAGGCTGGAGCCTTCCCGGATGGAGCGCCCCCTGGGAGAGCCCACAGCCAGGCCTGCCTTGGGATGGTCCTCCCACGTCCTTGCCCCAGAAGCTTTCTGATGATTTCTTATGCTCAAAGTGCTAGGCATAGTTTTCAGAAGCTGCTGCTTTCATGGTAGAAAACAAGTCCTGTGGAGACTTCACTACTTTTATCTTTGGAAAAAGGGCTTTAGAAGTGAGATATACGCATGCACATACAAACATGCACTACCACAGCCTTGTATTTCGTTTGGGGAAAGAGAAAAGAATACCCAGTGAATTTTTTTTTTTTTTAAGCACATCTCCCTCTCTTGTTTGACCCAAACTCTGCAAGGAAACCACTGTGATTAAAACATCCATACAGCCTGCCTAAGTGTTCCATGGTTTCAGTTCAGTTCCAGTCTTCAGCCTTTACAAATGAGGTCAAGACATGACCAGAATATAAAGCAAGGAGAAAATGAAGTATTTGATCTTTGCTCAATGCTTAATTTATTTTTTACTGTGCCACTCTGAGAATATTTATACAATCCAGTAGCATGAATGCTTCTCTGTAGTAATACGAATTCTGTGCCTTTCGTCTGCTTTCTTAAGACCAATTGTTCACACTTTGTAGACATTAGACAAATATATTTCGATTAAATACTCTACTTATCTGCGTGTCTGTGCTTGATTTTCAGGGATTCCAAAGTTCTGTTGGAATTGGTGGCTCTGCATGAACTCATCTTTTATTGATTAGTGTTCATTTGATGTGAACAGCCATTATATTTCCATCAAAACAGTGTTTTAAACACATTAAACATCATATATGGATATTTTCTGATAAGTTCATAAGAAAATTTAACTTATATCAGGGAATGGTCTTGTTTTGAGAAGTGACTTACCAGGCAAAATGATAAGGTAAGCCTGTTCTGGTTCATTGTCTTAAGACATCTAGAAGGAGAAAGTGGAATCATTTTATTTCTGAGAGGGAAAGCAGAATAGATATATTTTGAGAGGGAAATCTATAGTGAGGAGACTGCAAAGTAATCACCGTGTGTTTTTAGGTTTTCCCGTCTTACACCAGGGCATAAACTATCTGGGAGGTAAAAAATGGAGATCCATCACTTTTCTTTTTTTTTTGGTCATGGGGGGTGGTTCATTTTGCCTTTTAAAATATTGTGAAACATCATATAAAGAATTACAAAAAGCATATTACAGTTTCAGGAATATTTATAAACACCCATGTACCCACCGCCTGGGGAAAGAGACCTGTTTGTCCACACCTTGAAAGCCACCTTTGTGCCTCTGCAGAATTGCATTGTTTTTACAACAATCATCCTAATGGGTGTGAAGAGTTATCTCATTGTGGGTTTGACTTGCATTTCCCTAATGATTTTTAGTGATGTTGACCGTCTTTCCCATCTATTTCTTGACCATTTGTGTATCTTCTGGAGAAACGTCTGTTAAAGTCCTTTGCGCAGTTTCTAATTGCGTTCTTTTCTATATTGTTAATGTGCATGATTTGCAAATGTTTCCTCCCATTCTGTGGGGTGACTTTTCACTCTGTTGATAACTGTCCTTTGATGCACACGAGTATTTAACTTTCATGAAGTCCAGTTTTTTCCTGGGCTCCGTGTGGCTCATCTTGTGCTTTGGATATCAAATCCAAGAAATTATTGCCAAATCTAATTTCCCCTTATGTTGTCTTCTAAGAGTTTCATAGTTTTAGCTCTTAGGTTTTACATTTTTGATCCAGTTCAAGTGAACTTTTGTATATGGTGTTAGGTAAGTGTCCAATTTTATGACTCTGCATATTGATATCCTGTTTTCCTGGGACCATTTGTTGGAAACACTCTTTTCCCCATTGAATGGTTGTCTTATCGAAAATTTGATGATCTGTGAAGGGTTTATTCCTGGACTCCCTAGTCTGTTCCATTGGCATAGGTCTGATTTTATGCCAGTACCAGTTTTGAAATCTGGAAGTGAGACTTTCTCTATTTTGTTTCAGTTCAGTTGCTCAGTCATGTCCGACGCTTTCCGACTCCATGGACTGCAGCAAGTCAGGCTTCCCTGTCCATCATCAACTCCTGGAGCTTGCTCAAACTAATGCCCATCAGGTCAGTGATGCCATCAACCATCTCACCCTCTGTCATCCCCTTCTGCCGCTGTCTTCAATCTTCCCCAGCATCAGGGTCTTTTCCAATGAGTCAGCTCTTTGCATCAGGTAGCCAAAGTATTGGAGCTTCAGCTTCAACATCAGTTCTTCCAATGAACATTCAGGACTGATTTCCTTTAGGATGGACTGGTTTGATCTCCTTGCAGTCCAAGGGACTCTCAAAAGTCTTCTCCAACACCACAGTTCAAAAGCATCATCAGTTCTTTGGCACTCAGCTTTCTTTATAATCCAACTCTCACATCTAGGACATGACTACTTGACTAGAGGGACCTTTGTTGGCAGAGTAATGTCTCTGCTTTTTAATATACTGTCTAGGTTTGTCATAGCTTTTCTTCCAAGGAGTAAGCATCTTTTAATGTAATGGCTGCAGTCACCGTCTGCAGTGATTTTGAAGCCCAAGAAAATAAAGTCTGTCACTGTTTCCATTGTTTCCCTATCTATTTCCCATGAAGTGATGGGACTAGATGCCATGATCTTACTTTTCTGAATGTTGAGTTTTAAGCCAACATTTTCGCTCTCCTCTTTCACTTTCATCAAGAGTTCTAAAGAGTTCCTTTTCTCTTTCTGACATAAGGGTGGTGTCATCTACATATCTGAGGTTGTTGATATTTTTCCCACCAGTCTTTTTTTTTTTTTTTTTAGACGTACTTTAATTTTTTTTTCCATTTATTTTTATTAGTTGGAGGCTAATTACTTTACAGTATTGTAGTGGTTTTTGCCATACATTGACATGAATCAACCATGGATTTACATGTGTTCCCCATCCCGATCCCCCCTCCCGCCTCCCTCCCCATCCCATCCCTCTGGGCCTTCCCAGTGCACCAGCCCCGAGCACTTGTCTCATGCATCCAACCTGGGCTGGTGATCTGTTTCACCCTTGATAATATACATGTTTCGATGCTGTTCTCTCGAAATATCCCACCCTCGCTTTCTCCCACAGAGTTCAAAAGTCTGTTCTGTACATCTTTGTCTTTCTGTTTTGCATCATTATTGTTACCATCTTTCTAAATTCCATATACATGCATTAGTATACTGTATTGGTCTTTATCTTTCTGGCTTACTTCACTCTGTATAATGGGCTCCAGTTTCATCCATCTCATTAGAACTGATTCAAATGAATTCTTTTTAATGGCTGAGTAAGATTCCATGGTGTATATGTACCACAGCTTCCTTATCCATTTGTCTGCTGATGGACATCTAGGTTGCTTCCATGTCCTGGCTATTATAAACAGTGCTGCGATGAACATAGGGGTGCACATGGAGAAAAGGGAACCCTCTTACACTGTTGGTGGGAATGCAAACTAGTACAGCCACTATGGAGGACAGTGTGGAGATCTCTTAAAAAACTGGAAATAGAACTGCCGTATGACCCAGCAATCCCACTTCTGGGCATACGCAGATAGCCAGTTGCAGCCAAAGATGGAGCAGCTCTATACACTCAGCTGAAACAAGACTGGGAGCTGACTGTGACTCAGATCATGAACCCCTTATTGCCAAATTCAGACTTAAATTGAAAGTGGGGAAAACCACTGGACCATTCAGGTATGACCTAAATCAAACCCTTATGACTATACGGTGGAAGTGAGAAATAGATTTGAAGGGACTAGATCTGATAGAGTCCTTGATGAACTATGGATGGAGGTTTGTGACATTGTACAGGAGACAGGAATTAAGATCATCCCCAAGAAAAAGAAATATGAAAAAGCAAAATGGCTGTCTGAGGAGGCCTTACAAATAACTGTGAAAAGAAGAAAAGCAAAAAGCAAAGGAGAAAAGGAAAGATATACCCATTCGAATGCAGAGTTCCAAAGAATAGCAAGGAGAGATAAGAAAACCTTCCTCAGTGATCAATGCAAAGAAATAGAGGAAAATAATAGAATGGCAAAGACTAGAGATCTCTTCAAGAAAACTAGAGATACCAAGGGAACATTTCATGCAACGATGGGCTCAATGAAGGACAGAAATGGTAGGGACCTAACTGAAGCAGAAGATACTAAGAAGAGGTGGCAAGAATACACAGACAAACTGTACAAAAAAGATCTTCAGGACCCAGATAATCATGATGGTGTGATCACTCACACTCACCTAGAGCCAGACATCCTGGAATGTGAAGTCAGGTGGGCCTTAGGAAGCATCTCTATGAACAAAGCTAGTGGAGGTGATGGAATTCCAATTGAGCTGTTTCAAATCCTAAAAGACGATGCTATGAAAGTGCTGCACTCAATATGCCAGCAAATCTGGAAAATTCAGCAGTGGTCACAGGACTGGAAAAGGTCAGTTTTCATTCCAATCCCAAAGAAAGGCAATGCCAAAGAATGCTGCTCAAACTACCACACAATTGCACTCATCTCACATGCTAGTTAAAAGTAATGCTCAAAATTCTCCAAGCCAGGCTTCAGCAATACGTGAACCATGAACTTCCAGATGTTTAAGCTGGTTTTAGAAAAGGCAGAGGAACCAGAGATCAAATTGCCAACATCTGCTGGATCATCAAAAAAGCAAGAGAGTTCCAGAAAAATATCTATTTCTGCTTTATTGACTATGCCAAATCCTTTGACTATGTGGATCACAATAAACTGTGGAAAATTCTGAAGGAGATGGGAATACCAGACCACCTGACCTGCCTCTTGAGAAACTTGTATGCAGGTCAGGAAGCAACAGTTAGAACTGGACATGGAAGAACAGACTGGTTCCAGATTGGGAAAGGAGTACATCAAGGCTGTATATAGTCACCCTGCTTATTTAACTTGCATGTGGAGTACATCATGAGAAACGCTGGACTGGAGGAAGCACAAGCTGGAATCAAGATTACTGGGAGAAATATCAATAACCTCAGATATGCAGATGATACCACCCTTATGGCAGAAAGTGAAGAACTAAAGAGCCTCTTGATGAAAGTGAAAGAGGAGAGTGAAAAAGTTGGCTTAAAGCTCAACATTCAGAAAACTAAGATCATGGCATCTGCTCCCATCACTTTATGGGAAATAGATGGAGAAACAGTGGCTGACTTTATTTTTGGGGGCTCCAAAAATCACTGCAGATGGTGATTGCAGCCATGAAATTAAAAGATGCTTACTCCTTGGAAGCAAAATTATTACCAACCTAGATAGCATATTAAAAAGCAGAGACATTACTTTGTCAACAAAGGTCCGTCTAGTCAAGGCTATGGTTTTTCCAGTAGTCATGTATGGATGTGAGAGTTAGACTATAAAGAAAGCTGAGTGCCGAAGAATTGATGCTTTTTAACTGTGATGTTAGAGAAGACTCCTGAGAGTCACTTGGACTGCAAGGAGATCCAACCAGTCCATTCTAAAGATCAGTCCTGGGTGCTCATTGGAAGGACTGATGCTGAAGCTGAAACTCCAGTACTTTGGCCACCTGATGCGAAAAGTTGACTCATTGGAAAAGACCCTGATGCTGGGAGGGATTGAGGGCAGAAGGGGATGACAGAGGGTGAGATGGTTGGATGGCATCACCGACTCCATGGACCTGAGTTTGAGTAAACTCCAGGAGTTGGTGATGGACAGGGAGGCCTGGCGTGCTGCGATTCATGGGGTCGCAGAGTCGGACACGTCTGAGCGACTGAACTGAACTGAACTGAACTGACCTAATAACTTCAGTTGACCTCTCCATGATTGATTCTTTCTTCCTGTTAAAACACTCTAATTTTTTCAGCTCCAGAATCTGATTTTTCTAAAAAGATAATTTCTTAGTTGATACTCTGTATTTTCTTGAATTACTTTAGTTTGTTGTTTTATTCCTATATTTAAGACAGTTGGCTTTAAGTCTTTGTCTAATATATCTGATGCCAATTTCTTAAAGATGATTGCTGTTTTCCTCTTCCTCTATTATATAGGCCATGTTTTTTCTGTTTCTTTGTATCTCTTGTGATATTTTGTTGAACACTGGGCATTTGAAAAAAATAACCATCTATCCCAGTGTTTTCACTGCTGCACACCAGGGAAGACCTTCACTGATGTGTAAGGCGTCTGAGCCTTGGGATCAGCCTGAGGTGGACATTTCTCTGTTTTTCTGAGCACATGTCCTGTCTGGGGCTGTGTACCATTGAGTCCACCTTATATGTGACTGTTTTTACATGTCTTAATTTTTGAGACTTTCCCTTTAGCTTCTTCTCAGGACCTTAGACACTTTTGTTGTTCTACCCGTAATTTCTTGCCCAGGCATCTCCATGTCTGTAGTCTCACTATAGCCATTCTGTTGTTTTTTAAATACTGGAGTAGCGCTGGAGTAGCGTGTTTCAGGTGTACAGAGAAGGGATTTGATTTTATATATACACGCACACCTATTCCTTTTCACATTCTTTTCCCTATCTAGATTGCTACAGAATAGCTAGTGGAGTTCCCTGTGCTATGCAGTGGGTCTTTGTTGATCATCTCACATATGTTAGTGTGTATATTCCAACCCCAAACCACACTCTCCCTTTCACCTTTATCCCAACCCACCTTCCCCCTTTCATAACCATAAACTAATTTTTAAGTCTGTGAGTCTCTCTGTTTTTTAAGTTTATTTATGTCAGTTTTTTTAGATTCCACTCATATGGTATTTCTCTTATTTAACTTAGTAGGATAATCTCCAGGCACATCCATGTTTCTGCAAATGGCATTATTTGATTCTAATGGTTGGGTAATATTCCATTCTGTATATATACCCATCTTTATCCATTCATTTGTTGGACATTGGGATTGCTTCCATGTCTTGGCTATTGTAATCAGCACTGCAGTGAACATTGGGGTGCATGTGTCCTGTTGAATTATGGTTTCCTCTGGATATATGCCCAGGGGTAGGATTTCTGGATCATATGGTTAACTGTTTTCAGTTTTTTGAGGAACTTCATGGTGTTCTCCATAGTGGTTGTACCAATTTACATTCCCTCCAACAGTGTAGAAGAGTTCCCTTTTCTCCATGCCCTCTCCAGCATTTATTGTAGACTTTTTGATGGTCTCTTACTGTAGGTTTTGAGTATGTTTTCATGGGCCTCCTGGAGAAATGTCTAGGTCTTCTGCCCTTTTGACTGGGTTTTGTTTTTTATATTAAGCTGCATGAGCTGTTTGGAGATTTTGTAGATTAATACCTGGTGGTTTGTATCATTTGCAAATATTTTTTTTTCCCCATTCTGTGGACTGTCTTTTCACTTTATGGTTTTCCTTCACTGTGCAAAAGCTTTTGAGTTTACCTAAGTCCTATTTATTTACATTACTCTAGGGGACAGCTTGAAAAAGATACTTCTATAATTTATGTGAAAGTGTTCTTCCCCATGTTTTCCTGTTTTATAGTAGTAGGTTCTTACATTTAGATCTTTCTTATTTTTGTGTATAAAGAATGTCCTAATTTGTTTTACATGTAAGCTGTCTAGTTTTCTCAGCACCATTTATTGAAGAGACTGCCTTTCTTCCATTGTATAGTCTTCCCTTCTTTATCATAGATCGACCATAGTTTTATGGGTCATTTCTGGGCTTTCTACCCTGTTCTGATGATCTGTATTACTGTTTTTGTGCCAGTACCACACTATATGACTGTAGCTATGTAATATAGTTGAAGTCAGGGAACCTGATTTCTCCAGGTCTGTTTTTCTTTCTCAAGCTTTCTTTTGGTGTTCAGGGTATTTTGTGTTATAAAAGCAAAAAGCATTTTTGTTCTAGTTTTATGAACAGTGTCTGCCTCTTTCTGCAGCGTTCCCAGGCTGAGATCTGAGCCATACCACTTTTCTCTAACAAGTTAGAGTGAAAAGATTTTTTTGCTTCAGGTAGCCCTAGATACATCAGAATGTTGCAGGTAAATTCTGTTCCTTGAGAGGGGACACTGTGAAGTATATGCCCAGTAGTGGGATTGCTGGGTCATGGGGTAGTTCCATTTTTAGTATTTTATAAAACCTCCAGACTGTTCTCCATAGTGGCTGTATCAGTTTACATTCCCACTAACAGTGCAAGGGTTCCCTTTTTTCCACAGCCTCTCCAGCATTTATTGTTGTAGATTTTTTGATAATGGCCATTTCTGACATGTCTGCATTTTTGTAATAGTGATGTTGAGCATCTTTTCATGTGCCTCTTGGCCATCTGTATGTCTTCATGGGAGAAATGTCTATTTAGATCTTCTGCCCATTGTTGGTTGAGTTCTATATATATTCTGGAGATAAATCCTTTGTTCATTGCTTCACTTGCAGCTATTTCCCCCCATTCTGAGGGTTGTCTTTTTGTCTTGTTTATGGTTTCCTTTGCTGTGCAAAAGCTTTTAATTAGGTCCCCCCCCCTTTTTTCTATTTTCATTACTCTTAAATGTAGGTCAAAAACTACAAAGGTACAGTAACTAAGACAGTATGGTTTTGATATAAAAACAGAAATATGAATCAGTGGTATAGGACAGAAAGTCCAGAGCTAAACTCATGCACCTATGGTCACCTAATGAGTGACAAAGGTGGCAAAAATATACAGTGAAGACAGCCTCTTCAATAAATTGGTGCTGGGAAAACTGGACCGTTCCATGTAAAAGGATGAAATCAGAACACTTCCAAACATAGCACTATTTAAATGTGACTTTTCCCTGACTGGGCATATGTTCAGTGCTATAGACCACTGACGGTTTTCCAGAACCCCTACAGCCAGTTTCTAGTTGCTTCAAAGGCCTGGAGCTTCCAGTCTGCAACCTTGGTCTCGGGTGTGCTAAAATCAAGTGCACAGTGTAAAGTAGAAGCAGACACATGTAATCACAATCCAACCCAAATGAAACATGCTGTCACCCCAGAGCCTTTTTCTATAATCAAAGTCCCCATTATTGTCCCCCAACTCTCCTCCCCCAGAGTTGGCCTATAATCCAAGTTTGTGAGTAAATCACATCCTGGTTTGCTTTATAGCTTTAATACAATGTACACATTCCTAAATGATACAGTTAGCCTGCTTTTGAACTGCATATAAATGGAATCATATATTCTTTGGATTGTAAACTCAAAACTTTTTATGATCATCAATGTTATTCCTTATAAATGTAGTACACTTTTTTCTTCTATACTGTTCCTTAATATGAATCTATTGCTATCAATTTATTTTAGCTACTTTTGACAGACTTTAGAATTGCAGGGATATGGGATCTATATCTTCAGTGTGTATCAGCTAACTCCTGAGTCGTCTTAAATTTTAAGTTCCCATCAGCAATCTATATGTTTGTATTTTGGCTAACCTGATGGGTATGTTTATTTCCCATTTGGATTTCTTCCGTTAAGGACTAATCAGAAACCATCATGTTTGTTCCCTAAGCATTCTTTACAGAGTCTGGACATTAATGCTACATCTGCTGCAGGCTGAGTGACGACACGTCCTCGTTCAGCCGAGACCCCAGTGTAGGCCTGCGGTCTCGGTAAATATTTAACGGTCACTGAACAAAGGTATAGAACTTACATTACCTAAGTTCAAGATTTACTGAGAAGCTATAGTTATCAGTGTATCAAGAAGATACACACAGATTGATGAAACAGATTAAGAATGTTGGTCAGTTTTCAAGTCTTTTCAACAAATGATGTTGGCTCAACTGAAAACACTCACACCTCAAGTCATATACAAAAACTAATTCAACAGATTGCAGATCTAAAAGTTAATTCTGTGTTGGCCAAAAAGGTACGAAATGGGAGGTTTCTTAACTATAATGAGTCTTTTTCTACTCCTGGTCAAAGGGAGCTAAGAGAAACTTATTATCCACCTTCTACACTATCTGTTGCCTCAAATAGCTAGAGCCATAAAAACATTAAAAAACAGATCTTGCTTTATCTACCCGGCCTGTCTGAATAATTACGACAGCGTGCTGAGGTTCAGAGAATGCACTGTCGTCAGTGTGTCTGGCTGCCGTTGATCTTGAGTTTTCAATCAATCTTCTTCTATCTCCAGCTTTTACTGAAAGCCAATTCAACAAAAGCAGTTTGTACTCTAATCAAAATGCCTCCAAGATCTTAGAAATAAGACAACTCACCAAGAAGAGTCCATATTCTCCACATAAATAAAATATTAAGAGCTAGACAATCTGAATTTTGTGGCTCCCAGAGATGGTCACAATGTCTAGCTATTATATACCAAGATAGAGGTGAACATGTTCAGAAACATATGCTATGTTTTAGGATTGAAAGGACCATCAGTGATTTTGTTCCTAATATTCTGCTTCTGACAGTAGTGAACTGGGGGAGTTTGGACCAACTCTTTAGCTAAAGCCAAGTAGTAAAGCTGGACAAGTGAAAGTCACTTAGTCGTATCCAACTCTTTGTGACCCCATGGACTATACAGTCCACGGAATTCTCCAGGCCAGAATACTGGAGTGGGTATCCTTTCCCTTCTCTGGGGGAATCTTCCCAACCCAGGTCTCCTTATTGCAGGTGGATTCCTTACCAGCTGAGTCACCAAGGAAGTGGACAAGAAATAATACCTGTTTTAAGACTTCACAGAACCAAGACTGCATCACCACACAGAATCCAGAAGATGGAAATCCTGAGAGAAAGGCCTGGCATTTGAGGCCATTTCCCCCTGGAAACTGGCAGAGACAGAACTGCAATTTACTAAGAGAACAAAGGCTGGTATTAAAACCTGCATGGATGAGGTCCTTGCAGGGTTTCAGTCTGGGAATCATGAACCAGCCCTCAGAGAGATGGCAGGCTACAGCTCTGTGATTAAGGCTTGCTATGAATCATTAGGTACCTGGCAGAAACAAAATCGTCTATAAAGGAAAATCTCTTTGACCTTAAGTTACTTGTACAATTTCTTATATATGTTCAGGATACACCATCTGCCCCCTCTCCTCCACACATTAAGAGGAAACACAACAGAAACAAGACCCATAAGAACGTGAGTGAATTAATGGGCTAATCAGACACACTTTATGTTCACTTGATCAAAGACTGTCAGTAGTCAGCTATAAAACCATAAAAAGAAACAGATTTGGCATGGGGAGAAATTCTAAAATTGAAAATAAGTAAAAAACTCAATGGATGGCCAGCCTTAACATCATACTAGCTACACCTGATGAGAAGCAAATCAAGAGAAAATACACAGAATGGAGACGGAAAAGGAGACAGCCAATACAGAAGGCTTAATTATATGTTCAAGTGGAGTCTTGGAGAGCAAAGAGAATGGGGCAGAAGCAATATTCCAAGTGATTATTGGGAACTTAAAAAGCCCAACAAGCTACAAAGCTAAACACTGAATAAATCTAGAGTAGGATACATTGAAGGACGAAAAACATCATGCGGTCACCTTAAGCAAGCTGATATAACAATCAGACAAAATAGACTTTAACAAAAGGCATTACTGAAAATAAATCCTGGTAGTCCCCAAAATTGAAGGTTCAATTTACCAATAAAAGCTGTAAATGTATATACACCTAATAATCTGGGTCCAAACATATAAAAAAGTTCAAAGAGGGACAAGCAAACCTGTAACAGTTGACAATGTCAATACATCCTTCTCAGCAAACAGAACAAACTTCAAGGAGATTTTATACACATAAATTGGACCACAGAGCAAATTTCAAACATCTTCCAAGGAGTAAAATTTAGACTATCTGACTACAGTGCAGTTAAGGTAGAAACTGAAAAGGATAACTAGAAAACCACTATATCTGAAAAATCAAGAAATGTACATCTAAAAAAATAACCCAAGGTTCAAAGAAGAAAGTACACAAAATACGCATTAAACTCAGTGACAGTTCACATCAATGAATGAAACAGACTATGCTTGGGATAAATTTAGAACTTTAAAATCATGTACCACACTAAGATGAAAAGAATACCTCTCCTTTAAGGAAACAACACAATGACATAAAAACATACTGTAGAAAATGTCAACAAAGCCATAAACAAGCTGGTCTTTGATAAAAACTGAAGGGTAATGAGGGAGAGATGGGACAAACAGGGAGAAGAAAGAAAACCAACTTCAGAAACGACAAGGACATCACTATACAATCTGTGGACAGTAAAGTAACTGTTAAAGTGATATTAGCAACAATTTTACATTCACCTATTTGAAAATTTAGACAAAAATGGACAAATTCCTTGAAAAATTTACCAACTCTGACAAAAAATTAAAAAATCAAACTGTGTAAGATTATTAAATCTAATCAATTCAGTCATTTTATATTCAAAGAGAAATACACGCCCAAATGGTTGCACCAGCAAATTCCATGAAACATTGATCGTTATCCCAGGAAGGCAAATTTAACAATGTAAACAAAGAGTCTCTATAATTCACTGTGTTAACAGAATAAAGGAGAAAAACGAAAATCATCTCAATAAACCAAGAAACAACTCCTTCACATGTAATAAACTCAGGAAACGGGAAAATATGCACTCAATCCAATCAAAGATACCAACAGAAAGTCTACAGTAAACATACTTAAGGGCTTCCCTGATGGCTTAGATGGTAAAGAATCTGCCCGCAATGCGAGAGACCAGAGTTTGACCCCTGCCTGGAGAAAGGAATGGCTATCCACTCTGGTATTCTGGCCAGGAGAATCCCCATGGACAGAGGAGCCTGGTGGGCTACAGTGCATGGGGTCACAGAGTTGGACACGACTGAGCAACTAACACATTCAAACACATTTAAAGAAGAAACACTTATAACTTCCTTTGTAAGACAGGAACAAGATAAAGATGTTACCTGTTCTATGCAGTACTAGACTCAACGTCCTGACCAGTGCGGCAAAAACAAAGTCAAATATATAATCACTTCAAGAGGAGAGATAAAAAACTACCCTTGTTTCCTAATTACAATGGCATATGTTTATATCAACAATCTAAAACACCTATTTAAAAACAATACAGAAATTAAAGATGACCCAGACTGCTATAAATAGGATACGCCATATTCACAGAAGACTCAAAGGTGCTAATTTTTCTTAATCTATAGTTTCAATGCTCACTGCCCAGTCAAAAGCTCAACAAGTTTTTTCTTTCTTTTCTGGTATCACTTTATAAACTGGTTCTAAAATTTATGTGGAGAAAACAAAGGATCTGAAACAGCCAAACTAGGTCAAAGAAGGTGGAGTGGGACTTACATCACCATCTGAAATCAATAAATGCAAAAATTAGATTCACATATGGAGAAAAAACAAAAACATAACCAACCCAAAACAAAACCCAAACTACTCAACTGAATTCCAGGCAGACTGCAAAGCTAAGTATAAAAGATAAAACAATAAATTTCTCAGAAAAGACCACAAGAAACTATCTTCATACCATAGGTAAGGAAAAGATTACTAAACGGCACAGGCACAGAAAGCTACAGACAGAAGACTGAAAAATACAACATTAGAATAACAACTAGGTGGTTTGTAACACAATGATGAAGAGCTTATATACAGGATATATTAAGAACCCCTACTAATATAATGAAAAAGTAAAAATCAACAGAACACCCAAAACCTTGTAAAAAGGGGATTTCCAAATGACCAACCTCACTAGTAACCTAGAAATGGCAATTAAACACAACAAAAAGCCATCATTCACCTACTGGAAAGAAAATTATCAAGTTTGACAAGGGCTGATTAGGACGTGGGCGTAAACAAGAACCTTTATACCTTTCCCAGTAATTCTACTTTATTAGATAAGTACAAAAATGTGTGCATATAATCTCCGAGAGAATAGAAATTGCTATACCCTTAACTATAATATCCTCAAACTGGGAACGCAAATATCCATCAACAGTAGAATGGTATGTGATACAAAGAATACATCAATGAAAATAAATCTACAGCTGCATGCAACATTTTAAACTTCATCACAATTAAGTAGCTAGATACAAAAAGGTATCTATTTTGATTGCATTTTGTGTTCAAAGAATAGGTACAATTAAATATGTTTAGAAAAAGTAATTACTGTAAAAGCTAGGAGACCCAATTACCTTCTGGAGGGGCAAGGGGACAGGCCAGAGGGGGCATGAGGAAACTTCCAAGGCCCCAGCAGTGCTGTGGTCTTGATCTGAATTGTGGTTACAGAGTTGCTCCTCTGGTGGTAACTTGCTAAGGCTGACATTTATCTTCACTGTGTTACACTTCACACTAAAAAAGACTTACCTTTTCATTTCAGACACCTGCCATTTCTTACAGGCTGCTGTTTCTACATTCACTCATGACTCCACCTACCTGGGTAAGAAAGCAGAGGTCTGACAGTCCCCACTTCAACAGTGGCTGTTTCAGCAAGAGGAAGAGCTTCTGGAGAGGGTCGCACAACAACGTGAATGCACTCAACACGACTCAACTGTAATTTTATGGTGGTTAGGATGTTAAATCTTCTGTTTTATACTTTACCACCATTAAAAAAAAATGTGTAGTAGCTCCAGATTTCATAATCATATGACCCCTGAGCTACAGAAACAGTAATACTCTATTATACTATTCAGTCCTCTGGCCTTTTGGTCACGGCCTGGGGACTAAAACTCTACAAATGCACTCTCCAGTAGGTAACAATGTGAGTTTGCAAAATGAATTTTATCTTTGGACTTGCAGCCTAATTTTTTTTTACTACAAAGAACTCAATCTGCTCAATTCTAAGATGTGGAATAAAACAAAAGCTATTTAATGTCAGTAATTTCACTTTTCTGTTATAATAAAACTGCAAGTGTCATTATAATATAGTTTTTACTGAGATAATCCCCTGAACCGGAATGAGGTTCCAGAAAACTGGAGGTGAGAGAGGTCATTCCTGCTCTTAATGAGAAAATTAAATAAGATTCAGTGATGTTTAACTAGAACTTTACAAAGAGCTTTTGTTAAGAGTTCTGCCCTCATTTACATGGAGATAAAAATTCCTTTTTGGTTAGGTGTCTTCCCCTCACTTACCCATAAAAAGTCAAAATGAAATTTTCACTTTGGGGGGGGTGGTGGGTGGAGGAAGGCATAACAAAATAGTAGGTCTCAGTTGAACTAGTTTTGGGGAACCTCATTTTGGTTCCATGAACTACGTCAGTAAAAGCTATATTGTAATGACACTTGAGGTCTTAATGTAGCAGAAAAGTGAAATTAGAGATATATAAAAGTGAAATTAAAGTAACAGCCTTTGTTTTTACTGTTTTTTATTCTCCACATGGGTTCTCTCAAACCTTTGTCAACGCAAACAAGAAGGAAGCATGTGCTCAAGACTCTGTAAAGAAAACATTTATAAAAAGACAACACTTAACACAAAATTTGAATTAACTTTATTTTCCCTACAGTCAACAACTTCTCTGCATTGAATTTTAAAGCAACAAAGTAAGATAAAATCCCCCAAATGACAAGGTATCAGAAATCCAGATTCAGTTACACTTTATTTGTGAAAATGTTCGACCATTTTATTGGTCTGTAAAAGAACCATCATCTGGGTCAAAAATGAATTCTATAAATCAAAGAATATTCTACACTTTGGAAAAAGAAAATCAGCAGTAACATTCTCACTGAATATTGTAAATTACACTTTTCTTCATAAAAGGTACATACTATTCTGCACTTTTCCACCAAAAGCAGTGGTGTAAGTTATGCTTGTTTATATAAAAAAAAAAAAAAAAAAAGATATCCTGTGGCAGGAAAAACCCTTTCTCTTTCACTAAACAGGAGAAAAATTTCAAGTCTATATAAAGTTGCCTATGAGCTGGAAAGTGAACATGTTCAATCTCCATTGACATTTTAGTGCATTTTTTGACAACTGTCACATTTTTAATAAAAGTAAGAAAATGCACATAGCATTAAAGAGTGTTTCATCAAATGCTTAAGGGATTAACAAAATATGGAACAAAGGACAAAAGTCACTGTGATGGATGAAACTGTTGTAAAAATGAGAGAAAGCCAGAATTGTACAAATCCTTTGTCCTTCTGAAGAGTCACACAGAACAAACTCTGGATACCTGTCCACTTTAAGGGTTTCCTCCTTAATCTTCTGTATGTAAACACAGTGCTCAACTCAGGAGCAGGACTCTGAACCCCAGCCTGCTGACAAGCAACATTCTGTGTTGCCATGATTGCCAAAGGATATAAATTTAGCCCTTGAATGAACCATGTATGATATCTGCTCTGTAAGTACCTGGTGAAAACAACTGCTAACAGCAGCAATAATGTTTCAACATAAAAGAAAAAAAAAAAAAACAAAACTACTTGAATCAATGAGTTAGAGGTCCATCTTTAAAACAGCAGCTTCATCTTCTCAGAGCAAACAGTAAGCAATAGACAATGTACATTTGATGAAACATTCTTTGCACTGGAGAAACATGAAAATAAATATAGTTCAAGGAAGTATTCTCATACCTCTTTCTCAGACCTGTACTAGTTTTACTGACTGGTTCAAGAAGCTTGCATCACATTTTGTCATTTGTATTTTACATATTGCTATCTGGGTCATTCAAATAAAATGCAGGTCTTGTAAAAGAATAAAAAAACCTTGACAAGTATGCATGTGCCAGGGACCAAATTAGAGGGTTCTTTGGTGCGATTTGTCCAAATTTTCAGATTTGAAGGATAATATGTACCAATAAAAAAAAATCTGCTGTTAAGACATTTACAGCAGTGCTCTGTCTTGCTTCACATTACAAATCGAAAACAGCTGTTCTCAATAAGCCAATTTTATTTTTTAAATCAGGTGTTGCCAGAGTTTTGTATGTTAACCTGGACCAGTGATGGTTCTGTACCCTCCGCTGCTGTGAAACACGACATGAGCTAAAGGCAAAGACCGGTTCTCACAAAGACATCTGCTTCAAGTCAGGAACCAGAACAGTGTTTTTAAACAGTCTTCTTAGATATTTTCTTGCCTTTCTTAAAAACAAGCTTATTTTTAATGTAGCCACGCTTCCTTTTTGCAGTCTAGAAAGAAAACAGAATACCTGGTGTTAGTGCGGGTTTCTTATGGGTTAAAAACACGGATACACACATGGTTTACTGCAGAGTGGTGAAGACTGTCTTAATAACCACTCGGCTCCTCCTGGATCTGGGCTCCCTGAACGGTCACCGAGCACTCCCCGCTGCTCTACACGGAGGAGGTGGAGACCCAGGGTGACTGGACAAGGTCCTCAGCTTTATGAGGACAGGACCACCACAGCACTCCTCCAAAGCCTGTCATGCGTTCTTCGTCACCAAGTGAGCGGATCCCAACCTGCCTTCTCAGCCACGACATGCTTAGCTGTGATGGCTCACATTTCTAAGCATGCTAGACTAAGGATTCAGAAAGTGTTTACTGGTGCTCCTGATTTAGGCTCCAAGAATTAGCTATGTCAGAAATCCTAATTAACTTGGTAACTTTGGGAGCCCAATTCTCTTATCTGTAAAAATGAGGATGACCTATACCTAGCCACAAAAATAAGAGAATAAAGTTACCTGGCATATTCTCAAGCACTTAAATATTAAAAACCAAGGGGAAAAAAACAAAACCATAACATCCTCTGAGTTTCATACATCTTTAAAAAAAATACTGTCAAACTGATGTCTGTGGTGTAAGAAACAAATTACTGCAAAAATGTTTGCTATCTTAGAGTCTCACAAATCATACAGGACATGTGTCTGACAATCTGACATTTTCACAGACACTGAAAAAAAGCAACACTTTTTTGTAATTCAATTCAACAAGTAATTCAATGCACCATCAAAGAAGTGGGTGAAGACTCAAGAGACTGATCCCTCGATTCAATTCTCATGTTTAAATATAACTTATGGAGGTGGTTTCAGAAACTTTGGTAGATCAGATGGTAAAAAATCCGCCTGCAATGTGGGAGACCCGGGTTTAATCCCTGATTCAGGAAGATCCCCTGGAGACGGGAATGGCAACCTACTCCAATTTCTTGCCTGGAAAACCCCCTGGACAGGAAAGCCTGGCGAGCTTTAGTCCACGGGGTTGCAAGAGAGTCAGACCCGAGCAACTAACACTTTCATTTTTCAGAAACTTTGGCAAATGCTATATCGTGTACATACCTATTATGATACTCACATTAAAACAATTTAAAATTTTTCCAACAGGAACAAACATATGGGGCAAAATTCAATCCTTAAGATCACAAAAATTAACTACTGCTAACTTGTCCGCAACATATGTTACCTTATTATTAACTTATTAGGACAAAAAGTAAAAAAAAAAAAAAAAAAATTCAGAGGGTATGATCTGTAAAACTTTAAACCAGGCCAGGAGTTTATCATCAATACCCCAAGATTTCTAACCTGAAACCTTCTCTAGGAGCCCCTGTAAGATGCCCCAGGTGTCTACAAGTGTGGAACCAGGCCCGCAGGGTGCTGGCTCTCCCGGAGCCTGAGCTGGCAGTCCCGCCGACTAGGGCAGGGCTGGCCGTCCAGGGCCTCAGCCCCGCCGGCTCGGCAGTGGGGGCAGCTCTCACAGTGGCTGCTGCACTCACCCCCTCAAAAGCAGAAACGAGGATGGGGAGAGGAAAGCAAAACAGAAATCATTCCTGTTAGTACAAACCACCTATAAAGCCACGGAAATCAGAAATACAAGATTCACATTGGTGGCAACTAGAATGTATGTTTGGGGCATACAAGACAGATGGATTTTTATTTATCCATTCACTTCTCTACTTGGGAGAAATGATGTCTATTTGGGAGAAATGACAAAAGAGGTCAGATTAAGAAAATTCACTATCATCAATAGGACCTGCTAGTTCAACGGCTATGTTTTTCAGAAGAGGGGGACCTTAACGGGGCTGAGATGTCTGAGGAGTGACTGACTGCCTTGGGACGGGCAGTGTGTACCCTGACTTCTGCACTGATGTGACCCACCATGTGCTCAGGAGACACCGAGTCACTCGACACGACTGACACAGCGAGTGCCAGCTCTCTGACAGGTTTCAGTACGTTAGTCAAGATATGGTAACCTATTCCTGGCACAGGAAGTATCCATTTACAGATCATACAGTTAATACTTAGCACTTTTATAGCATAAACTGAATTTGTATTCTGAGCATATCTGAAGTATATTTTAAGTAATACAAAGTGAAAGTGTTAGTTGTTCAGTCATGTCCAACTCTTTGTGACCCCATTGACTTAGCCTGCCAGGCTCCTCCATCCATGGGGTTTCCCAGGCAAGAACACTGGAGTGGGTTGCCATTTCCTTTTCCAGGGGATCTTCCTGATCCAGGGATCGAACCCTGGTCTCCTGCATTGGAGGCAGATTCTTTACCGACTAAGACACCAGGGAAGCCCCTTCAATGATTTAACATAACTGATCTGGACAATGTAAACGTAAGCATCTTTCAAGACTTAAGACTGAAATCAGTCTAGTAACAACTAGTATTATTAAGGGTTGTACTTTAAAATACAATCTTCATATTTCATCTGACTGCTCATTATTTTCCACCTCCCACAGAGGGCAAACCATATAAATACTCATTTTCAATAGTTTTTATAGCAAAGATTAGACCTATTTGGTTTAAGTGAGCCATAATGACCTCTAATAAAAGGCTTCATGTCTTATTAAGTATTACAAAAGGACTGTAATGGTCTTATCATCATAATTCTGCCCACAAGCTTTTTTGTGACAATTATACTTAATAATTATCTAAAGATAAATTTTTTGAGGATTCAGGACTCAATTCAACTTGAGCTTTTAATTAAATGAATAATATAGTAACATTGTACTGAGACTGTAACGTGAAAATGCTATATAAATTTGCTTTGACCAAACGATCATGAATGAATCACAACTGTTACTGAGTGTTTGGCATTTTTACTTTCACAAAGGTTCAGAAACTGATGGCTACAGACACATCTTACTCTACGACCTAGTCTTTGTAATGGGAGTGGCACAAATTAAAGCTAGAATGTCTCTGAAAAATCTTGGCTCAGTTCACTGATAACCACTCTTCCCATGAAGAACTCTCCAGAAACAGCTGCTTCCTGGGGTAGCTTAAGTGCTCAGTTTGTAAGGACTGCCCTCAGCAGGTTGGAACTTGATATCTACTTTGTTAAGCCTTGGTCTTAACAAATCTGGCAAATGAAAACGTATTAGCAATTTTTAATAATTTTTCAGACAAACCGACTGATCTTGAGTTACCCTTTTATAGACCTGACTTCATTTGGTACCCACCTTCTTTGACAAATACTTCTGTTTGGGGAAAATGTTGGTTACTCGAGGTTTGTGGTCTAATGTCTCCCTGTTATCAGGGGCTTTCACTTTATATATCCTTACAAGCCAGTGCTCTGACGTGAAGGCCTCCTCCAAATGCTTGAATTTAATGTCCTTGTTTCCAATCTCAGCATTACGTGTCCGATCAAAACCTGGAGGTGTACGGAAATCCAGCTGCAAAAGTGACATGAGTACTGGATGTTAAACATACCGGAAAACATTCAGTACTAGAAGGGAGTGTTATCACCAGAGTACAACTCTCTCCTTTTAAACTAGTCAAACAGAATCAGAGTAATATACTGTTAACAGTCCTCATATGCTGCTAACCAGACAGGAAGAAGTCAGCAAGAGAGAAACTCAATGCATAGAGTTTCACTGAACCCTTGGAGTGGATGAGCAGCCTGCAGGCACAAAAAACCAAAAACAGCAAAATGAAATCCATGAAAGCCCTTCTTACAGGTTTTCAGAGCAAACACACAGAAGGCCTCCCTGCCTGGGCCTTGCACTACCAGATTACTTTGTCAGCCTCAAAGTTCTTCATCTGGCAATTTCGCATGACTGGCTCCTTCCTATTCTCTGGTCTCAGCCCAAATACCATCACTTCAGGGAAATCTTTTCTTGAGATTGATGACTGAGAAGCCTCCTCCACTGATACTTTTATTCTTTTACTCTATAGTGTTTGTTGCTAAAATTTTTATTTGTTTTCAAAATTACCTGCATCCTCCACTAGGAGGTAAGGTGCACAATGACTTTACCTTATTCAGTGTGGCTCTATCTCACCAGTGCTACTTGTGAAATCAGAGCACAAGGAAGCTTGATGCTAACCATCCTGAAAGTGGCAACTACAAAGGACATTAAACCAAACCAAGGGAAGATTAACCAGGATGAGAAGAGCAAAAAATGGAGGGAAGGGAGAGGATTTTAAGAAATTCTCAGAGTAGGTTTATGCTGTCACATAGAACCTAAGTGAATTCAAATTAAAAATAAGACCACAAGCAATAAATGCTGGAGAGGGTGTGGAGAAGAGGGAACCCTCTTACACTGTTGGTGGGAATGCAAACTAGTACAGCTGCTATGGAGAACAGTGTGGAGATTTCTTAAAAAACTGGAAATAGAACTGCCATATGACCCAGCAATACCACTTCTGGGCATACACACTGAGGAAACCAGATCTGAAAGAGACACGTGCACCCCAATGTTCATTGCAGCACTGTTTATAATAGCCAGGACATGGAAGCAACCTAGATGCCCATCAGCAGATGAATGGATAAGGAAGCTGTGGTACATATACATATAAATGGGGAAAAAAAAAAAAAAAAAAAGACCAGAAAACAAATCTTGTCCAATGAGGGAATAACTTGTTATTATTTATATATCTTACAACAGGAAAGGTATACTTCATGTCTTGAACATATTCTTGAGTAGGAAAAGGCACCAAAATGAATGCATGCTAGAAGCATGGCTTAGAGCTCTCGATCAGACAGGGGAAAAAAAAGGTCCTTCAATGCTATCATTAGTGAACAGAGAAACTAATCTTTCACCCATTTTCTGGGGTAGATAATTATTATGCCCTTAGTGCTTCTCTCTTAGCATAGCATTAGGTTAGAGACCAAGGCAGTTTGCCTTCAAAAGAAATCAAAACACAAAACAAAAACTTAAACCTAGTAGTAAAATTATTATTTTTTAAAGCTACTTGCAGAGTAATTCCAAATGAGTAATGCAGAAGCGTTATCTTGATCTGTGGTATTCGTACAAAATTAAACAAGCAATTTTCCCTCTGCCTTCTAGTATCAACCAGAAAGCAGCATGGAACCAGAAAGTTTTCAATATAACCTTAGTATGAAGGTATAACTTGGTATGACAGTCATGCAATATGAAAGTTAGGAAGAACAGTAGAGACCACCAGGAGCCCCATTATGAACAGATAAGGAAAAAACCAAGCCCAGGGAGAATGTGACTCATCCAAGGATTACATGATATGATAGAGCCCGATCTGGACCCCAAGTTTGTGACAATCTGCTGTTCGTTCCTTTTGCCACAATACTTCCCTGTCCATTCATTCCTTTCATTGACTAAATCTTATGTAGCACATCATTCTAATTTTCTGGGAATCGCTGACCTAGACAGTCCCAGCTATTTGAGGTAATGGAGAACAGGGAGAGAATATATATATATAAATGTGTGAAGTGACTAAATAATCTAACCTTTTAATTTCCGGCTTTCCCTCACCAGGCAGTAGAGCAAGCTACTTAAGATCACACCACTTCCCAGCTGAAAGACCTTTCCCTGGGAGAGCAACGTTTTCCAAAAACATGAAGTCAAGAAGGCAGGATGTCAGGCAAGGGTTGGATTTAAGCCTCTGTTAATTAACATTTTGGAAAGAAACCTCTGCTCTAAAAAATATGTCCTCATTTTTCACACAGAAGTTTCAGAAAGTAAATTTAATAGAGTAGAAAAATTTTAGATGAGCACATTTTTCTTTAGAGCACAACCAAAATATTATCCTGCTTTTTAGAGTCAAACAAGACTACTGTTAACATATTCCTGTTAATAAAGATTACAGAAAAAATCTAGAATAAAGCTTATAAAATAAAGATTACAGAAAAAAACAAAGATTATAACTAACCTGCATTTCTCCAAATCTGTAGTATGACATTTTATACATAAGGCAATTCAACAAAGTAGGGGATCCTGCTTTGTCTACACGGAATTCTCCTTGTGAGGTGAAATAGTCACTTTCCTATAGGAAAGAATCCAGAAATTTCTGTGTCAATTTAATATAACATATTCACAACTACAGGTTCCCCTTTTCATTTCCCCATGAGAGCTAGCTTTTGAGGTTATCTTCATAAAGCCATATTTAGTTAAATCTCAAAAAAACACAGTATCAGAAGACAAATTTATAAATTTAATGTGATCTCTTAAAAATGCACAAAACTACCATGGGCGTTTAACACTCAGTCCAGAAATTATTTATTAAAAGAAAAAAGTATCCAAGAAAACATAAAGAGAGCAATAGTTTGCTGGATGAAGGAGAGCAATTAATTCTACGAGATTTTAAACCATGTTATAATAAAACCTCAATAATTAAAAAAAAAGTACCAACACCATGAATTAATACTAGGTATGCTGACTCTCTCCAACTGTCTCCCCTTCCCCAGCCATTATTCCTTTTCAGAGTTTTCCTAAATTTGTTTTATTTTTCCATATGAACGTGAAAACCGTTTTTTTAGTTGGGAGGGGAACATTTAGAAAACTCTTACAGCAATTTTTATTGTGAGCTCATCAAATTTATAAATTAACCTCTGAGAGGGCCAAATCTGATACTATTGACAGAAATTTCTTCTCTAGCAATTTATCCTACAGAGATACTAAAATGTGGGCAAAATGATAAATGTAGAAAGTTATTTACTGCACCACTGTTTCAGATGAAAAAAACTCGAAAAACCTTAATATCCATTAACAGGGACAGTTTAAATAAATCAGTGCACACACACAATGGAACACACCATACAGACGTAAAAAAACAGAAACGAAGAAGGATCCGCATATTTTAATATGTAAAGATCTCCATAGAATATTGTGAAGTTAAAAAAAAAAAGCAAGAACAATGTGTATATTTTCTTACTAGTTATCTGCTTCAATTAGAATAAGAAAACAACAAGAGATTACCCTGGACTTTTTTTTTTTCTTTTTTTGGGGGGGATAAACTTTTACTGTATGTCCCTGTATATTTCATTTTTTGAACCATGTGAATGTGTAAATTACCTAACTCACAAAGCACAGGAAATTAGGATTTTTCTCTACATAAATGTTCAAAACATATCCCAATCGATCATATCACAATATTAACACTGCTAAAAGCAAATCCACAAGTGAAAACTCACATACATGGAAGATTAAGACCAATGTAAATACAAGGAAATACTATTTATTAATGGTAGTTTAAGGGATAATGTTGGGTAGTTAAGCATTTATGTTTAAACAGGAAATCTGGGGCTTTACTCAACTTTACCACTGTCACACAAAATACATTCCCAGGTTTCCCCAAAAGGTTCTTTTATTCTGGATCAGCAGTGAATCCCACTCTCCTCTTTTACACCTTCATCATGTAACCTCACTGCTGGGTGTCCATCCTCTCTGCGCCCATCGCTGAGTGGGAGGATACAGCAGAGTCTACCTACAAAACAGGCTGGACATGACCTGATGAGCAGAGACATGGATGTACCACAGAAGGACCTCTGGAAGGGGACAGAACTGTTGTAGGGAAGGCACCCCAAGAAGAAAAGATTGTAACATGAATGTCAGATAAGCCAAGGAAAGAAAACACAGAACAAGTTTCATGGGCTAGGGGAGAGTGACAGGGTGGAAAACGTTGATAGAAGGACACGAGGCCAGCAAAGGGAAGTATTAAGGGATTGCATTCTGAGCTAAGCGGTTTTGATTTTGTACCAATGCTTTACTATTTCAATCATCATTCTGATTATTCTAAACCAGTCATGAGGCTGAGGGTTCATCTACATTACCAGAAAATCTCATAATAGCACTACAAGTGAATTATTCCTGGCATCTCTATTAGTGATCAACTGAAATGGCCCTAATCACCACTGTTAACACTAGAACCTAGAACAAGACCTACTGCTCGAAGCATATAATGCTAACTGGCTGAAAAACAACTTGCCCACAGCACCAAGCTGCTAGCGGCAGGGTTTAGATGCAACTCTTATCTGCTTTTTTTTCCGAGGCTCTTTTCCTTAAACTAACGGAGACTTAAAAAAAAAAGCTGTAAATAACATCATCAATGTCATGTTAGATTGGGAGAGGAAATACACTAAGGCAAAGACAGCAATTTGAACGCTACTGTCCTATTTCAGGTTTACGAGCACTGGGGTCAATACCAGAGTGGAAGCAAGAAAAATGGAAGGAAAGGACAAATGTGAGAGGCTGCAGGAGTAAAAGCAAGAATCTTGAAAAGAAATTGTTTCCTAGAGGAGAATGGAAGTACCAGATTTCAAAAGTTTTAAAGCTGGGAAAAAGTTTATGCTGTCTTTAGTAAACAGCAGAGTGAGGGACTGCTCTGGAGATAGGATGATGATAACAAATATAATACAGTCAGACAGGGAAGAGAGTTACCTGGACTCTGGGAACGGTCCTTCACACAAGATCAATCTAGTTTCTTACCCGAATATCTTTTGGATGTTCCCCTTCAGCTATCCTAACCATCCAGAGAAACTTGTTGATGTCGTCACCAGAATAGCCAATAACCCCTCCAAAAATAATCAAAACATAATCTACGTCCAGACTCCTCATGATTTTATAAGCTGCTGTTTCATTTGAAGACATAGCTTTTCCCACCTACAGAGTAAAAAAAAAAGTGAGAATATGTGTTCTTAGCCCCCAAAAACAAACATGAACGCACATTTTTACCTTAAAATAGAATGCATCTCAAAAGTTTGATTCACATGGAATTCCTTTTATAGAAACAATCTGCTATGAATTCAACAAATTCATGAGATTTAATAAGCACCTCCCTTACTATAGCCAACTACAGCAGAAATGTCAAAATCAGAATACGTGCTCTTATATTTTCCTAATAATTTGGTTGCATTAAGTTAACACTTTAATATGAAAGCAAGGGAGCTTAAAAGAAGTACAATTTCTCAGAATCTCAGGCTGGGGATGACCATCCATCTAGCTAGAACAAATATATCCTTTTCTTCAGTCTACCAAACATCTAATGATTAGCCACAACACTAATACAAACAAAATTCATTTGGCTAACACCCAGCTATATATTTAAAATCTTTAGAGAACAGAGAGGTGATTAATTAATGAAAATTAGTTATTTAATAGCTAGAGTGAACATAATCTGCATGTTCATAAAACACAGTGCATTTGCTTTACACATCTGCAAATAATTTTCTTAACTTACGAAATGGAAAATGTAAGACAAATACAGTAAGTTTCAGATTTTGCCTCATTCTCCAGCATATAGCCTCTGATTCTGAATATGTAAACAAATTCTAGTCTTAAAAACCAGATAAGTAAGCATACCTTTAATCACTTTACTGAACAAATATGTAGAGAAGTATGTTAAAAATTCAGCAAGCAAAAAGTACTTTTCCCCCACAGTTTTCCTACTTAATCACAAGTGAAGTCTGATGTCTAAGTAGCGATTAAAGGTTTGTAACTTTTGGTCTTTTGTTGGTCAAGTTCTTACCAGTGCTATGTGGCTGTTATTCCAGGTGTTGTTATCCACCAGAGTGGTTCTATTAGCCATCCCAGCAATCTGATAGCCGTAATCCCACCAAGACATCACTCGGGCATGTTCATCTGTATTCTGCCTTAGCCAAAAGTAAGCTTCTCTGAAATCATCTAAAATATTCCTAGTTCTGAAAAGAATCACAACATTCATTTAAATAAGACCTTATAAATGTGAAGATGGTTTCTTAAAATCTTGGGGTGCCAGGCCACTAAATAATTTCATATTTTAAGGATGGTAGTTAAAAAGCCTCCAAGGTAGGGAAGGAAAAAAAAAAAAAAAGAAGAGCTAGATTCGTGCTTCTTTGACTTTAATAGGCATACAAACCACCAGGCTATCATGTAAAAAAGGAAATTCTGATTTAGTAGTTTTGAAATGGAGCCCGATATTGCACAAGTCTGAAGGGCACCCAGGTGAAGCAGAAGCTGGGGTGGTAATGTACGGGCAGTACAGAAACCACCTGCTGTTAAATTTCAGCCGCATCAGAATCCCTGGGGCACTTCTCCCGCCCCCACCCCGCCCCGGGGCACTTCTTAAGCCACAGATTCCTGAGTCTCACCCCCAGGTTTCTAACTCTACATGCTTAGGTGGGGTCAAGAAGGTGCATGTCTAATGGGTTTCTTGGTAATGATGATGCTGTGTCCAAGCATGAAACTTTAATGTGTGTGTTATATATGCAAAGATATTCAGACAGACCTCTGAATTCTATCTTTTGAGACAAAAGAAAAGAGCAGGTGTGGAATCCTTTCGAAGTCAAGCCATCTTCTTACCCGTCATGATTGTAAGAGGCCAGGACCACGCTTGGGCTGGAGTAGGCATTGCTTGTGACCCAGGTGCAGTGGACTGCAAACATCATCAACAGCATCAGCATCAGCATGGTGACGATGCTTTTTATATTAGGACCTAATCCCTCTTCCGTTTTTTCCTGCTCGGTTACATGCTTCCTCACTTTGCCTGCCTGAAAATACAGAACACTGATAAGACAAATCCATCATCTGACTTGATTTCATTAAGACATTACATGGAGAAGTTGGGAGAATGTTATCTATCAATTTAAGTCTTTCAAGAGGAGAATGTATAACCATCAGGAATTCTTGTGTGGGTCGTACAACGTTTTCTAAGAATTATCAAGGTAGATTCTCAAGTCAACTGTCAATGAGAAGACTTCCAGGAACTAAACCCAATCCAGGAACTGGTTGCAGAGCAAAATATCTCTAGTAAGAAGTTGCTTTGGAACTCAATTGACCTTATGTTTAAATAAATATGAAGGGGAGAACCAAATGGTCTCATCCTGGCAACTTTTCCTTATAAAAAAATTGAATTCCTCATCCTGAAAAAAGCAATGTTCAGTTGTAATCCAGGACTTTGTAGGACTTCAGTACAGGGGAAAAAAAGCATTATCAGAATGAGTTTTCCAATTTCCAAACCCTAAGTCAAGGCTTGTTAAAATCAAGATTGTATTTTTGAAAACAAAACAATAAACCTCTTCAAAAACCAGGAGAGAACCGGACAGAGTCAGAGGTTCTAAACTGCAAGGTTAATTATTAAGAAACCACAAAACAAAAATAAACACAAAAGCAGGCATGTGCTTTAATAGCAGTAATCTGTATGAATGATATTGGACCTATCATAGTAAGGAAAGAAAATTTTTAAATTAATATTTATACTAGGAAGTTTCATTGCTTACTGCTACTTAAAAACCTAGTCAATATAGTAAAGTTTAATTTGTTGTTCAAGACAAGTGCTTCAAGTCTTATCCACACTTCCACCAAATATAATTCTGCTCTGTTTCCTGAGATCTTAAAAGTGAATTACATTATATGGGCCCAGCACCTAGTACTAATGAACCGGAGACTTTAAAAAAAAGGGGGGGCATTTAATACACTTCATATGGGGTTTCCTAGGTTGTGCAGTGGCTAAAGAATCCACCTGCCAATGCAGGAGACGTGGGAAGATCCCTTGGAGGAAATGGCGACCCACTCCACTATTCTTGCCTGAAAAATCCCATGGACAGAGGACCTTGGCGGGCTACAGTAGTCGATGGGGTTGCAAAGTGTCAGACAAAACTGAGCACACACAATATCCTTCATTTACTATTCAGTCTACCAAGTATTTAAAAAGTTTACACTGAATATGGACTTCAAGGATAAACCCTTGTGCACATGGTTTCAGAACGATTTACAGTGTTAAATCTTATGTAATTTAGTAAGAGCACCAGCTTTTTGCTCTCAAAATTGGGTTTTAGTTTATAAAACCTGACCCAAAAGGTGATTATATACTCTGATGACATTCTATTTTCATATTCTGAGTGAAAAGACGAACGAAAAGTGTCAGTTTGTCTAGATTCTTGTTTAACCACACTTCTTAATGTGTATGATTCTTATTATGGTGGAAAAACAAAACACATAAAACTTTTAAAGGCCTTACTTTAGGTTTCCCACCTTATCATACAAATTTCCTGGGTTTCTCTTGTCATCCTCATCACTGCTGTCCTCCACAGGTGGGTTTTCCCTTTTCATGTCGTCCCCCAAATAGTGCTCAAAAACGTTTGAGAATGCAATTGCAGACAGCATGCAGACGACTGGAGTCAAGGTCAACATCAGCCGCACCATCACGCCCGCAAAGTAGACGGCACTGATGGCATATAGCGCAACTGCAAAGACAAGTTCTCTTGTAATATTTCAGGAAAGAAAGGGTCCCAGGAAGACCCACTGAATATTCAAAACTACTTCAAAGGACAATCGAAACACAAACATCTCACAAACATATCAGTTTTTAATCTGATAATCTGAACCAATTTTAAAGTCATATTTACAGATTATAACTAGTATTGACCAAATAAACACTGCATATCAATAGTTGAGAGCAATGTATCAGGATTCAAATTAATTATAGCTATTATGGGGAGTGAGACAATTCGTTATTTGTCAACAGCATCACGTATTAGAAAAATCCATAACAGAGGAAAATGTGTTTGGTGAATTACATTATTAGGCACAGTAAGATTATAGAATCAAATAGAGTCTATGAAAAGCTCGTGCCAATATTTGGCATAAAGCCTGCTTTAAAGTAAAAATAGGATGAGAAGAAAATAATTTATTAACCAAAGAAGGAACTTATGAAGCTATTACCAAGAAACTTAAAAAATCTGGAAGTACTTTCCAACAGTCAAACCGTTCCAGATAATGTGCTCACCACAGGGAAAGGCTCTATTCATTTCTGGCTAGAGGCTGTGACTTCACAAAGTTACTGAGTCATCTGAGTGTCCATCTCACTTGAAACGAATTCATATTTTTTTCCTGACTAAAAAATAATTTACTATACAATATTGTTTATCTCAGTGAATTTTTATATGCACACACCTATGTAACTGCCACCCATATCAAAATACAGAACATCTATATCCCTCCTCAGGAGAATCCCCTCATGCCTCTTCCTAGTCAATAACCACTACCCTCTCCCATAAAACAGGTAATCACTATTTCAACTTCCAAAGCAATAATTTAACTTTCCTTACTCTTAGTTCAGTTCAGTCACTCAGTCATGTCCGACTCTTTGTGACCTCATGGACTGCAGCAAGCCAGGCTTCCCTATCCATCACCAACTCCTGCAGCTTGCTGAAACTCCTGTCCATCGAGTCAGTGATGCCATCCAACCATCTCGTTCTCTGTCATCTCCTCCTCCTCCTGCCTTCAATCTTTCCCAGCACCATGAGTCAGTCCTTCACATCACGTGGCCAAAGTATTAGAGCTTCAGCATCAGTCCTTCCAATGAATATTCAAGATTGATTTCCTTTAAGGATTGACTGGTTTGATCTCCTTGCAGTCCAAAGGACTTTCAGGAGTCTTCAGCACCACAGCTTGAAAGCATCAATTCTTCAAAGCTCACCTTTCTTTATGGCCCAACTCTCATATCCATACATGACTACTGGAAGAACCATAGCTTTGACTAGATGGGCCTTTGTCAGCAAACGAATGTCTCTGCTTTTTAATATGCTGTCTAGGTTTGTCACAGCTTTCCTTCCAAGTAGCAAGTGTCTTTACTTTCATGGCTGAAGCCACCAACTGCAGAGATTTTGAAGCCCACTGCTTCCATTGTTTCCCCATCTACTTGACACTAAGTGATGAGATCGGATGCTATGATCTTTGTTTTTTGAATGCTGAGTTTTAAAAAACCAGATTTTTCACTCTCCTCTTTCACTTTCATCAAGAGGCTCTTCAGTTCTTCGCTTTCTGCCATAAGGGTGGTGTCATCTGCCTCTCTGAAGTTATTGATATTTCTCCCAGCAATCTCGATTTCAGCTTGTGCTTCATCCAGTTTGGCATTTCTCATTATGTACTCTGCATATAAGTTAAATAAGCAAGGTGACAATATACACCCTTGACGTACTCCTTTCCCAATTTGGAACCAGTCCATTGTTCCACATCTGGTTCTAACTGTTGCTTCTTGACCTGCATACAGACTTCTCAGGAGGCAGGTCAGGTGGTCTGGTATTGCCATCTCCTTCAGAATTTTCCACAGTTTATTGTGATCCACACAGTCAAAGGCTTGAGCATAGTCAATGAAGCAGATATTTTTCTGGGATTCTCTTGCTTTTTCTATGATCCAACAGATGTTGGCAATTTGATCTCTGGTTGTGCCTTTTCTAAATTCAGCTTGAACATCTACAAGTTCTCAGTTCATGTACTACTGAAGCCTATCTTGGAGAATTTTGTGCAAGACTTTGCCAGCGTGTGAGATGAGTGCAACTGTGTGGTAGTTTGAACATTCTTTGGCATTCTTTGGGGTTAGAATGAAAACTGGCCTTTTCCAATCCTGTGGCCACTGCTGGGTTTTCCAAATTTGCTGGCATACTGAGTGCAGCACTTTAACAGCATTATCTTTTAGGGTTTGAAATAACTCAGCTAGAATTTCATCACTTCCACAAGCTTTGTTCGTAGTGATACTTCCTTATTCTTAAACTTCATAGAAATAAAATTATATAAAAATGTTCTCTTTTGTAGTGACTTCTTTTGTTTACCCACACTATTCTTGTATTAATTGTTGTGCTGTATTCCACTCTACAAATGCATAAGAATCTCTTTTTTCTACTGCTGATAACCTTTGGAATGTTTCTAATTAGGGGCTATTATGGATAAAATTGCTATGTACATTCTTAAGATATGTCCTTTGTTAGACACACACACTCCCTTCTCTTGGTATCTATCTAGGATTGGGACTGCTAAATCATGAATGGGCAATATGTTAAGCTAATTCTTCTTGAAGTGATGTAGTATTAACATGGCTTTCTTCAAAGTCCACTGACCTATATAAACCAAAAAAAATGAGTGCTCCTCTTTGGTTAGCACCTATGCAGATGCTATTTTCTCTCTCCTGACTTCACTCTGAAACTTCTGAGTGTCATGCATGGTCCAGGCCACGTATTTGTACAAGATATTTGCTTGTGTAACCCTGTGCATATTACAGTGTTTTCAGTTTTAGGTTTTATCTTAAACACTGACTTTAAAATAGTTTGTAATTCTAAGACTTGTTGGTTGAAAATTACACAAATCTATCTGCCAAGAGGATATTTACTTACAGGTGATTCTATTACAAAATGTACTTTCCACTGAAATTTTTTGGATCATGGATGCCCCTGCCAAAGTCTTCCTACTTAGAGTTAACTGAGAAAACATAGTCAAGTCTATTCTGTCAACAAAGTTATAATTTCCAATTCTCAGCCACAGACTATCATTACATTAACCTCTCAGAAAACAATAAATTGAATGAAAAGCTTACATACTAGTACAAAATTTAAACAGTTAATAATTAGAGTATATATAATGCAAATTCCCTTAATTTTTCTTGGTTAAGCACTTATACAAAGTAAGAGATGCAAGTTTATGCAAAGTCAAGCAATGACAAACAAAACTTTAAGGTGGAATGATAATCTCAATAACAAAAATAAATCAAAGTATTTATTAAAAACCTCTTACCAAATACTCTTTCATCGTTGATATTTTTAATGCAGAACCACAGGCCTGCTGGGAAGGTACACACAAGAATATGTAGATCAAAGAAGAAAGATACCCAAGTCGTAGGTTGATGCTCAGACACTGATGCAATAATTGGAATGTGTATTTTTGCATACCTGGTATTAAAGAAGTTAACATTTTTAAAAATTAAATGATAAAACAGCAGCTCCTTTAGGTGAATAAACTTTCTTTGATTGTACTAATAGATAAGGTTCCCATCTCTCCCTCTTCTGGCTTAAAAGTACATTCCAATGTTACCTGCTATAGTGGATATAAATCTGACACACATTGGTAAATCCAAAATCAACATACTTCCCCCTAAAATTAGAATTATCTAAGGACAGTTGTGTTGGCTCTGACTTCTAACACAAAAATCTTGCTCAAATAGAAATTTCTTTTGCACTTGTTCTGATGCTGTAAAGAGCAATATTGCATAGGAACCTGGAATGTCAGGTCCATGAATCAAGGCAAACTAGAAGTGGTCAAACAGGAGATGGCAAGAGTGAACATTGACATTTTTGGAATCAGTGAACTAAAATGGACTGGAATGGTGAATTTAACACAAATGAACATTATATATACTACTGTCGGCAAGAATCCCTAAGAAGTGGAGTAGCCATCATAGTCAACGAAAGAATCCAAAAACTCCGTACTTGGATGCAATCTCAAAAACGACAGAATGATCTGTTTGTTTCCAAGGCAAACCATTCAACATCACAGTAATCCAAGTCTATGCCCTGACCAGTAATGCTGAAAAAGCTGAAGTTGAATAGTTCTATGAAGACCTACAAAACCTTCTAGAACTAACAGCAAAAAACGATGTCCTATTCATTACAGGGGACTGGAATGCCAAAGTAGGAAGTCAAGAAATACTTGGAGTAACAGGCAAATTTGGCCTTGGAGTACAGAATGAAGCAGGGCAAAGGCTAATAGAGCTTTGCCAAGAGAATGCACTGGTCATAGCAAACACCCTCTTCCAACAACACAAGAGAAGACTCTACACATGAACATCACCAGATGGTCAATACTGAAATCAGACTGATAATATTCTTTGCAGCCAAAGATGGAGAAGCTCTATACAGTCAGCAAAAACAAGACCAGAAGCTGCCCATGGCTCAGATCATGAGCTCCTTATTGCCAAATTCAAACTTAAATTGAAGAAAGTGGGGAAAATCACTAGACCATTCGGGTATGATCTAAATCAAATCCCTTACAATTATACACTGGAAGTGACAAACAGATTCAAGGGGTTAGATCTGATACACAAGAGTGCCTGAAGAACTATGGACAGAGGTTCGTGACATCGCATAGGAGGCAGTGATAAAGATCATACCCAAGAAAAAGAAATGCAAAATGGTTGTCTGAGGAGGACTTACAAGGAGCTATGAAAAGAAAAGAAGTGAAAGGCAAAGGAGAAAAGAAAAGATATACCCATTTGAATTCAGAGTTCCAAAGAATAGCACGGAGAGATAAGAAAGCCTTCCTCAGTGATCAATGCAAAGAAATAGAAGAAGAAAACACAATGGGAAAGACTAGAAATCTCTTCAAGAAAATCAGAGATACTAAGGGAACTTTTCATGCAAAGATGGGCACAATAAAGGACAGAAATGGTATGGACCTAACAGAAGCAGAAGATATTAAGGACACATGGCAAGAATACACAGAAGAATTATACAAAAAAGATCTTCATGACCCAGATAATCATGATGGTGTGATCTCTCACCTAGAGCTGGACATCCTGGAATGTGAAGTCAAGTGGGCCTTAGGAAGCATCACTACGAACAAAGCTAGTGGAGGTGATGGAATTCCAGTTGAGCTATTTCAACTCCTGAAAGATGATGCTGTGAAAGTGCTGCACTCAATATGCCAGCAAATTTGGAAAATTCAGCAGTGGCCACAGGACTGAAAAAAGTCAGTTTTCATTCCAATCCTAAAGAAAGGCAACGCTAAAGAATGCTCAAAATACCACACAATTGCACTCATCTCACATGCTAGCAAAGTAATGCTCAAATTTCTCCAAGCCAGGCCTCAACAGTATGTGAACCACGAACTTCCAGATGTTCAAGCTGTATTTAGAAAAGGCAGAGAAACTAGAGATCAAATTGTCAACATCCTTTGGATCATCAAAAAAGCAAAAAGAATTCCAAATAGGGAAAGGAGTATGTCAAGGCTGTATACTTTCACCTTGCTTTTTTAACTTATATGCAGAGTACATCATGAGAAACGCTGGGCTGGATGAACCACAAGCTGGAATCAAGATTGCTGGGAGAAATATCACTAACCTCAGATATGCAGATGACACCACCCTTATGGCAGAAGAACTAAAGAACCTCTTGATGAAAGTGAAAGAGGAGAGTGAAAAAGTTGACTTAAAACTCAACATTCATAAAACTAAGATCATGGCATCTGGTCTCATCATTTCATGGCAAACAGGTGGGGAAACAGTGGAAACAGTGTCAGACTTTATTTTTGGGGGCTCCAAAATCACTGCAGACGGTGACTGCAGCCATGAAATTAAAAGACGCTTGCTCCTTGGATATAAAGTTATGACCAACTTAGACAGCATATTAAAAAGCAGAGACATCATTTTGCCAACTAAGGTCCATCTAGTCAAAGCTATGGTTTTTTCCAGTAGTTCTGTATAGATGTGAGAGTTGGATTATAAAGAAAGCTGAGCACCAAAGAACTGATGCTTCTGAACTCTGGTGTTAGAGAAGACTCTTGAGAGTTCCTTGGAGTGCAAGGAGATCCAACCAGTCCATCCAAAAGGAAATCAGTCCTGAATATTTATTGGAAGGACTGATGCTGAAGCGGAAACTGTAATACTTTGGCCACCTGATGGGAAGAGCTGACTCACTGGAAAAGACCCTGATGCTGGGTAAGATTGAACGCAGGTGGAGAAGGGGAGGACAGAGGATGAGATGGTTGGATGGCATCACCGACTCAATGGACTTGAGTTTGAGTAAACTCTGGGAATTGGTGATGGACAGGGAAGCCTGCATGCTGTAGTCCATGGGGTCGCAAAGAGTTGGACACAACTGAGGGAATGAACTGAACAAGCACTTCCTAAGTTTGCACCATTGAGTTCAACTACCTTTTGGATGTGTGACTAGCAGAATAACTCATCCAATAAGATATCCTATTGTGACAATATCTTTCTTAACACGGAGATGGCACAGAGGTGGTTGGTGAGAGATATGAAAAGGACAGGACAGATTTTCTCTGAAATATCCTAAGATTCTAAAGTGGGCAAGTAAAGTTTGAAAACAAGAATAAGTATGACTAATAAAATTTTAGCCTAGAATTTTTAACCTAGTCAGAATTAACTGACTTCTACAACTGGGGTTTTTCCCTCAAACTCTCTGGTGATGCAAAGGCTGATCTTTGGGAGTATGTGTCTGTTAGTTTCAGCCATCCATACATCATTTGCTTATGCCCTTTAATTAGGCTTGGGTAGGGGCCTTTTTAGTATTATATCAAAGGGCAGGCCTGTTCAATAAAATGTGGTAGGTTTTTTATTGGGCCACATGGGGTAACAAAAAAGACAGAATAGCAGAATCAAGGGAGAGAGGTCAATTATCACCAAGAGATATCTTCTTATCCTTAGGAAAACATTTTTTAGAGTTAAAAAAAGTATTGAGCTAATGTAGAACTGTTTTTTTTATTAACTCATCTCATAAAAGCACTCTTAAAAAACTCAACAGATATCCTCTAGTATATTTGATGGTTAAAAAACACCAAGAAACTTAGATAAAATTAAATTTTTTCTCATATCTACAGCATCCTTAAGGGTTAAAAATTAAATATTACTAACAGATGGAAACTTTGAATACATTGGTAAAAACAAAAAAAATCAATCATTAAAATAGCACGTGTTACCTGAAATGTTTTAATAAACAAAAAGGAGTTGCCCATGAAGAACAGAAATATGACTTACATATCAAACTACCAGTGAATTCCAAACAGATATTATAACAAAGACAAAATACAACATTTACTAAACTGGTATATGCTAAATATTTTAGAATGTTGCCCAGTATTGACAGAGATATTAACAATAAAGAAGACAATATTTAAATAACATGAGGGCACATAACTTATCTGCACTTACCCAGTGTCCCACAATGAGTAAAACCTGCCACTCCATGGTGCAATGTAACCTTGGAAGGAAAAATGCAAAGTAAATTTATTGGCTGTTTCATTGTTTTTATTGGTTTTATGTTTACTGATTATTTGGACTAATTTTAAGCTAATGTTAAAAGAACTGCCTTAAAAAAAAAAAAGGTTACACTGTATTTCACACAGCTGGTCATCAGATAAAGTTAGTAGTAGTAGTGTTAGTCACTCAGTCATGTCCAACTCTTTGCGATCCTACAGATCCTTTGTGATCCTCTGTCCATGGAATTCTCCAGGCAAGAATACTGGAGTGGGTTGCCATTCCCTTCTCCAGGAGGAGCTTTCTGACTCAGGGATCGAACCCGGGTCTTCTGCATTGCTGGCAGGTTCTTCACTGTCTGGGCCTTAGGGATCAAATTAAAAAGATACCCATGGACATTACATTTCCAAAGAAATACAACAAGCTGACTGATAACACTGTAGACAGCTGATTCTTTTAAACCTCTAATTGACTAATAAAATAAAGATATTAAGATAGCACTGGATAATTTTAAAAAGTGAGAGGTGTCCAGTACGCCAAATTTAGATCAATTACAAAGGTGATTTTAAAAATTTGTGCCTTTTACTCCTGTCAATTAATTCTTCATGATTTTAGGAGCTAAACTGGTTCATTAGTTTGACATACCTTCAGAAAGAATTTGATTTGTTTCTAGCGACTGGTAAAGTCAGGAAAAGAAAGAAACTTAGAATTCAGAAGCTGACTGAAAACTGATCTGGTTGGCTGTTCAGTAGCAGGAGACAGAGTATATACACACTAGGGAGGGTAAACCTATGCCATTAACACCAGAAACTTTGAATTTTATACATTTTGGGCCTAATCATCTATCAAGAGAAGGATGCTTGAATGTGGATTTAGCAGAACCTGAAGCAACAAAGATACTGTTTAAAAACAGAAGGAAATTTGTAGTGCTGTTCAGATTTTAGAACCTTTGACTTATTATTTTCATACTGTTTATAAGAAAACAACAGCTGACCTACTAAGATAAATGGAACACGTATAAAATTTGCAAAAGAATTTACCTTTTGCAATGACCTAGAGACAAGGTTCACATCCGACAGGTGATGACACCTACCTGTGTAAGTCAAATAGATGACACTAAGGAACACAGCACCTGCGGCTAGTGACACACCCAAAAAGAACAGGGTTTGGAACTCTTGTTTTGTTAACCGGTCTCTCAGATACTGCAAGAAAGCATAAGCTTGCAGCAATGCAAAGACACCTAATTAAAGAGAAGGTTCATGTAAGTAATCAACGAAGCATTTTTCCAAGAACATTGAGAAACATTTATTTGGAAGACTATTAGAATACCCTGTACAATTCAGTGATCTGACATTTCCTTTGTCAAATGACAGGTAACCAATTAATACATCCAAAAAATTCTGTTACATACTTTTTTCCCTAATATATGAACAGAGAAGCCTGGAGTGCTGCAGTCCGTGGGGACATGACTTAGTGACTGAACAACAATATATGGTTACTGTTCATAGCTGGGGTGGGGTGGGTGTGGTTCAATATTCTCACTGAAAATCTGATGATAAAAGCTATGGACCATCATCATCTCAGAAAGTTAAAAATACCGATATTTATAAAATGTTACAAACAAAATGACTACCCACGGATTTTCTATGGGATTTTCTATGGGTCATGGACCTTGTGTGGAAATCTCTGATAAAGTTTTATTCACAGATCTCTCATTATATCTTGTTATCTGTGACCCAGATTAACGATGGCAAAATGCTCTGCTTTAGGGAGAATTATGTGACTTTATAATCAATATAAAAGCCCTTAATTCTAGTTAGTAGGGATGGATAAAATATTTTAGCGAGATGTAAAGAACATAAAAATGAAATGTTCCATTCCACCTAAATTTGGTAAAATGACAACTCAGTAGTATAATAACTCAGTATACAGATACATTACTATTTAATATTTGTTTATACAAAGCAAATGTTATTTAGTGTTGGCAAAAAAAGGATGCTTTAACCTTCTCAAAACAGCCATACCTGGGAAGACAGGCACTTTCAGAAGCCCAGTATCAGAAAGTCTCAATAAATTCTGTCATACTTTACAGTGGTGATATTCATATTTTACAGTGGTGATGTTTTAGAACTAATACAATGAAAATTAGAAACAACAACAAAACCCCAAAAGAACCCTCCATTCCACTGAAGATCAGTCAGTCATACATTCATGGATTATTTAGAAGAAAGAACATAAATATTTTTCCTACCTGCAGCTGCCATGTGTTCACTTGTTCTGATTGGCTGGAATCCCACAAAAGGTATCTGCATGGATAATATCAGGCCCACAATATAGAAAGTGCTATATGCTATAAAGACAAAATAGGAAACAAGGACAATTCACTATTGCCATTAAGTACTTCAAACATAAATATATACACGATTCATATATTTTTTTAACTGAAAAAGTTTTAACTGCACTTATTTTAATAGAATTTTGAAGTGACTATTCTATTTGATACATATTTGATGATTAATCAATCATACATTATAAAACATAATTATTTTCTGCCATTTAAAAAAAGTATTATTTTAAGGAGACTGGTGCTGTTTTCTTCTTCTGAAAATGGAATCAAATTTTTTCAATCTATCATTAACAATTGTTGACATGACCCAAGAAGCATGTAAACACCATTCCTATTAGCATTAACACAAAGTATGCATGACCAAATGAAAGCTTATCATCATCCTATATGAGTAGCTTGCAGTCTCAAAAGCTTTTAAGTACTTTACAACCTTTTCATAATCTTTTTGTACAGTACTTACCAGTTTAAACAAACTTTATGTCCATCTACTAGGTTTTCTATGATTAAAGAACAAAAGAACTAAGTACACAGAGGTCAAGTCATAAAACAGACTAGTTACAAATTTATTAGGATCTAATAAAGGAAACGTATTTGCTTTCTGCACTGAATATACTATGTAGTATTCTTGGTTTATATCAACCTAAGTGTATAGGCAAATTGGGGAGTGGTTACAGCTTGTATAAAGGATTTGTTTTTGCATTAAGGTATTCACAGATCATTACAGTGAAGTATTTGGAATAGTCGTAATTAAAAATTACTTTGAAAAAAAGTTAAAATTCTTCTGAAATAAGTAAATGTGAAAAACATTCCATTTATAAAGCTTATTATATACATCATCTTGTGAAGGATAGTCAGTATTTAGTGCTTGGCAAATAAAGTACTCTACTAGGAAAAAAGACTGCAAGAGAACGGTTCAGCAGACGTATCTGTAGGCTACACACTGTACAGCACACATACACTTCTCTTCACCCAGCTCAGCTGAGAAAGAACGCTTACTCACTTGGGTTTCTTTTAACAGTGAATAAGCATTCTTTCTCAGCTGAGTTGGGTGAAGAGAAGTGTATGTGTGCTGTACAGTGTCTGATCACGGATGACTACAGTATTAGGAAAAGGCTAAGAAGCTTAAGTAAATGTAATAGGAAGGACCAATGTATAAAGCTTCTGATGAATTCAAGCTAACAGAACTGGCTGTCGAGAGGATCCCGAGGAACAAACTCATCCAACAATGTACTTTCCAGACACATTAGTGTTGGACTAGATATGTGAATGCAAATGCAATAAAAGTAAGTATGAACAAGAAATTCTATGTCACATATATTTGAACTGCCAACCATTTTGGTTGATGGTGTTCAAATACCAGTATGTTTCTCTTACAAATCAGTCTGTGTAGATGCCCAAAGAGTCAAGGAGGCAGAATTAGGAAAAAAAAAATGGGAACATGGTCATTTTGTGACCTTGAAGAACTGTTGTTGTTATTCAGTCACTAAGTCCTGTCCAACTCTTTGTGACTCCATGGACTACAATGCGCCAGGCTTCCCTGTTCTTCACTATCTCCTGAAGTTTGCTCAAATTCATGTCCATTGAGTTGGTGAAGCTATTCAACCATCTCTCCCTCTGCTGCCCTCTTCTCCTTTTGCCTTCAATCTTTCCCAGCATCAGGGTCTTTTCCAATGAGTTGGCACTTCACACCAAGTGGCAAAATTACTGAAGCTTCAGTTTCAATATCCATCCCTCCAATGAATATTCAGGATTGATTTTCTTTTAGGATTGACTGTTTGCTCTCCTTGCAGTCCAAGGGACTCGCAAGAGTCTTCTCCAACACCAAAACTCAAAAGCATCAATTCTTCGGTGCTCAGCTTTCTTTATGGTCCAACTCTCAAATCCACACATGACTACTGGAAAAACCACAGCTTTGACTAGACAGGCTTTTGTCAGGAAAGTGGTATCTCTGCTTTTTAACACACTGTGTAGGTTTGTCATAGCTTTCCTTCCAAAGAACAAGTGTTTTTCACTTCATGGCTGCAGTCACTATCCACAGTGATTTTGAAGCCCAAGAAAATCTGTTACTGTTTCCACTTTTCCAGGTATATTCAAAAAGAGACTAAATCTGCTAATACTCTCATTTCAGTGGTTTGCTGCAGCTACACAGGCATTCACTGCCATTAGGTAAAGAAAACTCTTTATAAAGAAGTGGTACACTAGAGTTCAAGTTAATAAAAAAAGTGATGGAGATGGGTTCAAGAAAAAGAAACTCAATCTCAAGAAACATAAAAAAGGCCAGGTGGGACTTTAACTTGCAAACACATTACTTTGTAAATATGAGTTAGTGTCAAATAAATCTCAACTAATAGAAACAGACAAGTTCTCAACAATATTTTACCTATAAATATTCCTCTATCCAAACTAATCTCATTTATACCTGCTTATGTGCACTGATGATTCAAAGCTAATAAACGTGATGTATGCAATAATCTGATGATAACCATTTTCTTTTAAGAGAACTTGGTTCATGTCTTCCCTATTTTTATCTTTTTTGGATCAGTGATACTGAGATGTTTACATAGAGGGATGTATGTTCTTCTACTTCATAGTACTCTTTAACACACAAATATTTCCATTGTTAAAGGCCCCAAATGGAGTCAACAGTGCTGAAATTCAAGACTCAATACCCAATCCTAACTGCAGTCACAACCTTCCCCAGGAATACTATTCTACTAGGTCAGCATGGAATGTTCTGTCAGCACAAATGAGGTAATTCTTTCTAACTCCCACTGCCCAAAGAAAGAGGAGGGAATCTGCCACAAAGACCCTTTCTCTCCCCCACAGGTAGGTTACCTAGGCCTGAAAGGCTTTTTTGGTTACAGATTCCTTGTCTTGCCTATAAAAATCTTTCCCTTACTGTGGTTCTTTGGAGCTCCTTTCTACTTGGCTACATTAGTGATGCTGTCCAACTTATGAATCATTAATAAAGCCAATTAGATACTTAAAATTCACTCAGCTGAATTTTGTTTAAAAAAAACCTCAAGTTCATCTTGCTTATTAATACTGCCCTTCTTCTTGAACCTGTAAAATTAGACATACATTGCCATACCTCATTTTAAATCCTATTTACAAACCCATGTTTTAAAACACAGAAAATAAGAATTAGAAGTATGTATTAAGAAACAGTGAAACTGGAAGAAATAGTGAAGTAACCCTCAATTCTTAAACATAAACCATTCTCCAATGCAAAATGAAAACATGTTTTTCTCGAGTCTTTGTACTATATGTTTAAAAATTATCTCTTTAATTCATTCAAATATTAAGTTATGGTCTATTGTGGTCAAGACATTCTAAATATACAATCCGACCTCCTAAGAATCAGATATCCAGTTTGGAAAATCAAAGACGTACACAAATTACCACAATACAATGGAGCAAGTACATGTGACATTGGTGGAAAAAAACCCTGGCTCTGTAAGAACTTAAAGGAGGGCGAGAGCTCTGCTTCTTGACCTGGACATTGAAGAGGCACATAATACCACCTGAACCATTCTCAGAACCCTCAACAGCACACTCACAGGGCAATCATTCTCCACCAGTTCTTCCTCCAGGCTCTGAAACTTGATCAAACTATGGTCTACATCTTCACAACCTTCTATCCATCTATCTTAACCTACCTTCTTTTTACCCTTTAAACCAGAAGAATAAAGCTCTCTTTCCATCAAAGTAGTGAATTCTAAGAAAACAAACAAGACCAAGAGTGTGGTAAATCATTACATCATGACAATGTTACCACACTGCCATCCTGTGGAAGTATAGTTACTGGCAATTTACTCCTGCAGATAAAACTTCCAATGTGTTAGAATTCCCCTCCAATTATCATTAGGCAGATATACACAAAGTCTGTTAGCTTATTTTTAAGCAAAGAAAATCTCTTTGATTTGGGACAAATAGTAATCTTCTAAAACAGAATCTAAACATCTTTTCACTTTTACAGTACTTTTTTCCCCCCAAGGGTATTGGGTGGGACTAGATTGATACAGAAAAAATCCAAACCACTGTTCTTGGCTTAAGGTGCACAAATGAGCTGGTCTGTAAAATAAAAGGCACCAAAAGGCCTGATTCGAGTACCAGAGAAATGCCCAGTTTTAATACAAGCTCTTGCTGTTCCCCAAAGTAACCTTTAAGTACTTTCTTTCTCCCTGACAAAGCATCACAACTTAAGTTGACAGCACCCTTCATGCTTTTAAAGTACTACTGTACATCCCTTTATGTAAATAAAGTCAGAAAAGGTTTTGTGAATATTATATTCCAGTTAACTCTAATCTACCATGAAATCACCTTAGCATTCGCTCTATCTCCTGGGTGATATTTAATAGAGAGGGCTGGCAAAACACTCCTTTCCCGTTTCTTCTCTCTCAACCACAACAGCACTAACCAAAAGAAAATAGAAAATACTTTAAAACTCAACCAGTTTTGCTTTATTATTAATAAATATGATTAAAGGCTTGTAAGACTGTTGAAATCTGATTAATAAAGATATTTTACTGCTTGATTACTATGAATGCTGATACATAAAGGGAGTGAAAGATGGGAAGAAACATACATGATATTATACCTTATAAGACCCCCCCCCCCACAAAAAAAGACAAACAAAAACCCTCCACAGATTCTTCTTGACCAGCAGACAGAAATATAATGACTAACTTAACAGACACACAAGAGAAAAAATAATTTTTCTTTCTCAAGGATGTGGTTCATTATAAATTGTACTGAATGATTCTTTTAAACTACTATTTTTTTTTCTTTTTTTTTTTATTATTATTATTTTTTTTTTCCAGTGGGTTTTGTCATACATTGATATGAATCAGCCATGGATTTACATGTATTCCCAATCCCGATCCCCCCTCCCACCTCCCTCTCCACCCGATTAAACTACTATTTTATAAGCTCTATTTGTAAAAGTAGGAAGAAGTGACTTGTGCAAAACATTTGAATGGAGAAACAATGACAATTTTTAAAAATAGCAAATATACCTAGTACTGATACTTAAAATGAAGCCAAGCATAGGACAGCAGAAAGAACAACGAAGAAATATAATTTAGAAGTGTAAAATGATGCTCCTTGGTAACTTCTAGAGCTAAATAGAAACGAGGAGGGTAGGGAAGTTAGACTTTGCTAATCTAACTTCACTTCCTTTAGCTCTCCTTCCTCTTCCTGATTCAGGGGCATTTCACAAAGGTCTATCCCTCAATCGTCTCCCTAACTCTGTTCTCCTGACCATTACATTTTTAGGGGGCTAAATTTTTAAAATTAAACAAAGAAACTCTCAGTTCTTCCCCATAACCACTTAATTTAAAAATGTTTTTTCCTTAGAAACAGACAAAGGATTAATCTCAAAAATATACAAGCAACTCCTGCAGCTCAATTCCAGAAAAATAAATGACCCAATCAAAAAATGGGCCAGAGAACTAAACAGACATTTCTCCAAAGAAGACATACAGATGGCTAACAAACACATGAAAAGGTGCTCAACATCACTCATTATTAGAGAAATGCAAATCAAAACCACAATGAGGTACCATTACACGCCAGTCAGGATGGCTGCTATCCAAAAGTCTACAAGCAATAAATGCTGGAGAGGGTGTGGAGAAAAGGGAACCCTCTTACACTGTTGGTGGGAATGCAAACTAGTACAGCCACTATGGAAAACAGTGTGGAGATTCCTTAAAAAACTGGAAATAGAACTGCCATATGACCCAGCAATACCACTTCTGGGCATACACACTGAGGAAACCAGATCTGAAAGAGACACGTGCACCCCAATGTTCATCGCAGCACTGTTTATAATAGTCAGGACATGGAAGCAACCTAGATGCCCATCAGCAGATGAATGGATAAGGAAGCTGTGGTACATATACACCATGGAATTTTACTCAGCCGTCAAAAAGAATTCATTTGAACCAGTCCTAATGAGATGGATGAAACTGGAGCCCCTTATACAGAGTGAAGTAAGCCAGAAAGATAAAGAACATTACAGCATACTAACACATATATATGGAATTTAGAAAGATGGTAACGATAACCCTATATGCAAAACAGAAAAAGAGACACAGAAATACAGAACAGACTTTTGAACTCTGTGGGAGAAGGTGAGGGTGGGATGTTTCAAAAGAACAGCATGTATACTATCTATGGTGAAACAGATCACCAGCCCAGGTGGGATGCATGAGACAAGTGCTTGGGCCTAGTGCACTGGGAAGACCCAGAGGAATCGGGTGGAGAGGGAGATGGGAGGGGGGATCGGGATGGGGAATAAGTGTAAATCTATGGCTGATTCATATCAATGTATGACAAAACCCACTGAAATGTTGTGAATTAGCCTCCAACTAATAAAAAAATTAAAAAAAAAAAAATGTTTTTTCCTTATACCGTTCCAAAACAAAAAGCTCAGAGTTATTGTTTAACTCATCATCTTCTTTTCTGGATTCCAATGCTGGCTTACAGTGTTTTCAGGGTAATGAGATATATATCAACATATTTCCACAGTAAGGTATTTATTTATATGGTGGGCAACACAGTTACAGTGGTTTTTTTGCATTACAGAGTATGGAGCCAAACTATCTACATTTAGGCTTCAGCTCCATTACTAGCTACATGATCCTGAGCAAATTATGTCTTCTCTTGTTTAAAGGACCTATCCTCAAGGTGAGGTTATAAACAGTAAAGGAGTTCCATACATGCGAAGAACAGTTCATGGTGTATAAGAACCACCTGATATGTACATATGTACTATTTCAGTGGTGATTGTTATCAAGTATGCTAAAGTGGGTATAAACCTAATTAGCAGATTATAATTTTTTAACTGATATAATACATACTAAAAAACCCCACCCCTTTAAAATGTACCACGGATGGTTATTATAGTCACAGAGTTGTGTGACTGTCACCACTATCTGATTCTAGAACACTTCTCCCCCCAAGAAGAAACCCTGCATCTATAAGCTGTCACTCTAGTCCCCAAACCCTTGGCAACCTCTAAACCAACTTTCTGTCTCTAACCTGCTTGCTGTCTTTATGGATTTGCCACCTCTGGACATTTCATACAGAAAGAATCTTACAATATATGGCCTTTTGTGTCTGGTTTATTTTACTTAGCACAGTGTTTTCAAGGTTCACAATGTAGCACGTATCACCTTTATTCCTTTTCACTGCCGAACAACATTCCACTGTATGGATACACCACACTTTATCCATTCATCAGCTGATGGACATTGGGTTGTCTTCAGTTTTTGGCTATTATGAATAACAAATGCTGCTATGAACATTGCAAGTTTCTGTGTAAGCATATAATTTTCAATTCTCTTGGGTATATACCAAGGAGTGGATTTGTGGGTCACAGTAACTTTATCATTAAGTTTTTGATAAACTGCCAAACTACTATGTTTTTTAATCAAGTAAACAACTTTATTATTTTTGTTAATGTTTTCCAATATTGTTATAAAAGAATTGTATTACTTTATTATAAAGACACTGGTTTCAGATGACAACTTCTCTGTGATTAATACAACCTATAAAAGTTCTGTCTCTATCACAGACAGTGAGTTCTAAGATTCAAGACACCATCTATTACTAAGCATCTTATTCTAAAGATGTGTTCTAAAACTTGCAGAGCAAATTAAAATGTTGCAGAGAAAACACTCAGTCTACACTATGGTCTGAATGTTTATAAACCCAATGCCCGAGGAAAGGGTATTAGGAGGCAGCCTTTGGGAAGTGATTAAGTAATGAGGTCACCAGGGAACAAGTACCCTTTTAAAAGAGGCCCTGGAGAGCTGGCTCATTCCTTCTACATGTGGGGACAAAGAAGGTATCAAGCTAAGAAACAGGAAAAGAGCCCTCAGAAGAATGTGAGCATTCTGGTGCCTTGATTTTAGACTTTCTAGCTTCCAAACTGAGAAATTTCTCTTGTTTATAAACTATCCAGTCGGTGGCATTTTTGTTATAGCAGCTTGAATGGACGAAGACAGTGTGCTGCATATCATTCAGAAAGGGTTTTCAAAAGCTTATTAAACTGTTAAGGATGCTCAGTCTCTTTCAGGGAGTAAGGTGAATTAGAATAGTGTGTATATGTGTGTATATATAGTGTAATAGTGTGTTTATAGTGTGTATATATCATTTCCCCAAATTAAAAAAAAACACTGATAAATATTAAATCAAGACTTATTTCTGCAAAAACTAAACAAATTCATTAAGTTGATGATAACACACTTTGGTAAAAATGCCTAACCCTCCTTATTAATACAAAAAAGCAAAACACTGTAAAATTAGCTTTATTACTCATGGGTAATACCAACCAAACAGAAATGTCTGACAATGAAAGAATGTATACGAAACACCTCTTAGAAGTTGACAGATATCAGAAGTCAAATCACTTACCTATGTAGACTCTTTTGCTGTATCTCTGCATCAGTAACAACACAAATACATGCAGTGGTATAAGGTTGATAATAAACACATAACCACCCCAAGCAGAGACCTATGAGTAAAGAAATGCTAAGTTAAATAATTTACATATTTGCTTCTTAAAGTAGATAAATTCTGCCATAAAAGTCTAAACACAGTAAACACTAGGATTTTCAGCAATTTTGAGATGCTTCAAAATAAACTATTTTGTCTATTACATACAAATAACCTACTTTTTAAAAATTTTTTATTGATAATTAAAACAACACAATCCCATAAATTCAATACACTTTTCTACATCCACTAGCTGCTGCTGCTAAGTCACTTCAGTCATGTCCGACTCTGTGAGACCCCATAGACGGCAGCCCACCAGGCTCCCCCATCCCTGGGATTCTCCAGGCAAGAACACTGGAGTGGGTTGCCACTTCCTTCTCCACTATATCCACTAGGGGAATGGTCAAATTAAATTAAGCTTACTAAGAACATCGAGAACAGTTTGTGAATTGGCAATAAAAAGACTGTCACAGAGACAGAGACTTTAGAATACATAAACTTTTAAAAGCAAAAAACCCTTTGCTCGCCCCCATTTTTTATGGTAAGTACATTGCAAGAGACTTCACAGAGAGTAAGAACAACAGATGTTAACATCAGTCAACACCTCAACTAAAAGGAATACTCAGATGATCTGTATATGCTTTGTGATCCTCAAGATAAAAGGTGGTACCTTGGGTATAAATTTCTTCCTACTAATGGATACAAACCAGGATTCCAGTTTAATGTTTAGCCTGTATCACAAAGCTAGAAAAATGCTATTTATAAGACAATTGAGTACGTTCTGGTCTAAATTAATAAAGATCCTAAAGATTATGCTTATTACAAACCAACAGAATTTATTATTTTTTAAGAACATTCAATTCAATAACAATAAGGTCTGTCAAGATCGAAGTTCTTACATGTGCTCTAATAATGAAAAGCTTGATAGAACCATTTGAATCAACAGTCACCTTAGGAGACTATATGTTAACATACATTATAACAATGCTATCTATCCCTATCTAAAATATTTCAGAACCACTTATATAAGAAATTGCTTTTTGTTTACAATTCATACAACAACATCAGTTTACTGCTTCAGTCATGTGCTATTTTTTCACCAAAGACAACATTCCTCTGGTTGAGCTTCAGTTCTACCTGAAGGACTTCTGGTTATTTCTAAAATTTAAGTCTAAACTTAAAAGAGAGTAAGTTTGCTATTACTGAGTACAACGTGCCTAGGACACATTAGTTAGGCACATAATATGTCCTAACCTTTAACCACTTTAAAAGGGGCATGGATAATTTGGAAACACAAATTCCATGACATCTGTTTAACAACCAAAAAAAAAAAAATTACCTAAGATTATCATTAATTTTCAGCATAAGAAAACTATATAGGCTGTGGTGTGAAAAGAAAGGCAGGAGATTAAAGAGGTGATACTGAAGTCCAATCTTAAGTAACCTGTCGAAAAATTATACAGGTAGTTCACAGGTTAACCCAGATGATGTGACCACTATTTACAAAAAGTTGTACATCTGAAAGAAAAGTTTCTGTTTTCACTTGCTGCAAATATTATGTTCGAGAGGTTGAGTATTAGTCCTCCATCACCCGTAAAGTAGAAGTCCATACAAGACCCTGAGGACAGGAGTAGGGAAGAAAGTGGTAGTAAGCAAAGAGAATACATTAAATAAAAAGGAAGTGGAGAACTGCCCTAGCTGAGAAGAGAAGGCACTGGTCTAGTTGCCAAAGACTTAGACCTCATGTATTCAGTTTCAAGTATGAAATCTTACCATATAGAAATACGACAAGCAGCAGCACATCGTCCAAAAAACTGACCCAGTTTTTACAGATTTTACCTAAAAAACAAACAAGCAACTGATATATAAAAATGTTTATAAATGTTCCTGTTGATTGAAAAAAGGTTAAGTGTTTAGTAAACTTGTATTATAAAAAGTGAAAGCTATTCTTTAAAAAGGGTAATGAGATTACACAGATACTTAGATCCACTTACTAACACTGGACAGTAGTCAGACATTTTAGGAGTAGCTTCCATTTTTTTTTTTTTTTTTTTATTTAGTTATGTAGTTTTTAGTAAAAAGAATCATATCAAAAGGAACAATGTATATTTTTCCATTTGTTCTATTTTCTATCTTAAAATGATTAATATCAACAAATTAAGATTTTGAACTAAAGAATAAATTTGTTTAGTAACTCTAAATTTTTATATGGCAGGTTTGCTTAGACCTAACACCTTAATCTGTGGTTTTTCTTCATCTGAATGTGATCATCTACATATCATAGTATTAATTATGAACATTCATTTTTGAAAACTAATTCAGCTAGAAATTTTAAGACACCACAATCAACATCTTCATTAAGTTTATATTCTTAAATTTCTAGAAGTCCTAATGTCAGTAAAATTCTCAATACTCTCAACTGGAAAGACAACGTTCTGTAAACAAAGGTTTAAAAAGTTGACAAATGTCTATGGCCTAAAAAGAAACTAATCAAAGAGTTTATATGTTTGTCTGAAAGAGCAAAATACATCAGCACCTTCAGAAACAGAATTCAAAATTTTAAAAGCATAAGCTCTGAATACTTATGCCAAGAGCAATGGGTCATCTTTAAGATGAATCAACTGAGTGTCCTAAAGAAATGATAGACCTAAGGCCCATTATAAGCAATCCTGTATCTTTATGTCCCGATATGATAGGAAGTTCAACTTAACAGTATTATACAGAAGTAATTTCAAGGAATTCTTTATTTTCAAAATGGTCTTCTATTAGTACATTAAAACAAACCACAGGTGACATCAATCTTTGGGGAAATTTTAACAAAAAATGAAGGGAAAGAGGAAGAAAAGAGAAAACATTCCTATTTCACAGCACTTAGAGCTGCCTGAGACTTATTTCTAATAGACTATGAAACACTGCTTGGAATTCAATGTTACAGTGCACGTGTATGCCAAAATATACTCTGATCTCCTCCCCCAAACCATGCGAACTTTGAAAAGGTTTCCCTTTGGACAGGGTAAAATAACATGGGTCCTATTCTAAAATATGAGTGGGCAGGGGATATATTAAAATATTAAAAATTTTTTAAGTGAGAAAATTACAATCTGGAAATTTGTTTTATAACTTTATTTACTGAAAGCCACTGAACTGTATAATTTGAAAGACCATATTTTATAGTATGTAAATTACTTCTCAAAAAAAGTTGGTGCAGTGAAGTTAAAATAGTGCATAAAGGGAAACTGCTTATATTAGGAGTGTATGAGTGCTCAGCTGTGTCTGACTCTTTGCAGCCCTATGGACTATAGCCCGCCAGGCTTCTCTATCCATGGGATTTTCCAGGCAAGAACACTGGAGTGGGCTGCCATTTCCACTTCCCAACCCAGGGATCAAACTCAGATCTCCTCAGTCTCCTGCACTGGCAGGTAGATTCTTTAGCACTGAACCACTACTTGGGAAGATTCCTTACATTACATCTCAAATGACTAATATAATGATCTAGAAAAATTAAAGCAAAAACTGAGAAATAATAAAAAGAGATACCATGTTCTTAGATGACTCTCAGAAGTATTACGCTGCATGAAGTAAGTCAGACATAAAGGGCCACCCCGAACTGTTTATTTCTATAACATGGCATTCCAGAAAAGAAACTCCCAGAGATAATATAGACAGAAATCAGATCTGTGATTGCAAGTAATACAGTTTAAGGACAAGGCTGATTACAAAGGCAGAGGAAGAAACTTAAAATCCCACAACTATAGGATGCAATATGGTGCGAAGTATTGTTCTAAGTACTATTCTATCTGCATTAGTTCTATTTTTGGTAATAGTAACAATGGAAACAAACATGTACTCATCTTTCTGTGTTCCTACAATGTTCTGTACCTTTACATGAATTAGCTAGGAAAAGGAGTACATCAAGGCTGTATATTGTCACCCTGCTTATTTAACTTATATGCAGAGTACACGCTGGGCTAGATGAACCACAAGCTGGAATCAAGACTTCTGGGAGAAATATCAACAACCTCAGATATGCAGATGACACCACCCTTACGGCAGACAGCGAAGAAGAACTAAAGAGCCTCTTGATGGAAAGTGAAAGAGGAGGGTGAAAAAGTTGGCTTAAAGCTCAACATTCAGAAAACTAAGATCATGGCATCCAGTCCCATCACTTCATGGCAAATAGATGGGGAAACAGTGGAGACAGTGACAGACTTTATTTTTTGGGACTCCAAAATCACTGCAGATGGCGATTGCAGCCATGAAATTAAAAGATGCTTGGTCCTTGGAAGGAAAGTTATGACCAACCTAGATAGCATATTAAAAAGCAGAGACATTACTTTGTCAAGAAAGGTCCATCTAGTCAAGGCTATGATTTTTTCCAGTAGTCATGTATGGATGTGAGAGTTGGACTATAAAGAAAGCTGAGTGCCAAAGAATTGATGCTTTTGAACTGTGGTGTTGGGGGAGACTCTTGAAAGTCTCTTGGACTGCAAGGAGATCCAACCAGTCCATCCTAAAGGAGATCAGTCCTGGGTGTTCATTGGAAGGACTGATGCTGAAGCTGAAACTCCAATACTTTGGCTATCTGATGCGGAGGGCTGACTCGTTTGAAAAGACCCTGATGCTGGGAAAGATTGAGGGCAGGAAGAGAAGGGGACAACAGAGGATAAGATTGTTGGATGGCACCATCGACACAGGACAGGGGTTTGGGTGGACTCCGGGAATTGGTGATGGACAGGGAGGCCTGGCATGTTGCAGTTCATGGGGTCGCAAAGAGTCAGACACGACTGAGCGACTGAACTGAACTGAAACCATATGAGGTATTTTTTTTTTTTTTTTACTTTGCAACAGGATTTCATTTTTGCTTTATATCCATTACAGTGTTTGAAACCTAAAGAAATAAATTTTCTCCTCAAATGTGGATATGTATATAAGTATCACTTGTCTTTCATTTTATAACTGATGAAATAGACATGCAGGAGGTTTAAACAACTCCAAGTGATAGAACTAGAATTCAAAGAAAGAGGAAGAAGATCTAAGAAAAACAAACAGTGGAACAAACTATATTTGAAACTATAATCAAAGACAGCTTTCCAGAAATAAAAATTAACAATATACTGTGTTGAAAGGGTTTACCATTACCAGGAATATCAACTTGGGGACATTTCTTAGGAAATCTATTAGATTTCAATGCTATATAGGTAAAAACTCATTATTTCTTCAGGAAAAAAAAAGACGTTTCTTATCAAACACATAAAATTAGGTTAACAGTAAGAAGCAAAATGATGACAGTACAACAATTTCAAAAATTTCAAGTAAAGAGCAAATGACCTACACCTTTCTATCTAGCCAAACTCTCACATATGAGACTAGTGATACCATGTATAAAAAAATGTGTAAATGACATTAAAATACAAAATACTATACATTAGTATATAAAATATATTACATACTTAATAATATGTAATACATAACAAAAGCCATATATGAAAACTACAGTGAATATATTCAATGGTGAAAGACAGAAGTTTTTCCTCTATGACCAGGAAGAAGACAAGGATGCCTACTTTCACCAACTCTATTAAACACAGTACTTAAGGCCCACCCAAAGCAATCAGACAAGAAAAATAAATAAAAGGACTCCAACCTGGTTGGAAAGAAATCACCCTTGTTCACAGATACGATCTCATATGGAGAAAGTCCCCTCCACAAAACCTGCCAGAGCTAATAAATGAACTCAGCAGAACAGCAAGATACAAGTCAACACAGGAAAAATAAATAAACCCCACTGCATTTCTATATACTAACAAATAGAAATGCAAGAAGGATATTACAAAAAACTTCCAATAGCATCAAAAAGAATAAAATTAAACTAATGAATTAAAAGACTTGTATGATGAAAACTGTAAAACACTGTTTAAAGAAAACAGAAATGGAAACACCCCATGATTATTCATGGAGTGGAGAATGACAATACTAGCAAAGTGATCTACAGAGTCAATGTAATCCATATCAAAATCACATGCTTTTCTCTTTGCACCCTAAAATTCATATGGAATCTCAAGGGACCCCTAGTAGCCAGAGGAATCCTGAAAAAGAACAGAGGACAAACACCTCCTGATTTTAAAACTTACTACACAGCTAAAGTAATCAGTATGGTGTTGGCATGAAGACACGTATATACTGATAGGTCAATGGAACAAAATAAAAAACTCACAGACAGACTTTTGTATATATGGTCAAATGATTTTCAATAAGGGTGCCAAGTCTTTTCAACGGGGAACCACAGTCCCTTCAGTACAGTGCTGAGCAAACTCGACATCAATGTGCAAAATAATGAAGTTGGACCCTTACCCGCATATACAAAACCTAACTCAAATAGACCTAAATGTTAAACCTAAAACTGTAAAACTTTTAGAAGAAACTACAGGGCAACAGCTTCATGACATGGGATCTGGCAGTACTCTCTTGGATAAGACACTAAAGGCACAGAAATAAAAAATCACAAACTGGACTTCATGAAAAATTCAGTATTTGGTGACTCAAAAGGCAAGATCAACAGAGTGAAAAAGGCAAACTATAGAATGGGAGAAAACATTTGCAAATCATGTATCTTATAAAGGATTAATATTTAAAATGTTTTGAGAACTCCTAAAACTCATCAATCCAAAACCAAACAATCCAATTCAAAAATGGGCAAGGAACTTGAGTAAACATTTCTCCAAAGATACACAAATGGCCATTAACCACATGAAAAGATGCTCAACATGACTGATTAGAAAAATGCAAATCAAAACTATGAGTTATTACCTCAAACATTAAGTAACAAAACAATGTGTTCATGTGGACGTGAAGAAATTAGAAACCGTATGTACTGCTAGTAGGAATGTAAAATAGTACACTTGCTACAGAAAACAATATGGTCGTTTCTCAAAAAATTGCAATAGAACTCACACATGATCTGGCAATTTCACTTCTGGGTATATACCCAAAAGAACTGAAAGCAAGGTCTTTAAGAGATATTTGTATACCCATGTTAGCTAAAACATGGAAGCAACCAAAGTGTCCATCGACAAATGAATGGATAAACAAAAGGTGGTATATAGATACAATGGAATATTATTTTCAGCCATAAAAAAGGAAATTCTGACATATGCCACAGCATGGATGAATCTTGAGGACATTACACTAAGTGAAATAAGCCAGTCACAAAGAGACAAAAACGTATCATTCCACTTATAGGAAATACTTAAGAGCTGTCAAAATCATAGAGACAGAAAGTAGAATGCTGGTGCGTCAGGGGCTGGGGAAAGTTAAAATGGGCAGTTATGGAAAACGATGGTGATGGATGCTGGTGACAACTGTATAACATTATGAATCTACTGAATGCTAAACACTACTGAACTCTACATTTACAAATAGTTAAGATGGTGTATTTTATGTTACATATATTTTACCACAATTTAAAAACACACACAAAAAACCCAAAGCAACAACCATGAGATACCACTTCATACCAGTAGTCAAGTAAAACAAACAAAAAAAAACTAAGGGGAAAAAAAATGTTTTGGTGAGGATCAGGAGAAATTAAAATCCTCATATACTACCAGTGGAAATGTAAAAGGGGGAAACCACTGCGGGAAATAGTCTGGCAATTCCCCCAATTCCACTCTTATGTATATATGGAAGAGAAATGAAAATATGTTTATGTCCACAGAAAAACGAGTACACAAATGTCACTGGCAGTATTACCCATAATAGTTAATATTGAAAACAATTCACTGTCCATCAGCTAATGGATTTTAAACATGTGGTATATATACAATGGGTTGAAAGGGAAATTGTTACTCGCTCAATTGTGTCCAATTCTTTTGAGACCCCATGAACTGTAGCCCGCCAGGCTCCTCTGTCCATGGGATTCTCCAGGCAATAGTGGCGTGGGTTGCCATTCCCTTCTCCAGAGGATCTTCCCAACCTGGGGATCAAACCCAGATCTCCTGTATTGGAGGCAGATTCTTTACAATCTGAGCCATCAGGGAAGCCATACAATACAATTCAATGGGTTATTCAGCCACAAAAAAGAAATACTGATACATGTCAAAAATACCAAAGATTATGCTAAGTGAATGAATTTTTCACGTGGATTTTACCTACATGAAATGTCCAGAATAAGTCGTCTTCAAACAGAAATTAAATTAAAGGAAGAAATAAGGAATGGCGAGGTTCAAGATTTCCTTAGGGGGTATAAAATGTTCTGCAAGTAAACAGAGGATACTAAAAGCCACTGAATTGTACACTTTAGAATGGTTGAAAGTGAATTTATGTCATGAATTTTGTCTCAATTTCTTAAATTTTTAAATGATGAAAGGTAATTAACATGCCAGTTAAGGTACTACTGCAACGGTTCAGACCCAGGCTATTTTTAAAAGAATATAAAAAATAAAAAAAACCATTTGAACAGTAACACTTTTGCATTTCATAAAAGCATGAAAAAATTTTAAACTATGACAAAATGCAAATGACAGTAATACCTTGGTGATGGTTTCTTTACATTAGTTTTCTATGTTTTTAAATTCCCAACAGATAGAATATATTATTTTAAAAATTTATTACAAAAGGTTTCAAACATATAGAAGAGTAGAGAATAACAGCCATCCAGACTTCCAAATGCAAATAAAACATATTTGCTCTGAATGATTTTATTTAAAAAAAGTTTTTAACAGACACAGCTGAACCTCCCCCTTCATACTTCCTTCCTCAGTATCACTCACCCATACTCAAGAATAACCACTATCATAAAGTTGGTATATATGATGGATAAATGCCATATTTTTATACTTTCATTATAAATAAGTATAAACTGACAATATACAATATAGTCTGTACTATTTAAAATTACTGTATGTATTCTACCTCAATTTATTTTTCCACTTGGCATTATACTATCAAGATCCAGCCATACATATTGTCAAAATATATACTTAATATATAAGTTAAACACTACGTATTAGTTAAAAGACCTCAAAAGGTATAGCATACATGTAATGGAAGTACCAGGAGAGGAAAGAAAGGAAAAGAATATTTGAAACAATAAGAACTGATAATTTCCCCTAAATAAAGTCAGAAACCAAACTACAGATTCAGAAAGCTCAAATGTTAAGCAATAAATGCCAAAAGAACCAACCACACCTAGGCATATCTTTTTCAAACTACAGAAAATCAATGACAATGAAAAAAACCCTAAAAGAAGCCAGAGGTAAAGACACCTTAACTCTAGAAGGACAAGGATAACAATCACATGACTTCTCTTCAGAAATCATGCAAGGAAGACAAGATTAGAGTGAAATATGTAAGAACTGAGGAAAGGAAAAAAAAAAAAAATCTAGAAATTTGGGCCTGGTGAAATTATCCTTCAAGACTTTCTCAGATAAATGAAAATTGAGGAAATTTGTTGACAGCAGACTTGTCTTGCAATAAATGCTAGAAGTTCTTTAACAAGAAGGAAAATAACATAGATCTGAATCTAAAGAAAGGAACAGCATCAAAGTCAGAATAAGTGAAGGGAAATTAAAAACTTTTAGTTTTCTTATTCTTTATTGATTCAACAGATAAGTTTACTGAAAATAATAATACCAACAATGTAATCTATTATTTATGTATTACATATGAATGTAATGACAGTAGTGATACAAGGGACTAAAGGGAGGAATTAGCATTATTTTGTTACTATAAAGTACTCACAGTGCCTATAAAGTGGTACATGTAGAGTTCAGATATATTGCAGGTTTAGTTCCAGACCACTACAATAAACTGAATATTGTAGTAAAGCCAGTCATACAAATTTGTTTCCTGGGGCATATAAAAGATATGTTTACACTAAGCTGGAGTCTATTATGAGTTGCTGTTTAGTTGCTAAGTCATGTTTCTTTTGCAATACCATGTACTGTAGCCTGCCAGGCTCCTCTGTCCATGGGATTTCCCACACAAGAATACTGGAGTGGGTTGCCATTTCCTTCTCCAGGGGATCTTCCTGACCCAGGGATCGAACCTGCAACTCCTGCACTGGCAGGTGGATTCTTTAGCACTGAGCCACCTGGAAAGTCCCCAATATTAAGAGTACATTATGTTTAATAGAACAACACATAATATTTTAAAGAATACTTCATTGCTAAAAAATGCTAACCATCATCTGAACCTTTAGAGAGTTATAATCGCTTTGCCATGGTAACATCAAAAATCTGATTACAGATCACTATAACAAATATAATAATGAAATACTGTGAAAAATACTGAAGAGAAATACTGTGAAAAAACTGAAATACTGTGAGAAAAACCAAAATATGACAGACATGAAGTGAGCAAATGTCTAGTGCTGACACTCACTTGATGCAGGGTTGCCACAAACCTTCAATTTGTAAAAATGCAGTATTTGTGAAGTGCATTAAAACAAGGTATGCCTGCATAGTATTCTTTGAAAGTGAACTTGAATCAGCTGTGTATGTCTGCTGCAAAGTCCATGGCAACCACTATAAACAGTTTAAAAAAGCATAACTGATGTGCCAGAAACCAGAGGGAAAGCAGAACACATGAAATGCACAGTTCAAACCACAAAAGGCAGAAAAAGAACAGAGAACAAAAGTGAAACAAGAACAAGAGTACCAAACAGAAAACAGTAACGTATGTGGTAAATATTAAACCAACTATAGTCAAGAATCACTTTGAATGTCAATGGTCTAAATGCACAAATTAAAAAACAAATTGTCAGCGTGCATCAAAAACCAAGACCCAACTATACGTTGTCTATAAGAAACCCACTTTGAATATAAAGATACAGGGCCTTACCTGGTGGTCCAGTGGTTAAAAATTCACCTGTCAATGCAGGGGAAACACGTTCAACCCCTGGGTTTAGGAACTACGATCCAACTGAGCCCAAGTGCCACAACCACTGAAGCCTGCCCATCCTAGATCTCGTGCTCTACAAGAAGTCCATGCACCACAACTAAAGAAAGCCCACATGCAGCAATGAAGAGTAGCATGTGCCACAATGGAGACACAGTGCAGCCAAAAATGAATAATTTTTTTAAAGATTTAAAAAATTTTGAAGTATATATAAAGATACTTACATTCACAGCACATCATGCAAAATGTTGGGCTGAATGAAGCAGAAGTTGGAATCAAGATTGCCAGGAGAAATATCAATAACCTCAGATATGCAGATGACACCACCCTTATGGCAGAAAGAAAAGAACTAAAGAGCTTCTTGATGAAAGTGAAAGAGGAGAGTGAAAAAGCTGGCTTAAAACTCAACATTCAGAAAACTAAGATCATGGCATCCGGTCCCATCACTTCATGGCAAATAGATGGGGAAACAATGGAAACAGTGACAGACTTTATTTTCTTGGGCTCAAAAATCACTCAGATGGTGACTGCAGCCATGAAATTAAGACGCTTGCTTCTTGGAAGAAAAGCTATGACCAACCTAGACAGCACATTAAAAAGCAGAGACATTACTTTGCTGACAAAGGTCCATCTAGTCAAAGCTATGGTTTTTCCAGTAGTCATTATGGATGTGAGAGTTGGACTATAAAGAAAGCTGAGCACTGAAGAATTGATGCTTTTGAACTGTGGTGTTAGAGAAGACTCTTGTGAGTCCCTTGGACTGCAAGGAGATTAAACCAGTCAATCCTAAAGGAAATCAATCCTAAGTATTAACTGGAAAAAATGATACTGAAGCTGAAGCTCTAATCCTTTGGCCACCTGATGCAAAGAACTGACTCACCAGAAAAAACCCTGATGCTGGGAAAGATTGAAGGCAGGAGGAGAAGGGGACGACAGAGGACAAGATGGTTGGATGGCATCACCAACTCAATGGACATGAGTTTAAGCAAGCTCTGGGACTTGGTGATGGACAGGGAGGCCTGGTGTACTGCAGTCCATGGGGTTGCAGAGAGTTGGATGATTGAGTGAACTCAACTGATAAAGATACATATAATAAAAGCCTACCTCAAAGCAAGGAAAGCTATCAGAGATCAAGAAGTGCATTATATAATGATAAAGGGATTAATTCTCAAAGACAGCTAAACAATCCTTCAAGTGTACGTGTCTAACAACAGAGTGTCAAACTTCATGAGGAAAAACCAATAGAGCCACAAGCATAAATAGATAAAACCACTATCATAATTGGAGACGTAAAACCCTTCTCTCAGACAGATGGATCTAGCAGGTAGAAAATCAGTAAGGAGCTGAATCAGTAATCAGTAAGAGCTAAAACTCAACACTACCACCAATCAACTGGATACTGGCTATGGTGGACATCTAAAGACACATTCATCCAGTAATAGAAGAATACATATTCTTCTCAAGCCAGCATGGAATATTCACCAAGATAAACAACATCTGGGCCATAAAACACATCCTAACAAATTTAAAAGAATAAAAGTTATATAATATGTATTCTCAGTCCACGATGGAATCAAACAAAAAATCACTAATAGAAAAATAACTAGAAAGTCTCAAAATACATGGAGGTTAAACAACACACCTTTAAATAAGCACATTCAAATATAAAAAACCTCAAGAGAAATTTCAAAACAGCGCTAAATAAAAACAGAAACACAACTGATCAAAATTTATGGGATGCAGCAAAAAGCAGGGCTAGTGTGGAAATTTATAGCACTGAATGTAAACAATAGAAAAGATAGATCTAAGACAATTATCTAAATTTCCACCTTAGGAACCTAGAAAAAGAAGGGCAATATAAATCCAAAGAAAGCAGAATTAAAAACCAGGGCAGAAATCAATGAAACTGAAAACAGGAAATTTATAAAGAAAATCAATAAGACCAAAAACTGGTTCTTTGAAAGCCGAACAAAAATCAATAAACCTCTAGGCCAGGCTAACTAAGAAAAAAGGAAGACACAAATACTAATATTGGAAATGGAAGAAGGAACATCACTACAGATCCCCTGGACATTCACTGAAAGGATAATAAAGAAATACACGGAACATCTCTATATCCAAAAACTTGATAACCTAAATGAAATGAACCAATTTCTTGAAAAGACAAAATCTGCTAATACTCAAACAAAAAGAAACAGAAAATCTGATTAGGTCTCTGTTAAAGAAATGGAATAAATAAATAAATAATAACCTTCCAAAACAGGAAAGCACCAGGCCAAGGGGGAGTTCACTCATGAATTCTACCAAATGATTAAAAATAAATAAATAAAAATGACAACAATTCTCTGCAATCTCTTTCTGGAAACAGAAGCAGAGGAAATACTTCCTAACTCATTCTACAAGGCCAATACTGAACCAATACTAAAACCAAAGACTTATATAAGAAAACTACAGACCATTATCTCTCTCATTAGATACAAAATCCTCAACAAGATATTAGGAAATCACGTCTAACAAGGTATGTTAAGAATTATATAGCATGATCAAGTGAGGTTTATCCCAGGTATGAAATACCGGTTCAACATTTGAAAATAATGTATTCATGACATCAAAAGGTCAAAGAATTTACAAGGAGTTACAACTATATGTAACTATAATTGACCCTTGAACAAGTAATTACCTTGAACAGTGATTACCTCCTTGGCATAAAAAAATCCACATATAACCTTATAGTAGGGCCCTTACATAATCCTTGGGTCCAGATCTATGGAGTCAACCAAACTGTGAAGTACTGTAGTATGTATTTAATAGAAAACTGTATGTATAAATGGATACGCATAGTTCAAACCTGTGTTGTTCAAGGATCAATCATGTATCAGTAGAGAAAAAGCATTTGACAAAACAACATCCACTCATGATACTCTCTCAACAAACTATAAAGTGGATCTCTTCTTCAACTTGATAAATAAGATCTATCAAAAAAAAACCTATAACCAACATGTTTAATAGTGAGAAACTCAAAGCTTTCCCACTAAGAAAAGGAACAAGGTGAGGATCATCTTACTACTCCTCTTCAACATCATACTGGAAGTACTAGTTAATACAACAAGACAAGAAAAAGAAACAGAAGGTATACAGATAGGGAAAGAAGAAATAACTTTGCAACCGTAAAATAATGCAAATTTCACACACAGAATTCAACATCCTAAGCCACTGAACCACACTTCAGCTTTCTTAAGTATTTTTGACCTCTCTCCCCACTAGTAAAGAAACAACAAAAAAATCAATAGCTTATTTTCCGATAGCCTCTTTTACTGGAGCTGTGACTTATTTGTCATGAACAGTAACAGTTTTTTGCATGCAACTATAATGACAACTTTCAGTAGAAAGTTTATGGGAATTAATGATAATAAAACATCAAGTGTTACTTACCCACAAGTAATATGTGAACTGAAGTGCAAAAATAGCAATGCCTTCGTTATCAAAGGATCCAGCTACTGACCGAGAAATGTAACCTGGTACAATAGCAATAAAGCAAGCAGCTAAAAGTCCTGCTCCTTGGTTCCAAAGTTCTCTGGTAAGCAGGAAAGTAGATATAGATGTAAGGCCGCTAAAAGTTGGTGCAAGGAACACACATACATCTCTTATGTGAACTGTTATGTTCAATGTATTTAAAATCCAATGGATAAGGCCAGCTGTTATCATCAACCCTGGGTAAACCTATGGAAAAAAAAAAAAGGAAAATTTAATTACAAATATAAGGAGGTAGCTGAAAACACTAAGCTCTTTATTATTACATAATTAGGTTGAGAATAAGCTCTCACAACAGTTTGCCTTCTTTACCTACTACAAAATTAAATGTTCTTTTTCAACCGGACACAAAAAATTCTCATATGCAGAGATATATATTTAAGCAAAAGAAGAAAGAACAGACTGAATGAAGGATTACAAGTGAAGATGTTTTAACAATGGAACACTGGGTAACTTTATAATTGTCCCCACTAACTCTTTCACTATAAACAGGGTTCTATATCTAGCACATCCTTAAGTATGGGGTTTTAACAATTTTGTCCATACTTGTGTTTAAGGGATTGAGAAATAAACAGAAGATGAAAAAAAGTTATGTGCAGTTATTATTTAAGTGATATTTATAAATGATTCCTTCCTCCCTTCAAGGTCAAGATCTGGAAAGTGAACAATTCTAGCTAGGATGAGGAGGACTAGTTAGTGAATTCAAATATAATATTTTGGAATTCCTCGAAGGTTGACATTTTTACACTTCTTAAAATACTTAACAATGGAAAGCAAATAAACTAGAATAGGCCCAGTTAACAGCTGTACTCTTCAACCTCTCCCCAAAGGAGGAACATGAAACATTTAAGATTCAACAAACAATAAACAGGACATTACTTCTGAGCTATTTGTGATTAAAATGTGTATTTACACTTTCATCATTAGCTACATCCTAAAAGATTTTTTCTTTCTCCATCACTGAAACTACAAAGAATGTTATAAATTTACTTTCTGAGCCATACTATTGAAGATTGCAAACTTTCCATGGTCTTTAAACCCACTCCTTTGCTTTTTCTCCATAGCACTTATCACCACTTCACATAGTATTTATTTTACTTATTTACTTACTGTCTATTAAGTAAATACCCTTGGGGACTTTCCTGGTGATCCAGTGGTTAAGAGTTCGCACTTCCAATGCAGGGAGCATGGGTTCAATCCCTGGTTGGGCAACTAAGATCCCACATGCTGCACAGCATGTCCAAAAATAAATAAATAAATAAACACTCTCACAGAATACAAGCTCCAGAATAACAAGAAAAATTTCCCCAGCATCCAAATAACAATGATAGGCATAAAATAGATGCACATTATCTACTGAATGCATGGAAGGAGAGTGGGGTAAGGAAAGGGGAAAAAGTATGGTAATCATCACCATTCTTAAAAATTAAAATTTTGCTCCATTACATATACAATACCAGGTCCCAAGTGAACAGTTTTGCTGGAAATATTTTTTTTAAATGGAAATAAATCTGAAAGTATCTAAATATGGTAGATTGAACTGACATACAAAATAATACATAGAAGTAGTAGATGAAAAGATCAAGGTATTCTAGACAAACAAAACCACTCAACAACAAAAAAAGCATGTTTAACCTTAAAAGAAAGAGAACCTGGAAGGGAATCCTTTAGGTTCCAAACATAAAGAAGCATTTCAAACTAGGGACTGATGCCACAGAAGTCTTAAAAAACAAACAAAAAAACCACTCGAGGCCCTAATATATACTTTAGGTACTTGAGGTGGTTGGGGGATAGTTATTGCTCACCACTGAGATTAAAGAAAAGGCCTAAATCCCAGCACAAACCCAGGGCCTGTTTATGAAACTAGATGAATTCTACCCATCCATCAAATGAAACAGTAAGCAACTTCTGCCTTACTTTCAAATCTTTCGATAAGAAATAACTCATTCACCACATGGGTGAGGTAGGGGTTCCACATTTATACATGCAAGCTGAGTCACTAAGTCATGTCCAACTCTTTGCAACCCCACGGAATGTAGCCCACCAGGCTCCTCTGTCCGTGGGATTCTCCAGGCAAGAATACTGGAGTGGATTGCCATCTGCTTCTCCAGGGGACCTTCCCAACCCAGGGATCCAACCCTTATCTCCTATACTGGCAGGAGGGTTCTTTACCACTGAGTCACCAGGGAAGCCCTCTCCACATTTATACCAACTTCACATATAAGAAACTTAGACTGAGAAACCACCTCTAAAACAGTCCTAAACTTCTGAGGGCTCCAGCAAAAGAAAGTGAAAAAGATTATTTTAAGGATGGTCCCAAATACCAGGACACCAGGAATCTCAGAAAACCAGCCTTCACTGAGGGTGAATTCAAGATAAAAAGTTATAAACATACCAGGAAATAAACTATAGTAATCAAAGATTAGTACAATAAAAGACATGACAGCATTCACAGCACAAGCAGTACAGATAATATAGTCATCTACCACATCTTTCACCATTCAATACCTTTCTAATCAACCTCAGAGGCTATCATGACTATTCTTCTGTATCATTATCCCTATTTACAAAGATAAAAAGTTGTCCCAGATTATAAATATAACATCTCACTATCATGGAGAACATATTCCTTCCAAACGAAGAGGGAACATTTATAAAATTTGGTATTATCTTGGGGCCACAAATCATGTCTCAATAAATTTCAAAGGATTAAAATTACAGAATTTATTTTCTAACATTAATATATTTGAAGTAAAAAGCAAAATAAGATGATGAGGAAATTCTCTTATATTTAAAAGTTAAATACAGTCCTAAGTAACTCATGAATCAGAGAAAATTATAACAGAAATTAAAATACATTTTGACTTGAATGATAATGAAAACACTACATATCAAAACTTAAGCAATGTAGCTAGAACAGTGATCAAGAGGCAATTTGGAGCTCCAAAACAATTAGTAACATAGAAAACTTGAAAATTATTGAGCAAACTATATCAGGAAACTAGATAAAAATATCAAACTCAAGAAAGTAGGAGGAAGGAAACAAATGGAAGTTAACACAAGACAAATATTTAATAATCAACAAAGTTTCTTTCGCTTAAAAAATCTACTAAAATTGATAAACCTCATCAAGAAAAAAATATTAAATGTATATGTTTCTCCAGTAGGTGCCTTGTCTTTCATTTTCTCTCAAGCCATTCTCCTTACATCCCAAATCCTAAAAACATTTTCCTTTCTATCATCTTCTGGACATTATAATTTCCCATAAATTATGAACAGTACCTAATCTACCTGGAGTAATTTGAGACAGATTTAGGACCTCAAAAATTAGAATTATCTGATTGTTCTACATTTCTATTTCCTTCCAAAATGTTTTTTCAATAAAGCTTCTATAGAACAAAACAAAAACACAAGTAACCTGAACTTAAGAGTGTGACAAGAGCTTCTCCTCCTAACCTCCACCACTTGTCAGAAATAATGGCTAGTATGAGATAACCCCAAAACAGGCTAGGAGGTGGGGGTGTGTGAAGAAGGGTATCAAAAAAAGAGATTTAACAAATTAAATAACAGATAATTAGTCACAGAAAATGTATCAGTTAACTATATAAAACTTTTAAGAACTGCCATCACCTTGGTGATGAATGATTTACTCAAATCACTGAAAAAGTTTAAGATTAACATGAGTAACTGCATATATACTTACAGTACCACCTACTATTCTTCCTAGTGGATACCATGCTCTTTCATCAAACCAATTTAAAAATTCATAAAACCCATGAGACGCAAGATGATGTGTTGATCTATAGTTAAACCTAGAGAAAATAGGAAAAAAAGAAATGTTATAAAACTTGGTTTACTAAAAATAAATAGCTCTAGCTTTCTAATACTATATTTTATATTTAACTCTTTATACATAAATCTATGGCTATATAAATATATCTTTCCTAACAATTTTCCTCAAACCTGAAGAACAGATTATTTTCTAAGAAATTGGCTTATACCTCTAAAAATAACTAAAAACAGAGCACAGTCTCACCCCCAAAAACAAGTCTACAAAACTAGTAATGATCAAATTAACATTTGGCCATTGCTTGGGGTACAGATGGTACATAGCTATGCATCTGAACAAAAAAATGTGACGGTACATAAAATTTACCAAATCTTCAAAGATGTCAATGACTCTCAAATGATTAAAAACCACTAACAGAATACAGCACCAAAATGAGGCTTGTATATTCAATATGACTGCTTTCAATTCCTGCTTATTTAACTTATATGCAGAAGACAGCATGCAAAATGCTTGGCTGGATGAATCACAAGCTGGAATCAAGATTGCCAGGAGAAGTATCAACAACTTCAGATATGCAGATGACACCATTCTAATGGAAGAAAGTGAAGAGGAACTAAAAAGTCTCTTGATGAGGGTCAAAGAGGAGAGTGGGAAAAAGCTGGCTTAAAACTCTACATTCAAAAAACTAACATCATGGCATATGCTCCCATGGCAAACAAACGGGGGAAAAGTGATTTCGGTGATGGATTTTATATTCTCAGGCTCCAAAATAACTGTGGATGGTGACTGCAGTCACAAAATTAAAAGATGCAAGCCTGCTCCTTGGAAAGAAAGCTATGACAAACCTAGACAGGTATTAAAAAAGCAGAGACAGTACTTTATTGATAAAGGTCTGTATGGTTAAAGCTATGGTTTTTCCAGGTAGTCAGGTATGAATGTATAGGAGAATTGAATCATAAAGAAGGCTGAGCACCAAAGAATTGGTGCTTTTGACTTGTGGTGCTGGAGAAGACTCTTGAGAGTCCCGTGGGATCAAATCAGACAATACTAAAGGAAATTAACCCTGAATATTTATTGGAAGAATAGACATTGAAGCTCCAATTCCTTGGCCACCGGATGTGAAGAACTGACTCATTGGAAAAGACCTTGATGCTGGGAAAGACTGAAAGCAAAAGGAGAAGGGCAGCAGAGAATGAGATGGTTACATAGCATCACCAACTCAATGCACATCAATGCGAGTAAATTCCAGGAGATAGTGAAGGACAAGGAAGCCTGGCATGCTGCAGTCCATAGGGTCGCAAAGAATTGGACACGAGTTAGCGACTGAACAACTATAACTCTAAAAATCACAGAAACAAAGAGTTAAGTTATAAATAACCATGAGAGATGAACAGTAACTGTACTGTGAAATAAGAACATGACCTTAACAAATGAGAATTTTGATCAATGAAAGACAAAATAACAAAGAACAAGAAATGAGATGGAAGAAGCCACAATCCAAACTGCAACCTGAAGTAACTGCAAACTATGGTGTGTGTGTGTGTACATGTGTGCAGCTTGGGTGTTGGAAGGGGGAGAGTTGAAAAGGCTATATTCAGGATGGTTCATGTTTAATATAAAGTTGCTGAGGGAGGGAGAGAGGCAAGAGAAAATCCTGCATCAACCTCAGGGTAATGAGCAATAGGCACTGCTAGGCAGGTGGATGCCCTTAGACGACCATTGCCAAGCAAGGAAGTGGGCCTCAGCAGTATCTCCAACACACATAGCCAAGTAATTCAAAGAGTGGAACAATGCTTTCCAGATGAATAGTAAATCCTCATATCCAAAATCAGCTTGATATATCCTTCCCAACAGCAAGTCACGACTTTCCAACACACGATCACTAGAAACAAAATGCTGTAATATTTTAAGACAGACTTGATCTAATACAAAATAAGCACACATCCAAAAATCAAACATGAGAAAAATAAGCAATATGAAAACTAAGCATCGAAATCAACCAACGGAAGAACTAACACCAACAGACATAAGAATAACTTCAGAAGTAAGATAAGCCACACAGCCTGAAAGGAAGTGTAACCAAGAAGTTTAGAGTACAAGTGTTAGAAACATACTGCCTGGGTTTGGATATCCTGCTTCCATACCTACTAGCTATATGACCTTGGCTGGGCAAATGACTTATACTCTCTGTGGTCTAGTTTCTTCCTCTGTCAAAAAAAAAAAAAAGGAGTAACAATTGTACCTCTGTCAATAAGGTGGCTTTGATAAATAAACAATATTATGTCCCTAAAGCACCCAGAGGCTACTGCTACTATTACTGTGAAATAAAGTAAGGTAAAAGCACTATTTGAGTTTTTGAATGTCAAATTAAAAATAAGCTAAATATTAAAAAGGTTAAAGATGCAAAGCAAATTAGTAACAAGACAAAAAGTGTCTTGAGAGGTGGCATTTGAAAAGATGGCACAGTAGGTGATAGCAGTCTTCATACCCCCCCAAAAAAATAACAGACAGCTATCTACAAAGGAAAATATTTAGGGAAGCTCAAGTAGAACTGAGATCCTACAGCAGCACAATGAAGCAAAAGATGGAGAGCAACCACACAGACGGAAGATCACTAGGGTGACAGGCTTAGCTGAGACATCTAGAGACAACCAGGATCAACGAAGGGTGGAGGCCATCAGTACCAGCCACGTGGCAGGTACCCCTGCACTCCCCGTGGTCTGCTCTGTGGTGGACCCAGGCAGGCTTTTTGACTGGGGACAACAGCACCCATGAGAGCTTTCATAAAGGAGGACCCCGTAAGTATTCATCAGAGCAGACCTCAGTGGCCTGCTCTGCAGAGGACAACAGCTTTCACCGAAAGTCATCACTGCCACAGGGCCCCTGGAGAGGGAGACGCTGCTATGCCCTCAACAAGAAAGATTTGCTGCTGCACTGCCCCAGACTAGGGCTACCACGGGCTCACAAATACTCTCGAACCCCAGAACCACTGTTAAGTGCTTACACTTCAGATTCCAGCTCTGCAGCCGCCTGAGCTCCAGACCCCGGCTCCATGCGTGGCTCGACAAGTGCCCATGCTCCGGGCCCCAGATCTGCAGCTGAGCCACGACTGCCTGTGCTCTAGCTCCCAGCTCCACGGTGACTCCACACACATTAGCCAGTAACACCACAATTAGGAGGACACCGGTGAGCTGGGCCAGGTGCCAAGAAAGATTTCCTTGGCCACAACAACTCACCATGGGAGAAACAAAGATCAGAAGGTCCCCAGTAGCCCTTACAGCCCACATGGACACTTGCAGCCTTGGCCATTGAGAACCTCCGCAGTCTGCAGTCTTCATTTAAACTCAGCTGTTAGAATGCAGGAGGACTACACCCCTGGATCTTCCCCAGGGTAAGAACTGCTAGTCTATCCAGCCATCACTCTTGCACTTACCCACAGGTGAAGGTCTTTCCCCACCAAAATTATTTCATAAAATGGGCAGACATAAAGGTGGCTCAGATGGTAAAGAATCCTCCTGCAATACAGGAGATGCAGGTTCAATCCCTGGGTTGGGAAGATCCCCTGGAGAAGCGAATGACAACCCACTCCAGTATTCTTTCCTGGAGAAGCCCATGGACAGAGGAGCCTGGTAGGCTACCGTCCATGGGGTCAAAAAGAGTTGGACACGACTGAGTGACTAACACACTACACAAAAGTAAGGCTACAAGAAATGTTTAAAGAAAAAAAAAAAACAAGAAAACATGAGAACGCCAAAGGAACACAATTATTTTTCAGTAACTGACCACAGAGTAATAGATCTATTTCTCAATGAAGACTTCAAAGTAATTGTTTTAAGGAAGCTCAGCAAGCTACCAGAGAAGCCAGATAGACAACTCAACAAATCAGGAAAATACACATGAACAGAATAAGAATTTCAACAGAGACAGGTGGAGAGAGAGATGGGAGGGGGGATCGGGATGGGGAATAAGTGTAAATCTATGGCTGATTCATATCAATGTATGACAAAACCCACTGAAATGTTGTGAAGTAATTAGCCTCCAACTAATAAAAAAAAATAAATAAATTAAAAAAAAAAAAACAAACCAAAGAGAAGTATTGGAGCTAATTAACAAAATGAAAAAGAAAATGCAGTAGAGAACATTAATTGTAGACTTGAACTAGCAGAAGAATCTGAAAAACAGAAGAAAGGTTACTTGAAATTATCAAAGCAAAGGAAAAGAAAAGCAAGTAAAAAATAGCCTACATCAACTATAGGCCATCATCAAGGGTAATGATTGCATTATAGGAGTTCTAGAAGGAGAGATAGGGGTAGGGAGGTTATTTAAAGAAATAATGGCTTAAACCTTCCCAAATCTGGGGAGAGAAATTGAATCATCCCGGCATGTGGTGTTCACATGCCCCAATACATATTCAACTCACACAGGACTTCACTGAGAGATAATCTAATAAAACTATCAAAAATCAAAGACAAAGAGAGAACTCAGAAAGCAAGAGGAAAGAAACTCATACATGAGACCCCACATAAGGCTACCAGATTTCTCAGTAGAAACCTTGCACCAGAATAAGGTATACAGATTCAAAGTGCTAGAAGAAAAAAACCTGCCAACTAAGAATACTCAGCAAAGCTAACCATCAGGAAAAAAATTCCCAAACTAAAAAAAGAGAGTGAGAAAGAAAATTTGCAGGAGTTCACCACTACCAGACCTGCTTTATAAGAAATGTTAAAGGGAGTTCTACAAGCTGAAATGAAAGGACAGTAATTAGTAACTTAAAAACATACAGTATAAACTCACTGGTAAGATATGGACATAAGCAAATTCAGAATATTCTAGTACTGTAATGGTGTGTAAATCACTTAACTAGTATAAAGGCTGAAAGACAAAAACAAAAATATCTTCAGTTTCAATAACTTGTTAAATACAAAACATAAAAAGACTGATATAACGGCTTAAAGTCGACTGTTATGTTTTATTTAAACCTCAGGGTAGTCACAAAGCAAAAACTTACAGTAGATACAAAAAGAAAGAATACCACGAAGGAAAACTATCAAATCACAGAGGAAGATAGCAAGAGAAGAGAGGAACAAAAGAACTACAAAACAATCATGAACAATTAACAAGATGGCAGTAGTTAAGTCTTTCAGTCAGTCAGTTCCATTGCTCAGTCGTGTCCGACTCTTCGCGACCCCATGAAACGCAGCACGCCAGGCCTCCCTGTCCATCACAAACTCCCAGAGTTTACTCAAACTCATGCCCATTGAGTTGGTGATGCCATCCAGCCATCTCATCCTCTGTCGTCCCCTTCTCCTCCTGCCCCCAATCCCTCCCAGCATCAGGGTCTTCTCCAATGAGTCAACTCTTTGCATGAGGTAGCCAAAGTACTGGTTTCAGCTTCAGCATCAGTCCTTCCAATGAACACCCAGGACTGATCTCCAACCATCTCTACCTATGAATAATTATTTTCAATGGAAACAGATTAAATACACTAATCATAGAGTAAGTAAATATATTAAAAATACAATACCCAAACATATGCTAATAGTAACTCACTTCAGCTTTACAGACACACACAGCCTGAAAGTGAAGAGATGGGAAAAGATATTCTATACAAATGGAAAGCAGAAGAGACCAAGATTGGCTATACTTTTATCAGACCAAAAAAACCCCAAAATTGTAACAGAGATAAAAGGTCATTCATTATGTAATGATAAAGGAATCAATTCATCAAGATATAACAACTGAAATAGATAGCAATATAATAATAGTAGTGGGCTTTAATACCCTACTTTCAAAGAAGAGATGAGAAGGAGAATATAAAGGAGGAAATAGTGGACTTGAACTACACTTTAGACCAAATGAATCTAATAGAAAACATTCCATTTAACAGTAGAACATACAGTCTTCTCAAGTGCACAGATAATATTCTCCAGGATACTTCGTATCAGTTCAGTCGCTCAGTCGTGTCCTACTCTTTGCGACCCCATGGACTGCAGCACGCCAGGCCTCCCTGCCCATCGCCAACTCCTAGAGTTTACTCAAACTCATGGTCCATTGAGTCAGTGATGCCATCCAACCATCTCATCCTCTGTCCTCCCCTTCTCCTCCTGCCTTCAATCTGTCCAAGCATCAGGGTCTTTACAAATGAGCAGCTCTTCGCATCAGGTGACCAAAGTATTGGAGTTTCAGCTTCAGCATCAGTCCTTCCAATGAATATTCAGGACTGATTTCCTTTAGGATGGCCTGGTTTGATCTCCTTGCAGTCCAAGGGACTCTCAAGAGTCTTTTCCAATACAATTCAAAAGCATCAATTCTTCGGTGCTCCATACTTCATATGTTAGGTCACAAAACAAGTCTTAAAAAATTTAAGACTGAAATTATACTGAGTATCTTTTCTGAGCACAACGGTATGAAATTAGTGATCAATAAGAAAGTTAGGAAATTCACTAATATGTGGAAATTGAACAATATTCTCCTTAATCAATGGGTCCAAAAAAAGAGACAGACCCAAATGGAAACACAGCAAAATGTAGCAAAAGCAATCTGAGAAGTTCATAGCAATAAACATCAACATTAGTAGAAAACAGATCTCAAATAAACAGTTTAACTTTATACCTCAAGGAACCAGAGAAAGAATAAATTATGCCCAAAGAGCAGAAATAAAGAAATAAAGATCAGAGCATAAGTGAATGAAATAGACTGAAAAAGGAAAAAAGTTTTATTCCACTTTTTAAGATAAGCAAAACTGACAAACTTTTGGCTAGACTAAGAAAAAAGAAGACAAAATCAGAAATGAAAGAGAAGAGGCTTTACCCGGTGGTCCAGTTGTTAAGACTCTGAGCTTCCAATACAGGGATGAGGGCACAAGATTGAACCTTGGCTGGGGAACTAAGATCCCACGCACCACGTGATAATGCAAAAAAATTTAAGAAGAAAAAAATTAAGAGGAGAGATTACAACTACTACCACAAATACACAAAGGATCGTAAAAGATTATTATTAACATATCAACAAATTGGATAACCCAGGAGAAATGGACAGATTCTTAGAAACAACCTATATCAAAGACTGAACCAGGAAGAAATTTAAAAAATCTGAACAGACCAATAACAAGAAAGGTGACTGTTGGGGGCTTCTGATTACTAATTCGAAGAAAAGTCTAGGACCAGATGGCTTCAAAGTAGTGTGTTAAAAAAAAAGTCAGTAAAATACTTAGGAATACATTTAACCCAGGAGGTGAAAGACCTGTACACTGAAAAGTATAGGACACTGATAAATGAAGACAAAAGCAAATGGAAAGATACTCCATGCTCATGGACTGGAAAAATCAGTATTGTTAAAATGTCCATATATATAACATTGTAAATCAACCATTCTCCAACAAAAAAAATTTTTTGAAGTCCATTTTGCCCAGAGCAAGCTACGTATTCAATACAATACCTATAAAAATTCCAATACTATTTTCCACAGAAACAGAAAAATAACCCAAAATTTGCATGGAATCCCCAAAGACCCTAAATAGCTACAGCAAATTTGAGAAAGAACAACAAAACTGGAAGCATCAAATTCCCTGATTCCAAATCATGTTACAAAACTATAGTAACCAAAACAGTATGTTACTAGCAAAAAAAAAAAAAAAAGAGAGACAGACAGAGAGAGAGAACACTGGAACACAATACAGAGCCCAGAAAAAAACTACAACTAACCTTTGGTAAGGGCATCAAGGACAAACAATGACGGAAGACTGGTCTCTTCAACAAATGGTGTTAGAAAACTGAATATTACATGCAAAAGAATGAAACTGGACCCTTATCTTACACCATACAAAAAAATTAACTCAAAACAGATTACTGATTTCAATGTATGATGTGAAACCATAAAATCCCTACAGGAAAGCATAGAGAAAAAGCTTCCTGACACTGGCACTGGCAACGATTTTTTCAGATATGATGCCAAAAACACAAGTAAAAAAAGTAAAGAATAAATAAGCAGGACTATATATTAAAAGGCTTGTATACAACAAAGGAAAGAATACACAATATGAAAAGGCAAACTATGGAATTAAAGAAAATGTTTGCAAACCATATATCTAATAAGGGGTTACTATCTATAATATATAAGGAACTCATACCACTCAAAAGCAAACAAAAAGCCAAAAACCCATACAAAATATGACTTTAAAAAAGGTTCAAAGAACCTGAAAAGGTATTTTCCCAGAAACACACAGGTGGCCAATAGGAAAAATAAAAGGTGTTCAACATCACTATTCAGAGAAACGCAACTCAAAACCACAATGAGATACACCCTTCACATCTGTTAGGATGGCTATTATCAAAAGGATGAGGTAAAAAAATGCTGTCAAGGAGAAAAGGGAACCCTTGGTGTATTGTTGGTGGGAATGTAAATTCATACAGCCATTACGGAAAATAGTGTGGAGATTCCTTTTAAAATATTAAAATAGAACTAGTATGCGACCCAGAGATGCTACCGCTGGGTCCACTGTAGACCTGTGAGGAGTATGAGGTTTAGTGGCATCAAGCCTCTGCTGCTGAAAAAGTCAGCCCTCCAAGATACTTGGTTCCTCCACATCTGCAGTTCCTCTTCATCTACGGATTCAACCAGCTGCAGGCTGCATTTATCAATGAAAAAAAATCTGCGCATCAGTACACTTGTGCAATTCAAACCTGCATTCTTCAAGGGTCTCCTGTATATCCACAGGAGACAAAATTAGTATACAGAAGATGTATCAGCACTTACTTCCATGTTCACTGCAGCATTATTTCTAATATCCAAGATATGTAAACAACCTAAGGGTCTGTTGATAAATGAATGGATAATGAAAATGTAGTTATATTAAAACATAAATAACATGTATATATACACATATTTTATAATTATGCATTTATATAATGAAACATTATTTGGCCACAAACAGAAGGAAACCTTGCCACTGGTTATTTGTGACCCATGTACAAACTTGAAAGGCATTTATGCTAAGTGAAAGAAGCCAGACAGAAAAAGAAAAATACTGAATAGTATCACTTACATATGAACTAAAAAAAGAAGCTTAACTCAGAAAGAGAGTAGAATGGTGAATGTCAGAGGACGGGTGATGGAACAAATGGGGAGACACAGGTCAAAAGTTACAAACTTCAATTAAAACATGAATAAGTTCTAAGGCTCTACTGTGCAGCAAGATGACTATATTTAGTAATACTGTATTATATACTTGAAATTTGCTAAGAGAAGATGGGATCTTAAAAGTTCTCACACACACACAAAAAAAGAACTATGTGAGGTGATAGACGTATTATGATTGTGATAATCCAGTTTTTACATTTAATCATAAAAAAAAAGAATCACCATGCTTCACAGATGATTATGAAAAAACACACATTTCAAGACACTAATGATAAGGAGATCAAACCAGTCCATCCTAAAGGAAATCAGTCCTGAATATTCATTAGAAGGATTGATGCTGAAGCTGAAGCTATAATACACTTTGGCCACCTGAGGTGAAGAGTTGATTCATTAGAAACGACCCTGATGCTGGAAAAGACTGAAAGCAGGAGGAAAAGGGGACGACAGAGGGCGAGATGGTTGGATGGCATCACCAACTCGAAGGACGTAAGTTTGAGCAAGCTCCAGGAGACGGTGAACAACAGGGAAGCTTGGCATGCTGTAGTCCACGGGGTCACAAAGAGTAGGACACGACTGAGCGACTGAACAACAAGCATGAAATATAACTTAAAATCATCCACAGAAAATAAACAGATTTTCTCTGAAGGAATATCAATCAATTGCCATCACTGAATGCTACAAAGGCAATGATATTTCTGACTATAGGAAAAGGATTTTAAAATCAGAACTTAAAAGTAAAACAACATTTGTTTTCCAGCAACAATTCTGGAAATCTAAGCTAGTGCTATAAATGCTACACATGCTCGAAAAGAAAGTATGGGAGGTAATTTTAAAAGAGTAATCCCCCAATACTAGAAACAAAATATTTATTGTACTTAAAGGTGGGACCCTGGAAAGACTACCACTTTAGAGATGAAAAACAAGGTAGCCACCAGAATAGAAATGGCTAAATCTTTCTTTCCAAGGGAAGAAAGACTCCCATAAAAAAGGTAAACTCTTAACCTTCCTACCATGCCTAAGTCTAAATTTACCAGGAATCTCCAAATCAAGAAATTGACACTGAAACCAAGGTCCAAAAACTTAGATTAACAGTTTAAGCAAAAAACTAAAATAACTTTAGAAAAAATGGGCTCATAAAAAACAGTAACAAACTATAGGAGGTAGAGAACCACCATTAGAAAATATACAAGTAACAGCCCCAAAACTGGTCAAAGTATTTCAATGACAGAAGGCCTAGTATTTTAGCAAGAACCAGGGCTTTAAATTTTAAACGCAATTTTTCAGATTAAAAAAAAAAAAAAGGACTCCAAGGGATTACGAACATGTTTTGAATACTAAGAAACATGGGGCTCCATCTCCATAAAGTTGTTCTGCGTGATATTTTTAACTTTTCATTTTACATAATTCTTGACCTCGCCTCCCTCTTTGTTGAATCATTCTCTTTCATTGGCTTTAAAAACTACAATAGTCTCCTAATTTTCACCCTACATCTCCAGTCCTCTTCTCTGCTTTCTGTACAGGCAGACTCCTCTATCAGAGATCCTCTTACCAACTCTTAACTCTTCCCCAAGGGATGTCAGTCATACCTGGGTATGACTGTATGCTAGTATGCCCTCAATTTGCCAATGTTATCTCCCTATCTACATGTTTTTCCCCCCTTGAATGTCACAAAGGCATTTGAAAGTCAACATTCAACTAGACTCATGATTGGACACCACCTCTCTACCTTCAAAACAAGTACATACACTGTCTGCTTTTAGTGCTTCCTATCTACCACCTAAACTGAAAAATCCAAAAATCTACGTGTCATCCTGGAGTGTTCCTTCTCTTTAAATACCCTTGAAATTTGTTTAATCTTTTCCTACTCTGATACTAAACTACACTACTTACTGCAATAGCCCCTAACTCAATCCCCTACCATCCACTTTGCCAGTCTAATTCCCCAATCTGTAAATACTGTTTCTCAACAAAGAACGTTGCTTCAAAACGCAAATTAATTACACTGCAATCCTCTGCTGAACTATTCAAGGGCTTCATCTCTTAAAATTAAAAGGAAGGAACCTTCACTTAACATAAAGCCACACATACTCTAGCTCTCACATAACTCGTCTTGTCTCACATTTTATCATCTCCCTACTTTCCACATATCTTTCAGTCCTCCAGACTCACCTTGTCCCTTCCAACCTCAGCATCTTCAGACTGCCAGTTCCCTACCCCTGTATCACTGCTATCTCCCCTCTTAGCCTATATAATTCATCCTTCAAACTTCAGCACATTTCTAGGGGATGCTGTTCTGGGGTGGGGGGAGACTCAGTGTACTTTCTTCTCCCTAGCACTTGCCACAGATGCAATTTCACATTAGTTTACTTGATTAATATTTATCGCACTAGATAAATACTTCCACAAGGAAACCACATGTCTCCAACACCTAGCATAGCACCTGGTACATAGTAGCCCTAAAACATTTGTTGAATAAATAACTGATTTCATAAATATGTTTTAAATAGATGAAATACAATCTAGATAGCTTCCCAAATAGCTACCTAGTGTCAACTTTAAGTGGTATCCTCAAAGTTAAAGACTAAAACCAGTTTAACTATACCTCCTGAGATCCAAACCTGAAGGCAGGATTACAGAGTTAAACAAGCAAGTTCATTAAGATTCTACTGAAAACCTACTCAAAGAATAAAAAAACTAAACATGAATGAAGAATGCTTTTTGCCCTATTTTATCCCCAGGGTCAAGTCAATCCTGATATGCAAGGCTCCCAAAACTCTCTTAACTCTCTCTTACATACTCATTCTTATTTGACTTTCAGTTCACTTCCTCCTTCTGTTTGCCATTCCTTTTTCTGTCCTATTTTCTGGCCCAGTTTCTAACCCACCACTATGAACAGTTTACTGAATGTGCTTATGGGTTTCCTCCCTTATCTACTGAAAGAGAAACAACAGGACTGGAAAGCACAGCACCTCTTCCCTCACTGAGCACTCTCACACTCTCAAGCAATAGCAGTTACTTCTCTTCTTTCAGGCACATAATACATTACTGCCGCTGTGTGTTAGTTGTTCAGTCATGTCCAACTCTTTGCGACCCCATGGACTCCAGCCCGCCAGGCTCCTCTGTCCATGGAATTCTCCAGGCAAGAATATTGGAGTGGGTTGCCATTTTCTCCTCCAGAGGATCTTCTTGATCCAGGGATGGAACCTAGGTCTCCTGCACTGTAGATAGACTCTTTGCCACCTGAGCCACCATGGAAGCCCTATCTTCCCCCATACAACACACCACTACCATTAAACTAATCAGTCCTGTCTGTCAGCTAAATTAACTACAGAGATGTATAAATGGTGGACACCTTACTTAAGAGTTCTTGCTGCTCAGTAACATTACCAACATTTAGGACTACCAAAGGCTTTTTTGGTCAACAAAAGTAACTGAATTTCCATGATGCCTTCTGAGGTTAATACACTTTTCATGTATTTATTGGTCTTTAACCTTCCCCTTAAGTGTGTGCTCAAATACTTTGAGCATTTTCTCTAATTAATTTGATGAAGTTCTTTATACTGTTCTTTTGTCAGTTATATGAGTTTATAAACTGCTGTCATTCCATAGCTTCTTTTCACTCATAATGGTTTTTTTTTAAATAGAAATTCTTGACATAAACCTAATTTATCAATTCTTTGCTATGGGTTAGTGCATTTTTTCTAGTTAAAAAAAAGTCTTTTGGTGCCCCAAGGTCATAAAGGTATTGTATTCTTCTTCATGACAATTAACAGCTTAAACTTAATTATTTAGGCATGTAATACACCTGGAATCAATTATTTTATATAATGAGAAATAAGGGTTCAACTTTATTTCCTCTGTATTAATATAAATAATTGTCCCCCTACCATTAACTCAAACGACTAGTTTTCAACTAGCTTTCTTTTCTCCGCTGCTGTACAGTTCCACTTCTACCATAAACTAAGGATTCATTAGTGCAGATCTGTTTCTGGACTCTATTCTGCTTGAGTAATCTTTATGTCCTCCCATAATATGCAAACTTTCTAAGTAGAGCTTCACATAAGTGGAGCTTCGAATAAAATCTTGAGTTCAAAGAACATTCTTAAACTGTGCCTTTTATAATTCGTCCTTCTGCATATTCACATAAATTTTAAAATAAGCTTGCCAATTCCACCAAGAAAATCATGTTGGGTTTTGACTGCAAGTTCATTAATTCCACACATTAATTCGGGAGAATTAATATCTTTACAATACTGACCCATCCACATCCAATCCATAAATATACTTTAACTCTTTCATTTAGGTCTTCTTTAATGTCTCTCCAGAAAAATATAATTTCACCTCAGAGGTCTTACACATTGTTTGCTTAGATCTATTCCCATTTTTATTAGAATCATTTAAAAAAAATTCTGCTTGACATAGTGACTGGTACCTCGTGATTTTTTTTTTTTAAGGGTTTTTTTTTTTCCAGTGGGTTTTGTCATACATTGATATGAATCAGCCATGGATTTACATGTATTCCCAATCCCGATCCCCCCTCCCACCTCCCTCTCCACCCGATTCCTCTGGGTCTTCCCAGTGCACCAGGCCGGAGCACTTGTCTCATGCATCCAGCCTGGGCTGGTGATCTGTTTCACCATAGATAGTATACATGCTGTTCTTTTGAAACATCCCACCCTCACATTCTCCCACAAAGTTCAAAAGTCTGTTCTGTATTTCTGTGTCTCTTTTTCTGTTTTGCATATAGGGTTATCGTTATCACCTTTCTAAATTCCATATATATGTGTTAGTATGCTGTAATGTTCTTTATCTTTCTGGCTTACTTCACTCTGTATAATGGGCTCCAGCTTCATCCATCTCATTAGGACTGGTTCAAATGAATTCTTTTTAATGGCTGAGTAATATTCCATGGTGTATATGTACCACAGCTTCCTTATCCATTCACCTGCTGATGGGCATCTAGGTTGCTTCCATGTCCTGGCTATTATAAACAGTGCTGCGATGAACATTGGGGTGCACGTGTCTCTTTCAGATCTGGTTTCCTCAGTGTGTATGCCCAGGAGTGGGATTGCTGGGTCATATGGCAGTTCTATTTCCAGTTTTTTAAGAAATCTCCACACTGTTCTCCATAGCGGCTGTACTAGTTTGCATTCCCACCAACAGTGTAAGAGGGTTCCCTTTTCTCCACAGCCTCTCCAGCATTTATTGCTTGTATACTTTTGGATAGCAGCCATCCTGACTGGCGTGTAATGGTACCTCACTGTGGTTTTGATTTGCATTTCTCTAATAATGAGTGATGTTGAGCATCTTTTCATGTGTTTGTTAGCCATCTGTATGTCTTCTTCGGAGAAATGTCTGTTTAGTTCTTTGGCCCATTTTTTGATTGGGTCATTTATTTTTCTGGAATTGAGCTGCAGGAGTTGCTTGTATATTTTTGAGATTAATCCTTTGTCTGTTTCTTCATTTGCTATTATTTTCTCCCAATCTGAGGGCTGTCTTTTCACCTTGCTTATAGTTTCCTTTGTAGTGCAAAAGCTTTTAAGTTTCATTAGGTCCCATTTGTTTAGTTTTGCTTTTATTTCCAATATTCTGGGAGGTGGGTCACCTCGTGATATTTTACATTGATTTTATAACTAGAAACGTGTCACTAGATTCCTTCAGGCTTTAAATCTGAAAATCAATAAACACCCCTATGACTATGTTAAAAAGAGAGAGATGTCTTAAAGACTACTACTTGACAAGTTTCAAAGTTTCTAAAACCCTGTTAAAAGAGGTAATATTGTCTTCCCAAATCACTTCATTCTTTCTTATAACTACCAATCTTTTCAATTAGCAGAAAATACAGATAAACATTAATTTCATTCAAAGTAAAGACATGTAATTGAAAGTTAAAGATATGTAATATGAAATTTCAAAATGGAATAAGCTACTACATTTTCGAACTTTAAAGGTCTTGAACCTTTATTCAAATAAAATCTTAAAAATAAAGGAAAAATAGTCTTTAAAATAGAAATTTAAGCCTAAATTTAAAATGTTTATTAGTAAGTCAATCATTAAGAACAATTAGGTTCTTTCAGAAACAGAATCTTAAACCTGAAGTTACATATTATAGTTGCAAAGATGCTAACCATCTCATCAAATTTGTTATTTTCTTTTGGTCACAAAACTGTAAAAAAAATTTGACTCAGATATACCTGTCAAACAGTAATCATTTTTAAAAAAGTATTCCTTGCTGTTAAAGATACTGTTCAATTAAATGATGTGAAAGTTCAGAGCCTAATAGAAAACTTCAGCTCAAGATTAAGTAACTATATGTAACAATGCTTGTATTTCTCATTATATGTATACACACACACATACAAGTACAAATTATAGAGAGTAAACCAGAAGTACCCAAATTTTAATTTGTAACACTGTGTTACAGATTCAGTTGTTACTACAAGTATAGTCCTTCTATGTGAACTCCCAGGAAACCCAATCCAAACTGATTAGACATTTTTCCAAAGAAAACATATAAATACTAACAGTTAGATGAAAAGGTGTTAAACATCCTAATCACCAGAGAAATGCAAATCGAAACCACAAGAGATAACACTACACACCTGTCAAAAAGCCTATTACCAAAAAGACAAGAAATGTACGTTGGTGAGAATGTGAAAAAAGGGAACCCATGCACACTGAGTGGGAATGCAAATTGATGCAGACACTATGGAAAACAGTATGGAGGTGCTTCAAAAAATAAAAATAGTACAATCATATGACCCAGCAATTCCACTCCTGGGCACTAATCCAAATTACTATTCCTTAATAGTTATCTGCACTCCCATGTTTGTTGTAGCAAAGGCAAAGTATGGAAACAAACCAAGTATCCACCGACAAATGAACAGATAAAATGTGGTGTATACATGTACAAGTACACACCCACAGAGGAATATAATTCAATCATAAAAGGATACAGAATCGGACATAACAGAGCACATACACACACATGCATAAAAAAGAAGGAATTGTGCCATTTGAAACAATAAGGATGGACCTCGCGGGCATTATGCTAAGTGAAATAAGTCAGAGAGAAAGACATAAATGAGATCTCATTTATGTGGAATCTAACCCTCTCCCCCAAACAAAACAAACCAAAAACCCCAAAGCACTCAGATACAGAGAACAGACTGCTAGCTGTCAGAGGTGGGGTGGGGGAAATGGATGAAGGTAGCCCAAAGGTTCAAATTTACGGTTTTAACAATGCTGTATTATATATTTGAAAGTTATTTAGATCTTAAAAGTTCTCATCACAGGAAAAAACTCTGTAACTAGGTGTGGTAATTAATATTAAGTAAACTTACTGTGGTAATCATTTCACAATATATACATATATGAAATCATTATGATGTATACTACATTTATATATTATTATATAGTAGTCATACCTCAGTTAGGAAAAAAAGAATCCAGGGGGAGGGTTAATAATGGGCGAAAAAAATTCAAAACAAATATAAGAGGCATTTGGATTAATCATACAACTACTCTTTTCCATTACAGTAAATAACCAAAAAAAGAATACGTCTATCACTCATTTGTTTCGCCTTCTTATGGAGCAATTTTAGCGTGATCTTTTTTAGCTCTTTTCTCCATCCACATAGAAACCACCACAACCATGCATTCTATTCCCCTTTCTTCATGCAAGTCTCCTCAAATCTGAAATTCATTCTTGAAGAAGCCTTTTCTAATACTGTATCCTCCCTTTCCCAATTCACTTGAATTTGTGCTTTGAAAACATCAAGTTGGAACCTTTACTATAGTTCACCTGGCAATGGAGTATTTTTTTCTTATTGACTTGTATACTTGGAGGCATCATAGAGTTCCTGGCACTCCACTTATGAGGGTCAATTACTTCTCCTTTCTAGCATACTAGTAGTGAGTGCTAACACTGACTTAAATCTTGGCTATTTTCTTCTTCATTAAATGCAAGCTATCAGGTGCACAAAAGTAGTCTTCAATTTTAGCATGTTCAATTTACATATTCAAAAAACATTTAAATAGCTGGGGAGGGTGTTATACATGAAAAAAGACGGACCATAAATTGAAAACTGTTGAAGCTGGGTGATATATGGAGGCTCATTACAGTATTAGCTCTTTTGTTTATGTCTGAAATTTTCCACGATATTGCACATGTGCATGTGTGTATATATAAAACATATATAAGCAATTATAATACAACATATATATACATAGATACATGGTCTACATAATCATATATGTGAGTAATGTAACACATATTGTTAAAAATTAATAAACTCCGATTAAATAGAGTAGAAGACCAGAAAAGGGAGCTCTCATGCCCTGCAAGGAGAGCAGAGCCCAACAGGAAAAAGGTTCCTCTTCTTCCCTGGTGAGGGCTCAGCAGCCAATGAGAAGTCATGGATTCTGTTTACTAGAGCCACTCTAACTTCCTTTTCCTCTCTATAAAGTGGTGTGCTGGGACTTGCACATGGCCTGCTATGTGTTGCAGAGCCCAAATTGCAATTCTCTGCTGATCCCGAATAATCCATTTTTGAAGGAACATCTGGCAGTCTACTTGTTTCAAGTCAATTGTAGGAAAGCTTCACACACACACACACACACGCCACATATAACTTAGTTTCCTGCAAGTAAAAGTAGGTGAATTGACTGAGAAATGATGTATTAAAGGTTAGAATACACCAAAATAAAACTGAAATAAAAGAGAAAGATAAGTGGTAAAATAATATCTGACTTAAAATAGTCTGAATAGGAGAAGGAAATGGCAACCCACTCCAGTATTCTTGCCTGGAAAAACCCCATGAAAAAATCCCATGAGGATCCTGGCAGTCTACAGTCCATGGGATCACAAAGAGTTGGACACAACTGAGTGACTTCACTATCACTTTCTCTGGGATTACCCAAGTGTTTGTTCCAAAAGGGGCATCCTGCTTGGCTATGAATGTACCTTGCTTTTATTGCAAACACTGAGATGACTTACTAGTGAAACTACAAAAGTTGATATGTGTGTATATGGGTAAAAAAATAATGTTTTCACACACACACAAAAAAAAAATAGTCTGAGTAAACCATCACATTTTACATACACTTTTATCAATATTATAAGAGCAACTTTTCGTATTTTAAGTTCAATAAAATAATGTGTTTTGAAATAAGTGTGACGAAAAGATAATTACTGAATACAGATAGTAGATATATGTGGTTCATTACAGTCTCTACTTACATTCATTTGACATTTTCATAAAAGTTCTTTTAAAAAATAAATGAATGCCTTCCCCCAAATTCTCTTAACCCCATCTCTAGAGTCACCCTGAAATTTCAATAAAGACTTATTAAGACAGATAAAATTATTCTCACATTAACTTTTTCATTCTGAGAGGGGCATATAAATAATTTGGCTACTTCTGAGTAACAAACTATTTTATGATATAAGAAGAAACTGGATATGAAAATGAAATATGAATTTTAAATTTGATAAAAGAGAAACAGCCAAATGACAAAGTAAAAGAGGTCTTAGAGACCCATCTTCACAAAGAAGCTAAGATATATAAATTTTGTTTCTTTCTTCCATATATTCCTAAAAGACCTAAGGTGTCCTTTGGCTATTCAAAGACACCACATTTTATAATGGCCTTTCCTTCTATCTATAGGGAACAAATGCAAAGAAAGAAGACAGAAATAGAAAACCTGCTTCTGAAAGCCACATACTCATTTTAAATCTTTGTAAACTCCATACTATTAATTCTTCATCCCAAGAAATTCTTCAAAAGCTAAGAAAAGTTTGTGCTTAAAGACTACAGTAGCAAGATGATGTTGGATGCATGAGACAAGTGCTCAGGGCTGGTGCACTGGGATGACCTGGAGGGATGGGATGGGGAGGGAGGTGGGAGGGGGGGTTCAGGATGGGAAACACTTGTAAATCCAAGAGTGATTCATGTCAATGTATGGCAAAAACCACTATAATATTGTAAAGTAATTAGCCTCCAGCTAATAAAAATAAATTAAAAAAAAAATTAAATTATGGAAGACCATTTATGGGAAAATGGGTTATATTTCTTGGATTCTAGTAGAGATTAGTCTAGTACTTGTATTCAAAACATTATAGCTTAAATAGAATTTCAGAAACTGATTTAAGGCTTATCAAACATATACCATATTGTTTCCTGAGGAGAACACTCAGTACCAATCCATTCAGAAACTAGGGCTGCCCTTAGGAACAACCACATTTTCCTTCTATAGATCTTGTTGATGACCTAACCAGTTGATACAGTTCATCTTAGGTTTGTTATTTCATTTTATGCTATTTTGAACCACTAGCATACATTCAAAAAAAACACAGAATCTCACGATTATGTACTAAAACAAAATACCACATTATACCCTTAATCTTGAAGGTTAAAAATATATATACCTTAGTGCTAATATTAATCAAAGGCTTCTCTATCTTCAAGAGGAAACTTCTGAGATGGCAAAGGGTTTTGTATGTTTAACATGTCCAGTCCTCTATAAAAACATGGCACTTTATCATACATATACACACAAAATTAATATAATTGGAAAATGTCTAAGAATAAGCAGAACAGTATATTCTTAGCCTTAAAGTTGTGGCCAACCTGAAGTAGTCTAAGACCCCTGCAACTAGCTTTTGTAAAAGAATTCACAGTATATATAGAACTTGAGCTAGACAAGCTGAGAAATAAAGGTCTCAATTTATAGCTCTGGACGTAAAAGACAGAAAAGGTTCTAGGCCAAAGAAATGGGCTACAGGCAGTGCTATAAAAGTAAAACACAAGCCAAGTTTCCCAGGGGCCAGTTCTGTCCTCCTTTTCCCTAAACCATTACTTCTCTAAAACTATCTACCAAATGCACATAAATATAATTAAACCCTTAACTACAGTTTGCTACTTGACATTTTCCAGGGGCTATGTCACTGCTTTTTTGCAAGACTGGCATCAAAATGACTATCTCAAAATAAGTGCCTTCTGTAATAACCCCTATTCTTTTCACATCTATATTATATTCTTATATAGATCCAAGATTAACACACTTCTAGAGGAACACAGTAAAAACCTCAGAAGTGTAGAAACCAGGCTTTACAGCAATAGATGCAAATTAGGAAGTAACTAAGAAACAACAGAAAAAGAATGTTTTTGGCAATGAAACAGCAAGATAAACTCGGAGAGGATGGAAGACAAACATGTCCCACACCCCGCAAATGGTCAGCGCATGAACCTGACTTCGATAAAACAACGCAAGTCTTGTTTAGCTTAGCCTCTGCAAATAAAACCTAAAAAACAGAAGAATCAACCAGAAACAGTGGAGGAACAAAGGCAAGGCAAGCAGCTCCGCTCCATAATAATGATGAAGAACAGCAAGTGAAAGCAGCAAAGGGGATGGGAGGAAGCAGATGTGACAGAAGGGAAGGGGGGTGGTAGAGCTCTGTACCAGGTGCCACATCTCAACACAGTCCCCTCTCTAAGGCTACAGTCTGGACTCACGCTGCTATCTTAATCTGCTTTGCACTGAAATACCAGGTCAATTACACTTCAGTTGCTACCAAAAATAAGGATACACAGACTTCAACTGAGGGCTCAAGAGTTGTCTATGGCTTCTATGTCAACTTGACAGCATGTTTTTCAAAGTCTTCCTCAAAGTTTCTTTTAAAATTATATTTTACTCTGGCTAACAGAGACCCCAATAATATTACTAAGCAAATAAAATAAAAGTAACACTCCTTTTAGAGAGTACATGAAGCAACACAAATTCAGTCACTTTGGTGAAACTAATCCAATTGTGGCATTTAGAAAAGATTTACTTGCATAATTCCACTAGTTTTATAATTTATCATGTACACCCTTTTTTCTTTACTTATACACTTAAGTGTGATTTATCTTTTATTTTTTAATATTTATTTTTAATTAAGGATTGGCTTACAATATTGGTTTGATTTCTGCCATAAATCAACATGAATAACTCCCCCAAATTTTTGTCTGTCAAGATATTATAATCTGTGCCTCTAAGGATTGCTATTCTACATTGAACGTTAGTGTGGTTTTCATGTTTTAAAAGTAATAATCATTTATTATTATGATTTTTAAAAATTCTAAGCAACGAATGTGTCCCAGATATCTGTTCAGGACTAAAACAGAGTAGTGAAAAAGAGGCAGTATCTCTCTCCTGGAGCTTTAGTAAAATAAACACAAACCAGATAATTATAGGTTCAAGCAAGAGCTTTGGAAGACACTAAAGGGACGGGATAAAAGAGTGAAATGGGAAGAAGGGTAAAGGTGCCTTTAAGCGGGTATAAATGCAGTCTTCTAATATCTGTGAGACCTTAATGATGGGAGAGTAGGGGAGAGCCATCTCCAGTGCACAGACCTTGAGACGGGAGAGGTTAGTGTATTTATGGAGAGAAAAGAATCCAAGAGGGGGAGTGGTAAAGAAACACATTTTCAGAACTGTTTATTTACAATCAGGGCTTCCTTGGTGGCTCAGACGGTAAAGAATTGTCTGCAGTGCGGGAGACCTGGGTTTGATCCCTGGGTTGGGAAGATCCCTGAAGAAGGGCATGGAAACCCACTCCAGTATTCTTGCCTGGAGAATCCCCATGGCCAAAGGAGCCTGGCCGGCTAGTCTAAGGGGTCGCAAAGAGTCGGACATGACTGAGAGACTAAGCACATTGTTTTAAAAACCATCAACAACTGTCAGGTACTGTGTAAGAACAGCTTCCTTCACAAAAAACACAACCCACTGACGTAGGATACTATGCCCAATCTAGCAGAGACACTAACTTACTCAACTGAAGTCATACAGCCATTCACTGGTCAAGATGGAATGTGAACTAAGCGGCTCAGATTCCAAAGCCCACATTCTTGAGCATGATGATTCCAAGCAGCAAGAGTAATAAATCCAAATAATAATTTGTATCACCTTCCAGGCACTGTGAATCTTAAAAGTGAATCTTAAATAGTTCCCTGTACCTCAGATTCCAAAGAACCCCTACCACTCTAATAGGAGTAGGGTACGAATTTTGAAGCGAATGGAATATGTAGTTTTCAACGGAATAGGGAACCATCCCATTTTAATCATACTTATCTGTTTATATATTAATTAGGCTCTTGTATAAACTCTCATTTAAAGAAAGGGTTCAAGAGCTAAAAACAAGTGTCTGAAAAACACTGGCATATATTTAAAATTATATAAGCAAAATCATTAGCAAAGTTCTCTTAAGATTAAGATGCAACTTTTTTTTTTCCCACTGATTTTTATTAGTTGGAGGCTAATTACTTTACAATATTGTAGTGGTTTTTGCCATACATTGACATGAATCAGCCATGGATTTACATGTGTTCCCCATCCCAATCCCCCCTCCCACCTCCCTCTCCATCCCATCCCTCTGGGTCTTCCCAGTGCACCAGCCCTGAGCACTTGTCTCATGCATGAGACGCAACTTTGAACCATGAAGCTTTTGCTCTTGAGTCACTTTGGAAACAAAGAGACGGAGAAGCCCACTGCGTCTCTAACTGTATCACGTCAGGTCTCACCTCTCTGGTACAGACACTGTCTTTCACACTATCATGGCCTCAACAGCCACTACCCTGAATGCTGAAATCATTCTGCCTGAAAGAAGAGAACTTTGGAGGCTCAGGCACAACAAATTTTCAGGTGGAAGGAAATGCACATCATTTACAGTCTTGATTCACCACTAGTACTAGTCACATGGCCCAACTCATGTGCTGAGAGGAGAGGGAAACCAGATACTGGTGAAAAGCACAAGAGATACTGTATGTGTGTGCGCACTCAGTCATGTCTGACTCTTTGCAACTCCATGGACTGTAGGCCCACCAGGCTCCTCTGTTCATGGGATTTTTCAGGCAAGAATACTGGAGTCGGTTGCCATTTCCATATGTCATGCTATTTTCTTCCTTGGTGGCTCAGATGGTAAAGAATCTGCCTGCAATGCAGGAGACTTGGGTTCAATCCCTGGGTCGGGAAGATTCCCTGGAAAAGGAAATGGCAACCCACTCCAGTATTCTTGCCTGGGAAATCCCAGAGACAGAGGAGCCTGGCGGACTGCAGTACACGGGGTTGCAAGAGTCGGACATGACTTAGCTACTAGGCCGCCACCAACACCACCATTAACAAGCCTGTCCTGTGTTCTTTTCAAGAGAACTTACAGTTTTCTATAAGTTTTTCACCCATGTATAATAGATATATTATAAAAGTGAACTGCCCTTTTTAGGTGAAATAGGGATCCTCCAATAAGTATAGTTATTTTTCCTCTCTTAATGAATTTAAAAATCACAGTTTACTCCTTATCCCATTTTACCCACAAATCTTTAAATAGTCTTGTTACTGACAAGTGAAAATTATTCATATACCCATTTCAGAAATGAAGTCTGAGACTTATTTAGTCTGTCTTTAAAAGTCATTCTCCCTCTCTTTCCAAGGAAAAATGTCAAAAATGTGCAAGAGTGGGGAATTTTAGCTCCCTTTGACTTGCATTCTTTTCAAGTAAAATATTACATTACCAAAAAGGAGAGTCTCTAAACCAAATGAAACAAGGGAAAATCACCTTCTCCATTGTTGTTGCCATTGTTTAGTCTCCGTCGTTTCTGACTCATTTGCAACCCCATGCACTTAGTCCGCCAGGCTCCTCTGTACATGAGATTTCCCAGGCAAGAATATTGGAGTGGGTAGCCATTTCCTTCTCTAGGGGATCTTCCCAACCGAGGGACTGAATCAGGTCTCCTCAATTGGCAGGCAGATTCATTACCACTAAGCCATCAGGGAAGCCCCATCTTCTCCTTTATATACTTCTAATATTTAACTATTTCAATTAGTGTCTTTTCTTGCTTGCATTACTCTAGTTATTTTGTAAGAGAAAAGGAACTTTCCTATTTCTTCAAATATAGTAGTAAAAACTATAATATGAAAACAGAAGAAGAAAAAGCACTGTCTTCTAAAGAAGACTGGTTTTATGGAAAAGATCTAGTTTTCAAATTTCAGAGTTCTATATTTCTTCCTAAAGAACCCTGTTTAATCATCATCAGCTTTGTTAGAGTAAGAAAATCTATACTAAGCTCTATCAAAGCTAGATCTGTCCTGAGAGAGACCATCTGCACATCGAAATTCCAAATGAGACATCCCTCACCAAATGCAAGCATCCCAAGGTTTATACTGTGATTTTTGTCTGTAAAACTGACTTCTGTCCACTTTTTTTCTCATTTAATACTGATTTTTCTACTCTTTCATGCTTTAAAATTAATAGGATAGTCAATGTTTTTTTAGACTTACTCTCACAAATATCTCAGTATATCAGCTTTTTCAAGTGAAATTTGCTACATTTAATCTGTTTCAATTATGATCCAGCAAATAAATTTCCGAAAACTCAACAGATATTTTTTAAAATGTATTATTTATTTATTTTCGTGGCAAGTGGGAGCTAGCTCCCTGAACAGGGATCACACCCGGGCCTCCTGCATTGGGGTGTGGAGTCTTGGCCCCGTACCACCAGGGAAGTCCCTGTAACAGAGATCTTACTTGCCCTCCTTGAGAAAAAGGAGAGTATTTCCATACCAACAGTCAACTGTACTGTGCCTTCATCTGGAACCCTCAGAGATTTTTATAGCTCAGGGCAACACATAGGGACACATGAGTAAGATGCTTTCCTTTTGGAAAATGGGAGATGGATAACTCTGCAATGGGAGATGGGGAAAGAGAATCCCCATGTTGCCTGGACCTCAGTTTTAAGAAAAAGTACATAAAGAAGCAGGGCTTCCCTCGTGGCTCAGCAGTGAAGAATCCGCCTGCCAATGCAAGAAACATGGGTTCAATCCTTCGGTCAGGAAGATTCCCCTGCAGGAAGAAATGCCAATCCATCCCAGTATTCTTGCCTGGGAAATCCCATGGATGGACTTGGGGGCTACAGTCCACTGGGGCACAAAGGAGTCAGACACGACTCAGCGACAAACAACAACATAAAAAAGAACCTGAAATGTCTCTTCTAAGTGCCCATTCCCGAGTCCGTTAGATGAAAAACAATTTTGTGCATCATGCACACACATTTTTAGTCACTATGCTTTAAAGATTGATGTCAAGAGTCTGACTGATGCCAGACTCTCTTCACTGCTACCTCTCCTCTTTCCTTGTCCATTTGACTACCATGGATGACTCCTAAGAATTCCTCTGCCTAAATTCTCAATCCTCATATAGAGCAGCCCACCAGAACAGCTGCTGAGACGTCTTCACATTGGAATGATGGTACATTATACTCAACATACTTAAAACTGAAGTCATATTTACTCTGCTTTCCACTAGTTAAAAAGGCTCTCTTAGTTAAAAAAATATCATTATTACAGAGGTATCGGGATCAGCTTACACTCATTTCCTAAATCCAGCTCTTAAAATCCCCCAATAAAAAGTCGTCTTCAGGGACTTCCCTGAATGTCCAGTGGTTAAGACTCTGCTCCCAATGCAGCTGGCACAGGTTCAACCCCTGGTCAGGGAAAGAAGACCCAGCATGCCTCAAGGAGTGGCCAAAAAAAAAAATCTCTTCATATTCTATTTCACATGCCTCTTTATTAACTTCCTGCCCTCCCGATTCATCCTCCACTAATTCTCTCTTAAATGAAACACACTAGTCCTTCACTATTTCCCCAAATCTACAGGACAAAGTCCTAATGTTTTTAGACTCCCTTTCCTATCCCCACCCTGAAATGGCTCCCTACTACCTCTTGGATCTTACCTCATGGATCCAAACTTGTTTTTCCCTAAACATATACTATTCATGCTTTCTCATACTTCTATACCTTTGCACAAGCTGTTCTTGTTTCCTGAAGAGCAACTCCTCCTCCAAATTCTCCCACACTTATCTTTCAAGACCTAACTCAAAAGACACCTGCTACTAAGTCATAACTATCCTTTTCAGCTAAGGGGTGGAAACCCTCCTTTATGCCTCTAGTGGATCTTGTACTCTGCATTTTACTCTTTCCAATCAACATACTAAACAGCATAAATTTACCTATTAGCTTTCATCGTAAGTGAATTGGTTGGTTGGTCAGTCACCAAGTCGTGTCCGACTCTCTGTGACCCCATGGACTGCAGCCTGCCAGGCTCCTCTGTCCGTGTAATTTTCCAGGCAAGAATACTGGAGTGGGTTGCCATTTCCTTCTCCTGGGGATCTCCCTGACCCAAGCATCAAACCTGTGTTCTCCTGCATTAGCAGGTGGATTCTGTACCACTGAGCCACCTGGAAAGCCCCCGTAAATGAACAGTAACAAAATTAATAAATAGTGAACATTAATGAGTGCCTTTTATGAATTATATACTGTTTTAAGTACTTTTATTTGTATGAGTGCATTCCATCTTTATGGTAATTCACTGAGATGGGTACTACTGTCAATTCCAATTTTTAAAAATTAATTTAACTGGAGGCTAATCACTTTACAATATTGTAGTGGTTTTTGCCAAACATCGACATCAATCAGCCATGTCAATCCCAATTTATAGATGAGAAATGAAATGCAAATAGTTACCTTGGCTCAAGGTCACTCAACAAACGGCAAAGCCAGGAGTCACACAATTTGGTGTGCAAAAATGAATGACTTGATCTTACTATCCCCCTTATCACCATGCACCCTGAATATAGTAATTTAAGTAAATGTTAAAGCGACTCCGAACACTTTATATATAATCCAATTTTTAAATATTTTCCCACAGACGTCCCCTGAGTAAGGTTATTTAATGTTAATGTGAGTTATGAGTTGTGGAACGTTTTAACTCCCACTCTAAGGTAAACTACTCTTCTATAGAAATAGAATTCAGGCAGAAGGCAATAAAAATACTGTAACTGGTTTAATCAAATTTCCACTGTGTAAGAGACTCACAAACTTAGAGAATGAACTTATGGTTATCAGGGGAGAAGAATGAGGAGAAGGGATAGTTAGGGACTTTGGGATGGACATGTACACACTGCTGTATTTAAAACAGAACCAACAAGGAACTATTGTATAGCACGTAACTCTGCTCAATGTTATGTGGCAACTTGGATGGGAGGGGGAGTCTGGGGGAGGATGGATCCATGTCTATGTATGGCCGAGTCCCTTTTCTGTACAACCATCACAACATTGTTAGTCAGCTATACCCCAATACAAAATAAAAAGTTTTAAAAGATCTTTAAAAAATTTTCCATTGTGCTGAAGATGAAACGCCAATATTTTGGCTACCTGATGCTAAGAACTGACTCATTCGAAAAGACCCTGATGCTGAGAAAGACTGAAGGTGGGAGAAGAAGGGACAACAGAGGATGAGACGGTTGGATGGCATCACCGACTTGATGGACATGAGCCTGAGCAAGCTCTGGGAGTTGGTGATGGAGAGGAAAGCCTGGCGTGCTGCAGGCCATGGGGTCGCAAAGAGTTGGACGCGACTGAGCGACTGAACTGAACACTCCATACAGTCAGTGCTAACTGGTTACCTGTTCAGGTTCTGGCCTCTGAAGTCTTTCATCCATCCCGTGTGTCACCCACAAAACCACTCAATATTATACACAGAAATGAAAAACATCTGTTACAGCCAAATTAATTTATGTTCCACTTATTTTTTCAATCTAGTCTGCATTCGGAGTTTAACCTCCACAGTCCCCTGTCTCCTGTCCTATCCCCATCCACACTATATCCTTTCTCACTGTATCCTGGCCACAGGGGCCTTATCTTCCTTTGGCATGCCAAATTTGTTCCTGCTTGCAGAGATAGCCTTTAACCCAGATCTTCACAGAGCTAGCTAACTCCCTGTCATCTTCACAGGCTAGCTAACATCTTAGGTCAAACACCACCTCAAAAGGGCCGCATTCACTTCCCTCTCTATAGTGGTAGCCCCACAGCAACATCCCAGCAAGCATATTTTTTTTTCCACAGCTTTTATCATTAATTAAAATGATTTTGATCTTTTGTTTATATTTTCCTTGCCAGAAAACAAGCTCCATTACAACAGAGACCCCATATATATTCCAAACACTCAGTACAGCACCTGGCACATAATTGTTGTTGATTAGTCTCTAAGTCATGCTGACTCTTTGTGACCCCATGGGCTGCAGTCTACCAGGTTTCTCTGCCCATGGGATCCCCCAGGCAAGAATACTGGAGTGGAAATGGAGTCCATTTCTTTCTCCAAGGGATCTTCCCGACCCAGGGATTGAACCTGTATCTTCTGTATTGGCAGGCAGATTCTTTACCACTGAGCCACTAGGCAAGCCACACAGTAAACATTTGTTATGTGACTTGAATGTTAAAGGTAAATTAGTACGAAAACCATTTGCTCTACTATAGTTCAGATATGCCATCAAGGCCTGTGGGGGGGAAGAAGGAAATCAATGCTTTTCCAAATTCTAAGATCTATCAGCTGTCTTAATTTATTACCTTCTGGTTCCAAAATAATACCTAATAAAAGATAAACAAGAGAAATATACATATACAAAAATTCAAGACTAGGTAAAAACACACCAAATGAGTCAAAAGAGCCTATGATTTTAACTTTAAATCTGACTTCATTTCCCAGCAATCAAGACAAAACAGGAGAGGCATGAGTAACATAACTCTCAACAGAAAGGATAAAAAAATGTCATTTCCAAAAAAAAAAAAAATGTCATTTCCACAATTAAATTTTGATTGAACATATCTCAATATGACAATGTCTTTTAAACTCAAATAGAATACAGATATTAAAATGCAGCAACTCTAATATGAATTTTCTTAAAATATGAAGCTTATCCTAATTAGTTTTTTGCAGGAATCATGCTATTTTATCTTTTTATAGGTTATTATAGCTAGGTACCACCTCAAGGAAAAGAGTGGAGAGATTAGAAATAGGACAGAATAAACTAACAAATGACAGAGTATGCATGTAGCCACAGTTTCAGACTTTGACATTTCTAAACATCTTACTAGAAAGTATTATTTTCCTCCAAAAAAACTGGTATCATAATTGAGAACAAGCATTTCTGACCAGAGATCCCCTAACAAAAATCAGGTTTACTTATGGAAGTATTTCTCCACCATTCTTATACCTATGTCTATAACGGTTTGGAATGCAGAAGCAAAGGGAACAGCCTGTGGAACTCAGTAATTATGATTTCGCTGTGCAACCCAAAATGTCAGAAAAACAGTAAAAAAAAAAAAAAAAAAAAGAAGAAGAAGAAGAAATACAGGGAACCAACTGAAACAAACACTACACTTTCAAACTGTTCAGTACAGGTGAACACAGTAGAGTAATTTCCTGCCTACTGAGAGCTGGTTATGTTTCTGAAAAGTTGGCAACCCATTAGCTGGCAATAAAAAAATCCTAAGAGAAAAAAGGAGGGACAGGCGGGATTTTTAATCTTTCTGGATGAGGGCCTCTGAGAATCTGATGAAAATATGAATTCTCTCATCAGAAGAATATGCAAAAAAAACCTGCAGAATTTTGTATTTATTTTTAAAGACCCCCCCCAACATATAAGTCACAATAGAAAGGCATTTTTTTTCTGGCACTGAAAAACCTATTCTGCGTTATCTTTTTCAACAGTTTCAGAAAAACTACACTTGTGATCTACCAATTTCACAGTATACTTATTTTTCAAGTTTGTGACCCAGCCATTAAATCATTTAAATTTTACTGTTATTTTCATCAGAGGAAAAAATAACACCATGACTACAAGGGATAACACTAGTTAGGCAAAGTACTATGGAGCCATCTCATTCTTTTTCAAATTACTGTGGTACTTAAGGGCTTTTTGTATCAAACTGTAAAACAAGAGTGTCTCCATTCTTTGCTTCCCATCAAAAAATTAGAGATGGCAGAAAGAGGAGCAATATCTAGTTTTCAAGAGGAATATAATAAACTTCACATTAAAAAGAAAATCTGATTTTTAAATTCTGGTATATAAATATAGCATAGTGTTATCTCAAACTGGCTGGCAAAGATGAAACTGAAGCCAGATTACCAACACTTAAACAGAAGTGACCTAAAGAAACACTGATTACAAAACTCTGAAATAATACAAATATTTTTCTTGAAACACACAACCATGAAATATGGCTACCAACTTATGAATAAATTATAGTTGACAAATAACTTTTCCCTTAGAGGAAATAAGCCTGGGCATTATGCATACAAGCACACAATTCTAAGTAACAACCAGAGGCAAACTCAGTCCCTGACCTCATGAAACTCACAATCTTGGACAATCTTACAGGAGGGATAGTCAACAAGAAAATAAAATCAGAGAAAAGAATCCACTAAATGATACTAAATCCACTAAAAGATACTAAAGGATATCTAACTGTTTTTATTTTTAAAATCTGAAGTATAATTTACATGCATTAAAATACAGAGGTTTTATGTTTGATTCAACAAATTTTGACAATTTTATACATATTATCAACCATAACTATCACCCAAAACCATCATTAAAGAAAGTTCCCACATCACCTTTTCCTCCTTTTCCCCTCCCATTTTCTGAGTTCTTTCATCACAGACTGATTTTATTTGTTCTCAGATTTCCTATAAATGGATCATAGATTTTACTTTCTGTTGGTGTCTGGCTTTTTTCACTCAACATACTGTTTCAGAGGTTTATTCATGTAGCAGCAGTTTGTAATATTCCATTTATAAACACTACAGTTCATTCTCTTATTGAGGAATAATTAATTTGAGGCAATAATGAGGCTGTAATATAGTTTCATAATGCTAATAGAAAATAAAGCTAGATCAAGTTTTGTGATGTAAGAATATACTGCCAGTAGTAAAGAGAGACAGACAGTGGTGGGGTGGGGGGGAGGCTACCTAATAAGAGTATTTTTAAAAGTAGAGTAAGTCCTAAAGAGATATTCATGTTTCATTATTAGATGCTCTTGTGGTATGACCTTCACAGCATTTGTCATTCTCTTAATTGTTTCAAGTCTATCTCCCCGACTAGACTAGAATCGTATCTGTCTGGGTTCACACCACTGAATCCAGATACCTGGCAAATACATAACACTCAGAGATGGGAAAGGTTTACCAAGGGTATTTGTATTTGTTTTCTACGGCTGTGTAACAAATTACAACAAGCTCAATTGGCTTAGAACAACATATATTCATTATCTCATGGTTTCATGGATCAGGAATCCAGGTACAGCTTAACTGCACCCCTGGACGGTCTCACAAGGTTGCAATCAAGGTGTGACCAGGGTTGGGCTGTCATTTGGACTCAATTAGGGAAAGAATTTACTTCCAAGCTCATTTAGATTACTGAGAGAATTCATTTCCTTGAGGACCCTGGTTTCTTGCTGGCAGTTCTTTGGAGCCTGACAAGAGGCCGCCCGCAGCTCCTTGCCACATGGACTTCTCCAACATGGCCACTTAGTACTTCATAATGCCAGCAAGGGGAGTTGCTGGTGTGAGTCCAATAATAAGACAGAATCTCACAGAATGTTAAGATGGAAGCTACGTGCCACCACCCTAGCCTCTATCCACCACTCCATTCTCTAAAGACTATCAACAGACAAGCTCTTTCAAAAATAATTCATTCTGTGATAAGATTCAGTCAATTATAACTCAGAGGGTTTTTTTTTTTTTTTTTGCAAAGTATAGCACAAGATCTTACAAAATTGACTGGGTTAATATGTATTCATCTGGTAGATGAGAAGGCAACTAGTTATCACCAACAAAAATGACCAACTACAGATACCAAAGTAAATGTAAGAGAATCAATAAAATAAAGGAAAGGAACGGAATTTCACAGAGATAATCAAAGTGAAACCCAAAGTGTTAGAACATCAGTGATTACATCCAGGGTTAAATGTTTTTTGTTTCCCTCTCTTCTCTTTTACCTTGTCTCGGAATGAAGAGACTACACAAGGTACCAGATCTACATATATAAGTAGTTACAAGACTATAAATACATACACCCTAAATTCAGCACTAATGGGAATAGAAAACAACCGAGCCAGGGGAAAGTATTAATACAAAGCAGCTAAGGCTACCAGTTCATATCAGCATTTCAATATACCTTTTTTTTAATTCCTGTGATCTAGTGGCAGTATCAAAAACAAAAGTATGCCACACTGAAGTGCTAAGAGAGAGGAAAAAAATCCTCAATTTACTAAAACTACTAAAAGGAACAATCTAATCCTAACATGTTATACATATGAACACTTTAGCCAATTGGAAACTATGGAAACTTCTATGTAGATATATTAAAGCCTAACACGATTATAGATATTCATACCAATATTAAAGTGACAACAGCAAAACAATAAAATTTCAAAGGATCACTAACAGCACAGAATAAAGAAGTCTTTTTTTTTTTTTTAAACTTGTTTTATTAGGTCAATCTTGAAGTGTGAAAAGACCCACAAATGCAGACTGACTGCTAGCACACCATCAATGCCAACTCTTTTAAAGAAAAGTAATTGCTACTGGGTCTAAGACTCAATAACCTCCCTGGTTCTTACATGTGGTATGTGGGTCATTTTGCCTCAAGATCTTCTGTAAGCAGAAAGCATGCTGTATGTTTCAACAGGGACAAATAGTCTGCTTCTCTATTCCTGAGCAACACATGGGGGTTAAAAAACAAGGACTGTTCAAAAGCTGGGTCCTACAGAGCTTTTTTGTGCCATCCCACAAAGGCAGGATGCATTAAATACAAAAGATATTAGATCTCACAAGAACACAGAGCAAAAATATTATTACTTCTCTCTCAACTTTTGCCATAACTGACAATGACGGCTATCAATTTTCATAAGTAACCATTTGAAAAAGGAGTGTGTTCTGCTTTATGAAGGACACTTAAAAAACTGAAAAGAGGAAATGACGACAGGCTGGCACCAAAAACGTCTATCAAAGTAAGTGTCTTAATGTCACTTTAAAAAATCTAAAAAAAATTCTAGGGTCATACATAAAATAGTGTATTTGATACATTAAAAGTATACAATGATACTTTTTGCTCAGTTAAATGTAATATAGACTGAAATCTTAAAAAACCTACACAAGAGACAGTTATACACACTTGCATGTATTCTTTCTCCCTACAAAGCACACACATGTATGTGTCATACACATTTTAGAGAGGCACTCATCCATACATAAAAGCAACAAGATCTCCAATAAATGTTATATATATATATATAAACATGCTGTGCATTCTAAGTCACTTCAGTCATGTCCAACTCTCTGTAACCCCATGGATTGTATAGCCCACCAGGCTCCTCTGTGCATGTGATTTTTCCAGGCAAGAATACTGGAGTGGGTTGCCACTTCTGTCTCCAGGGAATCTTCCCAACCCAGGGATTGAATCCAGGTCTCTTGTGTCTGCTGCATTGGCAGGCAGATTCTTTACCACTACCACCACCTGGGAAGCCCATTTATCTAACACTGACATTACACAATTATATGCACTATACTGTAATATACAATGTAATTAATTTCCAACTAACAAACATTTGATATATAAATATGTATTATAATACATATATTTAACCCAAGACATGTTAGATACTACAGAAATAAGATTTCCAACTAACAAGGTGGTTAGATGGTAAAGAATCTGCCTGCAATGCAGGAGACTCAGGTTTAATCCCTGGGTTGGGAAGATCCCCTGGAGAAGGGAATGGCAACCCCCTTCAATAATATTCCTGCCTGGAGAATTCCACGAACAAAGGAGCCTGATGGGCTACAGTCCATGGGGTTGCAAAGAGTTGGACAAGACTGAGTGACTAAGCATGCACACACATGTACAGTATCAATATCCCCTGATCCACAATTTGCTGAGATTAAAAAACCAGAGTGGGTAATTCAAAAGCAAAGTGAACAACAGTCAGGGGGAAAGCAATATCAAGACAGAAACTGAAACAGCCACTTAAATAAGCAATGTATATAGGCCCTTATATTCATAAGCCATAGTGCAATGTTAAAATCTGACAAATTACCAAGTACTGAAGAGTGTCAAAACGCCCAACTTAGTCACCAAGACGAATAGGGTGATGGTATAAACCTGTTTCATTATGAAAAAACATACATGCTCCCATTATAAGGTAGATACACTTGATGCTCACAATGCAGTAATTCAAGCTAAAAAATAAAGATGGAAAGATTTCAAACCTGCAAGGCTGTCAGTCCTAGCTGTAGCTCTATGAAGTCACTTAGTATCATTAGGCCTCAGATTCCTCATCTATCATATAAAGCAACCAGATCAGTCTTTCCCAAACTGCACTGCACAGAAAATTAAAAAAAAAAAAAAAAGCTACAGAGATTCTCTAATATGTAGACACTAGTACTAAATAAAATCAATACTATGGTCAAAAATGTATCAGCCTTTAACATGTTAATATGTACTGTAATAAAGAGCACAGGGTATTCAGTTTTTTCCAGATTTAAATAGGTTATTTTTTAGTTTTGAACTACAATTCCTGGGATATGTGTTCTGCACAACATTTTGGTAAGCACTCTAACAAATAATGACTTTCCCAGATGGCTCAGTGTTAAAGAACCCGACTGCCAATGAAGGAGACTTGGGTTCGATCCCTGGGAAGGGAAGATCTCCTGAGAGAGGAAATGGCAACCCCCGCCAGTATTCTTGCCTGGAGAATCCCGCGTACAGAGGAGCCTGGAAGGCTACCGTCCACAGGGTCACAAAAAGTCAGACAAGACTGAGCATGTACGCATGCTAACAAATAATTGCTATGTTCTCTTCCAGGTATGAAGTTCATTCTACATTCCAGGGGTGGGGGAAAAGTGATCCAGTTTACCTGGTTTTAATTACCCCATTTTCAAAGTATCAGCAAACATACTCAAAGAGTAATGAGAGAGTAAAAGGAAAGTGATTCCATTTTCTCCTCCTTTTTGACCCACACTTCAGGCTCGAGGAAAAGATGACAGGCAACAGTGAATTATAAGAAAACTTTGGTGTCCCCTTCACACAGCAAAGGTAATTTTGTTAATTTCTATAAACTAATAACATGTACTAAACACCTCAGAGACTCAGAAAATAGCATATTTTTGGTATACTCTATTTTAAAATGTGTTTATTCTAAGAATTACAAATGTTAAGTGCATTTAGGGATTTTTAAATGAATTTTCTTAAAAAAAAAAAAAAATGGTACTGTTATACACTCACCTGGTGGTATCTAGTGTTAAGCTTTTTGCCACATGACCTGACAGCTATACTTTATCATGGAAACAGTATAGCAGATATGTTCTATCTCAATTTACTTCCTGAGGAAGGGTAACTAATCTTCATATGTAGGACACTGGAAATGGAAGAATGTGGGGCTGGGAAAAATAAAAATGAATGTGAGGCTCAGTCCTGCAATGGCTGTTATCACTGGGAAAAACATTCCTAAGTCAAAGCCCAAAGATACTCTGAATTCCACTATTCGTCAAAAATTCCTCCAGTAAGTACAATTACTATTATCACCTTCGTTTCTGTCTTTGAATCTTGGACCCAAGAAATCTGAAGTGACATGAAAGTAAGTCATGCTGCCTGAATCATTGCTTTTACACTGGAGAACTGTACTCAGGTGTCTGAATTCAACATATATTAATAGAATTGTAATGATCAGAAACTATACTTACATGAAGAACGATTTTCCTAAATTTGAGGGTTGGGAAGTGTCTACACACTTATTTCTATACACTCTGAATTTGCTCAGGCATGAGAGAAAGCTGCTTCATTTTAAAGTCTTACATTGTAGAATTCAGAATTGCTCCGTGGCATTTTCAGTTTTAAAGCAACTCAGCTGAGCTTGATGCAAGCCTACAGTGTTCTTTTTAAAGTACATACATATGGCAGATACTTGAATATCAGTTGTGAATCTCTAGGTTTACTAGAATTCTTATAAAACATTCTGACCACAACACTTATGCATCTTAATTTCCAATATACAGTTTGTAAGTAGGGTTAGTCAAGGAAATCTCCAGTATCAGCCAATTCCTTTCCACTGTGTTCTGAGAACTTCAGCAAATCCTCAAAGTGGGAGGCTGAGAGCAGAACTAGTTTGGCTATCAAAAACACAAGTGTCTGAAATGTACTGGCAGATCCTGCTGATGATCCAACTGAAGACTTTAGAGGAAAAAAGTGAGGACAAGGGAAGGCAGGAAGACTAGAGAGAACTCGGACCTGAGTGTACTGGTTCCAGCTCTGTCACTCTGGCATCACCAAGCCTCAGTTTCCTAACAAAAGCCACACTTCAACTAAAACATTGTGAAGTGAAGTGAATGAAGTGAAGTCACTCTGTCGTGTCTGACTCTTTGTGACCCCATGGATTGTAGCCTACCAGGCTCCTCTGTCCATGAGATTTTCCAGGCAAATGTACTGGAGTGGGCTGCCACTTCCTTCTCCAGGAGAGCTTCCCGACCCAGGGATTGAACCCGGGTCTCCTGCATTGTAAGCAGACGCTTTACCGTCTGAGCCACCAGGCCAGTAACTGACCATAAATGAATAAAGAGAAACTTGAAAACTTTTCCAAGCTTCAGTCTTTTGGTGCGGGGTGGTGGCATTGGTGTAGCAGGCAGACTGATGGAAGCATGTCACTTCATAATTGTTCATGTTTACATATGCTATTCTTTATACCAAAAATATCCTGAGGCTGGCTGACTTTTAAGACCTACCTTAACATACTAAGCAGCACTGATTTATTTTACCTGTAAAATGAACATAATAAAATATCTGTCTCATAGGACTGCTTTTAAGGACCAATAAGCCAAAATATGCAGTAAAATTTGCAACGAATTTAACCTAGACTTAGTATCAGTGCCACCACCCCCACTCCACACACACCAAAATACAAAACCACCCAGCTAAAAAAACTGACCAAAAACTTAAGTTATTTCACAGAGGAGATAAAAGTGACATACTGTGACAGTCAGTCTCCAAAGACATCAGAAACAATTCTGTCCCTATCGGTATATGCATCTTCTCCCTTAACTCCAAGACTAGCCTGACAACTTCCCCTCTCTCTGGAGGCTCTTTCTCAGAACCCAGCCACCATGCTGTGAGACAGTCCTTGCAGCCCACGTGAAGGAGCCAAAAAAAAAAAAAAAAAAGACCCTGGCTGAGTGCCCAATCAAGAATCCAGATGACTCTCAGCTGTCCACATCGCAGCCATTCTAGCCCCTGCAGACTGCAGCCTGTTGACTATAATCATCCCAGCACCACAGCTGATACCATGAAGCAAAAGAACCTCCCACTCAAGACACAGATTGCAAAATAATGATATGCTGTTTTGTCACTAAGTTTAGAGTGGTGGTTTGTTTTTACAATCAAAACACATGACAAAATCCCCAGGTATACACTCTAGCAAACATGTACACATATACATCAGAAAATATAGTTTTTAATGTTCATAGTAGAATTACTCATAAAAAACTAGGAAACTCAAATGTTCAACTAAATAAATATATATAAATCCAAGTCAGAGACCCTTTATATAGGATAATATTTTTTAAAGCTCCAAACAAAGCAAAATTAGCAATATACTGTCTAGAAATATATACATGAGCTTTTTTTTTTTTTTCTCAGTATTTCAAAGGAAATGTTAAACAGAACTCAGGATAGTGGTTTCCTAGTGTGAAAAGGAAAACAAGGAGGATAGGCTACAGAAGGAACACAGATAATGTGAAATTGGTAATGTTCCAGTTCTCTAGTTGTGTAGCAGTTTCACAGGTGTTTATCATGTTCCTAACTATATATATGGGTATATACATTCTTTTATACGCAAGTTGCATTCTCAATATAGTTTGATTTATAAAAATTTTATTTAGAACATTATAAGGCAATTCACAACCAACAATTATGAGCTCCAACACTAATTACACAAACGCTTATTAGAAATCTAAAACAATTCTTATTTCAGAAGGAAAATCTTTTTTGTTGCTTTAAATTGTTTATATCAGACACTTCATTTAAATGCAGCAAATTATTTTACAACCAAAATAAGTATCTTAAACATGAGAAAAGATCTCCCTTTCTAAGTAAGTGACTAACTCATTTTTAACCATCTTCAAAAAAAACCTCTCATATTTAAAAAGATTTTAGTCACTCCTCAAGCTCATTCTTCTCCTTTGAACAAATGACTAGACTTGACAGTTTTAAGATTACAGTTCATCTGCTTCACATTGTTTCATTATCCTGTTCCTTCAAATGCCAGAAAGCTGCTTAGTATATTAAAACAAAACTCTTTTTTAGCTAACTAGAATAAAAATGTTATTAGGACTAAAATTAAACTTCCATGAAGCAAGTTCATTAAATTTTTTAAGAACATATTCAATGTCTTAATTGTCAATATATTCAACAAATCTTACTCACTATAACAGATTTTTTTTTAAAGGCACCCTGATGGATGAAGGTTAAAAAAAAAATCAGTTTTAAGCAAAAATGTCACTACAGCATATCAGGTTTAGGACTCACAGGAATGTTGTTATTATTATATGAATAATAGTATAATTAAAGAGCAGATCAATCATTTTGTTAGAGTCCCACACACAGTAAAAGAAGATAAAGAGTTTATATCTTGGTTTACTTTACTCTGAAGATCTACAATATTCAATGATTTTCCCAGTGATTAGACACAGACAAAACTATTTCCACTGTGGACACTTTAAAGGAGACAAACAACTTATTTCATCCCTAATGAGTATTTTTATTTAGTATCCTTTAACCTTTTAAGAGTAAAGCTTAAAAATTCGATCAGACAGAGCTGGAATGCTTCCTAAAGTGTTGCTTAATTTCCATATTAATTACCTGTTACCATAAAGCTAAGTCAAGAACAGAGAAACCAAAGGGATTATTAATCTAACCACAAACTCATTATTTTTATGAATTTAGTATATTCTATTTTATTTTTTTGAATTTAGTATATTCTAACTAGTACCTGTGTATATAATGATCATTCCTATTCTTCCACATCAAGATATTATTTCTCAAGTTCAAACAAAATGCCAGCTTGTGAATTTTACTTCTATAGCTGATATCTTTTTTCATTTATCATCTCAAAAGCCCACAGCACTGAAACTTTATCATTCATATGATTTTTAGATATTAACTTACCTGTCTTTTCTTATTCAATGTTCCTTAACTAGTGAGTTAAAACATGAGAGAAAACTTTTACTTAAGAGTTGCTGGTATTTGGAAGAAATAT